>NC_080673.1:193700215-194325215 GCF_030445035.2 Dasypus novemcinctus | reverse complement strand
TGGAAGGAGAGAAAGATAGGCTGGGAGAGTCTACCGAAAGTCATGGCAGGTCACTTCGTGCTTCTCTTTTTATTTATTTTTTAAAGCTCGGGATCCCTCTGCTTCCTCTGTCTGACGCAAAAGCCTTTTGGAAGCCAGTAGCTGGGCCTGACCTTCAAAAGCCAGAGAGTGCCAAGAGCAGAGCAGATTCCAGGCGAGCAGGACAATGGCCTTTTTAAGCCACGGAATGCCGCTCAGTATTGTCATTTTTGCCTGGGATGCAGCTTCTCCAACACGCACAAACCTCTCATTTTTACCTACCCCACGACAGGGACTTATTTACTGCTGAAGAGGCTGGAGCAGATTCAAGCTGCAAACTGCTACGCCCCCACCCGAAAAAGGGGGGGGGGGGAGGGAAGCCACGTCTGTGAAAGAAAAGGCAAGCGACGGGAAACTGCAGGGCTGGGACTCGCAGAGGGGCACCAGGTGCGTTCATTACACTCGATGGCGCGGTGGCTTATTACTGCGGCCACTTGTGGGAGATGCGGTGTCCCGGCGTCTGTGTGAAGGATATCCTTGGTATTTTGCTAAGCAAGATGAATATTGGCCAGATGGTGACTTCATGAGGACATAATTCACAGAGCATTTTCCTGCCCCAACGCAGAGCTCTGTGAAGGAATCTTACTGCCAGGCCGAACAAAACAGAACAAGAAAATCCAAAGCCCCGAGAAGGCCCTGCCATGTGGAAGATGAATGGTCTGGGCGGTGCCTCCGACAGGACCCCGGATGGCAGGCAGCTCCCAGGCTCAGGGTGCGGCTCCTGCCAACCCATCTCGCTGTCCTGCAGAGAGAAGTGACATCGTTTGCAGCGTCCCGGTTCACTCCGCCCGGGGAGGGCAGCCTCTGAGCCCCACGTGGCAAGCCGCGGAAACTGGGTCACTTACCTTTTTTTTTTTTTATTTAACTTCGTATAGTGACAGGCCTCGTCAGCACCTGCTTTCTCTGTAATTTGATTTTGACGATGACCTAGCCAAGAATGTTCTCTTGGCTTCCGCGGCATGGGTGAGCTCTGATGTGCTGGAAGGGAAAAGTAGGAGGGGAGCAAATCTCTCTCCTTTGACCTTCTGAAAAAGCAATCCCTGCAGGAATGTTTATGGCCGCTTTATTCATAATTGTCAACACTTGGGAGTCACCAATATGTCCTTCCATAGGTGAAAGATAAGCGAATTGTGGTATATCGTCCAGGGGAGTGTTACTTAGTTATAAAAAGACACGAGCCATCAAGCTACAGAAAGACATGGAGGAACTTTAAATATATTAGGCTATGCGAAAAAGAAGTCAGTCTGCTAAGACTACATGCTGTGCTTTCTAATACGAGACATTCTGAGAAAGGTAAAATACACAGATGCTGAAAAGATGGGTGGTGGCTGGAGATTCGGGAGAGGACTGGGAGGTGAGTAGATGGGGCCCGGCATTTTTAGGGCAGTGAAACTCCTCTGTGCGGTGCTGCGCTGGTGGATGCGGGACGATATGCATTTTTCAAAATCCACGTGACACCAAGAAGGAGCCCTAATATAGACTGTGGACTTTGGTATGTAACTGTTAGAAATTGAATCATGTCCCCACCAAGCCACGTTGAGGTCCTAATCCCACGCCCCAGGGATGTCAACTCATTTGTCAATGGGATTCGAAGATCAGGTTGGGCCGTGATCCATTATGACTAGAGTCCAACGAGCAGAGGAAATTTGGGCTCAGGAGCTGGAGATAGGAGGGGACAGATGGGGGAAGACACAGCCAGAGGGAGGAGGCAGTGACTGCGCCACGGACTCGGGCCAGCCAGAAAAACAGACTTCAGAGAAAGCAGGATCCCGCCATCCCCTTGAGGTTGGACTTCCAGCCTCCCAAACTGTGCGACAATCAACTCCTGGTGTCCAAGCCGACCCATCTGCAGCATTTGTTCCTCCAGCCCTGGCACACTCGCACAATGCTGCATCCGTCTTGGTTCATCAGTGGTCACAACTGCACCCCACTAATGCATGATGTTAAGAAGAGGGGCAATTGTGCGGTGGGGGGTGGGGTAGAGGGCAACTCTGCACTCTCTGCACAATTTTTCTGTGAACCTCAAAGTGCTTTAAAAAAATAAAGTCTTTTGAAACACACACACACACAAGAGGACCTGATACATTGGGCCAGAAGCTAACAAGCAAAATAGGCCAGTTCTGAGGTAGATTAGAAGTGTTTTGGCTCCCCAAGGAGTAATATTTATCAGGCACATATGGAGGTACAAATTAGGCCAACACACCTGCCAGGGGCGTTTTAAATGTGTCAGCCTGTCTGCAGAGATGGTGAAATTTCTACACCCTACACACTTGAGTCTGAAACCACAAAATAAGGACACTGAGACTGAAGGTCATTGAGCTTCAAATCAAGGGTAGGTCAAGACAGTTCAAAAGCAAATAGAGTATGTGAGCTGGGCAAGGCCATATCCCTGCGGGGCCCGGCCCACAGCCCCTCCAGGTCAGGGCCAAAACCATCCCGCAAACTGATGCTTCACTGCTGCTGTTGTTTGTCTGCTTTAAAGAATAAACAATCCCAACACACAGCTAATGGACACAGAGAACAGACAACTGGGGGCGGGCAGGGAGTGGGGGGAAAGATGGGGAGAGAAATAAATAAACAATTAATCTTAAAAAAAAAAAAAGAAGAAACAGTCCCATCTACAGTTAAGGAGCAACTATTAGCCGTGCCCTGTTGGCAGCCGTTTCTTGCACATTTGCTGAGTGTGAGACCCGCTGCTGAGCACAATCCTTGAAGCCCGTGCGAGGTGGATCCATCAGGCAAAAAGGCCCGGGCGTCAGACTGTCTGCTCAAACACGGCCTGGCTGTGTGACTTCACAAGGGTGACTTAACCTCTCTGACCACAGGGTCAGTGGGAATAGGAAGAGAAACCAAGGCAAAGGTTGGTGGGGACGGAATAAGAGGGTGCCATGAAAGCGTGGCGGGGATTCTGGCATATCCCAGGTGCTCAAAAAAGGTCAGCGATTACTATTCTCCAGATCGTGCAGCTGTGGAAGTGAAACAGAGAGTCTAAAAAGCTCCACCAAGGGCACCGCGCTATTGAGTGGTAAAAATAAGATCGGAACCCAGCCCCTGCTCGGCTGCTGCCTCTTGCTCCGGAGACCTGATGCAAATTCATGGCAAAACGCCCAGTGACAACAGTCCCTCCCCTTCGGGCACCCTGTGGCAGGCCAAGCGCTGGCAAACAGTCCCGCAGGCCCATAGAAAAACCTCTATTGTTTCATCGGGAGGCTTTTTGATCCTCCAAAATAAAATGCTACTCTGTTTTGTTGTTGTTGTTGCTTTGCTTTTTTTCTTCTTTTTTTTTTAACCGGAACAGAAACAGCCCCGGGGGCTGCTGGCTCTTCCTGCTAGGAAGCTGGGGGCCACTTCCTCCGTCACCCCAGCCCGGAGGGGGCCGGGCAGGGTGACTAAGCAGAAAATGCCCTGCTGCCTCGAGCCCGCCTCCCCCTCGGGTCAGCTGCAGGGCAGAAAAGGAAGGACTTGGGGGGGACAAATAGAAAAGCACCTTGCTCAGGTGCCCTGGGCTGCAGAGATCTCTTCCCGGGGGATGGCAGATGGGAGCTGGTGTGTTGACATCTCAGCTGACCTGCCCTGGAAGGGCGAGGCGGGCGCCCCTCGGAGGCTCCAAAGCATGGTCCCTACTTGTGCCACGCCCGCCTTCCCTTACCACCGTCCTGTGTACCCATTAATGCATTTCATCTCATTGGTATGAGCGGTCTACTAGTACTCCCATTCTGGAGATGCAGAAACTGGAGCACAGAGAAGGCAAATAACTTGCACAGGGTAACACAGCTCTTGGTCTTAGGGAGGGAGCAGTGCCTCCAGCTCTCTCCTGCAGGCTGCCTATTATCCCAGCCTCTGCTCTGCAGTTAGGGGTCAACTCAGACAAGAGCAGCATTCCCTGGTTTCCGTCCATCCTCACTTCTCTGCCCCATAACAGGTCTGGCCCTCTTCCCCAGATGCTCCCTCTTCACCGCCTCGCTGTCCCCACCTCACCTCTCGGTCCTCCTGCGTGGAGGCCCCCTTGCTGGCTCTCGCCTTGGCTCAGCTGTCCTAACTGCCCAGAAAACCTTTCTTCCTCTGCCTCTTCCCGACGGCCCCTGTAGGGCACCGTGGGAATGGAGGAAGTGGCCGGCCCAAGCTCCCAGGACATCCAGGGAGTGGAGAATTCCAGCGCAGCGCTCCTCTTGTGAGCCGCTGAGTGCAAAGGACGTGTCTATACCAACCGCCGGCATCCAACCCGGCGAATGCTTCTTACACGACATGAAGGAAGGCGGCTCCCCCAGTAGAGTAAGAGGCGATGGAGGCCCCGTGCAAAGCTTTCCAGGGCTCTGCCTTCCAGCTGCACGGTGCGTGGCACTCCCTGGCAACCTGAGCCTGGGTCAGGCTGGGGGGGGGGGGGGGGGTCCGTGGGGACTGATAAATGGTGTATGGCGGTGAGATATGTCACCTCTGGACATCGTGTTCGATGACCAGTGTGAGTCTCTCCCACGGGGCCAGCATGTGGGAAGCAGCGGCTGATCCATCAGCCCAGTTCCCCCAAGTGACTGTAAGGGACAGAACCTTTGGGAAGCAGATGTGGCTCAACTGATAGAGCATCTGTCTACCCTATGGGGGGTCCAGGGTTCGATCCCCGGGCCTCCTGACCCATGTGGAGCTGGCCCATACACAGTGCTGCCACGCGCAAGGAGTGCCGTGCCATGAAGGGGCGCCCCCACATAGGGGTGCCCCATGTGCAAGGAGTGTGCACTGTAAGGAGAGACGCCCCCAGTGAGAAAAGCGCAGCCCGCCCAGGAGTGGCGCCACACACACAGAGAGCTGACACAGCAAGATGACACAACAAAAAAAGCGACACAGGTCCCCAATTCTGCCAGATAATGCAAGCAGATGCAGAAGAACACACAGCAAATGGATATAGATAGCAGACAACAGGGGGGAAGGGGAGAGAAATAAATAAAAATCTTTTTTTTAAAAAAAGAACCCTGCCATGAGAGCAAGAAATAACTAACCTTAGTCACTGATGTGTTGTTTGAAGCCGCTGGATCTCAAGGAGACACACAGGATCCCAGTGAGCTGAAGGGGAAAAGCCAGCGTGCCTGCCAACCTTGCCTTATGCTTGGTGTGAAGTGGGTGAGATTCCCAAACCACGGCCATCACTGTCTGACCTGGTGCATAAGTGTTTAAATTCCTCATCGGGATTTGGAGCCCAAGCACCTTAATAATAAAGTGTGGACTGACCTAGTGTCCTCCCCACCACACCTTTTTTAGCAACAGCAAACGGTCGATCCCAATTTAGAGATCTGACTCCCTCCTCATCCCTTTCCTTTTCAAAACATGACTAACATCTTCAAATCTTACCTCTGAAATGACTTTAAATCTTTGTCTTAGTTCCTTGCTGAATCTGAAAGCTTCAGTGCTTGCTTCCAAGATGAAAAGTGAACGGCCTTTATTTCCTTCCACTTTCCAATGTTCTAGCCATCCTCCAAGGGCTCCCTTAGGTACAATATTTTTCACGGGATGTCCCCTGTGTGCCCCAGCTTTTCCTGATTATCATCACCTCCTAAATCCTATCATATTGCCTGGCCCACACATTTGGTTCTAAGCCAGAGAGGCCTTAGTCATTGTTTTTTCATGTGGATATCTCAGCTACCGGCTTATTAAACCGAGGGCATGAATCATAAATCAGCTGTGACCAAGCAGCTCTAATTTTCTAGGACGATCTTGAATCAAAACAGTTTGCTTGTTGTAAGAGCCTACGCCCTGAATTTAATTTCGGGAAGTGGAGAAGTTGAACATCTGTCTATCTCGTGTTATCTCCAGTGGCTAATTCAAGAGTATGGAATCAGCCCTGTTCATCTGGCTCAGCCTCTCTCTAGCTGTATGACTAGGCATCTGTTATTTAAAATGGTGGAATTAGATTAGATATATGGATGGCCAGAGTGCAATTCTCGAATTCAGAGGGTTCTAGATCTTTTCAAGTGTGTTCCAGGCAAAGGGAAAGGAAAGAGGATCAAGCAAGTATCATTTCCCAGGTCCTCATAGCTCCTTTAAAGGGAGAAGCTGGGAAGCGGACCTGGCCCAGTGGATAGGGCATCTGCCTGCCACATGGGAGGTCCACGGTTCAGATCCCAGGCCTCCTTGACCCATGTGGAGCTGGTGTGCAGTGCTGATGCGCGCAAGGAGTGCTGTGCCATGCAGGAGTGTCCTCCGCGTAGGGGAGCCCCATGCACAAGGAGTGCGCCCCATAAGGATAGCCGCCCAGCACGAAAGAAAGTGCAGCCTGTCCAAGAATGGCGCCGCACACAAGGAGAGCTGACACAACAAGATGACACAACAAAAAGAAACACAGATTCCCGTGCTGCTGATAAGGATAGAAGCACTCACAGAAGAACGCACAGTGAATGGACACAGAGAGCAGACAACTCAGGGGAAAGGGAGAGAAATAAATAAAAAATAAATCTTTGGGAAAAAAAAAAGGGAGAAGCTTCTCTTAGATCTATTTCACAGGTTTGCATTTCTAGCCGTGATTTCATTTCTACAAAACATGCTCCAGGGTTTTAAAACATTTGAAAATTACTGGAATAGATGATTTCTACAGCCTCTTCAGCTATCCCATTTTTCATCTGTTGATAAGGATGAAAGGAGAATAATGGCTAACATGTGTCAGAGCCTTCATTATGTGTCAGGCATGTGCTAAGTGCAGCTACTGGGATGACTCCCATTTTATAGGAGAGGTTAAGAGGTTTGCTTTAAGGCCACATGACTAATAAGTGGTGAATAAGGTCACCAGGTGAGTCGAAGTCTCTGTGACTTCACCGCCATTTTGAATAGTCAGGGGAGACAGGTCAGAAGCTGGAACATACCCACTCTTTGCTTAGAAAAAACAACTCCTATGACAAAGAAGGTGGCCATTGCCTTTGCAAACCTGTTAGGTGCAGGCAGGTCAGCCAGTGGGTCACCTTTAATCCCATCTGCAGAAATGGCAAGCTCGGATTGGGGCGTCCGGGAGACCCGAGGCTAGTGAACCTCCCATCTTCTCCCCTGCATTGTTTGCTGGGCTTGCATGGATTTAACTAGCCCTGACCTTCCAAGGGATTAGTCTCCCTGGCAAAACTGCTGAGCTCTTCAGCAAACCACAACATTGCTCAGAGTTCAGTGCATTGAACTGAGTCCAAAGAAACCTAAATTAACTCACAACTGAAGGTACACAAAGCAGACATTTCCAGCCAGGGCATATCTTATATGAAACTATGCAAATTCAAGATTTTATTGACACTAAGAGACACCAGAGTGTCTTGACATAAAAAAAATATGAACCCAGGAAGCTGGCAATTTCCATTCAGAGAACGTGTTATCGCCTGAGAGTGTTTCCATGACAAGCAAGATTTAACCACAGCCAGACCATTTGCCTGTGAACATTAATCAGGAGCTAAACTGCACAATGCAATCTCTAAGTTCCTTGCACCCAGTGCTGCCATGATGTCTAAGCGGGGTAGGTCCAGGCACCCAATCAAACCCATAGAAAGATTTTCTCTCTGCTGACAAGGGCTGCCTGTGTGCTGGGGCCCGATTGGAAACCAGATTAAATTCAGCAGAAGCTTCTGTGTGAAACCAATTTTCCAGGAGCCACAATATAATTTCTCTCAGAAGTTGTGAGCCTGATTTTGAAACTCTTGATATTGTCATGGAAATTATTGCTATACTTGATTCCAATCAGTTGTGTGGGCTTTTTTTTTTTAAACTGGGGTAGCAGAATTGAATAAAGGAGGAAATTAGGCATTTAATAGAGAAAAAAACACAATAGAGCTTTTCAAGAGATGAATACCATAAATGACAGAGATTAAAAAAAAAAAGACACGAAATTTCACTCCATTTTCTCTCTTGTCCCTTCCCATTTTCTCACCTCCTCCCACTTGTCCTTCCAGTGGTCTCCCCCTCGCCTCCCCCCCCCCCCCCCAACAACCCACACACAAATGGCCTTAGCTTCCTTGCCTAGAGCTACCTTTTGTTTTGTTACCTCCTGATGTGGGAGTGGTGTGGTATTGAGTCCACCAAAGCTGGGTACTTGAAGATAGATAATAACTCTTTGTTGGCTGCTTTCTTTTTAGGCTTTTAATGGCCTAAAATAAGACTCGGCCAAATGGCTATAGCAGATGTTATTAAACTTCTATTTTTCTGGGTAGAAAACTGAAAGAACTGACATCCTGTGCAAGGGCCAGCGGTTTCTATTTTATTCATTTTCAAAGCCAAGCTTGAGGAGTTGTCATGTGTATTTTTAAAGAATAGGGAAAAAGGTTCTGATAATTTCCTAAAAAGGCAGTGTTCTTAAAGGGAAAAAAAAAAACCTGCAAAAATAAAGCCAAGACTAAAATTATTCCCTGTGCATGGCAAGACTCCCCCAACACAGCTTTTCTCCTAGTCTTTGGAGTTTGCAAAAGAATAAAGAAAAATAGAGGCGGCGCCATCTTCTGGCCGCCTGCGGGAATAGCAGTAGTAACCAGATTGCGTTCCAGATTTGTTTTGATTTTTTGGTTTCTACAAATGGAATTGCATAGTTTGTTCCCCATATTTTCAGTGATTCGTCAAGGTTAACCGTTCCTCAAGGTAGCTGCCACCAGGAGATAACTATCGCCTTGTCAGTATTTCTGTTCAAAGGTCTGAATCCGGGCCCCCCTGAGCAGCCGTCAGGAGAGCATTGGGGTCTAAAGCAGATGCACGTCACCCACACACCAAGGGCATGCGACTGCAAATCTGGGCGTGCGAAGCTGCCTTCTTTCTTATAGATAATTAGGCAACACCCTTTGGATTAGTTGCTTAAAATAGAGATTAACATGACTGGAGCGTTCTAGAAAGATACACTTGGTCAGTTGGTGCTGGTCACCTGCGCTTGCAGCTGCGCTGGACAGCCCCTGAGCTCTGCAAGCGTAATGGATGCCGTACCCGACACAGAGCTCATCTTCTCCGAAATGGTGACTCTTTCTCCCAGACAATAGCTCAAAGCGTCGAGGGTCACCCAGGGCTCATTGTGGTCAGAATTCTGTGAAACGTTTGAGTGTGACAGGAAGATACGCGAATATTGTCTTTTTCCTGAGGTAAAGTTGAATTTAAGAGAACCATGAGACGCGCCTAGCAAGTCTGAGGGTCCGACAAGCACAACTGCTTGGTTTTCTTCCTCTGAGGTGGGCTGAGTCCCCTAAGGTGCCTGGCTTCTGTCCTTACAGTGGGACGAACCACTGAATCTTCCCAGCTGAGACGGTGGCTCTGGGGCTTCCGCTCAGGCTGCCGGGCCAGGAAGTAACTGGCTGTACACCTCACACCTTGGCCTGCATGGAAGGGAACCTCCTCCACATCTGCGCTGAAGGGGAAAGAAGTTGCAAAGGTGGAGCTGGGCGAGGAGCTCAGCAAAAAGGAATGTGCCCACCCTACCCCACCTACTACCTCTGCGATTCTTAATGAGGGATCTCAACATCCCATGGAAAAGGCAACATTTGTAGAGGTCAGAACATAATCACCTTGTAGAACCTGTTCAGGACAATGGGGCAGGATATGAACTTCCTACACAGACTGGAAAACCAAAGGCATGGGTTTCCGTGTTCTCAAGCCAGGTAAACATCTCAAATTTCCTATCAGAGTACAAATTAAAAGTCAAGAGCACCTCTATGACATCTTACAGAAAACAATAATCATCATCTTCGTGACAGTCCTGGACCCTGCTCTCTCCTGGCTCCCTCATGTAGTTAGGCTCAGCTTTTGGAATGGGGAGAGCCTTTGAGGTTTAGCCTCAATGTAATCATAGGGTTAGTTTTTAAGTTTTTGTATTTTATTTGTTATTTTTAAAACCATCATTATTATTTCATTTTCTTATTAATTTTATTAGGTTATTTTATTGGCTTTGTTTTTGAAGAAGTTTTGGATCACAGAAGGGTTACAACTGTGGCAGGGGAGGATCACTGGTGCAGGGTGTCAGAGATGGCTGCCGCGTGGGAGGAGTTCAACCTGGGGCATAAGTATATGGCACTTGAATGCATTCAAGTGTTCATGGGGCATTGTCACAGGGTTGGAGAGTCACACAATAACCCTAAGAATATCACTCCCATCCTGGGGAGTTCTGCCATATTCTCTAATGGGACAACAAGAATCCCCCAAGTACAGGGGCAGTGACTAGTGAAAGAGGATGGACCATTGACAGGCCCTTGATAGTGATGACTGTATTTATGAACCTTTAATTTGAAATTGAAATTTAGCCTAGTATTATATGGTGCCCAAGAGTTACTTCCTGAGAGCCTCCTTGTTGCTCAAATGTGGCCTCTCTCTAAGCCAAATTCAGCATAAAAATGCATTACCTTCCTCCCAGCATAGACATGACTCCTGGGGATGAGCCTCCCTGGCACTGAGGGATTACTACCAAGCACCAACAAGCAAGGCAACTGGAAAAGACCAAGGGGGGGAAAGTAAAGACAAATGAGTTTATATGACTAAGAAACTTCAAAGTGAGTTGGGAGGTCATTCCTGAAGTTATGCTTATACATGGCTCAGCAGATTATCATTGACTGCCACAGTAAATATTGCCTCAAATATCAGGGCTCCTGAGGGCTATGGAGACATCCAGACTCTATAGTCAGGGCAGACAGCTCAGGAGTTTGGCACCCTGCCAGTGGACCTTACTTCAGAATTTATGCTCCCCAGTGTGACAGAGTTGGGCTCAGTTGTGGTATCCCTACAACTGGCTCCTTCTTCCCCTTCTATTGGTACCTATAGTAAGTACTAGAGTTGACAGGTGTACGTCTAAGAGACTTAAATCTTTGAGCTGTCCATGTACCAGTTGGGCCCTAAATCGCAACAGAGTTGTAACACCTACTCTCCAGTTCATTGGACTTATCCAGGACAACTAACTAAAAAGGAGGCATTGATGGACAAGGACCATCTCAAGGAACAGAGAGAGCCTACAACTGCAAGCAAAATAGTTCCGTCCATCTGCCCCATGGGATCTAAGCCCCCTCTCAGAGGCAGAGTGGGTCTTACCATCCCAGAATCCTTGGGATTGGGGAATAAACAATGGACTAGAGCAGCCTCACTGTTATTGTACTATAGACTTATTGTGATTCTAGGAAGAGGTCACTGGAGGTTCTGAGAGGAGGGAGAGGGAAAAAGACGTGTAAATTGGGGGCATTTTTAGGACTTGGGAATTATCCTGAATGACATTGCAATGACAGATACAGGCCATTATATATCTTGTAAGAACTTACAAAAATGTGTGGGAAAGAGTGTAAACTACAATGTAAACTGTAATCCATGCTTAGTGGTAATGCCCCCAAATGTGTTCATTAATTGTAACGAATGTACCACACCAATGAAGGATGTTGTTAATGTGGGGAAATGTGGCAGTGTAGGGAAAGGGGCATATGGGAAGCCCCTATATACTTTATGTAACATTTATGTAATCTAAGTATCTTTTTTTAAAAATTTAAAAATATATTTTAAAAATCATAAGAGTGGTGATAGTAATAACAACAGAAATAACTAATACACTTTACACTCTTGCAATGAGTCAGGCACTACAGAAAGCATTTTGCATGAATTGTTTCATTTATCTTTCAAAATACCTGTGAGGCAGTGTGGCAGTTTGGTATTTTTTATGAATTCCAAAATTAGATATTGGATTATGTTTGTAAACTGGTTTGTTCCTCTGGGCATATTAGATTATATTGGATTCAGAGGTTTCATTTTTATTTGATTAACTAATGATTGAGGCTTTGATTGGGCCACATCAGTAGGACGTTGAGTTCCCACCCCCTTGGTGGGCTGGGACTCAACAGAGAAACCACACTGCAGAGAAGGGAATTTGGAGTTTTGATCCTGGAGCCCGGGAAGTAAACACACAAGAGAAGCAGATATCTGAGGAAGGAGAAAAGGTTCCATTAGACACAGCAAAGGCCTGGGGAGAGAGACAGAGCCATTCACTTGACAGTCTACAGCTGGCCTTGTGGAACAAGCAGAACAGCTGAGCCTGGAGAGAAATGAGCCCTGGGAACCCAGGAAGCCTGAACTCTTGGCAGATGTTGGCAGCCATCTTTCTCCAACACATGGCAACAGACTTTGGTGAAGGAAGTAACATACTTTATGGCTTGGAAACTGTAAGCTTCTACCCCAAATAAATACCCTTTTATAAAAGCCAACAGATTTCTGGTATTTTTCATCAGCATCCCTTTGGCAGGTATTCTTAATATCCCCATTTTATAGATAAGAAAAGGGAAGACTAAAGAGGTCACAGACTCACCAAGATTGTCCCGCTTTTTTTTTTTTTTTCCATGCACTCATGAATTCACATTTCTTTACTGGGCTCTGATTATGTCAGGTCATTTCCATAATACAATGAACAGAACATAGGCAATTGACTTTATGGAGC
Organism: Dasypus novemcinctus; assembly: GCF_030445035.2. Lineage (NCBI taxonomy): Eukaryota > Metazoa > Chordata > Mammalia > Cingulata > Dasypodidae > Dasypus > Dasypus novemcinctus. The sequence continues at coordinate 194,312,749 of NC_080673.1, read as the reverse complement.
TCACATCAGACAGATAATAAATAAATACGTCACACGTTGGGTGGCGATAAGCTCTACAGAGACTGCTTTTTTAAACTTAAGTGCCAGGGATTGCTATTTTATGTAGGAGTCAAGGATCACCTCTCTGATAAGGCACCTCTGAGAAAGAAGCCCAAAGAAAATGATGAAGCAAGCCAAATGGATACCTTGAGGAAGAGCGGTCAAGGCAGAAAGCACTGAAGAGGCAGAGTACTTAGGATTTCTAAAGAGGAGTAAGATGGGCAGCATGACCGGAGCAGAATAAATGAGGGGGAAGGAGTAACGAGATGCAGTCGGAGAAGGAATGAGCTGGGATTCAATCCCAGGCAGCCTGATTCAGAGACCTGTTCTTAAACAGACTGTAAAGTATAAGAGGCCTGCCTTCATTCGATCTTTTCCCTTTGCTCGGTAAAACTTTGTCCATTCTTTCATTGTGGTTCTTTTGAACAGCTCATTTTTAAGGTGTATATAGTATAATGTGATGGTTGATTTCATGAGTCAGTTGGCTAGGTTATGATGTCCACTTGTTTGGTCAAGCAAGCACTGGCCTGATTGCTACTGTGAGGGTATTGAGTAGATGGATTTGCCCCCATAGGTAGGTGATTGCATCTACAGCTGATCGCATCTAAAACCAACAAGGAGATTGCCCTCGACAATGAGGGGAGTCTCCTCATCCAACTTTTTTAGTCATAAAACCAGAATTGAAGGTTTCAGAAGTCAAAAAGAAGAATTTTCTGCCATTACTTCAGCCAGCCAATTTCTCCTAGGGAATTCAACTTCACCTTCATCAAAGTTTCCAGCTTGCAGCCTGCCCTGTATAATTGCCAAATCCCCATGGTCATGTGGCCATGTCCTATAATATGTAACATTAATATATATTAATATATGATAATAAGGTATATAATATGGCATAATTAATATAATAATATAATATAATATAATATAATGATCTTGTCTATTCTGTTTCCCTAGAGAACCCTGACTAATATGTGTAAGGATTGGATTTTGCTTTATAAACCAATTTGTAATAGTTTTCTTCTAATAGGTGAATTAAATGTATATACATTTATTGATATGACTGGTATGTTTGGCCTCAATTACGCTTTATCATGATATGTTGTTAATATTTGTGTATATTAAATTATATATACTAAATTTCTTGCACTAGCAGATGTGTCCTTTTTTTTTCTCTTGTGGCGTTTAGGAAAATTTTCATTTTTAACCTAATGGTTAAATACTAATATTTTTAATAATACCAATTTTCTAGTTTCTCACTTACTCTGTACTCTTTTCTATTTCAGTTTTAAATGGCATCCTTTTACCCACCCCTAAAGATCTTTTCTACTTTACACTTCCCTTTCCTCCTTCTTGTCCCATTTTTAAATTTTTTATTTTTTCAGTTTTTATTTTGAAATAATTATAGATTCACAGGAAGTTACAAAGATAGTACAAAGAAGTCCCATGTACCCTTCACCCAGTTTCCCTCAATGATTACAGCTTAACAAAGTTATAGCCTAAACAAAGCATAAATTCACATTGGTACTGTGTATCTGTATAGTTCTGTGTCATTTTATCACATGTGTAGATTTGTGTAACCACCACCACAATCAAGATATGGAACTATTCCATCCCTGCTGCTACTTCTTTAGAGACTAAACCCACTCACCTCCCTCTCAAAATCCATAAACCCTGGGAATCACTAGTTTGTCCTCTATCTCTATACTCTGTCAATTTGAGAATGTTACCTTTACTGCAATTATTGATATATTAATGACAATCTGCCACATTTTTTTGTTTTGTTTTCTGTTTGTTCCCTCTTTTTTTATTGTGTTTTTTTTGGGGGGGTTCTTCTTGTGAGTTTCTTGAATATTTTTTTAGAACTCCATTTGATTCATCTACAGTGTTTTTAAGTGTATTCTTTGTATGGCTGTTTTTAGTAGTTGCTCTAGGTATTACATTTTACATATATAATTTAACACAATCTACTGGTATTTGGTATTTTATCAGTTCAAGTGAAGTATAAAAACCTTGCTCCCTTTAAATCTCTTTACCCTTCCTACTTACCATACAGTCATGTTACATATTTCCTCCACATACACTGAGAACCACTTCAGAGAGTATCACAGAAAACCGTGGAGAAGGAAAACCTACTGTATTTACCCATTTTTTTACTCTTTTTGTTGTTCTTTCTTCCTCCTTGATGTGCCAAGATTCCTTCTTTTAGTCATTTCCTTTCTTTTTAAAGAACTTCACCTTATAGTAGGTCTACTGGTAGCAAATTCTCTCTATTCTCCTTCTGGAGAATGCCTTGACTTTCCCTGTATTCCTGAAGGATGTTTTGCTGGATATAGAATTTTAAGTTGAAGTTTCTTTCAGCACTCAAAAAGTGTTGTTAAGGCTTACCACTCAGCTTTTACTGATGGACTATAGTTTTTATTTTGATGGGTGGCTAGAGTAGAGAAGTGTTTATCTAAAATTGGTCTGTCTTGCTAGACCATCCATTTCCTGGACCTTTGGCTAGAAAGAGCAGGCTTTCCTTGGGACTGTTTTTATCTGAACTGATTGGCATTTCTGGATATTTTGGCTTCTCCAGCATCTAACCTGGTGAGGCAGGCTAGTTTAGGGGATGGAAGACCTAAAACCTGGCAGAGAACACGGCCATGAAACCCCATGGAAACTCCCATGGGAAAGACCCCACCAGAAAGCTGCTGGAAGACCTCTGAGAAAATCCCCCATTTAGAATGAGATTCTGTCAGCAGTCAAGGAAAAGCCCCAGATATTCTCAAGGGGCCTTATCATTGTCCCTCCCCAAGGGGGGCGGGGAGGGAGAGGATTGAAAAGTCAGGTAATCCATCAAAACAGCAAATAGTTGGGACCCTTCCCCTGATAATGGTTTAAAAAATAACTGTACAAACTAAATCTCTCTCTTTCTGCCCAGAGCAGCCAGCAAGTACACCTGGAGACCCATAATCTATTATTTTCTCCCCTTTCTATTCTCTTCTCCCATTTCCTTAATAAACTAAACCAGCATGTTCTTCAATTCTTTTATGTAATGTAGCCAAGATCCTAGAGGAAATCTGGCTGCACTGGCATATGTGAAACAAGAAGAAAATCCAGGACATTCATTGTCATGTCATTTCTTGGGTCCCAAGGTCCCTAGATCTGCCTTCTTTTCTCCACCTTTCAGAATCTTCCTATGTTTGTTTTATGTATAATATACAGGTTTGCAGCTATATGTAGTAGTAAGAATAGGGAAGAGTGTATCTTCTCCATCTTTCCAGAAGAGGAGATTTCCTCCCATTATTAAAGCTGCATTCTTTCTTCTTTGTCAGACTATGTAGTGGTTATGTACTATTTTTTATCAGTCCTTTGCCAGAGTTTTCCTTGGTATTTCTTGGTTGAATGACATCCATTTTCTAGTAGAGTATGCATCATTTTACCTGGAGGATCTGAAGATTTCTTCTTTTTCTACGTAGTTTAATAATTTCATTAGTTTATGTCTCAGAGTTAAATAATTCCAGGTCAATTTTCTCTAGTACTTATTGGATCCTTTCATGTAAATTTAATGATTTTCACTTCTTGATTTCTTTCTAGATTTAGGGTTTTAAATGTTAGTTCTGTTTCATTGCTTTGATTTTTGTTGGAGAAACCATTCATGGGTATGCTGAGTGTCCCTTGCCAATTGCTTTCTACTTCAATCATTTTCTCTCTGACCCTTTTTACTTCTTTCTTGTCACTTTCATTCTTTTGATTGTTGTGATTAGTAATCAAAGAAAATGTGGCATTGGTGTGGAGAAAGTGGCCATGGTAGCTGCTGGGGGTAGAGAGTGGGAGGAAGAGATGAGATGTGGGGGCCTTTTCGGGACTTGGAGTTGTCCTGGGTGGTTCTGCTGGACAGTTACCGGATATTGTATGTCCTCCCATGGCCCACTGGGTGGAATGTGGGAGAGTGTGGGCTATGATGTAGACCATTGATCATGATTGTTTTACTATGGTTCTTTAATGCTCTTTACTACATTTTCATTTGAACCTATCCTCTTCTTGTATACTCTGTAATTTTGTCTTCATCCCTGATATAATTTTATCTTTTTCTCTATTTCTTTCCCAAGTTCAATTAACTCACTCATTTTCTTTCTGTTTTTTTCCTTTATTCTTGTCTGTTTCTCTTGTTTTAGTATTTCTGATTCAAAGTGTTTCTTTCATATTTCTAAATTAATTCACTTTGGAATGCTGTTTTACATTTCATTCTGCTTTTGGTGAGAATTCTCATCAGCAGAATTGCTTTGATTCTAATTTTTAAAATTTTTACAGTAAATTTATATGGCTGTTTTCTGCTTTTTTTTTTTTATTCCTATTCATTTCACGGCTAGTGTTCCTAGTTCAAAACCTCAACCTCTGTCAGTTCTCCCCTCTTCATGCAGTTTTCTTTATGAGTGATGTTGGGTGTGGTGGGGGTGAGGAGAAGGAGGGTCTGTTTCTCTTGAGTATCCTTAATCTTCTCCCCTCTTAGTTCCTTCATCCCCATCATTGCTTTGTTCGCAAGGGGTACCACCCCTTCTCTGTTTATCTGTTTCTTCCCAGAGGTGATGCTTCCCGAAGTTTGCTTCCTTTCCCTCATACTTTCATGGTCCTTCCCTGTAACTAGTGTCATAGGGAAACAAGACTAACTCTTTTTTTTTTTTTTTTTTTTGACATTTAATGTTGGATTTTTATTGCTGGGGGTTGAATTGTTGGTGCTTTATCTAAGTCCTCTCTGCTTTCTTCACTTTTTCATGCAGCCTTTTCAGCCTCCTCTTCCCTTCCCTCCAAGTAGGGCTCTGGTAGAATTTACTCTTTTCTCTATTTGCAGATAAATTGCAAGTCACGGTATTCTCTGTCTCCCAGTAATGCTAAAAGCATTGCCATGCATGGTTTTATTTGCTCTCCTTGTTGATTTTGTGTTTTTCCCTTTTGAGAGGTTGAGGGGTGATTTGAAGTCAGGGAACTACCATTGTTCTCCTAACCCAGATGCCAATTCTTTCTTCCTGGATGTATTCAAGATAGTCAGCAAAGTAGCTTACTCCTGCCACCTGGAACCTCTGCTCAGTCACAGATTTGGTGAGGCCATGTGCCCCAAAGCTCCTATTTTCCATTTCTTCTTATTGTTTTATTTGCCCCACAAAGACATAATGCTTCCCATAATTTTGTCTGCCAAGAAAGAAAATCCTATTGACTAAGTAATAATTTCTTTATTGGTTCATTTGTGCTAAGGACATTGATCTGACAGCAATATTAGTATGAGTAGATAGATAACCACCAAGCAAAGAGGCATTTCCTGTAGCTAGAGCTGAACTCTGGAAGGTGGAGGTGTGGTATTCATTACGTTTTTTCACATTGAAAATAACTTATGAATCCTAGTTCTTGCTTTTGTGAATACCTGCAGGATCAGATTGGGAATTATTACTCTGCCTAATCAACCTCATTTTAATCAGCAAACACTTACTGAGGACTGGGTTTATAAAGAAGGTGAGCACCAGTCAAGCCCACAAAATAGGTTTTTATGAACTGAGATGAAAAGATGTTGCCAGAGCTTGGGTTCTAGGTTCTTGACTACTTAGCAAGAAAGAATTCAGAGATGTGTCAGGTTAATGAGGTCAGTAAAAGAGTTTATTGAGAAGCGAGAGAGAAGAGGTAGCATGCACTCAAGGTGTGACTGCGGGCATCCTCTGGGCATAGAGACACACCTGGAGTCCGGCGGCAGCCTTATTAAAGCCATTCTTCCCTCCTCCCCCTTCCCCGCGTTGGGGAGGGACCCCAGCTATTTGCTCTTCTGCTTGGTTTGCCTTTCTACCCTCACCTGTTATCTTGCAGGGACCAGTGGGGAGGCCTTTCTGTTTGGAGTTATCCGGGGCTTCTTTTGAGCCCTGGAGTTTCTAGCAAGATGTGGTGATCAGGATCTTGCTGGGCTCTCTGGCTATAACAGGTACGGCTGGCTTTGTTTTCAAGCAACCGCCTGCCCTCAGGGGGGTTCCCAGCTGAGTCTCGTGGCCAAGTTCTTTGCAGGGTCCCAGCTGTGATGGGCACGGCTTTATTCTGACCAGCTCCCTTCCCTCACTTCCTGTACTAACCTGCCTCAAAGTGAGCATGCATTACTATAGAGAGTTACAGGCACCTTAAACAAGCACCTGTTCAAGGTAGAGAGGGATCAAAAGAGACAGAAAGATCAAGTTTGTTTGAGTGAATCAGAAAAGTCTTCACAAAGGATATTTCTAAGCCAGGTCTTCACAGGCTTGAGTAAGGAAGTTTGTAAGATGACCTTATTCCAGCAATCAATGCCTTTCAAGAGTTCATTAAAAAACAATGAGCAACACGAGTTAGAACTCACCTACACACCCTCAGTCCTCAAACACACACACTCAACACACACACTCAACACACACCAAACTCAAGACAAGCTATATATATTCTATTCTTTTTTTAAAAATGATGGCTTTCAACTATGGAAGTTCATCCGGATCACCCAGGTTGCTTTTGTGTTTCTAAACACTCATGTAAGAAGCTCTTTGTTCATAATCTTGCATTACTCTCAGTGTGGATTGGGATTGGGACATCCACTGATTTAAAGGTTTAGACAACTCTGGTCCCTAATATGGAGAGAATTAGACTAAAGGACACCTTGTCTATTCTGTAGATTCCCTTGGATAATGGGAAGACTTCTTTCTCACACAATGAGCAGACTCCTACAGCATGCAAAGCTATATCAGTCACAGCACCTTTGACTATTTCTAGAATAAGTTTTGGGAAAACTTCAGTTTTCAAAGAATAGGTTTGAGCCCTCCCTGATGAAGGTGAGAGAGACAGGATTTCCCCAGGGCCTTATCTCGAGTTTCCAGTCAATGACATTACCTGCATGCTTTCTTCTTTTCTTCTGAAGAAAAGCAGCAAGTAATCTCTCCTGGTAGTTCTTTCTTTGAAGAAAATGTAAACTCATTGATTTGGTACTATTTCATTCCACCGTGTTTGATCAAAGGGAACAGGGAGTGCTTTGAGGAACCTCCCTTAGGTGGAAGGGCCTAGCTGTCTGCTGTCCATTATCCACACACACACAAACACACACACACACCAGTGATAGCTAATTGTATCGTGACAGGAAGCTGTAAAAGTTTGTGCATCAATCTTCCAGTTTGGGGGGACAGCCCCAATGTATGACTAGCAGGGTGCAGGCACATGTCCCTGGAAGATATGCCGCTCCTGTGGTGCTTAGTGTTTTAAACTCAGGGTCATGTGCTCCAGATTCTAAGTTTAAGCTGAACGTTGAGGTGGATGAGAGGAGGGTGGGGTGGGTAAGAGGAGTCAGAGATGAGTAAAATGTTGGGGGTACCCCCACCCTTGAAACTTGGGTCTTACTGAGAACTGTGGCAACTTGAGATCATTTATGAATTCCAAAAAGAGAGATTATGCTTGTAAACTGGTCTGCTCCCCTGGGCTTGATACCCTGTGATTGTATTAGATTCAGCGGAGATGTCTTTGATTAAATTATGCTAAGATTAGGGCTTTGATTCAACCCTGTCAGTAAGGTGTAACTTAGTTTACGTCCCCACCCCCTTAGTGGGCTCTATAAACACTCACTCATGAAGACACAAAGTAGAAGACACAGGAAAAGAGAGCTCCATAGAGGAGAGAATTATGATCCTGTGGCCCTGGGAAGAGAGATGAGCTATTTGCCTGATAATTTGCAGCTGAAAGAACACAGAAGCTGAGCTGAGGAAGCCCGGAAAGAAGCAGGCCCTATGCCAGCCTGGAGGTGAGAGAGAGGAAGGCTGAACCCTCACAGAGATCAGCAGCCATCTTGCTTCCGCACGTGGTAAATGACTTTAATGAGAAAAGCAACCCTGAGTTGAACTCTTTAGGATCTTGTAACTGTAAGCTTCTACTCCAAATAAATACCCTTTATAAAAGCCAGCAGATTTCTGGTACTTTGCTTCAGGACCCTTTTGGTTGACTAACGCAGGGACTCATTCTTACCAAGGCCTTTCTTCCTAAACTGCCCAAGGCCTCTTTGAAGAAACATAGAGAGACATCTGTCTCTTCATGCCCCTAACCAATCTTTTAGACTCTGTGGAGGAGTGACCAAAAAGCACAAGAAATAACAATTATCCATGTACTGAGCACTTATGAAGAGATGACCACTGTGTTGGGTGTTGGGAAAATAGCAGTGATGACACTCAGCTCTTGCCTTCTTCAAGCTTAGTGCCTGGTAGAGGGTGGGGGAATTAGACAAGGGCACAGATGAATTATAACTCGTTCAGAATTATTGCTCCCCTCACCAGTAGACTCAGTCTGTCTGTAGACCGAGACCCCTCAGCTCCCCTGGCGCTGCCAGAACCACCCTGCTCCTTGCCATGGTCCTGCCCTGGCCCCATCTGACCCCCAATAAAGTCTGAACCACACCTGAAAAAAATAAAAGGAGTATTGCTGAGCTCTAGGCAGAAATGTAGGTGTCCAGAAAATCAAAGAACTGCCCAGTGATCCACAAGCTCCCTGTCTCTCTCACCAAGCTCACCTCACCTCAAACCACTCTTCCCCTGCTCACTTTTTAAAAAGATTTATTTAATTTATTTATTTCTCCCCACTCCCTCATTGTTTGCACTTGCTGTGCCTGTTTGTCTTTTTGTTTCTTTAGGAGGTACTGGGAACTGAACCTGGAACCTCCAATGTGGGAGGGAGGCACCTAATCGCTTGAGCCATCTCAGTCCCTGCTTTGTTGGGTCTCTCATTATGTTTTTCTTCTTGTGTCTCTTGTTGCATCAGCTTGTTGCATCAGTTTCGACAAGCCTGCCCATCGTGTCAGCTTGCCATCTTCTTTAGGAGGCATTGGGAATCAAACCAGGGACATCCCATGTGGTGGCAGGAGCTCAATTGCTTGAGCCACATACCTTTCCCTGCTCACTTTTAATTTTTTCACATGCATCTCCTATTTGTTGATTTAAATTGCAAAGTGCTTTTCTAACTCAGGGTCTTTGCTCTTACTATGTTCTCTGTCTGAAACACTTTCCATGGCTTTGGGCAAGCTTGCCTCATTTCCATCCTTCAACCCTTGGCCTAAATGTCTTCTCCTTTGAGGGTACACTATCTAAAGCTGATCTCCTCAGGTGGGCTCTTTCTCTCGGTTTCTTTCTGTCTCTGTCTCTGTCTCTCCCTCTCTTTCTTCACCCCCTTCATTCTGTTTATTTCCTGCAGCTGTCTGAAATATTCTTGTTCACTTATTTATTGTTTTACTCTCTGTTTCTTCAAAAGACTGTATTTACCAAGGGCAGAGACTTGTCTGTCTTGTTCACTTGTATTTCCGGTAACTAGATTTGTGCCTGGCTCGTAGGAGACACTGAGTGAATATTTGATAAGTAAGGGAAAAATGAATGAATAATTGGGAGTTTGGAGGCTTGGGGAAGAAAATACAGAAGATGATAATATAAAAGAAATAATAAAGGATGAATATAGGGTGGAAGATGGGAAGATGTGGCAAGAACCAGCTGCCAATTCCTGATCTGCCCGCCTTGAGAGCAAATCAGTGCAACTCAGAGAACGACCAGAAGCTTGAGATTTATCATTTAGGGGTCTCGTTCTCTGTAAAAGCTTGAGCCTGTCTTCATAGAAAACAGCCTTTTTGATTCCTCAGATTTTCATTTCTATATGTGTTCCAGAAACATTGATTTGTTAGTAAAAATTTCATAGTAATAGCAGAACCCATACTTACTATGTGCTAAGCTTGAAGATCAGTGCAGGGATGTAGCTGAGGATATGAGCTCAGAGAAAGTGACACTCCCAAGGTCACAAAGAAGACCTGAGATCTGAATCCAAGTTTTCCCAGTGCCAAACCTATGGCTGTTCCTTTAACCATATCTGCCATCCAAACGATCAAAATGTGTCAGTGAATTCCAAATTATTTCCCCCAGCAGCAGAAATGTAGCCCAGCTGAAGAACCATTATCTTGTTAGTGGGAGAAATAGATAGTCTGCTTGACCAAGGAGATTCAAAACTGCTTCTGTTTAAAAGATACTCTGAGTCTGTGTTTCTCAAAATATAATCTTTATGGCATATTTGGAATTTCAGACCATTGCAGTGACTACTTGAATTGTCATAGATTGATTAAGAAAAAATTGTGTCAACGAGCTTAATATATAAGGAATGTGCTCATTGCAAGAGAAGATCAAGTAATTTCATGGCTTGCTAAGAACAAAGGTCTCACAATAGTTTGAATAGTGGTTTTAGAATTGAGATTTGAGAGAGTAGTGAAAGATTAAGCTTATTAAACTCCATGAATGGCCAGCTAATTCTAACCACATTGGGAGAAATTCTTTAGTTTTAGCAAAACAATGTCATCTATCACATTAAATCAATTTTTAAAATTTGAATCTTAATGACTTTATAATTTTGTTTATTCATTTGTCATATTTTTCTCCTTTTGCCTGCTTTTTGTTCAGTTGATCAAGTTTTATTTGTTCTATGACTTTTATTATTCTAATTCTTACCTATAAATTTTATCATACATATGTATACTTAAGGCTTTTTGCTAGCATTTATCTGGGGTTAATCCATATTTATGGCTTCCTCTCAAATCGTACAAAACTGAATCAAATTTTAATTTCCCATTTTTACTTAGCTTACTTTCAGTTACCATGATGAGATCATCTGAGATTTATTTATCATATAATTTGATAATCAAGACATTTTATTCTTATTATATTTTACTGCATTTGTTTTCTCTTTTCTTCTTTTATTTCACATCTTCTTCTTGGGTTTATTTTGGTTTGTTTTTCAAATCCCAATAATTTCATTTAGAGTTCAAGGTTGATAAAATATCTGAGTCACTGAAATGTGTTTATTTAGTCCTCCCACTTGAATTAAACAATAGTTTGGCATGTATAGAATGCTGATGATACTGTTTTATTTTCTTTTCTTACCCAACATTGTGAATGAGAAGATTTATGCCAATTTGGTTCTTACACTTCTGTAGGCAAGCTATTTTTCTTCTTGTTTGAAAGATTTTTGGATTACCTCTTTATGTTTGTTGGTGTGAAATTTTTCCACAGTATGTCTAGATGTGGATCATTTTATGTTCATCTTGCCCAATAGTATCCCTTTAAATCTGACAACTGAGGTCTTTCTCAAGTTGGAAATGTTTCGTTAAACTTTTTTTTTTTTTACATTTCTATTTACCTATTCTTTGTGCTTTTTTCTTCCAGAAACTCTCATAGAACTTTTGATCTCTAAAATTTCTTAACTTTTGTTCATGTTTTCATCTTTGCCATTTTACTTTCTGTTCTGAGAAAATTTCTCAACTAGATCTTCCAGCTATTATTCTCTCCTCAGTTCTGTACTTTCTGCCATTCAGTATGTCTACTAAATTTTTCTATTTCAGCTATGTTCTATGCCCAAGATCTCTGGCTAATTCTTTTTATGTTAAGTCCTCTTATCTCATTTGCTGAATTAATTTGGTTTTCCTGGTTGTTAGATATTGCATTCGTTGAGTTTTGTGTTCCTCATTATTAGACTGATTTTCTTAAGCGTTTAATGAGTCTTGGTTTTGCACTTATCTTTCTATTTTGATTCTCTGTTAGCATCTCTAGAGATGGATCTGTATTCTACAGCTTGTGCCCTGTGATAGTAGATGAAAAGTGGACCATTCTGCTAATTGGGATGGTCAATAGCTAGTCTTCTGGGCATAGAGTTTCCTTCTTTCCCTTGAGTACCATCAGCCACCCTGGGCACTATTGTTCCTGTCAGGTCCAAAGTCCCCACTTACTGCTATTGCTTATGGAAAGACCCTTTTTCTACTGCCCTCACAAGTGTGGTATGGAAGATAATGGGAGAGGAGCAGGGCAAGTATCTGTTTTCTCCTACTATGGTGTGGTAAAAGTCACCATGACCATCAAGACCTCCCAAGAGCTCCTTCCTTCTCCAGTATCAATCATCAAATTTAGACAGAATCTCTGAAGCCACTCTCAGTTGGGAGAAGACCTTTCCTGGGTGTGCTAGAGATGATGACTTCATCAATTATTCATATTCCATCTGCCTCAAACCTTTCAGGAACTTCTTACAATTTTGTGTTTATGTAGAATAGTCTACTTGTTTCATAGCACAGTTGTGGACAGTCTTATTCTATGTATTTGATGTAGGAAAAGGACATTGGAATCTATGTTAAGTTAACCACCTTAATTTTCAAAATGGCAGTTTCCTTTCTCTGTGCATCTCTTCCTCTGTGTTTACATTTGTATAAGTCCCAACAAGAGGGCAGAGACCCAACCTCAGTTATGCCATACTGATATCACTCAATCAATCAAAAGTGATCTAATCAAGGTCCCTTAACAGAATCTAATGCAATCAAAGAGTCTCACACCCACAGGAATGGATTAGTTCAAAAACAATCTTTTTTCCAGTATTCACCAAATTCAAACTCTCATATACCCCTTTTCCAAGAATCTTTTTAAAAATGATTATTTCAGTTTGTTCAAATATTTCTGTGTTGATACTTAAATGCATACAAAGCATTTGGATATATACCCCTAGGCTCATAGTTCTTAGAGAGCTATGGATCAAGAATAAATTTGCTAATTAAATATAGGAGCTCCATGTTGTTGGTTGGGTTCTCTGGGAAGCAGCTTCTGAGAACAAGCTAGCAAACAAGATATTTATTAGGGTGTACCCTTGAGATCAATGATGTGAAAGGGGGTGGAAGGAAACAGAATTGGTCAAATGGATAAGTGGAGCCTTCATGTAGACCTAGTGGCAGCCTCAATGCTCATTAGGGAGCTCCTGAGCTAGAATGGCTCTTCAGAGCTGTCTCCATTGGGCTGAGATGACTCACACCTTGTCAGTGGATGTAGGCCACCCTGGGAAGGAATTTTTTGACCTAGGATGAGGCAGCTCTATGTGGGCAAGTCTATCCCTGTTAAGGAAGATAGCTGAATGCTGTCAATTCACAACCCTCCAAGTTGCTGGGTAACAAGCACTTCCCAGAAGGAGGATTTGGATGGCCCATCACCTTGTCTACTGCACTATACCCCACAACTTCTGTTACATTTTATTGGCCTGATTTAATCAAGTAGCCACCCCTATCTGCATAGGAAGCTCGGACATGCCATTTTCAACACCAACATTATGTGGTTCAGCACCAAAAAATCAAGGTTCTGTCAATAAGAGGGAAGGAGAGACTGGATGGTGGGGCGGCTTCTGGAGGTTGATGCCATATCTGGTCCTCTGCTAGATGGTGAGCTCAATGACAGCAGGGAACAGGTTTAATTTCATTAATCCAACAACAAACCACCTGGCTCCTATAGACACTCATAAATACCTGATTAACAAATGAATGAACAAATGAATGATTGACTAGGTGAATGAATAAGTGAGTGAATCAGACCTTGAGATCACAAATTCAAGACCCATGTTTTTTTCCCTGAAAGAAATGAAGTAAGCTATTTCTATTCCCAGATGTGCCCCTCCGTATAGTTTTTGAGAGACACTGAAGGAGGAAAGAGAAAAGGCTATGAAGAAGATGGGTGCCTTCTCATTTCACCAGAAATATCTATTATGGTCTTTGTTCTCAGGCTTCTTGATTTTCATCATCTGCTTCAAAAAATCCACTGTAGCAGGCTGGAGTCACCAACTTATCTATGGTCACCCCATAGGGGCTGTTGGAAATTCCTAGCCCAGAGCCCAGACAGGAAAATGACTTTCCCCAGAACTATGCTACATTACAGCTATCTTATACTAATTGTATTAATTGCATTAACTAATTGTTGTATGATGGCTATCCCTTTGAGGGAACTGAAATTTAAATTGTTCTTGATATTCATTCATCCAGGATATGGCAGGGTTAAGGGGTGGGCCTATGGAGTTACACAAACGTAGCTTGGAATTGCAACTTTTAAATCTCTAAGTGGATAGCTATCAAATTCCCTCCATTTCCTCATCTGTGAATTGGGAATAATTATAGCTCCTACCTCATTGGGTTATTATGGGTATTAAATGAGGTAATGCATTTAAAAGCTCCATAAATGATAGTTTTTCTTTGGTAAATGTGTTGAAGACATACTCTGTGCTATACAACAGGGATATAGACATAAAAGATAAATTTCCTTTGCTGAGGAAACAACCCAGTCATTGTAACAAACACTATGAGAGTTAAGGACAAACAGCCAGGAGAACACAAAGGAGGGACATTCACCCAGACTGAAATGCCTGCCTGGAGCAGAATACCTTTTGCTGAGCCTAGAAGGATACAGGAAGTGAAAGAGGAGAGTGAAGAACTTTATAGGCACAGAAACAATGTATGCAAATCTATGGAGGCCTGAGGACCTGGCCTTTGTAAGGAATCAAAACAGGCCATAAAACTAGGAAGATAAAGTGTGAGAGGGAGAATGGTGAAAGGTGAAACTAAAGGCGGAGATGATGAGGAACAGGCCCTGAATTTCTGCAGTGGGCTGGGCCTGCCATCAAAGGGGATGATTCATGTGGGAAACTAGGTCAAAACTGTTTCCGATGAGGGTGAGAATTAATGGGATTTATGGTGATCTACATGTTATTGTTCTTTTTAAAAATAATTAATGATATGACTGTCTTCTTGCAGGTCTAATGTGTGTTCACAATCTGGTCCCTTGTTTAATTACCTGCGGAAGACACAAGCATCAACATGATTTCTGCCTCCACCTTGTTTGTGACTCATCTGGGAATTCTGAATAACAGATCCTTGTCACTCTGAAATTATTCCCAAGACTTAGGCATGAGGAGAGGTTCTGATGGAAAGAGGTCTGTCCCTCTGGGATTCATTCATATATAGACAAATTTACCAAACGTTTATGGAATATCTCCCAAATTTTAGGGTTAGGATGCTAAAACTTTATTCTCGAGAACAAAATCAGAGAAAAACAAATAGGTATGCCGTCATAAAACAATGTGGCAAATGCTAAGATAGAGATTGTGTTTGAGGTGTTAAAGAAATAGGATAAAGGACATCTGTCTCTCTAGGGGGCTTCACAGGAAGGGTAGCAAACCTCTCAAGGGTAAGGAGAGACAGGGAGGTGTTGTGGAGTATTACAACTCCAGGTAAAAGCATGTACAAAGGTGAGGAGCAGTGAGACTATGTAAGGTCTTGTATAGTTTACTGGAAATGGACAGTGAGGAGCTGGATATATAAGCAGGGGCTGACCAGGCTGGGTTGGCTTTGAAGGCCACGGGACCACTACAGAAGTTAGAACTTGCCTTCCTTCCTCCAAGTTTTGAAGAAAGGCACTCATGTGATTACATATTTCAGCTTCTCTTGCTTTTTAAAAATAATTTCTCTCTATTCACTTCACTGTCATTTGGGCTACTTCCAACATGGGTCATTACCAGAAAATCAGACCTTAACTTGCTCAATCCATCGTGTGATTATGTGAGCCAGGTTTTGGGGTTTCTCTCACAGAAGAACGGACACGACTTGGAAGGTAGGTCATACTTCTTTTCTTCTAAATCTTTCATAATAAAAGCAATTCATCAAGCACTAAAGGAATGCCATTTTGTATGTACTTTGTGACTTTTCAGGGTGGAGAAGGTAGCTATATGTGAAACACAGTGGAAGGTTGCTAAGGAAAATTGAAAAAATAAATACCCTTCTCTAGAGAAATGAGAAAACCAGGTCAATGCTACCTTGCATATTCCTACTGGAAGACAAGAGTTAAGGCTGAATACATTGTCAAGGACATTTCAGATCCCATTATTCTGTTACTCTGCTGATAATATAATAAAAATAGCACCTTTTATTTGTGACTTATTTTCCGCACTCGTTCACCTATTATTTCCTCTGGACCACTGATCAGAAAGGCAGAACCTGGAGGACTGAGAGTGCTCCCAGACAGACCTCAAGGTTAAATGAAACTTCAAATGAGAAATGAGGGTTGATGACCTTATGGTCATCTTTAGCACTAAAGGATGGTTTGGGGGAGGGTAGAGCTGGTCCTCATATTTCCAAAGTTAAATTTTAGAGATGTTTCAAGGACATCCTCCTCCTCTTGTAAAATGTATCATTAAAACTGTTTCTGAAAAACATTTAGTACTATTTTAATTTTCAGTTTGTGTCAACCTATGGAGAAAGGAGTTTCATTCACTCACCACCAACTGCCATCCTCCCAACATACTTCTAATTTTCCTTTCTTTTATACTAAACTTGCCTTTATCTAAATTCAAGTGGTACGCCATAGTTAATACATTAATGTGATACTATCATTAAATATGTGCCTTGGAAAGAGAAAGATAATAACCAGCGACAGAACTGGTTCAGGAAATTTGGAGGAACTTTCTAGGAAACATTAAATGGGGCAAAGAAACAAAAATCATACCATATGTGTGGCAGTGGGAGAGAAGAAAAGAGGGCAGAATTTAAGTAAAGGCAACCTTTTCCCAAAGTGTATTTCCATTACCACTACATGTTTCTCAGAAGGTACAAGGGAATTCCATGATCAAATAAGTTGATTATATTCCCTTTGAGGGTATGCTTAGTAGCCTACTGTAGCAGTTTGAATTTGTTTATGAATTCCAAAAATAGATATTTGACTATGTTTGTGAACTGGTCTGGACATATTACATTGTATTGGATTCAGAGGTTTCATTTTTACTTGATTAAATAATGATTAAGTCTTTGATTGGGCCATGTCAGTAGAACATTGAGTCCCTGTGGTGGATAGGAACTCACAGAGAAAATGACAAGGCACAGGAGTTAATTGGAGTTTTGATACTGGAGCACCAGGAAATAAACACATAGAGAAGCAGATTTGTAAAGAAGGAGAGAAGGCTTCATTAGAAGAAGAGGCCTGGGGAGAGAGACAAAGCCTAGAGAGTCTGATAGCCTACAGTGTGCCTTGTGGAGAGAGCAGAGCAGCTGAGCCTGGAGAGAAACAAGCCCTGGGAAGAGAGGAAGTCAGGAATCTGGAACCCTTGCAGATGTTGGTAGCCATCTTGCTCCAACACATGGCAACAGACTTTGGTGAGGGAAGTAACTTATGCTTTATGGCCTGGTAACTGTATACTTCTACCCCAAATAAATACCCTTTTTAAAAACCAACAGATTTCTGGTATTTTGCATCAGCACCCCTTTGACTGACTAATACACCTACCAAAGACTCTGTGAAGTCCTGCAGTAAAGAAACTTGTAAAACTTTATTTAATCGATTGTCTTTCATTCTTTGATCACGGATACTGATTAGTTAGCTGAACAAGACAAGTGTTCCCCATAATACACTGTGAGAAATGCTAGTTTGAAGTTAGGGGGATTGAGAGAGAGGTTGGCCTACATTTTGGCAGGAAAGGAGACTGAACAGCACTCCTATTAAATATAAAAGATCTTTTTGCAATATCCTCAGGTCTTTTAATATAAAACAGTATGTATGCTGAAGTATTTGGGGAAAAGTGTGCTGATATCTGCAAATAAATTCCCCTCAAACTATCAAATGTGTTAAATATATCAAAAATATAAGTTGGATTACAACTAAGTTACCAGAGATAATGAATAAATTCATCAAAGTGACAGGGTACAAGATCAACATGCAAAAAAAAAAAAAAAATCAGTAGTGTTTCTATATACTAGTAATGAAAAATCTGAAGAGAAAATCAAGGGAAAAAAATCCACTTACAATAGCAACTGAAAGAATCAAATATCTAAGAATAAATTTAATCAGGATATAGAGGACTTATACACAGAAAGCTACAAAATGCTGCTAAAAAAAATCAAAGGCCTAATTAAATGGGAGGACATTCCATGTTCATGGATTGGAAGATTTCAATATTGTTAAGATGATAATTCTATCCAAAGCAATTTACAGATTCAATGCAATTGCAATCAAAATTCCAACAAATTTCTTTGCATGAATGGAAGAGCCAATTATCAAATTTATAAGGAAGTGTAAGAGACTTCAATAGCCAAAACTGTCTTGAAAAAGGTCAAAGTTGAAGAACTCACACTTCCTGATTTGAAAGATTATTGTAAAGCTACAGTAATCAAAAGAGCATGGTACTGGCACAAGGACAGACATATGGACTAATGAAATTGAGTTGAGAGTTCAGAAATAAACCCCCACATTTATGATCATTTTTTTTTAACCAAGGGAGCCAAGTTTACTCAATGGGAAAAAAACAGTACCTTCAACAAATGGTGCTGGGAAAACTGGATCTCCATAAGCAAAACAGTGAAGGTAGACTCGTACCTCATGTCATATATAAAAATTAAAACAAAATGGAAAATATGTGCACCAAAACCATAAAACTCCTAGACAAAAACATAGGGAAGCAACTTCAGGACCCCGTTTTTGCAATGGTTTTTAGACTTTCCATGAAAAGCATGAGCAACAAATGAGAAAATAGAATAATGGGATTTCATCAAAATTAAAAGCTGTGCAAAGGATTTTATCATGAAAATAACAAGACAACCTACAGATAGGGAGAAAATATGTTATGTATCTGATAATGGCTTAATATACAGAATATAAAAAAAACTCCTGCAACTCAACAACAAAAAGACAACCCAGTTTTCTCAGATGCCTGGGGAATTGCAGAAAGCTTGGCCACCACCCCAATGCTTGATGAGAGTGGAGTCTAGAGTCTGGTCACCACCTACATGTAGATGAGGATGGAGCCCAATGCTTGATGAGGTCGGAGCCTTCATCCCACTGTTCAGGGAGCGCAAGCACTTGGAAGGGGTGGGGCTGCTTCTTCATCAGGCCTGAAGACAAAAGGTCATTCCATAGATGATTCTCAGATCTTGAAATCTAGTGGAGTATGCCCTGTAGGGTTTATGAATTGCTTGGGACCAATAAACTTTGTTTTTCTTCCTATTTCTCCTTATGGGAAGGGAATGTTTATCCTATGATTGTCCCTCCTTTGTATAGTGGAAGCACATAACTTGTTCTCAAGGTTTCACAGGTCCACAGACAGAGGGCAATTATGCCCCAGGACAGACCCTACCTATACCAGATTTTTTTAAGGAGGTACCAGGGATTGAACCCAGGATCTTGGACATGGGAAGCTGGCATTTAACCACTGAGCTACACCCACTCCCTCCTAAAACTGATTTTGATGAGACTTTGTACTTTGAATTGTTTCTGAAATGACTTGGGCTTTTGGGATATTGTGATGGAATAAACATAGTTTGCATATACAAAGAACATGACTTTTGAGGACCCATAGGGTGGGTTGTGGTGGTTTGAAGCTGTATGTACCCAAGAGAAAACATGCTCTTAAATCTAACCCATTCCTGTGGAAGTAAGTAGGATATTTGATGATTCTATTTCAGTTATGGTGTGACCCACCTCATTCAGAATGGAACTTAAGCCTATTATTGGAGACTTTTACAAACACAAAGAATACAGAAAGAGAGAGAAAGCCAAAGAATCCAGAAGCTAAAAGTAACAAAACCACGAAGAGAAAGAGAGACGTGCAGATGCCACCACGTGCCTTGCAATGTGGCAGAAGAGCCAAGGTTTGCTGGCAATTAGCCTTTGAGAAGAAATCATCAGCTTGATCATGCCTTGATTTGGACAATTTCTTGGCCTCAAAATTGTAAGCTAATGAATTCTTATTGTTCAAGCCTAACCATTCCATGGTATTTGCTTTAACCAGCCTAGGAAACTAAAGCAAGATATGAATAATACTTCTCCAAAGAAGATATACAAATGGTCAGAAAGTACATGCAGTGGTGTTCAACATTAGCCATTAGGGAAATTCAAATCAAAACCATAATGAGATAGGATTCATACCCACTAGAATGGCTACTATTTTCTTAAAAAGAAAAATAATAAATTTTGGAGAGGATGTGGGGATATAGGCACACACATTCATTGTTTGTGGGAATGTAAAATGGTGCAGCCCCTATGGAAAACAAATGGGCAGTGCCTCAGAAAGTTAAATATAGAATCACCACATGACCTAGCAATCTCGCCTCTAGGTATATATCCAAAGTAATTGAAAGCAGGTATGTGTACAACAATGTCCATAACAGCATTAGTCACAATTTTCAAAAGCTGGAAGCAATCCAAGTATCCATAAAAAGATGAATGGATTTTAAAATGTGGTAAATATGTACAATGAAATAGTATTCAGCTGTAAAAAGGGCTAAAGTTTGGATATATGTGACAATATTAATGAGTCTTGAAGGCATCGTGCTGAGTGAATTAAGTCAGATACAAAAGGGCAAATATTGTATGATCTCACTGGTATGAAATAATTAAAATAAGCAAACTCATAGACACAGAAACTGGAATACAAGTTACCAGGAGCCAGGGTAGGGTAGGGTGTGGGAAGTTAACGTTTAATTAGTATAGTATTTCTGTTGGGGTGATGGGGCAAGTTTTGATAATGGATGGTGGTGATGGCAGCACAATATTTTGAGTATAATTAACAGCACTGAATTATACATTTGAATTTAGTTAAAAGGAGGACTATTTTAGGTTGTATAAATTACTACAATAAAATTCTAAAAAGAATAATATAGGTCTGTACAACACAAAGTGAACTCTAATGTAAACTATGGACTATAGGTAATAGTGTAATTATAATAATATTGTTTCCTCAATTGTGACAAAGTTACCACACTAATGCAAAATGTTACTAATAAGGAAAACTATGTATGGGGGATGTATATAGGAACTCCATATGATTTTTTTGTCAACCTACAACTTCTCTAATGAAACTAAAAATAATAAATAACTAAAGCTAAAAAACTTTAAAAACATATATAAAGTAGATTAATAGATAGAGGGGTGAATAGCTGGATAGATACATGAAAAAGCAAATATAATAAAATGTTAATTGCAGAATCTAGATAGTAGGTCCATAGGTGTTCATAGCAAAATTCTTTCAACCTTTCTGACTGTTTGAAAAATTTTAAAGTATAATGTTGGGAAAGTTGAATGAAGTATAGCTTAGAAAGAAATAAAAAGATATGACATGTTGAATTTTCAGCTTTCCAGTAGAGTCACCATCTCTTGACCATGGTGAAGTACTATGCTGGATACTTTATGTACATATATTATCTTGCTTAATAGTCAAACCAACACCAAGGCAAGTTTTTGGATCCCCATTTTAATGATGAGATAATTAACACTCAACGAGGCTAAGTGTTATGACAAAATTCACACTTATTAAGTCATGTTTTTATGCCAGTATACCACAAGCTAAAATTATTATTCCCTTCTTTCCAACTCTATTTCCCTGTTTTAGTTTCCTAGGCAAATGCCATTAAATGGTTCCATTAAACAATGGGAATGTATTCAAGGGAATGTGTACAGTGAAAATGTACAAATCAAGGCATCATCAAGGCGATGTTTTCTTCCCGAAGACCATCTGCCAGCAATCCTTGGCTCCCGTTTCTCATGGGGAGGCACATGGAGGGGTTTGCTGGTTTCTTTCTCTGCCAGCTTTGATTGATTTCAGCTTTTTGCTTCTGTGGCTCACTCCCTACTTTTCTTTTTTTCCTGTTACTTTTTTTTTTTTCTTTTTTTACTTTTATCTACTTATCTTTACTTCTTTCTCTCTCCATTCTGTTTATGGAGGACTCTAGTAATAGGATTAAGACTCATCCTGACTGAGGTGGGCTATGCCTTAACTGAAGTCACACATTCGAAGGTCGAACTTGCAATGGTCTCTCACCCACAGGGATGCATGCAATTTAAGATCATGCTTTTCTGGGGCACATTCAGCTTCATACCACCACACCCTCTTAGAAATATTCCAGCAATGCCCACTGAACATTTTTTTCCTTCTAACCTTCTATCCCTCCTTATTCTTCAGCCTTATTTTATTCTCATTAGGCGGCCCTGGGGATCTCTGTCTCTTTTTGTTGTGTCATCTTGCTGTGTCAGCTCTCTGTGTGTGTGGCACTACTCCCGAGGGGCTGCAGTTTCATGCAGGGCAGCTCTCCTTGTGCAGGGGCCGCTCCTTACACAGGAGGCACCCTTACATAGGGACATCCCTGTGTGGGCCGGCACTCCTTGTGCACAGCAGTACTGCATGTGGGCCAGCTCACCACATGAGCCAGGAGGCCCTGGGTATCAAACCCTTGGACCTCCTACATGGTAGATGAATACTCTATCAATTGAGCCACATCTGCTTCCCTCTTCAGCCTTGTTTTATAGTTCAGTCTAGTAAGTTTAGGGGGAGAGCAGAAAAGTGAGTTTTTTACCCCCAAAAGAATTAAGATTTACTGGCAAGAGTGGGAGAAAAAAAAAAAAGAGGAAGCATAGAAAAGAATTTTTGGGGAACGAATGATAATTTTTTGTGATGGATGAGTTGAAAATGAGTGAGAAAGAGGAAGAGGTTTAAAGGGAGCTTTGGGAGAGGGTTGAGAGCAAGAGTAATAGAAGAAAGAGGTTTTTTAAAACTGCTGTGTTAAGATATAAATTGGATCTTCTTTAATGTTCAGAAGACACAGTAGAGCAGTAGAGATTGAGGTTACTTCTTCTCTTCTGGATCCACCTCTGTGTGAGAGGATGAGGTCACACTTCTCATGGGCTGCCACCAGCCAGGGACATTGGGGATACTAATGAAGAAGGCTGTTTCATGGGTGACCGAGAATTCCTCTTCCAACTGACTTTGGTTCAATGACTTCCCATCAGCATGGTCAAAATTCTCTTAGATCTGCACTACAGCCCAAGACTCTTCCTGTACAGTCTTGCTTCCTTCTCCTTCTCCTTCTTGGGTGTCAGACCTGCGTCATGGTCTGAAACCCCTCACCACCTCTTCCTTCTTCTTTCCCTTTTCCCAACATAAGCATTCCCCCCAGGAAATTTCTTCTACATTAAATCCTGTCTGGGTATTTGCTTCTCAGGGAACCCAAACTAACATAGAAGGTGATGCAGGAAGGGCCATGAAGGAGTGGGGAAGAGAGATAGGGAAGGAAGGAGAGTGGAGAGAGAGTTGTCCTAACTATTTAACTTCTGTGTGCTCCTCAGCATCCATCTCACTTGGGCTAAGCTGTCTGCCTCATACCAACTTTTGCTACTTAGTGAACAGCTTTCCAGTCTGTATTAGTCAGGCAAAGCATTGTTGATGCAAAATATCAGAAATTGATTGGTTCTTATAAAGAGTATTTATTTCGGGTAGGAGCTTACAGATACCAGGCCATAAATCATAAGTTACTTCCCTCATCAAGGTCTATTTTCACATGTTGGAGCAAGATGGCTGCCGATGGCTGCAAGGGTTCAGGCTTCCTGGGTTCCTCTGGGTTCAGCCTCTGGTTCCTCCACAGGTCAGCTGTAGACTATGAGGCTCTCTAGGCTTTGCCTTTCTCCACAAGGTCAGCTGTAGACTATGAGGTAAATGGCTCTGTCTCCTTCCCTGGGGCTCCAGCTTAAGACTTCAACATCAAACTCCAACATCAAAAGCCCTCAACTCTGTCCTTTGCCATGTCTTTTATCAATACCCTAATGATGTGGCTCAATCAAAGCCCTAATCATAACTCAATCATGCCCAGGCACAGAACAGATTACAGACATAATCCAATATCTATTTTTATAATTCATAACCATATCAAACTGCTACACAGTCCTGGGGCATAAACCTCCCCAGAGCCCAAACCTGCATCTGGGGCCACCAGCATCATTGCCCACATGCCTCACCTTAAACCCATAGCTGGTCCCAAATGATAAGCTCACCATCCCCACTACCCTCAGCCCCCAGTCCCTTTCCCTTTTTAAGCGTATTTACTTTAAACTAACCAATCCTTGACTCCCGTGGGAAATCTGCTACCCTCCACCCTTGGACACAATGAAGGCATAAGCCCCGCCCCTTTTACAATGCCCAGGTGTTCCCTGCTGCTGGTTGAGCCCTCCAGGCCTACTGCACTTCCTGTCCATACTTCAGACCACTCCCCCCTTACCTGAGACCTGTGAGTAATAAACTATCTTTTCTCACACCTATTGTCTCGGTTTCTCATTGTGCTGCACCTGACCTCCACCGGGACCCAAATTTAAAATCCAACTTACCCAATTTGAAACAATCGTGCTGACTGGACTGCCACTGTGGCCAAGTGGGGGCTGAGTCCTGCTGGAACCTTATCAGAGACTGTGTGGTGCTCACCTCCGAATTCTATCACCAAGAGGCAAGAAGCTTGCCCGTCCCTGGATGAGGGTCACTCCACGGCCATGAGCACATGCTCTGGTTTGGGGCCAGGCTGTCTGACTCCAGAGGCCAAGCTCTATTCTCCTAAGCTATGCTCCTCAAACTTACTACAAAATTTGACAGCTTGAGTTTGAAACCTACATGCTGTTCATCAGTTACTTTTTGTTTTGGGTCCCAAATTAGGGACATTTTGGCAGTTGACAGCTTACTAAAATAGTTCATATGGTAGAGTAGAAAGTCCATTCAACAAGCTGTTGAAGACCACAGCCACATGTTATCAGTGTGACCTGAGTAGATGACAACCTCTCTGTGCTTCCATTTCTTCAAGGACCAAAAGCAGAAAATATTCCATTTTGCTGACCTCGCAGTGTTATTTTGAAGATCTTCTGGGTGCATGTATATGAAAGAGCTTAATAAACTGCCAAGTGCCATCCAAGTGGAATGGATTATGCTTCTTGAATAACCTTGTACTTTACCCCTGCTTCCCTGCTATGCTCTGTTTTGAAACAAACACATATATTGTTCCCTCTTGCCACCCCCCCCCCCACCTCCACCCCTACTGTGTTATAGGAACCCCATCTGATTACAAAACTGGTTTCACCATATCACCAGTGCAGGATATTTCATCCTCTTCCAAAATCCCTCAGATACCACAGATTTAGGAGTTGGTAAATGATCTTGCATTGACCAATGCTCTCGATTGTTACATGCTTGCCTGAACCCTCACCCATTCAGTTCTAAAGCCAGAGGCTGAAGAGCAATGTATGTTTTCACATCTCTCTCATGTCAGTTAGGCAATTCTTTCTGAACCTTCTCTTCCTAAGGAGGCTGCTCTTTTTTTGGGCCATTCACTTCTTTGAGACCCTAATGAAAGTTAAGGCCCTTCTCCTCAAGAAATAAAAAGAATAATATAGAAGTCTGTACACACACATATGCCCGCAAACTAGGTGCAATTTCTTGAGGACTCAAAGGCCCTCTGAAATCCACAAATGTCAGCTAGATTCTAAGTGACACACTTGGGAGAGCATTTGGTCTCTGACGTCAGCTCAATCTAGTTTTAAGCACTGGTTGTGTGATTTTCAGCAGGTAACTTCTGCCTTCTGAAAAGTCTCTTAATCATCAAAGAGGAGTAATAATATCCACTGTTGTGTACTAAAGTATCTAAAAATGATGAGGGCACACCATAAGTGTTCAATAAATAAGAGCTGTCCTTATCATTAAAGTAACATCACCTTCCCAAGAAATATTACACAGATCTGGGAAATAGTCAGGAAAAGGGTGGGGCAACTTCCACTGGAGATTTCAGTTATCTAAGGGGAAAAGGTCTGTTTTTAACCTTAGGAGAAGCTTGTGTTGGTTCTCCCTCTGCAGGCCCATATTTAACTCACGTCCTTTGTTTTGATTCCGGGTAGGGGTGGTGTGGTCCTGGAGAAAAGGCAAGGGGACAACGGTGGGAGATAGGGAGCTAAGGTTGGTTCTGAGCCAGTGAACACACCAGAAAAGCTAAGGACAGGGAAGTGTGGCTGTCCCTTTGTCTAACCAGAACAAATAAAAAAATAAAAAAATTTTGTTCTAGCATCTTAAAAGCCTTGATTTTTTAAAAATTCCATAATAAACTTGTTCGTTGTATGAATTTGAAAACTTTAAAATCGCTAGTACTCAAGTTATTCAGATCTATAAAGCCAGCACATTTTCATGATTCAACCTAATAGAAGAATGGGTAAATTCAGATTAAAAAAAAAAATAGAAATTTTCTCTAGCACCGCCATGCAGACATACATTAGGTATATCTGTCTCACATGTTCTATATATGTAAATGAATCATGCAAATTTGGAATAGCAGCACAAACCTGCTCAGATCTGCATTTTTAAAAGCTCAGTCTAACTGCCATGTGGTCAGGGAGGGACTGCAGGGTTCCCAGAGGGTAGCAGATAATGGGCAGAGTGTGGGGACACTGAGGGACCTTGCCAATGCCAGCTCCCCTGGAGGGAGATGCCCGGGCGTTCTGTTTATGTAGACTCTTCCAGCAATGTCCACACTCTGTCCTCTGTCCCTGATTGTTCCTCAAGGGCAGATATCTGGCCAGTGAAGTGTACAGCCTTGACAGGTAATTTTGTCAGCTCCTTAAGATGAAAGGAACTGTTGCCTTTGACTTTACATAATTTCCCAATCTTTGGGTAGTCTGGGTTTCTGCTAGGGCATAGTTACTTAATAAAGTAAAACCATGGTATTGTTGAATCTGCCATCTCTCTTTTCGTCCGTAGCTTTTTGCCAACATAAATAACTTCTCACTATTTTTAGATTAGAGACATAGCTCTTGAACTGTGAGAAGACATTGGGCTTTGCATGGCCTAAGGGGGCTTAAGGATGCATATACAGAATGTTTCCAAATGTGCAGCTGCTACTCTCAGAAGGAGCTGCTTTTTCCAGTCTTCCAACCCTGGGACTGATGAGCCTCTCACCAATGTAGACATGGTCTAACAACTGTGCTGTCACTTCCCATAGAGCTTCACTTTGTTCCCACCGCTCCAAGCTAAAGAAAGAGGCAGTGTACCCACGGAGGGACTACAAGACTCAGAGTCAAAGCCCCAGGCCCTAATCTTGATTCCACTGCTCCCTTGCTCTAGGACAGGGAGCACGTTACTAATCTTCTCTGGCCCAGAGTTTCCAAAAGGGAAATTGAAGAAAGTGAATCAATCTCTAAGTTTCTTTCTATTATGGACCTCAAGCTCTCTCTATATCTAATAGATATCCTTCCTATTCTGATGCAGTGAGTCTATGAACAAGGAAGTAACAACAACTTGAAGGAAAATTAGAAATTATGGGGTTTATTTTGATCATTAAAATGACTACAGAGAGAATAAAAAGGCATATATGACAAAGGATATATATCCAATATTCATAAAGAGATATGTATTGATAAGAAAAAGGCAGACAAGCCAACCAGAAAGGACAAAATATTTGAATTTTAAAAATGTATATAACCATCATTATTCACAGTAGCCAAAGGTGGAAATAACCCAAGTGTCCATCAACAGATAAGTGGTAAAACAAAATATGGTATATCCATAAAATGGATTATTGTTCAGCTATAAAAAGAAATGAAGTTCTGATACCTTCAACAACATGAATAAACCTTGAAGACATCATGTTGAGTGAATAAGTCAGCCACAAAAGTTCAAATATTGAATGAGTCCACTTGTATGAAATATCTAGAATAAACATATTTATAGAGACAGAAAGTAGATTAGAGGTCACCAGGGTCCAGAGGAAGGGGAAAGATGGAGAGTTTCTGCTTAATAGGTACAGAGTTTCTGTTTTGGGTGATGGGGGAAGATTTGATCAAACATGATGGTGCTGGTAGCACAACATTGGACTGTAATTGATATCACTGAAATGTATCCTTATAAATGGTTAAAATGGGAAAACTTATGTTACATATATGTTACTAAAAGAAAATGACTTTTAATAATAAATACATATAAATAGTCCATAAACTTGTGGAAATGTATTCAACTTCATTAGCCATCAAGGAAATGCAAATTAAAATCACAAAGAGATACCATTAGTCATACATCAGAATGGCTAAAATCGGAAAGGTTCATAAGACCAAGACTTGAGGAGGATGTGGAGCAAGTGGAATTTCATATACTGCCACGGGAATATAAAATGGTACAATCAATTTGGAAAACAGCTTTGCTTTTTTTTTATTTAATGGAAAGGTTTTATTTTTAAAAAAACTTTAGATTACATAAATGTTACATTGAAAATATAGGGAGATTCCCATATACCCCACCCCCTCCCACACTTTTCCCCATTAACAACATTTTTCATTAGTGTGGTACATTTATTACAATTGATGAACACACATTGAAGCATTGCCACTAACCATGGCCTAGAATTTACATTATAGTTTACACTGTACTGCACAGTTATATAGGTTTTGGCAAAATGTATAATGGCCTGTGTCCATGCAATGTCATGCATAATAATTCCAATGTCCCAAAAATGCCCAACATTATACTTATTCTTCCCTCTCCCTCATCTCAGAACTTCTGGTGACCACTGCTTACCAAGTTCTTCTGTTGCTAGAATAATAATAAGTCTACTTTAGTCCATAGTTGCATTCCGCCCTTATGTTTGTTCACTCCTCAATCTTGAGGATTCTGGGAAAGTGCCGCCCATTCATTTTCTGACTGATAGAGGGCATAGATCCCATGAGGCAGACGGTGCATAGTTTTTAAAAGCTGAGCATATACATACTCTGTGATCCAATATTTTCACTCTTTAGGTATATACACAACAGACATGCATATATACATTCTGTCTCTTACACTACACATGCAAAAAGCAGTGCTATCTGAATGTAGGTAAAAACTGGAAACAGCACAAGTTTTCATCAACAGAAGAATGAATAAATAAATGTGGTATATTTAAGCAATGTAATTCTAAATAGCAATGAGAATGAACAAACTGCTCCTAAGCATAACAATTGAATGAATTTCAAAATATATTGTTGATATTCAGACGCCTAGACATCAGCAAAAAATTACAAGCCATATTTAAGAACAGGAAAAGATGAACCAACCAAAGAAACAAACCAAATTTTCTGACAAGATTCAGGATTTAGGACAACTAATTAATGATAATTGCACAAATCTCCTAAATCAATTCAAACAGTTGTTAAAGAGATCAAAGATATTAAGAAGACATTAGATGAGCATAAAGAAAAGTAGCAGAGCTTGTGGAATGAAAGACACAATGGATGAGATTAAAAATACATAAGAGGCACATGACAACAGATTTGAATTGATCAAAGACAGAATTAGTGATATCAAGGACAGAACATCTAAACTTAAAATGATAGGAGAACAAAAAATAAAAAGAATGGAAAAAAATGGAATAGGATCTCAGAGAACTGAAGAACAATGTATAATGCACAAACATACACATTATCAGTTCCCCAGAAAGATAAGACAATGAAAAAGGAGCAAAAAGAATATTAGAGGAAATAATAACCAAAAAATTCCCAATTCTGTAACATAAATATCCAAGAAGGACAACACACCACAAATGGAATAAATCTGAACAGACATACTCCAAGAGACCTACTATTCAGAATGACAAATATCAGATATAAAGAGAGGATTCTGAAAGCAGCAAGAAAAAATCAAACCATCACATACAAGGGAACATCAATAAGGTTAAATTCTGACCTCTCATCAGAAACCATGGAGGTGAGAATAATGTGGTATGATGTATTTAAGGGACTGAAAGAGAAAATCTTCCAGAAAAACTGTCCCTCAAAAATAAAGATTAGTTTAAATTCTTCACAGACAAACAAAAACAGAGAGAATATGTTACAAAAACACTAGAACCACAAGGGATACTAAAGGGAATGCAGCAGCCTGAGAAGAAAAAACAAGGGCAAGAGACTTGGAGAAGAGTGTAGAAATAAAAATTATTAGGAAGGGTAAATTAAAATATGACAACAGAAAGCCAAAGGATAAAATGGATGAAGTAAGTAATGCCTTTACAGTAATAGCATTGAATGTTAATGGCTTGAACTCCCCAATCAAAAGACATAGACTGATATAATGGATAAAAAAATACTTTCCATCTATATGCTGTCTATAAGAGACTCCCCTCAGATGTAAGGACACATTCAGGTGGAAAGTGAAAGTTTAGAATAATATATTCCATGCAAATAGCAACCAAAAAAGATCTGGAGTAGCAATATTAGTATTGGACAAAACACTTTTTAAATGCAGAACTGTTACAAGGGATGAAGAAGGTCATTATGTATTAATAAAGGGCAATTCACCAAGAAGAAAGTATTATAATAAATGTGTATGCACCTAATGTGGGTGTCCCAAGATACACGAAACACATCCTGGTAAAACTAATAGGAGAAATAGACATATCTACAATAATGGTTAGATACTTCAATACACTTCTCTTAGTATTGGATAGAACATCTGGACAGAGGATAAAGAAAGAAACAGAGTTTGAATAATATGATAAATGAACCAGACCTAACAGACATTTATAGAGCATTTTATCCCAAAAGAACAGGATATGCATTCTTTTCCAGTGCTCATGGATCCTTCTCCAGGATAAAGCATATGTTGGTTCACAAGACAGGACTCGGTAAATTTTAAAAGATTGAATTTATATAAAACACTTTCTTTGATCATAATGGAATGAAGCTGTAAATCAATAACAGACCAAAAAAGGGAAAATTCATAAATATTTGGAAATTAAACAACACACTCTTAAATAATCAGTGGATCAAAAAAGAAATTGCAAGAGAATTCAGTGACAATCTTGAGACAAGTGAAAATGAGAGCACAACATATCAAAACCAATGGGACACAGCAAAGGCGGTGCTGAGAGGGAAATTTATAGTCTTCAATGTTTACAGTAAAAAAAAAAAAGAAGAGCTAAAATTCAAGACTTAACTACACACCTATAGGAACTAGCAAACCAATCCCAAACCAAGCCAAAGGAAAGAAACGATAAAGTTCAAAACAGAAATAAATGAAATTGAGAACAAAGAAACAATAGAGAGAATCAACAAAACCAAAAATAGGTTCTTTGAGAAGATCAACAAAATCTAAAAATCCTTAGCTAGATTGACAAAGAAAAAAGAGAGCAGATGCAAGTAAATAAAATTAGAAATGAGAGGGGATATTAACACTGACCCTACAGAAATAAAAGAGATCAAAACAGAACAACTGCATACAAAAAAAAAAAAGACAACATAGATAAGTGGACATATTCCTAGAAACAAATGAACAACATACACTGACCTTAGAAGAAGCAGAAGACCCAAATAAACCAAATACAAGTGAAAAGATTGAAACTGTCATCAAAAACCTTCCCAAAATGAAAAGCTTCACTAGTGAATTCTACCAATTGTTTAAAGGCAATCTGATACCAATCTTGCTCAAGCGCTTCCAAAAAAATTCAACAGGAGAAAATGTTATCAACTCATTCTGTGAAGGCAACATCACCTTAATACCAAAACCAGATAAAGATATTATGAAAAAAGAAAATTACAACCCAATACCTCTAATAAATATAGATATAAAAATCCCCAACAAAATACTTTCAAGCCAAATCCAAAAGCACATTAAAAGAATTATAAATCATACACCACAATCAAGTAGGTTTTATCCCAGGTATGCAAGGATTTTTCAACACAAGAAGATCATTTAATGTAATAAATCACATTAATAAATTAAAGAAGAAAAATCATATGATCCTCTTGATTGATGCAGAAAAGACATTTGACAAAATACAGCACTCTTTCTTGAT
This sequence comes from Dasypus novemcinctus, assembly GCF_030445035.2. NCBI lineage: Eukaryota > Metazoa > Chordata > Mammalia > Cingulata > Dasypodidae > Dasypus > Dasypus novemcinctus. The sequence goes on along the minus strand of NC_080673.1, from coordinate 194,281,290 downwards.
AAAAACACGCCAAAATATAGGAATAAAAGGAACATTTCTCAACATGGTAAAGTGCATATATGAAAAACCAACAGCTAGCATGGTACTCAATGGTGAAAGACTGAGACTGAAAGCTTTCCCACTGTGATTAGAAACAAGACAAGGATGCCCATCTGTCATCTCTGTTGCTCAATATAGTGCTAGAAGTTCTAGCTAGAGCAATTAGGCTAGATAAAGAAATAAAAGGCATCTAAATAGAAAAGGAAGCTATAAAACTTTTGCTATTCGCTGATGATATAATCTTATATCTAGAAAATCCTGAAAAATCTAGAAATGCTTCTAGAACTAATAGACAAGTTCAGTAAAGTGACAAGATACAAGATTAATATGCAAAAACCAGTCGCATTTCTATACATTACTGATGAGCAATCTGAGGAGGAAATCAGGAAAAAAATCCATTTATAATAGTGACTAAAAGAATCAAATATTTAAGAAGAAACTTAACCAAGGAAGTAAAGGACCTGATTTCAGAAAACTACAAAACATTGCTAAAATAAACTGTAGAAGACTTAAATATTTGGAAGGACATTCTGTTACCATGACCTGGAAGACTAAATGTGGTTAAGAAGTCAATTCTACTCAAACTAATTTACAAATTCAATGCAATTCCAACAGCCTTTTTTGCAGAAATGGAAAAGCCAATTATCAAATTTATTTGGAAGGGTAAGGCCAAAATGTCTTTAAAAAGGACATGGAATTTTGGGGACTCTCATTTCCTGACTTTAAACCATATTACTTAGCTACTGTGGTAAAAACATCATGGTACTGGTATAAAGATAGACAGATTGACCAATGAAACTGAATTGAGAACTCAGAAATAGACCCTCACATTTATAGTTAAGCAATTGTTGACAAAACTGTCAAGCCCACCCAGCTGGCCAGAACAGTCTATTCAACAAATGGTGCTGGGAGAACTGGATATCCAAGAGAAAGAAAGAAGACCCATATCTCACACCTTATACAAAAATTAATCCAAAATGGATCAAGGACCTATTTATAAACATTACAACCATAAAACTCCTGGAAGAAAATGTAGGAAAACACCTTCAAGATCTTGCAGTAGGTGGTAGTTTCTTAAAATTTACATTCAAAGCACAAGCAACAAAAGAAAAAAGAGATAAATGGGACCTCCTCAAAATTAAACACTTTTGTTCTTCAAAAGACTTTATCAAGAAAGTAAAAAAGCAGCTTACTCAATGGTAGAAAATATTTGGAAACCACATAACTGATAAAGGTTTGATATCCGTGTTATATAAAGAGCACATACAACTCAATGATAAAATGAGAAGCAACCCAATTTAAAAATGGGCAAAAGACTTGAATAGACATTTCTCCAAAGATGAAATACAAATGAGCAAAAAAGCACATGAAAAAAATGCTCAACATCACTAGCTGTTAGGGAAATGCAGACCAAATCTACAATGAGATACCATTTCACACCTTATAGAATGACCATTATTAAAAACAAATATAAAAAAAAAAAACCCAGAAAACTGCAAGTGCTGGAAAGGATGTGGAGAAACAGGAACACTCCTTCACTATTGGTGGAAATGTAGCATGGGGCAGCCTCTGTGGAAGACTGTTTGGTAGTACATTAAGAAGCTGAATAAAGAACTGCCATATGATCCAACAATCCCATTACTAGGAATATATGCAGAAGAATTGAAAGCAAGGAATGAACTGATATTTGCCCACCAATGTTCATAGCAGCATTATTCACAATTACTAAAATATGGAACCAGTCCAAGTATCCAGCAATGAATGAATAAACAAAATGTGGTGTATACATACAGTGGAATACTACTCAGTTGTAGAATAAATGAAATCAGAATGCGTATGACAATGTGGATGAACCTAGAGGATATTATGTTGAATGAAATAAACCAGACACAAAAAGGCAAGTATTATATGGTCTAAATTTGAACTAAATATGATGAGTAAACTCATGGAGGTAAACTCTAGAGTATAGAGTAAAAGAAATAGAATGTGGGTTGAGAATAGATGCTTAATGTATATAGCAATACTAATACAGTTAATTGTAAAAGTGTGGGAATGAATAGAGTTGAGAGTAAGACATTATAGTGAGTTTAAATAAGATTGCTAATTTATAAATGTGATTGTGACTGAAAGGGTAGTCTGTGGACATAAATGTCAATTGAAAGGAAACTAGAGAATAGTCTAGGGAATGAATAACTGTGATTCTGGAGGTAGATGAAGATTGTAGTTAATAGTATTTATATAAAAATGCTTTTCTTTTACAGAGTGTTAAAAATATGGTGATACACACCAATGAAAGAGGTTGTTGATGTGGGAGAAGAGGGGCTGTGGGAGTGGGGGTATATGGGAACCTCTTATATTTTTTAATATAACATTTTGTATGATCTATGTATCTTTAAAAAAAGGTAATAAAAATTATTTTAAAAAGGACTAAAAGGAGGAGCTAAAAAATATGGTAATACATGAAAAATTAAAACTAATGTAACTTATGGATCATAGTTAATGGTAATATTGTAATATTTTGTAGCAATGGCAAGAAGATATTATTTCAATACTAAGGGACAATAATAGAGGAGAGTATTAGTGATCCAAAGAGGTGCTGATACAAAATACCAGAAGTTTGTTGGCTTTTATAAAGGGTATTTATTCGGAATAGGCGCTTACAGATACCAGGCCATATAGCATAAGTTACTTCCCTCACCAAAGTCTATTTCCACATGTTGGAGCAAGATGGCTGCTGACATCTGCCAGGGTTCAGGCTTCCTGGGTTCCTGTCTTCTCAGATCTTGCTTCTCTCTGGACTCAAGTTTCCTCTCTTCCCAGGACTTGCTTCTCTTTGTTTTGTGTGCTTACTTCTCAGGGCTCCAGCTAAAGACTTCAGTATCAAACTCCAACATCAAAACTCCAACATTAAAAACCCTCCAACTCTGTCCTTTGCCATGCCTTTTATCTGTGAGTCCCCACCCCCCAAGGGGCATGGACTCAATGCCCTACTGTCATGGCCCAATCAAAGCTCTAGTCATAATTTAATCATGCCCAGGCACAGACCAGTTTACAAACATAATCCAGTATCTATTTTTGGAATTCATAACTATATCAAACTGCTACAGGGAGTATAAGGTGGTATGGGGTTTTTCCTTTTGGAATAATAAAAAAGTTCTAAAATTGACTAAGAAGATTCTGGCACAACTCTGTGATGAAAATGAGAACCACTGAGTACACACTTTGGATTGTACAAAGCATGGGACTGTATAACACAGGGAATCCAGTGGTGGAAGATGGACTATGGTTAGCAGGACAAATACGAGAATGCTTTCTCACGAACAATAACAAATATATAATACTAATACAAGGTGTTAGTCATTGTGTGGGTAGGGGAAAATACACCAAATGTAAGATATGGCCTATAGTTAGTAGTAATTTTTTGACGATACTCTTTCATGGTTTGTAACAAAATTTTACAACAATGCAAGATGGTTACAGGGAGCATTATGGGAGCCCTGTAAGATGATATGCATGTTTGTTTTGTAAATTCACTAATTTTACTATACACTTACTGCTTATGTACGTTCATGTTTGAATGATATACTTCAACAAAATTTTATTTAAGATATATGTAATGCTACAAAATAAAATACAAACAAACAAAAAAGTATATATATATAACGTTGAGCAAAAGAAGCCAGATAAAAATGAGTGTATATTGTATTATGTCATTTATATACAATTCTCAAATAGAAAAACTAACCTCTGCTCTTAGAATTCAGAGAAGTGGTTCCTTAGGGGGTGGGTGGTGACTGGAGGTACTTAGGGCTTTTGAGATGTTGGTAATATTCTTTCTCTTGATCTGGGTATCAATTACAGAAATGTGTTCACTTTGTGAAAAATCATGAAGCTGTAAACTTAATGATATGTGCAATTTTCTGCGTGTATATTACACCTCAGTAAATTGTTCTCAAGTAAAAATGTGATAAATTGATTGAATCTGGTGATATTTTTGGTATTGCCTCACCCCCAAAAGCCTCTAATTGTTTTCTAACCATTTCAGCTCCTTCTGATCATCCTCTTTTCCAAACTTAGTCAGTGCCACATAACCCAACATCTAATAATGTAGTATTTTCATGGTTCTGTTTCATTTGACTAAATCTTGCCCTTCCAACTGCATTGTGAGTCCTAGAATGTGAAGGAGGTATCTTTTCCCTTTGCACTCAGAGAGAAAGAAAAGAATGTAAAACTTGTCAATCTACCCCTCAGAGTCCATTATTTAGTGGGCTAATCCCCACACCATTTTATTGTCCTCAATCTTGGTCTCTTCTATACTTATCTCATGTTATTATGAACCTGCCAGTTCTGTCTACTGCTGAATCTCCCATATATAACATCAGCAGACTTGCTTGCCCTTTTTCCTCTGCATTGCTCTGGCTTCACAACTGGTATTGCTCCGGCTTCACTCATTTAGCAGCTGCCCCATGCCAGAGACTGTGCTATACCCCAGGGATGTTGAAATCATGAAACAGAGGACCTGACACCAAAGAGCTCCCTAGGTGGCCAGGGAAGAAGTCTTATCATGGAGAATGTCTCATCAATTCAATAAGTTCTATGGAAACAACAACAAGAAAAATTTGCCACCTGTTGACTATTATAAATAATGATGATTATATATTCTCTTTTGTACAAATATTTTTCCCTTTTCTGTGAGGGTTTCTGCCTTTTCTCATTGGTTTGTAGGAGTTCTTTATACATGCTGGATATATGTTCTTTGTTAAATATGCGAATTGTACTCTGGTTGGCCTCCTTGTTTGCTCAATAGCCCTTCTAATGATCAAAATAAACTCCTATCATTTTTAATTTTCCCTTGAACTCTTGGGCCCTTGGCTCCCTTAGGTCCTTGTTACTTTCCTAGCCAGTCATGAGTGGCTCAGAGAGGCTTCCAGAGGAGCAGTTTCTGTAGAGTTGAGTCCTGACGGAAGAGTAGGATTTGGCCAGGTGAAGAGAATGAAAAATCTTTCCAGGCAGAGGAGCAGCAACTCTAAAAGCACAGAATCATGAAACATGAAAGCGCATATGGGTATGAGTGGGTTTGTACTAGCATGTAAGTATGTGCATTTGGGTGGAGGAAGGGGAGTTACTATAACCAGTTGGGTATTTCTAAGTGAGGTGCAGGGGAGGCAAAGAGTGGGCAGCAACAGTATGAATCTACAGAGACAGACAGGGTTGAGGTAATGAGGGGCCTTGAATGATAAGCTGAGAAGCTTGGAACTTATCATGTATAACAGGAGGCAAACTATAGCTGGGAGCCAAATCTGGCCTGCTGCTCATTTTGTAAATAAAGTTTTATTGGAACACAGGCCCACTAATGAGTGTCTGTTTTTGCACAACAGTGGCAAAGTTGAGTAGTAGCTACAGAGATCTTATGGACCAAGGCTTACCAATGTCCAACATAGAAGATGATGAGCCATTGAGGGATTCTAAGCAGAGGCTGGAGATATAATGTGTGTGAGAGGACAGTCACCTGACATAGCTTTGGGCCATGCTGTGGAATGGAGACAACTCATTTTGCTTAAATAATATGACTGTGGTAGATTGAATTATGTACCCCAACAAAAGCATGTTCTTAATCTGCTTTCTGGTGGTTGTGAACTCACTTGTAAATAGGACCCTTTGAAGATGTATCATTAGTTAAGATGTGACCCAGTTGAATCCAGATGAGCCTTAATCTGTTGTACTGGAGTCCCTTATAAATAGAAGAAATTGGATGCAGTGAGCCAGAGGAGCCAGAAGCTAGAAGTCAGTGGAAACCAGAAGAGCAGAAACAAGTTGAGAGAAAGAGAGGTCACCATGTGACAGGAGGCACAGAGGAAGCCAAGGAAACCCAAGGATTGTCAGAAAGCCAGCACCAGAGTGCTCTAGACTTTGGGGAGAAAGTATGGCCTACCTGATGCTTGATTTTGGATTTCTAACCTTTAAAACCATGAGTTGATAAATTCTTGTTATTTAAGCTACACCATTATGTGGTATAGTTCATGGCGTCTCTGGCACATTAAGACAATGAATATCACTGAAAGCCTATTATAACTGGAGCATTGTATATTCTGAGCCCAAAAATATATCTAACCCTTCTTCTCCCCACCTATAAAGATTGATTAATGTGATGTACAGGTCCACAGATGAAATTGGACCCCTGGAAATTGAACAGAGGTAAGCACAGGTCCACTGACCTTGTGCTTTGCTTCCAAACAGGTTTAGATTTATGGAGCTAAAAGTTACCTCCCTTTCCCTTTTTGAGTTTGAAATCCAATTGATAGAAAACCCTCAAAACAAGGAACATAGAAATGAAGATATTACAATTATTTTTAATATTTTACCCCTGAATTCGACAAACTTATTGCCTAACAGACACTGGCAGTACTGAGCAACATCTGGGTTCTCCCTGTGGAAATGTATTCTGGAATGTGTGCTTCTACAGATAGGCAGTGAAATGGGAAGGGCCAAAGAAGAGGACAGGGAGAGAGGATGGTAGAGGGGAAATAAGGGGAGGGAGAGAGTGAGACTGAGCTTATTCTCCAAACATGCCAATCAGATAAGTTTCTATTTCTTCCGTGGAGAGGACAATGGATGAGAGGCTAGGATTGTGACTCTAATGGTATTTTCTCTATCTGCAACAATGAAGCCAGAGAAAAGTAGCTGTTCCATACAATCTTATAGCGTAGTATTATTTTCCTTTGAAGAACTACATCTTTGGGAGAATATATTGATGGTAGATTATTATGGGGTTGTCTATTTCAGGCCATTGGGCCAGATCATTACCCTGTGGATAGTGGTTTACCTTCTAGGGATTTGAGGTCCTCACTGTCTGTTATCTAGAAAGATGTTAATGTATAGGTGTCATAGTGTGCCACAGGGGTGCTGATACAAAGTACCAGAAATGTGGCTTTTATAAAGGGAAATTATTTGGGGTAAAAAGCTTACAGTTCCAAGGCCATGAAATGTCCATATCAAGGCACCATCAGAGATGCTTCCTCACCAAAGTCATCTAGTGTTGATCCTAGTATCCTGCCATTTGGCGAAGATGGCCACTGGTCTCTGCCTTCCCCTCCAGAATCTACTGCCTCTTGCAGCTCAGCTGTGGGTAACCAGGCATAAGGCTTGTCTCTTTCTGGTCCTCCTCTCTCAGTTTTGGCTGCTCCACTTTCTTCCTGAGTTTAGTCTTAATCTATCAGGCATATGGCTCATCCCTCCCTGGCCCTCAGCTCTTTGAGCCTCTTGGGGCTTCTCTCCTTGCATTCAGCTGTGGGCAACTTGAATCCTTTCTCTCACATTTCAGGATCAAATATCACATCTTCCTTGTCTTCTCTTTGTCTCTCTCTCTGTGTTTCCATTTATATCAGCTCCAGTAAGAAGGTGGAGAGTCAACCTGAGTTATGCCTCACTGATGTAGTCCAGTCAAAAGCATCTCACATGCACAGAAATGGGTTAGTTAAAAAAAATAATCTTTCTCTTTTTGGGGTTCACCAAAGAACTTTATACTGTCACAGAAGGGAGCAAGTATGGACCAGGCATAAGTCTTAGAAGAAGTGAGGATCGATTTGGCCCAAAGTTGGAAGTGTGGAGATGCCTGGAGAGGTTGTGGTGGTGGGAAGTTAGCTGAAGAGGCAGGCACATAGAGGACAGGCCACAGATAGGCAAGGAGATGGTCTGAGAAGAGACTCTAGGGGGACATTGAGTGGGCTGGAAGAGTTATGAGTATAACCAATTTTGCATAGCCCTTCTATTATTTCAGAACTTCAGTGCAGTCCTGATCCCAGGACTTGTATATTGTATATAGTTCTGTTCTGTTTTGAGATGAAATAGCTAATGGAATAACAGCACTGACCTCCTCTGAAGCCAAAATGTAGAAAGAATAATAACAACCAGCCACCACTGCATTCTATCAAACAAAGCAAAAAGTATCATGGCGGTGGTACAATAGGAAACCTGGGGTGGAAGAGCCCAAAGAGGCCGTGGTTCATGTCTCTGAGCACATGTAAGGTACACTGGGCCTCTAAAAAATTGCCAGGAACAATTCAAGAAGGACTAATTTTCAGATACTGTGTCAGTGGGGCTCAAGCTGTTATAGTTGGGAAATAAAGGTAAATGAGATGTTATTTCGTAGTCACAGGAAACCAATGCAAAGGACTAAGCCCATGTGCACTCATAGTAAGAAATAACTACTCAACGAATGAGACCTCTTGCTTTTTTTATTTTTGTATTATTGTAATCTGAGCAGCTGTGCTCTCATTTCCCTAGAATGAATGATCGAAAGGTCACTGTGGTTTCAGAGCTTTTTGAGGACCCACCAGTAAGATAGCTGACAAGGGTTTGTGGAGAGAGAGAGTTCCAACTTGTCCTTAAAAGTCAGGAGGGATTCAGCTTCAGAGACAAAGAGTGGGGACCCTACAAAATAGGAGCAAAATGACTGGAAGTTGGGCTGTCCCAAGAGAGGTTTGGCAATGCCACAAGCAACTGTGTGCAAAGAATGGGTGGCACTGAATGTGGAAGGTGGACAGAGGAAGAAGAGGAGTAGGAAGTTTATACAAGATGATTTTGTAGAAGAATCAAACTTGACTTTTTTAAGTCCCTTTATAAAAAAATGCAAAACAGCCATCTCTTTTAAGAACCATCTTTAAAACTGCAATAAATTTTCCTTGCAGGAATTCAGTCAAATCCAGCATGTAATCTCCTGCTGTCAAAAAGAGTAATATTCTTCTACTATAAAAAAAGAAGTTGCCTGCCTAGGAGGATGGAAGTTAAATCCCCAACATCGTTTTTCAAAGCTAAGTTTGCTCACTGAGTCAATATCCAGAGGCCCTTCTCAACCAATTCCTACCTATGACACCTTTCCCATGAAATAGGAGTAAGATGATCTAGAATTAGAAAAATTAGGACTCACACTCTAGTTCTGTCAGTTATTAGCTGTGTGGTCTTGAATAAGTTGTTTCTTGTATCTAAGACTCAATAACCTCATTGTTAAATAAAGGAATAATAGTACCTACCTCTCAAGCCTTGTTATGAGGCACAGGTGAAATAAGGTATGTTAAGAACTTAGACAATGCCTTGGCATGTAGTAAGTGCTCAAGAAATATTAGCTTTTGTTATCATCATCATCTTCTTCTTCTTCATTGTTGTTATTGTTATTTTCCACCATCCTAAATAGCTACTGGGCAGATCAGTCTTTCTAATCCTAGGGGGTGTGCTATCAATCCCACTTACCTGATTTGCCAATATCAGCTTTATCAGTACAAAAAAAAGTGATAGATTTTGGCCTCTCACTACTGACTCTTTTGTTCATTTATAATTTGGTTCAGAGCTCTGCTGAAGGAAAGTGAGAGACTTATCAAAAATCCTAACACTTAAACAAAGTCCACGCTATTAATAGTCCACATAGTAGGTTCTCAATAAAATCTGGTTGATGGGAAACGGATGTGGCTCAAGTGACAGGGCTTCTGCCTACCATATAGGAGGACCCTGGAGCCTCCTAGTGAAAAAGAAGAAGAGAAAGCATGCCTGAGCGGCGAGCCAGTGCCTGCGTGGTGAGCCGAGTGCCCGTGTCTACACTGAGTGCCCATGTGAGTGCCTGCATGGCAAGCCAGGTGCCCACATGGTGAGCCAGTACCTGTGCAAGTGAGTCATGCAGCAAGATGATGACACAACAAAAGAGAGACGAAGGGGAGAGTCAAGGTGAAGCACAGCAAAGACTAGGAGCTAAAGTGGCACAATTGACAGGGAAACTTTCTCCACATCAGAGGTCCCCAGGATTGAAGACTGGTGACTCCTAGAGGAGAAAGATGAGAAGAGAAGACAAAAAGAGAAATAGATACAGAAGATCATACAGTGAATGGACACAGACAGCAAAAACAGCAGGGTGGGGGAGGGGGAGGAGAAAAAGAAATAAGTCTTTTAAATAAATAAAGCCTGGTTGAAAAAGGGAAATGAAGTCTAATGTATGAGTCAAGTTAGGCTGGGTTGTGTGATGTTAACAAATTAACCCTGAAATTTCATGGCTTCACACACACACACACACACACACAAACACTCAAGTACAAATGGTTAATTTCTTGCCCGCGCCACATGCCTGGCACAGATTGGTTGGGTGGCCTGTGTTCAGATTCTCAAGGACCCAATCTTATGGAAGTAGCACCATCTTGTGGTTGTGTCTTCTCAGCCTGTGACCTCAGGGTCCTGTCAGCAAAAGGAAAGTTTGGAATTTTATACCATCCTTCATTGCTTCCAACTAAAACTGATGCCTCCATTCACAGCCATTTGACCAGAACAAGCAGCATGGCTCTCTTCTACCAGGGAGGTTAGTGCGTGGTAGAGCACTCAAGCTATTTAGAAGCCTTACTGTCTTGAACTTATTGGACTACAGCACATTTTTTGGAGACACAGTCCTCTTGACTGACCTTCTTAATGAATGGAATGTACATTGGAGAGCCAACCAATAGAAAGAGGGAGTGTGAATATCATGTAGAGGAAAAGGCTGAGGAAGTGGTACTCTAACCTGCCCCACCGGCTTTTAACCAGTAATACTCAGTTTCCTTCTGTGTGAAGCGAAGGTAATATTTTCCACCTCACAGGGTGTTGTGAACATTAAACAAGATGAAATGCGTAGAATGCCAACCGCAGTCCCTGGGTTATGGTAAGCATTCAAGAAATACTGCTTTCTGTCCTTGTGTTGACTTGCAATCCTTTTGATTTCCACTGTATACTACATATGCCTAAGATAAGTCAATCCCTGCCCCCCCCCCATTAATTTCTCTGAACAAAGGAATGTGTCTTATTTCCAAGTGTTTACAAAGTCCCTTATATTACAGGAATCCCTTTCATTACTTTATTTGGAACAAAGAAGACTATTTCTCAGGATTCATTAGCCTGAAATGTATTCAATTAACACTGATTTTCAAAGTTATGGAAGTCACCTGACAAATGGATTTTTAAAAAATAGCAAAAGGAATCTAGCACATATGTAGCAGTTTGATATGGTTATGAATTCCAAAATTGATATTGGATTATGTTTATAATCTGATCTGTACCTGGGTGTGACTGAATTATGATTAGGGCATTGAGTCCCCACTCCTTGGTGGTTGGGGACTCACAGATAAAAGGCATGGCAAAGACCAGAGTTGAGGGTTTTCTGATGTTGGAGTTTGATGCTGAAGTCTTAAGCGGGAACCCCAGGGAAAGAGACAGAGCCCTTCACCTGATAGTCTACAGCTGACCTGGTGGAGAGAAGCAAAGCCTAGAGAGCCTCGTAGTCTACAGCTGACCTTGTGGAGGAAACAGAGGAGCTGAGCCCAGAGGAACCCAGAAAGCCTGAACCCTCACAGCCATCAGCAGCCATCTTGCTCCAACACATGAAAATAGACTTTGGTGAGGAAAGTAACTTATGCTTTATAGCCTGGTATCTGTAAGCTCCTACCCCAAACAAATACCCTTTATAACGTCCAACAGATTTCTGGCATTTTGCATCAGCAACACTTTGGCTGACTAATACAACAGATTTTTTCATTTTGGGGAGATAGGACATTCTATTGCTTATAATTTTAAATAAGCCTTTTAAAGATCCCCTTAAAAACTAATTTAAATTTTAAAAAATGAACTATGAATACATGCTACAACTTGGATGAACCTTGAAAATATGCTCTGTGAAAGAAGCCCATCACAAAGACTGTATGATTCCATCTATATGAAACGTCCAGAGCAGGCAAATCCATAGAGACAGGAAGTAGATTGGCAATTGCCTAGAGCTGCAAGGTTGGGAAGAAACTGGAAAGTAACTGCTAATGGGGCTTCTTTTTAGGGTGATGAAAAGTTCTAAAATTGACTGTGGTCATGATTGCACTATTCTGTTAATATGCGAAAAAACTATTGAACTGTATACTTTAAAGAAGGGTGAATTATATCAGATGTGAATTACATCTCAATAAAGTTTTATAAAAATCAGTTTTGTAAGTAGGTGTCATGTAAACATTAATAGTATACAGCAAGAATGTAAGAAAAAAATGAATCCCAAATAACTTGGGTAAGAATGGGTATCCTTCTTGGAATGATTTCACTTACAGGAAATGCTTAGAGTGGATTACAGCTTACCAAGGACTGGGGTGGATGGGTGGGAATGGGAAGTTACTGTTTGATGGGTATACAGTATCTGTTTACGGTATTGAAAAAAGTTTTGTAATGAATGGTGGTATTGATAGACAATATTGTGAACCTATTTAGAATCACTGAATTGTACACATGATAGAGGATAAAATGGGAAAATTTTGTGTTGTGTATATATTACAACACAAATTTTTTTAAAACATTGGAATGAAATGTGACCAAAAACTGACATCAAAGGGCATGTCAGGAATGAATGAAATTGTTTCATGAAGTGTAATAGATTTTTAAAAAATCAAATTACTATATCATTTTATGTAATATTGTTTTTAATATATGTGTGTGACTATGAGTAATTAATTAAGTTGTAAGCAGATATTTCACCAACTGTTCAATGTCCCTAAAATTGATTAAACCAGGATGGCACTCCCTTTTTTTTTTTTTTTTTTTTACTTAAAACAACGGAACTTTATTCTCTCACAATTCTGGAGGCCATAAGCCCAAAATCAAGGTGTCAGCAGGCCAAGCTCCCTCTGAAGGCTCCTCGGAAGGAGAGAATTGGTCCTTGATTCTTCCAGCTTCTGGAGACCCAGGTGGTCCTTGGTTTATGGTAGCCTAACTCCAATCTCTGCTTCTGTCTTCACATTTTGAAGAGATGTTCCTATCAGAAAAAAATACAGATTCAGCTGAGAGTAGCAGCAGTAGTGTCAGAAATTCTGTGCTGCTTTCACTATTGGCCTGATCCTCACTTCTCACCATTGGTCCCCCTAGCTTTGGGACCACTTTTCAAATTCTTGGTACCAAAGTCACTAGAAGCCCTTTCCCTCCCTCCTCCAAGGGCAGAGCCAGCTTCCCCTTGATGTGAAAATTAACCCTTTCCTACAGTAGCAGTAGGGTCCTGCAGTTGCATAGAACAAGGGACAGCCCAGGCTGTACTGAAGAATCCTGGAAGTCTTCTTGGTCGTGGTTCCCTCCACCTTGAGATTCAGACAATGCCCAAGGGCAAGCCTGATTCAGACGGAAAATTCCTTGAAGGCAGAGACTGACTTAAACCAGAATAACCTAGAATAGTGCATAATAAGCAAGCTCTCTTAAAAGCCAGGTGTTCAAAAAGTGCTGCACGTATGAATAATGCACATCAAATCTTAAACCTCCATGCTAGAATTATTCATATGAAGACTGAGTGGTCAAAGTTCTGCCGGAATTCTGTAATCCTGTGTTTTGAAATTACTGATCATAGGACGTTAGTGAGACATGAAATCAATTTAGTGTGTACTAATATTACATCAGAATACAGTCAAACAGAAATTAGAATAAAATGGAAACCACCAGAGTATAATATATCATCTAGAGTATGGTTTCCTGCAAACATTTTTTCAGAATGTGTGTGCACGTGTGTGTGACTGGTTGTGAGGAAAGGTTCTTTCTTACAATGATTTGCAGTTTAAGAAAGTTTGGAGCACACTGCGGTAGAGGGAATTCCTGCAGTGGGTGGGCAGCTGGATGTGATCATCACAAAGGTTCTAGCCAGATCTTGGAGTTCTTAGCACTGAAAAGGAAAAAAAGTTAGATACTTTCAAGATGGAGAAGATGGTGTGTCACCCGACATTGCTAAAATACATCCCTGAGCAATAAGCCCAACCATCTGGTGATTACAACACTTTGCCTGACAGTGTTCATCAGCTCCAGTGAGCAATCACTGGAGAAGCAAAATCCAGCGACTCTTCCATAGTTGTGACAGGCAAAGTATTTCAGGGGTTTAAGTTACAAATCTAAGAGTCTAAATGGCCAGCTTCTTTCAATTTCTTCACAGAGGCTTATAATCAGTAAAATTCTTACTCTGCTCCCTCTTTCAAGTCTTCGGTTGTGCTAGTAAAATTCTCAGTAGTAGGTCTCTTACCACTGATATTTTCAACAAAGCAGTAATGCCAACTCTAAGAATATAGTACTGCAACACAACTGGGGACATGAATTTAATCCAACCGCAGAACACTGGAGCAGTTCTTAAAAATTCCAAAACAACATTTAAAAAGTGAATTAGGGTTTTTTTCCTCTTAGAGGATGAAGTGTTGCCACCTGGCCAGAAGCTCTACAAACGGTATAATATTATAAACATGTTTAGCTTCTCTGGCATAAAGTTCGTTGAGACAGAAACCATCTGGTTAAATCATTAACTCCGTGACTGACCAATTCACCAATGCAATGGCCCAACTTAAAATAAATTACTACTTATTGAGCACAAATTAGGGTGTCCAGGCACATTGAAAGGGCTTTGAATTGGTTGAATATTTGATGGACATCCTTCCTGTTGTGTAAGTGTCAAGGATGGGCACTTTAATAGTGGAAATGGGCTGTTCCCAAGTGGCAAACACATAGAACATGCCATGGTGAATTTTTAGTCTGGCACCTTGATTTTTACCCAGTGAGACCTGTGCTGTAATTCTAATCTATAGAACTGTAACACTAAATTTGTGTTGTCTGAAACCATTAAATGGGGGCGGGGGGGGCAATTTACTACAGTAGCAAAAGGAAACTAATACAAGCTACAAGAAAAAAAATTTTCTATAGGAATTAAGAGTAACACTTTGGAAAGACAAGGTAACAATTGAGCCAATTAACTACCATATTAGAGGTGGGTAGGACCCATTTTAAAATATTTGTGTGGGTGGGTGGGGGAAGACTTCTAAAAATTAAGATGGTGTTTTCACTAAAATTGATTTGCCAGCATCTAGAACCTAAAGGAACAGACTGGAACTCATCCACTGCGCATTAGGGGTGAGATTTATCTAAGAAAGGCAAGTTCTACTCCAATTAGACTCATATTCAAAGAAAAGATCTTAGCTCTACTTAAAAATATTAATGAATGAATATATATTGATTTTTTATTAAAATTAAATGATCATGGTATGAACACATTTTTATGTTAACAGATTTGATTTGCTTAAACAACCATCTATCCATCCTGATTGTGTGGATAAGAGAATTTCTTCTCATCACATTTTCTCATCTGGACAAGTCAGAAGTGAGGAAACCATGGTAACAATAACATCATAAGACCATGGGTTTGTGTCTCTTTGGGACACTTTATGATTCAATTCAGTAGGTACTTGTGAGTTACCTGCACGATGCCCAGAAATTTGTCAAGCACCAAGGGACCAAGAAACAAAAACTAGGAAGAATTCATTAGGGGAGAGGCTGTTTGCAAGAGCAAGCAGGGGGACAGGGGTCCTAGTTAGGCAGGTGGATGTGTGTGAAAAGCAGGAGTTGAGAAATATCAATCCTATGAAAGCTGGAGTTATAGAAAGGCAGAGGTAGGTCCTTAATTTGTAGCAATCCTATGTCTCTCTTGATGCAGTTTGTTGTGGTCCCTACAGAACCAGATGGTTCTTGGTTCAACTCTGAGGACAATGCAGTCTGGGATCTTCAAAGATAAAGAACAAGTTGTTGGTTGTTGGTAGGCAAACAAGCAAATTCATCTTCATTAATGGCTTTTAAGTCCTCACTTTAGGACACGTGTGTGTACAATTTCCCCCATAACTTTAAAATAAGTCATCTCGTTTTCCTCCACCTACATGTATTTTTAGGACATTTATGTTTCACTTGTGTCTTCAGGTTTCTTTTTGAATATGGAGATTGAAACTGCTATCCAAGTGTGACTACTGGGAAACCATATCCTCTATATTAGAACATTCTCTAATTAAAGAGGGTGGATTTGACTATACTCTTTAGCCTGTGTTCTCCATTGAAATCCTAAACGAAAGTAACTGGATGTTTTCAAAAGGACAGGTCCAAAAGGGCAAAGAAAATGGAAGAGGAAACACCAGCAACAAAGTTTTAGAAGATGGAAAGAAGAAAGATTGATAACTGACTTAAGAGACTCCAAAACACCAAATCCTAAGAAGGCAGAGGGTAACGCCAATAAACAATAAGAATTACATCAAGAAAAATGTAAATTGCCAAAAAGTGCAAATAATCAATCCTGTGTTCTTGTGGAAGTGAGGGAAATGTGGGGCTAAAAATAGAACTACCTGAAAATCTTTTTAAAGGAAAGTCCAGATCCCCTCTCTCACCTTAGCACTGGCAGATAACTGGAAGGGCGGTCTTTGAATAGGGTGAAAGAAAGGATCTCTGATACCTGTAAAATGGTGTACTACATTAAAACTGGAATATTAGAATAATTTTGCTGGTGGATGATGATGTGGCTAATTGTACAAGTACAAGGTGTTAAGAATATGGAGATACATGGGAAAAATATATCAATGTAACATGTAGACCATAGTTAAAAATAATATTGTAATATTTTATAAAAATGACAAAGAAGATAATATATCAATGCTAAAGGTCAATAATGGGGGGGCATAAGGGTGCATGAGATTTTTCCTTTTGAAGTAATGGAAACATTATGAAATGGTCTGAGCTGATGACAGTACAACTCCATGATGAAACAGAGAGCTACTGAGTGTACAATTTGGATGGATTGTACAAGGCAGGGGACTGTGAAACACAGTGAGCCCCATGGTGAATGATGCACTGTGACTAACAGGGAAAACACGAGAATGTACTGTCATGAACTATAACAAATATACAATATTAATACATGGTGTTAATAATAGGATCGTTTGTGGTAAAAATACACCAAACATAAGCTATGGACTATGGATGGCAGTAGTATTGTGACAATGTTCTTCCGTCGTTTCCAACAAATGTGTCACAACAATGTAAGGCAGTGGTGGTGGGACGGTTTGTGGGAGATAATTGTTTTAATAACTCACAACTTCTCAAATAAAAAATAAACAGAGGTCTTTTAAATTAAATTAAATTAAATATTCACACTGAATATTGAGGCCCTCAGCCAAGTTTATACCTTTCAAACTAAAAGATTGAAAGATTTTCCTCAGAGGAATCTGATGAACTCAAGAGAGAAAAGAGAGGAAAAAAGACATAAAGAAACTGACATTCGGAATTTTCCAGAGAAAATGTCCAGTCAGATCACTCTTCAGTGAAGTACACAGATATTTTAGTCCCCAAATCTCAAATGTGAGTGGGCAACTAAGAGTCACTAGACATTTGGGAAGCTGAGTGAAGCTAAATAGCTTAAATATGCTCATAATAATATCCTACTTATAGAATTTCTTGCCAAATGGTGACACTTCATCCCTTAAGAGGAAAACACCCTAATTTGATTTTATAACTTGATTTCAAAATTAAAAATTAAAACACTAAAAATAACTTGGTAAAACATGTGAAAAGACAACACTAAACCAAAGTCCAAGGGAAAAACAATCAAAACACTGATAGGAGATACAGAAAAATGGAGTTAAAAGATGCATACTATAAAACCGCTATGATTAACAGCTTCAAGAAGCTGAAAGACAAGATTGAAAATTTTGGTACAGAATTAGAAACTTTAGAAAAGAACTAAACTAAATTCAAAATCTGAAAAACACTATAACTGAAATTGAGAACTCAGTGAATAAGCTTACAACAGAGTGCACACAATCCAAGAAGATAGGTCAGAAGGAAATAGTGACTGTCTTAGTTTGCCAGGCTGCTGAGACAAACACCACCCGATGGGTTGGCTTAAACATGAATTTATTGTCTAATGCTTTCGGAGGCTGCAAGTCCAACGTCAAGGTATTGGCAGGGCTTGCTTCCTCCCGGGGTCAGTTGCATTCTGGTGCTAGTTTGTGGTTCCTTGGCTCTCAATTCTTTCTTCTGTCACATGGTGCTCTTTCTCTCCTTGTGTCTTTTCTTCTGATTTCTGCTTTCTTCTGACTTCTGCTTCCCCCCTGTAGCTTTCTCTGACTGTATCCAAATGTCTTCTGCTTGTAAAAGACCCCAGTAATACAGATTAAGGCCCAACCTGATTCAGTTGGGTTACACCTTAACTGAAATCATATTTTTGAAAGGTCTTATTTGCACTTGAGTTCACATCCACCCAAAGGAACATGGATTAAGATTAAGAATGTGTCTTTTGACAGAATACATAATGTGACCTAACACATGGACTGTGGCAGTTTGAGATTATTTTATGAATTCCAAAAAGAGAAAGATTGTTTGTAAATGAATCTATTCCTCTGGGTACGATACCCTTTGATTGCATTAAATTCAGTTGAGCGGTCTTTGATTAGATTACTTGATAAAATCACTGTAGGGCTTTGGATTGGACTATGTTAGTGAGGCCTGACTCATGTTGAGTCTCTGCCCCCTTGCCAGATTGTATATAAATGGACACACAGACAGACACAGGAAAAGAGAGCTGCCATGTTTGATTTGGCCACGTGAGAGAAAGGACTGCAGGAAAACAGAAGCGCCAAAGAGGCTCAAAGAGCTGAGGCCCAGAAAGAGATAAGCCCTATGCCTGGTTGCTCACAACTGAGCTCCAACAGAACGTAGATTCTGGAGGGGAAGGGAGAGACCTCAGCAGAGATTAGTGGCTGCGGTGGCTTGCTCAGTCGGTAGAGGTGGGGTCTGGCTGCGGACGAGGGGTCGGTCCAGCTCTGGACGAGGGGTCGGTCCCGCTTGGGACGAGGGGTCAGTCCCACTTGGGACGAGGGGTCGGTCCGGCAGCAGACGAGGGATCGGTCTCACAAGGGGTTGCGCGGTTCGGCTGACGGGGTCGCCCGGCGAAGCCGGCGACGAAGGGGTCGCCCGGAGAAGCCGGCGACGAACTGGGGACAAGGGAGGCCAGGCCCTTGTCGGGGGCTCTCAGGACTGGAGGGCGCACGGCAGAAGAACTACCGCGGAGACAAGGTAAACACGCAAGTCCACTTTACTGAGGGAGAGGCAACAGTTTTATAGGGGCTGGGGAAGGCTGATTGGTCGAAGCCACGCCCTGTTCTGATTGGTTGCCGGCAAAAGGTCAGTGGGCGGTACTGGACGGGGGAGGGGTGGTGGTTAGGGATTGGCTGTCGCTGTTGCTGGGGGAAGGGGCAGGGTTTAGGGATTGGTGGCTGCTGTTGCTGGGGTGGAGGGCAGACTTGAGTTTCCCGCCCACGCCTGGCTGTTGCTGCTGTTGGGGGAGGGGAAAAGGGCGGGCTGGATTTTTCCGCCCACACCTGGCTGTTGCTGCTGTCGGGGGAGGGGAAAAGGGCAGACTGGAATTTTCCGCCCTGCGCCTGCGCAGGGAGAAAGAAGAAGAAGGGTGCCGCCCCACAAGGCATCGGGTGGCGCCATCTGGGAGGAGGGGTGGCCGCGGAAGCATGGCTGCCGAGAAGGGGAGACCCGAGGGCACTCTGCGCCCATGCCGAGCTTCCTTCAGGGGTGGCGGTGAGTCCGACCAGCCACCCTATTATGGGGGCAGCGGAATTAGGCCTACTGCGGCTGCTCCCCTGCCAGGCCAGCAAACCACACTTCAGCCCGACTGGTGACCGCATTTCCCCCTTCTTTTCAAATAAGGGCCAGGATGGCAGCAGCAACAAGTAGCCGAGGCCCAAGAGGCAGTAAGCAATGAGGGAAGTGGGGCTGAAGAGGGAGGTGAGTATGACGGGGATACAAATGTACAATTTGGGGGGCGGTATCTTGCCGTTGCAAGCAAGGGTGGCCAATGTCCAATTCTCGTTGATCTCGGTGGCTATAAGGTCTATCTGTTGTTAAAAGTCCCGAATGACAGCGCGTTACAGGTAGTTGATCTCTTCTTGGCGGCGAAGAGCGGTAGAGGCAGACTGTGTGATGGTCTGGAGGATCGCAGCTGTGAGGACAAGTCGCGTCAGGGCACCAGCGGTGGTGGTGGCGGCAGCGTCGGGAGTGGTGGAGACGTAGGCGAGGACAATAAGAAGGCCAAAGTCTTCACGGGTGCGAGAGAGGCCGATGTTAATGGGGCGGGCCGACATGGGGCGGCCCAATCTGCAATGCAGTAGGGGTTCAAGCGAAAAAAGGAGGGGGGCGGGGGACAAGAAAGGACGCTTTGGATGGCTGAGAAGAGGAGTGAGGTCGAGACAGGAGGAAGCTCCGCAGAAGTATGGGGAGCTGTTAAAAGCAGAAACGTTATTAGATGCTAGAAAGCAGGCCGCAGGCCGGGGAAAGCAGGTTGCGGGCCGTTTCGCGGGGCTGGAGCTGCTTGAGAGCGATGGCGGCATGGGGGGCCGTGGTTACAATCTTCTGGGGTGGTAGTGGCTAGACAGATGGCGGGAAATATTATCAAGAAAGCAAAGGTTATGAGGAAGAAATAGAGTATTAAAGGCTGTGGGGGAAGTGAGAAGATCATTTAGAGGATAGGGTTGAGAATGGTATGTTTAAGACAGAAGCTTTGTGGTTTGTAGGAGACTGCTTTATAAACGAAGGAGAATGAGGGCAGTAAATATAGTAACGATAGATAGGAAGATGACAGTGAGGAGGAGTCTTTGTTTAAGGTTTCAATCGTCCGGCGCAACAGTGGCTAGGCCGATAGCGAGGGGTGTTGCTAAGTAGACAATGGCTGCAAAGACAAAATCATCCTCTGTTTCCTTAAGAATAACTTTTCTTTAAATACTTAGTAGCATGCAATATTAGAAACCGTTTCCTAAAAGCAAGTTGGCAGGGGAGCTTGGTTGCTGTTAATCTTTCCTGTTATAAAATTACCTTTTATTATTATTATCATCAATTTAGTTTTATATATATATATTTAAGAATGACCTTTTGGAATTAGCCATTTAATACCTTAATGTAAACTATTGAAGATAAATTTTATCTTTACAGAACACATTCCCTTATGTAAAGTTATCACAATACCTTTTACACTTGCCGCATGCAAATTAAATTTCAAGAGTTTATGAAAAATTAGCAATCTTACTTTAGGACAAAATACGTCTTTTTGCAAAACTTATTACATTTCCATTAGCATTTTTACAAACTTTTAACCTTTTTAATATTCATATAAGTTTTACATTCTTTATATTATCCTGTGAAGAAAAATAAGTTATTCATTTTAATCTAGGCAAGAACAACTTTTTATGAAGACGTACAGTCAATTTTGTTAATTAAGACTTACAATTTTTTTTTAAATTGTAGATATCTTATTAACATTTAAACTTATGTATTAATATAATAAACTTAAGTATTAATATAAGCGCTTATTTAATTTTTGGCCATTTGAATAGAGCTCTTTTAAAGATTTCCAGTAATTTATATTTACCATCCGGAGGTATCACAATATATGTTGACATTGAGCGAACAGACAGACAAACACAGAACAATTACAACACATTAACAGAAATATATAATATTAAAGGGGAGAAGAAGGTCCCGATATACTTGAAGCTGTTTGAAAGAGATCTTACACCGGTGAGTGTCTAGAAGACCGGCGAGGGCCCGAACTTGTGGGGCTTGCTTAGCAGATAGGATGTTACCCATTGCTAATGGCCTTTTGGAGCTGATAAGAAAAGGGGCCCTTACCTTGAGAGCGTGGCGATGGGAGCCGAGGTGCGCGGTGAGACGAGGGGTCGGAGCCGGTGGGGCTCCGACGGTGGTCGCGGGCCAAGAGAAGGCCCCGACGAGGGGAGGGCGGGACGACGAGCAGTGGAGCAAGGCAAAGGGGAGCAAGCGCGGAGGGGAGGAGGCAGAGGTGAAGGCAGGAGAGGAGGTGCTCAGGCACGCGCTCCTGAGAGTTTTATTGGTGCCTCTTAATCATAGCGGGTCGGTATAAGCCCCCGACATGGAAGGAGAAAGCCATCCAGCGATTCTCCCAGACCGCCGTGGATCATATGAGGTCACCAAGGTTCAGGAGCAGCAATGCAGAGCGAAAAGATAGGGGTGAGAAAAGAGGAGGGCGTAGGGCTGTGGTAGGGTTACTTCAGACGTGCAAGCGCGTGCTCCCAAGAAATCCAAGGCTCCTCTTAATCATAGCGGGTCGGTATAAGCCCCCGACATGGAAGGAGAAAGCCATCCAGCGATTCTCCCAGACCGCCGTGGATCATATGAGGTAGCCAAGGCTCAGGTAGCAGCAATATTGCACGAGAGAAGTCCCAAGGTGAGAAGAGAGGAGGGCGTAGGGCTGTGGTAGGATTACTTCAGACGTGCAAGCGCGCACTCCCGAGAAATCCAAGGCTCCTCTTAATCATAGCGGGTCGGTATAAGCCCCCGACATGGAAGGAGAAAGCCATCCAGCGATTCTCCCAGACCGCCGTGGATCATATGAGGTAGCCAAGGCTCAGGTAGCAGCAATGTTGCACGAGAGAAGCCCCACGGTGAGAAGAAAGGAGGGGGGGGGCCGCCAGGTTATGGAGTGAGGCTGTGGTGGAGTTGCCTTGCCCCACGTTGTGCTGTGGTGGGGTTGCCTTGCCCCACGTTGGGCGCCAACTGCGGTGGCTTGCTCAGTCGGTAGAGGTGGGGTCTGGCTGCGGACGAGGGGTCGGTCCAGCTCTGGACGAGGGGTCGGTCCCGCTTGGGACGAGGGGTCAGTCCCACTTGGGACGAGGGGTCGGTCCGGCAGCAGACGAGGGATCGGTCTCACAAGGGGTTGCGCGGTTCGGCTGACGGGGTCGCCCGGCGAAGCCGGCGACGTAGGGGTCGCCCGGAGAAGCCGGCGACGAACTGGGGACAAGGGAGGCCAGGCCCTTGTCGGGGGCTCTCAGGACTGGAGGGCGCACGGCAGAAGAACTACCGCGGAGACAAGGTAAACACGCAAGTCCACTTTACTGAGGGAGAGGCAACAGTTTTATAGGGGCTGGGGAAGGCTGATTGGTCGAAGCCACGCCCTGTTCTGATTGGTTGCCGGCAAAAGGTCAGTGGGCGGTACTGGACGGGGGAGGGGTGGTGGTTAGGGATTGGCTGTCGCTGTTGCTGGGGGAAGGGGCAGGGTTTAGGGATTGGTGGCTGCTGTTGCTGGGGTGGAGGGCAGACTTGAGTTTCCCGCCCACGCCTGGCTGTTGCTGCTGTTGGGGGAGGGGAAAAGGGCGGGCTGGATTTTTCCGCCCACACCTGGCTGTTGCTGCTGTCGGGGGAGGGGAAAAGGGCAGACTGGAATTTTCCGCCCTGCGCCTGCGCAGGGAGAAAGAAGAAGAAGGGTGCCGCCCCACAAGGCATCGGGTGGCGCCATCTGGGAGGAGGGGTGGCCGCGGAAGCATGGCTGCCGAGAAGGGGAGACCCGAGGGCACTCTGCGCCCATGCCGAGCTTCCTTCAGGGGTGGCGGTGAGTCCGACCAGCCACCCTATTATGGGGGCAGCGGAATTAGGCCTACTGCGGCTGCTCCCCTGCCAGGCCAGCAAACCACACTTCAGCCCGACTGGTGACCGCATTTCCCCCTTCTTTTCAAATAAGGGCCAGGATGGCAGCAGCAACAAGTAGCCGAGGCCCAAGAGGCAGTAAGCAATGAGGGAAGTGGGGCTGAAGAGGGAGGTGAGTATGACGGGGATACAAATGTACAATTTGGGGGGCGGTATCTTGCCGTTGCAAGCAAGGGTGGCCAATGTCCAATTCTCGTTGATCTCGGTGGCTATAAGGTCTATCTGTTGTTAAAAGTCCCGAATGACAGCGCGTTACAGGTAGTTGATCTCTTCTTGGCGGCGAAGAGCGGTAGAGGCAGACTGTGTGATGGTCTGGAGGATCGCAGCTGTGAGGACAAGTCGCGTCAGGGCACCAGCGGTGGTGGTGGCGGCAGCGTCGGGAGTGGTGGAGACGTAGGCGAGGACAATAAGAAGGCCAAAGTCTTCACGGGTGCGAGAGAGGCCGATGTTAATGGGGCGGGCCGACATGGGGCGGCCCAATCTGCAATGCAGTAGGGGTTCAAGCGAAAAAAGGAGGGGGGCGGGGGACAAGAAAGGACGCTTTGGATGGCTGAGAAGAGGAGTGAGGTCGAGACAGGAGGAAGCTCCGCAGAAGTATGGGGAGCTGTTAAAAGCAGAAACGTTATTAGATGCTAGAAAGCAGGCCGCAGGCCGGGGAAAGCAGGTTGCGGGCCGTTTCGCGGGGCTGGAGCTGCTTGAGAGCGATGGCGGCATGGGGGGCCGTGGTTACAATCTTCTGGGGTGGTAGTGGCTAGACAGATGGCGGGAAATATTATCAAGAAAGCAAAGGTTATGAGGAAGAAATAGAGTATTAAAGGCTGTGGGGGAAGTGAGAAGATCATTTAGAGGATAGGGTTGAGAATGGTATGTTTAAGACAGAAGCTTTGTGGTTTGTAGGAGACTGCTTTATAAACGAAGGAGAATGAGGGCAGTAAATATAGTAACGATAGATAGGAAGATGACAGTGAGGAGGAGTCTTTGTTTAAGGTTTCAATCGTCCGGCGCAACAGTGGCTAGGCCGATAGCGAGGGGTGTTGCTAAGTAGACAATGGCTGCAAAGACAAAATCATCCTCTGTTTCCTTAAGAATAACTTTTCTTTAAATACTTAGTAGCATGCAATATTAGAAACCGTTTCCTAAAAGCAAGTTGGCAGGGGAGCTTGGTTGCTGTTAATCTTTCCTGTTATAAAATTACCTTTTATTATTATTATCATCAATTTAGTTTTATATATATATATTTAAGAATGACCTTTTGGAATTAGCCATTTAATACCTTAATGTAAACTATTGAAGATAAATTTTATCTTTACAGAACACATTCCCTTATGTAAAGTTATCACAATACCTTTTACACTTGCCGCATGCAAATTAAATTTCAAGAGTTTATGAAAAATTAGCAATCTTACTTTAGGACAAAATACGTCTTTTTGCAAAACTTATTACATTTCCATTAGCATTTTTACAAACTTTTAACCTTTTTAATATTCATATAAGTTTTACATTCTTTATATTATCCTGTGAAGAAAAATAAGTTATTCATTTTAATCTAGGCAAGAACAACTTTTTATGAAGACGTACAGTCAATTTTGTTAATTAAGACTTACAATTTTTTTTTAAATTGTAGATATCTTATTAACATTTAAACTTATGTATTAATATAATAAACTTAAGTATTAATATAAGCGCTTATTTAATTTTTGGCCATTTGAATAGAGCTCTTTTAAAGATTTCCAGTAATTTATATTTACCATCCGGAGGTATCACAATATATGTTGACATTGAGCGAACAGACAGACAAACACAGAACAATTACAACACATTAACAGAAATATATAATATTAAAGGGGAGAAGAAGGTCCCGATATACTTGAAGCTGTTTGAAAGAGATCTTACACCGGTGAGTGTCTAGAAGACCGGCGAGGGCCCGAACTTGTGGGGCTTGCTTAGCAGATAGGATGTTACCCATTGCTAATGGCCTTTTGGAGCTGATAAGAAAAGGGGCCCTTACCTTGAGAGCGTGGCGATGGGAGCCGAGGTGCGCGGTGAGACGAGGGGTCGGAGCCGGTGGGGCTCCGACGGTGGTCGCGGGCCAAGAGAAGGCCCCGACGAGGGGAGGGCGGGACGACGAGCAGTGGAGCAAGGCAAAGGGGAGCAAGCGCGGAGGGGAGGAGGCAGAGGTGAAGGCAGGAGAGGAGGTGCTCAGGCACGCGCTCCTGAGAGTTTTATTGGTGCCTCTTAATCATAGCGGGTCGGTATAAGCCCCCGACATGGAAGGAGAAAGCCATCCAGCGATTCTCCCAGACCGCCGTGGATCATATGAGGTCACCAAGGTTCAGGAGCAGCAATGCAGAGCGAAAAGATAGGGGTGAGAAAAGAGGAGGGCGTAGGGCTGTGGTAGGGTTACTTCAGACGTGCAAGCGCGTGCTCCCAAGAAATCCAAGGCTCCTCTTAATCATAGCGGGTCGGTATAAGCCCCCGACATGGAAGGAGAAAGCCATCCAGCGATTCTCCCAGACCGCCGTGGATCATATGAGGTAGCCAAGGCTCAGGTAGCAGCAATATTGCACGAGAGAAGTCCCAAGGTGAGAAGAGAGGAGGGCGTAGGGCTGTGGTAGGATTACTTCAGACGTGCAAGCACGCACTCCCGAGAAATCCAAGGCTCCTCTTAATCATAGCGGGTCGGTATAAGCCCCCGACATGGAAGGAGAAAGCCATCCAGCGATTCTCCCAGACCGCCGTGGATCATATGAGGTAGCCAAGGCTCAGGTAGCAGCAATGTTGCACGAGAGAAGCCCCACGGTGAGAAGAAAGGAGGGGGGGGGCCGCCAGGTTATGGAGTGAGGCTGTGGTGGATTTGCCTTGCCCCACGTTGTGCTGTGGTGGGGTTGCCTTGCCCCACGTTGGGCGCCAACTGCGGTGGCTTGCTCAGTCGGTAGAGGTGGGGTCTGGCTGCGGACGAGGGGTCGGTCCAGCTCTGGACGAGGGGTCGGTCCTGCTTGGGACGAGGGGTCAGTCCCACTTGGGACGAGGGGTCGGTCCGGCAGCAGACGAGGGATCGGTCTCACAAGGGGTTGCGCGGTTCGGCTGACGGGGTCGCCCGGCGAAGCCGGCGACGAAGGGGTCGCCCGGAGAAGCCGGCGACGAACTGGGGACAAGGGAGGCCAGGCCCTTGTCGGGGGCTCTCAGGACTGGAGGGCGCACGGCAGAAGAACTACCGCGGAGACAAGGTAAACACGCAAGTCCACTTTACTGAGGGAGAGGCAACAGTTTTATAGGGGCTGGGGAAGGCTGATTGGTCGAAGCCACGCCCTGTTCTGATTGGTTGCCGGCAAAAGGTCAGTGGGCGGTACTGGACGGGGGAGGGGTGGTGGTTAGGGATTGGCTGTCGCTGTTGCTGGGGGAAGGGGCAGGGTTTAGGGATTGGTGGCTGCTGTTGCTGGGGTGGAGGGCAGACTTGAGTTTCCCGCCCACGCCTGGCTGTTGCTGCTGTTGGGGGAGGGGAAAAGGGCGGGCTGGATTTTTCCGCCCACACCTGGCTGTTGCTGCTGTCGGGGGAGGGGAAAAGGGCAGACTGGAATTTTCCGCCCTGCGCCTGCGCAGGGAGAAAGAAGAAGAAGGGTGCCGCCCCACAAGGCATCGGGTGGCGCCATCTGGGAGGAGGGGTGGCCGCGGAAGCATGGCTGCCGAGAAGGGGAGACCCGAGGGCACTCTGCGCCCATGCCGAGCTTCCTTCAGGGGTGGCGGTGAGTCCGACCAGCCACCCTATTATGGGGGCAGCGGAATTAGGCCTACTGCGGCTGCTCCCCTGCCAGGCCAGCAAACCACACTTCAGCCCGACTGGTGACCGCAAGTGGCCATCTTGCTTCACCACATGGCAACAAGCCAGGGTCAACAAGCTTCACCACATTTTTCCACAGGCTGACTTTGGTGAAAAAGCATCTCTGCTGATGCCTCAATTTGGATATTTCATGGCCTTGGGACTGTAGGCTTTTACCCCAAATAAATCCCCATTTTAAAAGCTAACAGATTTCTGGTACTTTGCATCAGCAGCCCTTTGGCAAACTGAAACACGGACTAAGAGACAAAAGGTGGCACATTAGTTGCATTTGATTAATACATTTTGTAACTCTGCTACACAGCATGGATTATAGTTTACATTGTAGTTTACTTTCTCTCCCAGTACATTCAATGGCTTATGGCAGGATAAATAATGTCCTGCATCTGTCCCTGCAATATGATTAAGGATAACTCTAAGTCCCAAAAATGCCCCTGTATCATACCTCTTCTTGGATATATGGGAACCTCTTATATTTTTTAATGTAACATTTTGTGTGATCTATGTATCTTAAAAAAAAAAAAGATAATAAAAAAATTTTTAACTGGCAATGTAACCTTCCAAGATGTCAAATATAGTACCATGCATGATTATATTAGATTTAAAAAGAGAGAGAGAGATAAAAGGTGGGATATACAGAGAAGAATGTATGAGGCATACAAGATACTGTGACAAGGAATTGAAGTCATAGAAAAAAGAAGATAGGAAAAAAAGGGCAAAGACAATATTAGAAAACTTTATGACTGAAAATACATTAAAAAACTATAGAAAGTTATTTTGTCATGGATTTAAAAACACTATAAATCCCAATTAGAACTAAGACAAAGAAAATCACACGTAGGTATATCACAATAAAATTGATTGAAACCAAAGAAAAAGAAAGTATCGAAAGAGATGGATTTAAAAGACATATTATCTTCAGTTGCCTTCTCAGAAGAAACAATGGAAGTCAGAAAACAATGATGTGATGTCTTTAAAGTTTTAGAGAAAATTAGTGTCTGCACAAACTCCTATATTCAGGGAAAATATCTTTTCAAAAACCCAGCCAAAATAAAGGACAATGTTAAGACAGAAAAAAATATAGACACTAAAAGGAATACCAAAGAGATAGAAAATGGGGAAAGAAGCTCAAAAATATGTGGAAGAGGAAAAGATCAGCATGTATAACTCTAAAAGAATTGTGTCTGTCTAACAAGGAGGTGAAGATGGTCAACCACCACACCAGGGAAACGAGAGTGCCTACAACTCCAAGCCAGAGAATCGTATCCATCAACCATATGGGATCTAAGCCTCCTCTCAATATAGAGGTGGAGTGGACATCATCATCCCAGGGTCCACAGAATGGAGGAATAAAATATGGATTAGAGTGGACTTACTAATATTCTACTACAGAACTATTGTGACTAGTAATGGAAGAAACTGTAGCAGTGATGCAGAGAAAGTGGTCACAGTAGATCCTGAGGGCAGACAGAGGGAAGAAAAGATGTGATGTGGGGGCATTTTTGGAACTAGGAGTTGTCCTAAATGATATTGCAGGGACAGATGCTGGACACTATAAATCCTGCCATAACCCACCGAGTGTACTGGGGAAGAGTGTAAACTACAGTGTAAACTATAATCCGTGCAGTGCAGCAGTGCTCCAAAATGTATTCATCAAATGCAATGAATGTACCACAATGATGAAAGAAATTATTGATGTGGGAGGAGTGGGGTAGGGCATATGGGAACTTCTTATATTTTTTAATGTAACATTTTTTGTGATCTATGGATCTTTAAAAAAATAATAATAAATTTTGAGAAAAGAAAGATATACAGAATCTAAATAACCAATAATAATAGCACTTATGTCAGGAGTGGATATTTGGAGTTAAAGGGTTATATTGCCTTACCTTGACTCGGACATGGTAAAAGTAATAATTCATGTTGGACCTTAACAAATCAAGAAGCAGGGAGACAATCCCAGGAAATCAGCACCCTGTCAGTGGGCCTTACCTTGGAATATGCCTATCTTCCCAATGTGTTAGACTCATTTATAATTTTCCTACACATGATTTTTCTGCCCCTTTTATTTGAACATATAATTAGCACTATATCTAATAAATATATGTCTCAGAGACGTAAATCTTCCAGTTATCCATATGCCAGTTGAGCCTTGAATCTCAGCAGAGTTGCAGCCAACACCTACTCTTCAGTTCATCAGACTCACCCAGGACAACTAACAAAAGGATGATGATGGACAGTGTCCATCCCAAGAAACAGTATCTGCAACAGCAAGCAAGACACTTCCATCTATCTGCCTCATGGGAACTAAGCCCCCTCTTAATCAGAAACAGAGTGGGCATCACCATCCCCAAATCCTCAGGATTAAGGAATGAACAAACATAAGGGGTAAAATGCAATTATGGACCAAAGCAGACTTATTATTATTCTAGTAATGGAAGAACGTGTAAAATTGATATAAAGACAATGGTCATCAGAGATTCTGAGGGAAGGGAGAGAGAAGAATAGGTATAACATGGGGCTTTTGGGGACATTGGAATTGTTCTACCTGACATTGCAATGACAGATACAGGCCAGTTTACATTTGGTCAAAATCAATAAAATTGTGAGGTGCAAAGCGTAAACCATAATGTAAATTATAGACCGTGATTAGTAGAAATGCTTCATATGTGTTCATCAATTGTAACAAATGCACCACACTAATAAAAGATATTGCTAATGGGCAAAAGTGGAGAAGGGAGAGAGCATGGGGTATATGGGAATCCCCTATATTTTTTAATATATTTTTTTATTTTTTAAGAAGATACTTAGATTACACAAAATGTTACACAAAAAAATATAAAGGATTCCTATATGTCCCACTCCCCACACCTCCCACCCTTCTCTACATTAACAACTTCTTTTATTGGTGTGGTACATTCATTGCAATTGATGAACACATTTGGAGCATTGCCACCAAGCATGGATTATTGTTTACATTGTAGTTTACACTCTTAATTCTGTAGGTTATGGCAGGATATATAATGGCCTGGATCTGTCCTTGCAAAGTCATTCAGTACAATTTCAAGTCTTGAAAATGCCCCCATATTATACCTATTTTTTCCCTCTCCCTGCCTTCAGCACTTCCAGTGGCCACTGTCTCCATATTGATGATATAATTTCTTCCATTGCTAGAATTACAATAAGTCTATAGTAGAATGCCAGTAAGTCCACTCTAGTACATATTTTATTCCCCAATCCTGATGATTCTGTGATGGTGATCCCAATCTACCTCTAATTGAGAGGGGGCCTTGATCCCATATGGCTGATGAATGGGACTCTCTTGCTTGTAGTTATAGACTCTCTCAGTTCCTTGATATAGTGGTTGTCCATCCTCACCTCCTTGCTGGTTATTCTGGGTGAGTCCAGTGAACTGGAGAGTATGTGTTGCAACTCTGCTGAGGCTCAGGGCCCAGCCGGCACATGGACAGCCCAAAGATTCAAGTCTCTTTGACATACACCTATCAACTCCAGCACCAATTATAGGTTCAAAATAGGAAGGACAGAAGAGGCATGTGTAGAAAAGTCACAACTGAGTCCAACTCTGTCACATTCAGGAGCACAAACTCCAAAGTAGGGCTCATTGGCAAGGCACCAAACTCTGGAGCCACCTGCCATGACCATAGGACCTGGGTGTCTCCAGAGCCCTCAGGAGTCCCACTATTTGGGGTAGTATCTACTTTGGGAGTCTGTGAGATCCTGCAGAGACATGCATAAGTGTTACTTCTGGGATGACTTCTGGATTCACTTTGAAGTCTCTTAGCCATATAAACTCCCTTGTCTTTACCTTTTCTCCCTTTTATTCAAGGTCTTTTTCTAGTTGCACTGGTAATTGGTGCTTGGTAGTAATCCCTCAGTGTCAGGGAGGCTTACCCCCAGGAGCCATGTCCCATGCTGGGGGAAGTTAATTCATTTATATGCTGAGTTCGGCTTAGAGAGAGGCCACATTTGAGCAACATGGAGGCTCTTGGAGGAAACTCTTAGGCAGCCTATAATACTAGGCTAAGTTTCAATTTCAAGAGCAAAGGTTCATAAGCATAGTCATCAATATCAAGAGCCCATCAATGAACCATCCTTCTTCACATCATCCTTCTTCAGATCATTACCCCTGCACTTGGGGGGTTGTTGCTTTTCCATTAGAGAAAGTGGCAGAGCTCCCCAAGATGGGAATTCAATATCCTTTCAGTTATTTGTAACTCTTCACCCACTGTGACAATGCCCCATGAACATTTGAACACATTTATATACCTTATATATATGCCCAGGTGAACTTCCTCCCATGTATACCCCTCACTGATACTCCACACCAATGATCCTCCCCTGCCGTGGTTATAACCCTTCTGTGATCCAGAAGCCTTCAAAAATGAAGCAAGAATACAGCCAAATACAATTAATAGGAAAATGAAATAGTAATAATAGATATAGCAGTTTGACATAGTTATGAATTTCAAAATAGATATTGGATTATGTTTGTAATCTGGTCTGTACCTGGGTGTGATTAAATTATTATTATTACATCTTTGGGCACCTCTGCACCTCATATACATTGGTTCACATCATGGCCCATACTCTCCTCTATTCCGTCATGTAGGCCCTGTGAGGATTTACAATGTCCGGTGATTACCTCTGAAGCACCATCCAGGGCAGCTCCATGTCCCCAAATCCAATGGATGTGTCATGATGATGGGAACGAGTGTTGTTGGGGGGGGGGGGGAGAGGGGGGGTGGGGGGGTGGGGTTGAATGGGACCTCACATATATATTTTTAATGTAATATTATTACAAAGTCAATAAAAAATAAAAAAAATTAAAAAAAAATAAAATTAAATTAAAAAAAATGCAAAAAAAAAAAAAAAAAATTATTATTATTAGGACATGATTGGGCCATGTTATTAGGGTGATAAAAGGCATGGCAAAGTAGAGTTGAGGGTTTCTAATGTTGTAGTTTTGATGCTGGAGTTTGATGCTGAAGCCTTAAGCTTGAGCCCCAGGAAGTAAGCTCACAAAGGAAAGAGAAGCAAGCCCCAGGAAGGGAGGAATCCAGGAAGCCTGAGGCCTCACAGACATCGGCAGCCATCTTGCTCCAACATGTGAGAATAGACTTTGGTGAGGGAAGTAACTAATGCTTTATGGCCTGGTATCTGTAAGCTCCTACCCCAAATAAATACCCTTTATAAAAACCACCCAATTTCTGGTATTTTACATCAGCACCCCTTTGGCTGACTAATTTAATAGGTTTAAACATAAATAAAATACAATAATTTAGAAAAAACAAAACTAAAATAAAATTTTAACAATTGGGATATTAAAAAAATAACGAAAAATATTTATAAAAATTTTTTTACCTTTTGCCTTTCATCACTGTAATGTCTGTTGTCCTGTATGTACAGTGACATTTTCTTCCATTTCTCCCCAGTGTCTTACTTTTTTCATTTTGTCTTCAAAGAAGTTTTAAGTAACAGTATAGTCACACCCAGAACACAGGGAACTCCCATATACCCAAACACCTCCCTTTTTTCCCCCTTCCCATATCAATAACCTTTTTATACATGGCTGGTATATTTGTTACAACTGATGTAAAAATACTGAAACATAGCCACTAACCATGGCCAATAGTTTACATTATGGTCTACACTCTAGACCATATACTTTATAAATTTTTTATGAAATTCAGCATGGCCTATATCTCCCCCTATATTTTTGATGAAACATTTATGTAATCTAAAGCTTCTTTAAAAATAAAGGGAAAAAAATAAGTCAAGAAGCATAGTGTAAACATTAGGCTGACCAATAAAGGAATACTTCCACAATGTATAACAGCATAACATTCTTCTATAAAACTCATTATCTGTGGTAATTTTATATAACAATTATAATATGTATAGCACAGTAATTAAATATAATAATAGCAACAAGCCTATAGAGGAGAAAACTGGAATAAAAAAATTTTAAAGGCAATAAAGAAGAGAAAAAAGGGATATAGGTGGGGCAAGCAGATGTACTCCAAAGAGGCAAGAAGGAACATAATGGATTGTTGGAAATATTCTATATCTATCTATATATACAGTAATGCTTACATGGTTTTATACACTTTAAGCATATTAACTTGTACAGGTACAAGGGTGAATTTTATTGCAAGAAATTTTATCTCAACAAATTACATTTTAAAATAAAATAGGCACACCATATTAATACCAAAGAATAGTTTAAGGCAGAGAGAATTATTAGAGTTAAAGAGGACCATGTTATAATGAGGTAAGAAAGTTATTTCACCAGGAAGATACAGTATTTATAAACATAATTATCTAATAATGTGGCCTCAAGACACTAAAGCAGTAATAAATAGAAATAAACAGAAGAATATATGAATCCACAGTCATACTAGGAGATCTCAATACAATAGAATGAGTAGACAAAAACAGTAGAGATATAAAAAATTTGACAACACAAGTTAACACA
This sequence comes from Dasypus novemcinctus, assembly GCF_030445035.2. NCBI lineage: Eukaryota > Metazoa > Chordata > Mammalia > Cingulata > Dasypodidae > Dasypus > Dasypus novemcinctus. Next base: position 194,247,586 of record NC_080673.1, on the reverse strand, counting down.
GTCTAATTTACTCATATAGAACTCTGCATAATATATGTGCTTTTTAAGTATACATGTGGAACATTTACCAATATTTAAAAATAAAATCTAAAATTTTTTCAAAGATTGAAATCATACAGAATATATTCTGAATGTATTAGAATTAAGATGGAAATTCATAACAAAAAGATTATACCAGAAAATACTCTTATATTTGGAAATAAACATACTTTTAAATAACCCATGAGCCAAAGAAGAAATGATAGTAGAATTTTAAAAATATTTTGAAGTAAATAATATTACAAACACAACATATCAAAATTCATAGGATGTAGATAGACTGTGCTTAGAAAGAAATTTTAATAGTCTATTAGGAAAAGATAAAATGTTGAAAATCAAATACCACAGCATCCACATCAAGACATTAAAAAGAAAACCAGCAAAGTAATCAAAAGAAGGAAATAGTAAAGATAAGAGCAGAAATCAATTAAATAGAAAACAGTCAAAGAATAGAGAAAATCAACAAGGCCAAAAGTTTATTTGGAAAGACTACTAAAACTGAGATACCTCTGACAAAAATGAAATGGCCAAAAGAAAGAAGGTCAAATAAACAATATCAGAAGTAGAATGGGAGACCAAACTAAAGAACTCCAGAAGTGGAAAAAACATCTATGGATCAGTGATTGCCTGGGGAAGAGGACGTGGAATGCTCTTGATTGACAAGGGACACAAGGGAATTTTTGGGAAATATTCTATATCTTGTTTGTAGTGGTACTGGCCAGGGTGCAGACATTTGTCAAAACTCATTGAATTGTACAACTTTCTTAGTTCTCCAACTGTTAAAAGAAATAGCATACAATAGGTTGGCTTAAACAGCAGGAATTTATTGACTCATGGCTTTGAAGTTAGGAGAAGCCCAAAACTGAGGCACCAGCAAGACGATGCTTACTCCCTGAAGATTGTGGCACTCTGGGGCTGGCTGCTGGTGATCCTTGGTCCTTGGCTTTTCTATCACATAGCAATGCACTTGGCGATGTCTTTTTCTTTCCCCTTCAGGTTCCATTGACTTCTGGCTCCTTCACTTGGCTTTCTCTCTCTCATGTCTGAACTTCATTCTGCTTGTAAAAGACTCCAATAATCCTGATCAAAGCCCAAACTGATCCAGTTGGTCACACATTAACTAAAATTAACATCTTTCTATTTACAATGGGTTCATATCCACAGAAATGGATTAAGATTAAGAACATGTTTTTCTAGGGTATGTAATTCAATCCCCAATCAAAAATTAAATCACTTTATTGTATGTGGATTATACTTTAATAAAGTTGACTTAAAAAAATTTTAAAGGGATTGGAAAGGAAGGGAGTCTGTCATCAGATAAAGACATGTTTTTGGTTGCAGAGAAGCCAAAAGATCTATAGGTAGCTGTTGGCATTAAGATGCTAATTTAGAAAGACTACTGGATATATGGTCAATATAACAAATTCAATTCTATTTCTAATTATCGTTAACAAACAGAAAATGAAATCCAAGGGAAGATAACATTTATATGGCTTCATAGTATATACTCTATAGGTTAGGTTGCAATAGAGTTTAAACATAGTAGCATATTCACTGAAAATTGAGACTAGTTTCTAAGAAAAAATTTTATATAATCATAATGGTGGATCGTGGAAGTGAGATGACAGTGGGGGAAAGAGCTGGAAGAGAGTTAAATACCTGTATCTTCTAACTAGAAGTAAGAGGGTGATTATTAAAACAGATCAAGAGATGACAATACAAGTGATATATTTAGAGACAGAGAAGTAAGTACAAAAGCATAATCTGCCTTCTTAAATTATGTACATATATATTTAAATTAAAAATTAAATAACTTTAAAAAGATAACATCGAGTTTAGAATTAGACAGCCCTGAGTTTGAAATCTGCTTCCCTTTTGTTCTAGCTATGTGATCTTGACTGAATTTTTTAAGTTTTCCAAGCCTTAGATTTTTCATCTGAAAAATAAGGCATAATAGTATTTACTTCCTAGCACTGCCATGAAGATTAAGGGTGGTAAAAATGCAGCAACAGGGAATAAACTGTTTTTAAAAAAATGATTATAGCGAAAAAAAGTATTGATTGTGGCCAATTCTTATAACGGGGCAAGCAATGAGGGTGAAGAGTGGAGAAACAGAGATTTCTAATTTAGATCAGTGGTGGGAAAAACCTCTACATGAGGGTGTTTCTCCTATAGACCCTGAGGTGGTGAGAGGAGTGTTGGAAGGGTAGAGAGAGAAGCAGGTTAGATAGTTCTTCATTTACCAGAGCATTTTAATGCATTGTGGCAAGCAGTTGTCATTTTGACTCCCTAGGATCCTTTTTTTTCCTTTTGCCTTTTTTTTCCCCCTAGAATCTTGATCCCCTTCTCAGGTATATGGATCCTGGGGGGAGGTGAGACCACCCTAGAGGGGCAGGAATGCCCAGCGCCCAGGGCAGTGGTGATGCTGCCAACTGAGACATTACCAGTGTCCCCCATCAAGGGGTTCCTCATGATTTCACCCTGGTCTGGTACACCTTTGTCTCAGTCTACCAAAGGGCTGCTGAGGCAAAGTACCAGAAATCTGTTGGCTTTAACGGAGGATATTTATTTGGGGTAAAAGCTTACAGTCCCAAGGCTGTGGGAAATCCAACTCAAGGCCGCATAAGAGGTGCTTTCTCACCAAAGTCAGCTACCACTTGAAGCAAGATGGCGGTGGTCTCTGCGTGGCCTCTTCTTCCCCTTTGGGCTTCCTCTTCCTCTTGAGTCCCATCGGTCCAGTCTCTTGAGGCTTCATGCTTAAGTGATCATGTAGACCTCTCTTTCCCGGCATAGGGCTTGTTTCTTTCCAGGCTTTCATATCGCTTTTAGTTGCTCTGTTCTCTTCCCAATCTCAGCTGTAAGCTATCAGACAAAATGGCTCATCTCTCCCGGGGGCCTGAGCTGTTTGAGTTGTCTCCTTTTTGTCACATGGCAGAATCAAAACGGCAGAGCTCTCTCTTCCTGTGTCTGTCTCAGTAAACATCAGTTTATATCAGACCCAAAAGGGGGTGGGGACTCAGCCTGAATGATTCCCAGTGATGAAGTCAAAAGCCCAAAGCAACCTAATCAAATATTCTAATCAAACGTCTCTCAGCTGGACTTAATGTAATCAAAGTGTACTGCACCCAGAGGAATAGATTAGTTAACAAACAAAATCTTTCTCTTTTTGGGATTAATAAAATAATCTCAAACTGCCCCAACCCTCCTCCTCCAAATCTCATCTCACAAAAGGATTAATTCTGTTGTTTCTTAACGGCATTTCTCTCTATCATCTTCACATTCATATGCCTTATTTTTTCCATATATATAATAATGTGATGAAATGTGTCAAGAAATATTGTGGAAGACTTTGAAATGGGAAGAAAAGATTCCAGAGTGTCCTGTGTAACATCCCCTTCTGTTACCTCTGCCTTTCTTAGTCTTTGAGTTATTTTACAACTGTGTAAATTGTAGAAAACCGATACTAATCCTCATCCAGAGAAGCAAATGAATTGTGTCTAGTGGAATGCAACTGATCATTGCCCTGTAGGTATTAGCTAGTTTTCATCAATTAATCAAATTTATTTCAGCATTCTTAATTACCTCATAGTTGACACTTAAAAATATTTGATTGAGTGAAGTGGAAGCTTAAAATAGAAACCATAAGAAACCACCAAAGTGTATGACTCTTGTAGGAGAGATGAAATTGATAGAGCACCATTCATCTTTCAGCTGCTAAGAAACATTCTCCACGATGCCAGCAGGTTCTCCAGCCTTTGTGGGCTCAGTTGCTCACTCCTGTTCCCTGCATTGCATCTCAAAGCAGCCCATTCTCATTCGTTTCTTTTTCTCCAGTCTTTGGGAGATTTTGCATGGATGCGATTTTTGTTCTTCTGTAAACAAAGCCAGGAAACTGGAAGGGAAACTTTGGAGTTGCAAAAGCTACACCTCACAGTAGAATACTACACAGCAGTGTGTGGGTGAGAGAGAGAAGAGGTACAGCTTTATACACTGATATAAGATGCATAAGGTTTGGGAGAAAAACAAATTTCAGAACAACATATATAGCATGATCCCATTTTTGTTGAAATCCACACATTAGTATATTCATTCAATAAAATGAACACAATTACATGTCAAGCTTTTAAGAGACATTTGGGATTATGCCAAATTTTTCCTTTACTGATCATGTGTTTCTGCAATATTTGAATTTCATTTCCAGTAGTTATGTATTACCGTTGTAATGACAAAAAGAACTGTAAAGATTTAAATGAAAGGAGGAAAAAGGAATTGATCCTGCAAGTAAGGACCCCAGAATATAAGATCCAGGACAGTTTTCCTGGATACATGATATAGCAAACATTGGCCTTTATAATAAAATATTATTCTCAATCAGAACAAAGTGTGAATAGAAATGGGGTCAGCAGTGCTATCTTCAAACACAAAAGAAAGTCATTTTTTTTTTCTCATGATTGCCTTCAAAGTACTCTCTGACAGAAAGACATCTGGAAAAAATATGGACAAAATTCATCAATTAAAATTTTTCACCACTTGATAGGTTGTTCATATCTTACAATGAGCCAAATGCCAGGAATAATTCATCAGCTAAGTCTTCCTGTCACATATGAATCTTGAATACTTTTTAGTTTATATGAATGTCCATGTTTAACAAGCTTGATTTTAAAAGCATTTATTCAGCTCTTAAGAGAGGTCTAATATTCCAATATTTTTTCCACCCACTTATTTATGTGTCAATTAACCTTATTATTGTTTCTCTTTTTTAATGAAAAAAAAAAAAAACTGAGGTTCAGAGTGGTAGGAAACCTGTCAAGGCTAGTCAGTGACAGAACCTAACCACTAACTAGCCACCATCATATGAGGTGTGCATAAATGAAATACAATGTTTGTGCCAGCAGTGACACCTGAGCCCAAGTCTCTCATTTCACAGGGCAACTGGCTCAGAGTTTCCCAGCTATTTTGGATCTAAATCTCTCTGTGCATTTTAGGAAAAGGTTTTTCAAACAAAAGAGCACATGGACTCCCTAGGAAACATGGATTATGACATCTTAAGACCGGGAATAGCGTGGCTTCCTTTAAGCACTGATGAAGTACAATTGTAATGAAAAGAAGATAGATACCTCATCATTAGGGACCCTACTTGTACTGATTTTCCAGAAATAGCCCTAATTCCATATATTCCTTCCCACTGGCCCTCTCAGGTCAAACTGTTCAGATTTTTGGATTTGAAAAACATGCTCACTACGTGGATGGTTTAACACCAGTACTCCAGTGATGGCTTTGTATGCCCACACTCACCTTTTCTGTGCGAGGTGCCGAGTTTGGGCTATATTTGCATACAACCACCAGGGGGCAGCAATGTGCAAATAACGCCTCTGACTCCTCTGCGGCCTCCTCCCCTGCTTGGCCTGCTTTGGGGGGGCGAGTGCCTCGCTTTCCTCACGTTCTTCTCAGATTTAAATTAATGGAAATGCAGTCATCTCAGTTCTGCTCAGGAAACGTATTAGATGGAACTCTACTGACCCTGCACGTATGCATCCTAATCAGGCTTTTCAGGATGCAGAATCAGCTCAGCCGGGGATTCCTTCAGCCAAGTTTATTTTACCTCGGCTGTTGCCGTGTTCCAGGCACAACTCAGGGGACCGAGGACGAGCCGCCCTCCCAGAGGGAACACTCCACCTTCTCAGCGAGGCCTTCCCCGCCGCCCTATCTGAAACCGGTTCCCTCCAACGCACTAACTTTATTTATCTTATTTTTTGTTTGTCTATGCCCCTGGAAAGTAAACGCCCTGAGAGAGAGCAAGGATTTTTATCTGTTCTGATTCCCTGGGGTACCTCCAGCTATCGATACAGTGCCTGGATCACAGAAAGTCCCCAATAAATATTATTTGTCGAATGAACAAATACACAATTATTCAGATAGGCCCCAGCAGAGGTGGGCATGTACGTGTTCACCCAAAGTCTTGCTAAATTTTTAACAAGTAATTTTACCATCTCGTATTCCCAGGGTGGATGTGAGTGACGCCCCCAAATAACATTAAACGGTTTATAGTCTTTGTTCGCAAGCCTCTCCTGTTACTTTTACCAGACCTGTGGTTGGCGCTGGGGTTTGGTGTCTGCTCAGGGGACCTGAATCTCTGGACTCTCCATGTGAGAGCCAGGCCCTGAGCCTCAACAGACCTGCAACTCCTACCTTCTGGTTTAAGGAACTTACTTCAGCCAGCTAAGAGGGAGGTGAAGAAAGTCAACCACTACACCAGGGAGCCAAGAGTGCCTACAACTGCAAACAGAATTGCATCCATCATCCATGTGGGATCTAAGCCCCCTCTCGATATAGAGGTGGAGTGGACATCACCATCGGGTCCACAGGATGGAGGAATAGAGTATGGATTAGAGTGGACTTACTGATATTCTACTATGGAACTACTGTGATTAGTAATGAAAGAAAATGTGGCATTAATGTGGAGAAAGTGGCCATGGTAGTTCCTGATGGCAGGCAGAGGGAAGAAAAGATGTGATGTGGGGGCATTTTCAGGACTTGGAGCTGTCCTGGGTGGTACTGCAGGGACAGTTGCTGGACATTGTATGTACTGCTGTGGCCCACTGGGTGGACTGGGGGAGAGTGTAAACTACAATGTAAACCACTATCCATATGGTGCAGCCGTGCTCCAAAACGTATTCACCAAATGCAATGAATGTGCCACGATGATGAAAGAGGTTGTTGATGTGGGAGGAGTGGGGTGAGGGGGGTGGGGGCTATATGGGGACCTCATATTTTTCAATGTAACATTAAAAAAATAAATTAAGTAAATAAATACAATAATTAAGATTTTTTAAAAAAATTAAATGGTTTAATATTAGCATTAGAAGGAGCTTTTAGGTATCACCTGCATTCTTCTTTGGCAGAATAGTAGAGGAAAGTTTTGCCGAGGTTACCTATACCTCACCTGTGTCAGGCGTCCTCCCTTTGAGGTTTTCACAGTACCTGCTGCCTGCCTGGTTTTCTCATTTTCCTCAAAGATCACCTCCTGCAATAGTGAACTGCACAATCTAATGACCCCATATGTCCAATACTTACAATCTGTAACTGGCAGAGGTGGGAAGGCTTCCACAAGGCTTGGCAGTTGGCTCTCTTGATCCCCTAAACTAATGCTCTCAGAAGCACTCTGGTGAGTCTCTCCTGGGGAGAGCCAGGATTTCTTTTCCTAGCACTGACTTTGTGGTATGCTCTTCACAAGCAGCAGGATGTTTGATCCTCACCACAATCTTATGAAGTAGGTATAAGTATTATTATCTCCAAATTTACACATGAGAAAATCTCATAATAAACACATACATGGCACCTAATTGGCACTTGCCATGGACGAAGGCTTATTCTAAGTGCTCCGTGATCTTAGTTCCTCTCACCATCTTCGCAACCCTTTGAGATAAGTACTGCCTTTACTCCCTAGGTCATGGGTGGAAACTAAGGTCAAGAGAAGGTGGACACTTGTCCATGGCTCACTGCTAGAAAGTGGCCAGGTGGCTCATGAATGTGCCCTGCCCCCTCTCAGAAGATAGAGGCTTGGAGTTGAGGGGCCCAGGGCAGGCAGTCACCCCATCACCTAATGTATACCATCCAACCTCGCTTTTGGGCAAGGCTCATCTACAGCATGGGGCTGCAGGTTTAGGCCAGAAGACCCTTTTGTTATAAATGCAGAGGTTTGAGACTCAGCAGAAAAGAGAAGATAGTGGCTCTGCAACAGCTGTCCAGGCTGCCAGTAATATTTCCACCCCAGGTCTCTTCTCTCGGATGCGGTGTCATCTGCCAAGATTTTTCCCTTCCGGGCTGCAGCAGCTGCTCATGCAGAGCTCTTTAAGAGATTGCATTAACTGGCCAAGGGACAACCCATTAGATGGGTGGAACGGATTTTCTGTTTCCACCCTTCAATCTGGGCACTGAGACGCTGGGGCTGCCGTGGGCGTGGGGGACGCCTCGAAGCTCAGCTATCCTAGTCTAAACTGGACAGTGAACTGAAGTTACCTCATAGCGACTTGGAAATGGTGTTTGTGGGAACAGACCAGGTTGGCTGAGTAATTCTGTCCAACTAATCTGGGCTCCAAGCCCCCTAGAAAGTCAGTCGGAGAACGCAGTCTACAGCGATGGGCAGGAAGCAGATTTTTTTGTTGGCTGAAGGTGTCCTTGCTGATTGAACATTTACATCTGGTATGAAATAAATGAGCCAGAAAGGCTGGGCTTCCTAATCCTATACCCTCAGTTCATCTGTGTGTGCCTTGGCTGGAGCGCTGAACTATGGAACCGGAATATCCTGGTGAATCTCAGAGCCTCTTCCCGGTGGCAGGAAACCCTGGGCCGGGATAGCTCTGCCACGCCATGCCACGCAGCAGGTGCAGAGCTCCGGGCAAGTCATCCACCTCTCTGTGGTCCACTTTCTGTCAAATGGGGCGGTCCTAAGGCCGAGCCCCCAGGGTTGCCGGGATTATCTGGCGTCTTGTATGTGCTCAGTAAATGAGGTCCATTAGCATTGGCACAGAATCATTGCAGGACATACAAGGCAATTAAGGACCAACTCCAGGTCCCAGCTCCATCGCCTGCCAGCTCGGTGGCTTTTGAGTGTGTCACTTGCAATCCCTCTTGCAGCCTTGAATAAATCCTCTGGGAAGTCAGGGGATTGCCACTGTGCCCTCAGTAAGGCCTCTGACCACTCCGTGGTGGCTTTCCCAGCAGAGAACCGTGGCCACCCTCCCCCACACGCCCACTGCCAGGCCAGGGTTTCCATGGGAGGAGAGCGTAGTGATCAGCGGGGTCCCCTCTGCCGATCTCTGGAAGAAGGACCCTGCTCACTGAACACCTATGAGGTGCCACGCCCTGATCCAGACACTGTTCATCTTCTCTCCCATCTAAACTTCTCAGTACCCTCTGACGTGGCCGCTTTTATCACCAGTTCACAAAAGAGGCCCAGAGAGGTCAAGTGACCATCCTAAAGTCACAGTGAGGATGACAAAATCCACATTTATACTGAAGTGTGCCTGTGCTACAACCACTCCCTGCCCCCAAATCCTAAGACATGGACAAATGAACTTTGTCATGCCATGCACAGGTCAGGAGACTTTGGTCTATGAGAAACTGATGGTAAGGATTGTTGGCCATAAACGCTTTCCAGCTCCACAACAAATGTGAACGTGGAGAGCAAATCGACAGGATATCTCCTAGCCTTTTGTGTTGGACTAATTTACTATTTAACTTAGCCACATTGATCCTACTAAGTATTCATCTAGGAAGAAACCCCATGGTAAACAGTTGGAAAGAGCTTCTGGAATTCCCCCCAGATACAGCAGGTTTTCCGTATTTCAGCTGATTATCCCAGCAGGAGCAAACATTGGCCAGTTCACTGCCGATGGCAGGAGACAAGGTAGACATAAATTGAAGCAAAAACCACAAAGGACAGGAGCCTGAAGCTGCCAGACCCCCCTACCGCTACAAGCTTCTCCTAGGGCTCTCCAGGCTTTAGGGAGAAGGTGAGTCACTTAGACCTTCTGGGATTTCTTTTCCAGAAAGTTTGTTTCCGATCAACTCTGACTTGAAAGAAAACGTACCTATGGGTGCTTTAAAGAATTTGCAGTGTAGAGTATGAAGCAGCCCTGTTCTTTTATTTTCCTGGTCTCTCCTCAGCACTGTTCTCTCTTAACAGTCATTTCTCAGAAGCACTCCTCCTTGCTCTCCTCCTCTCAGTGGTCTTGTCTATGCTGGACTCCCACGTCCACCTCATGTGCCCTGTGTGCAGAGTGAGGGGCATTTAGCAAGCCAGGCAGAAGCCAAGCCAGAGCAGTCAGGAGACGTGTTTACACCAAGTAACACTAAGCAGTTTAAAATCACAACAAGCCCAAAGGGATGGGTCCCTCTCCACAGCAGCAGCCCCACTTGGAATAAGTGATGAGTGTGTTGCAGATGGATTAATCTAGAAAATGGTGGATTTGCAAGGACAGGGAAAATTCTTCCAGAGGTGATGATGTGGCAAATATTCTCAGTCTTCTCCCACAGCAAGGTTGTCCCCTTGTCATCTTTAAAAATTGGCAGATTCATCTGCCACAGGCACTCATGCCTGTTTTGAAAAGAAGAGATGGGATTTGGAAAAGATGTGTATGTGATCAGGATCCCAGGATGGCACCTTTTGGTTACCCAGAAAGCAAGTAGCATCTGCTTCCATTGTGACCTAAGTATGCCACACACACAAAAATTGTTTGCTGTATAGATTTGCTGACACTGGAATTTTCCCCTGCCCATGAGAAGAAAGCATTATCTTTTTACCTTCAGGCAGTTTACTTATTCTGTAAAGAATATGTGTAAATATTTTGTGCAGAGCTCTGTATGAATTAAACAGCCATTTGTCATTACTAAAACATACACGCACACACATACACAAAGGACAAACTGAAGTCATTCTTGCCTTGCTTTCCCCTTACTATATTGTTTATGATATTTTTAAAGAAATGACCCAAAACAACTAGGAAATAACTTTCTGTTTCCCTCATTTCACATTCCCTGGGCAGCAAGTGATGGGAGGAAGAGAACCAAATTACTGAAAGGCATGTGGTCGTTGGCTAATTAGGGGAAGCATTTCTTATCCCAGCATTTGGACCAAACATATCTGGCCCACTCTCCAGAGCAGAAACCTATCTGTTCTTTCCTAATTGTTAAATTCCTCTCTTAAAATCCTTCTCCAAGGGAAAACTTTAATTTAGAAAGGTCACATGTTGGAGCCTCTGCCAAAAACAGCACAGGATGGGAGAATGGACAATATTTTTGCCATAGTAATCATTGACTACAAGAAATGATGGGAACAGCTTCATTTTTCCCCTCCCTCGGATGCTATTTTTCTATTTGGATCATTTTAGTTGTAAAAGCATGTACCAGATTTTTAGACATCAAAGCCAATCTTTTTCCTTTGCTGAAAGAATCTCCTTCAGACTCAAGCACAAAACACACATATCACTGAGAAGATATTTAAGGAAAATGCTTCGGTCTAAGCATGTGCTTCTCAGCAGAACCCTCTCTTAGACTGTCAGTTTTCTCCCATGAGAAGCACCAGCTTATAAAGTCAAGGAAGCTGGTATGAAGCTTCAAAGTCTGAGGCAGGAGGGTGCATTGTATTAGTCTAGGTAGGTCAACTGCTGTGACACACATCCCCCCGAATCTTCGGGACTTGACAAGAAAGGTTGATTTCAATGACATTCAATGAAGATCAGCAGGTAGGGGGTGCTCTATTTCATTCAAGGACCCAGGCTCCTTCATCCCATGGCTCTGCTATCATCTAGGGCCTCAGACTCCATCATCTAGTGGTTCCAACCTTCCCAAGGGTCTCAGACATGGGAAGAGAAAACACATTGCGCTTAGCAAGGGAGACTTTTAGGGGCATGGCCTCCTAGTAGCATACATCTCTTGTGTTCACTTTCCATTGGCTGTAACTCAGTCATGTGACCCCACCTAACTGCAGGGGAGACTGGGAAATGCAGTCTAGCCATGTGCCCCAGAGAAAAAGGAAATAGGCATTGATGAACACACAGTAGTATCTTCACTATCAAATGTATAGAAAAACTACTGCCACAGTAGGAGTGGGTGACATTTTCATAGGACAGGTTAATTATGGGCATTTTGCTGTTGAGGGCATTTTGATATTCCAAGCACTTTAATTACTCAGAAAACCATTGCCCTTTCCTATGTGAGGTGAAGGAAAGTGAGTTAGGGGTGAAGTAAAGGTCAGAAATGAGATGAAATTGAAAGAGTAAGACCCGTTTTGCACAGAACTTGGAGTTTTTTTGTAAGGTTTGCTCCTTAGGTGTCATCTTAAAGGGCAGTTTGAGGAGGTCATTTCCTGGAACATGTAGCAGCTGTGTGTAGATGCACATCTGAGGGAGAGCAATTGCCAGGGCCAGCCCTGGAAAAGTCAAAGCCACCATGGTTCCAAAGGGAAAAGGTGGGGCCAGGAACAAAAAATTTAGTCAAAAGTTTAGTAGCCAGGAAAATACAGAATCAGAATAGGATTGAAGGCAGCAACCAGGGAATTCTGCCATAGACATTTAATTTCCTCTCTTCTCTGCTTGTTCATTGAGCACTTTCAATGGGCATTTCTATTTCTGAGAATACGGTGATGAAGTAAACTCCAATCCCCATCTACAAAGAATCTAAAGTTCTCTTTGGGTAGATGCTGGCCACATGGTACAAGGGTGGACTTGTCAGGCTTAAAAGTCCAGGGTGAAGCAGGGAGGCAGAAGAGATTTGACAAAATGGCAGCTTTAAGAGCTGCTAAGGCACCTTCACACACTGGTGACAAAATTTACTTATTCTGATGTTTTCTTCCTTCATAAGAAACCCAAAGTTGTCCCATAGCCAGTCTACATCACGGAAAGACTGAACCATAAAATTTTAAGATTGAAAGGGTTCTTTTAAATCATTTAGTCTGGCCTTTTTTCAACCAAAGGAAAGACATTTGCAATGTGGCCCTTCCCACCAGGCCTTTCCTAGATGGGCCACAAAGACTGACCTTTACACCAAGATCATGCAGTCTAGCCTTTTCCCTTGATGTGACATCTGTGTAGGATGGCAATGATTAAAACTATTTCATTTTATAAACATCTATTGAGCTCCTACTTATAAGACCCATTCATTTTCCTTCATACTTGACCCTTCTATTTCTATGATGACTTCTTCAAAAATGCCATTATGGCTGTGTCACTGAAGCTGCTATTCACTGGACTTGCTTCTCCTCCTTGGAGCTATACAGCAAGTTTTTTATTCTTCTTCCATTTTGATATGTTTAATTAAAATTTATTAAACAACTGCTGCATCAGTTGGAGTCTCAGCAAAAAAGAGGATGCATTTAGATGGAGTCATTGAAAAAAAAATTAATAAAGGAACCATTTCCAAACATTCAGGTGGGGTTAAAATAAAAAAGGGTGGTGCATTAACCAGAGTTGGCCACAGAGAGGAGCCATTACCATCTCTAAACCTGAAGGGGCAAGAGGAGGGAGCAGTCGATTCCTGCAGAGAGCCACAGAGAATCTGTGGCATTCGGAAGAATATGGCCAACACCCTGCCACCTCAGGGCCAGAGAAATGAAAGCAGACCTCTGTCTTCCCCTGCCCTTCAGTTTCCTGCCTGCTCTTGCCATTGGCAGAACCTAACCGGAAGCCAGAGGTCATCACAACCTGTTGGTGCTGTCAACAGAGTATGATGGAGAAAGGTAGAGTGCAGGGATGAATGGAGAACCTCCAGCCCTCCCCCCATGTGGCAGGTACCATGCTAAGCACCAAATGTGGAGGAGTTAAGAAAAAAGAGGGAGTAACCAAGTGCACCTGCTAATAAATATATAATTACAAATTGTTCTGAGTGTGAGAAGGAAAGACTGAGCACTGTGAGAGGTGACTCATCCTACCAGTTGAAGGCTTTTGAAAGTCTGGGTGTTCAAAGGTCTCTCTGCAGAGGCAGCATCTAAGCTGAGAACTGGAGGATGAGAGGAGCCTACCAGGTGGACACAAGGAGGAGCACCCCAAGCAGAGGGAGGAGCACAGGGAGAGCCTGACATATGGCAGCTGCCAGGGTAGCTGATTCTTCGGGTTTGACCTGAATTTCTCTTAAATATACATGTGCTACCCCACAGGTGCCCAGATTTAAGGGAAAGAACAATGATCTGGGGGTCCCCTGTTTCACCAGCCCTGGCTCTCCATGCCCCGCTTCTTGATCTGTCGTTTGAAGATGTCAACTCCTTAGCCTCCAAAGTCCTTGTCAGTTCTAAAATCCGATGGTGGTCACAGATTTTGTCTTTTTAAAGATACTGTTAGACACTTTTCAAAATGCTCTTTTCTCCTAAGTGAATGCCCAGGAGAAAGTTAAATTTCCTTTTAGATCTTTGGAGGAACGGCAGTCGAACGAGATCCGTGCTAAATATAAACTGAGCTCCATGCACAGTGCTTCAGGGATTCAAAAATATTATTTGAAATTAAGCCAAAGGCAAAACACAGTCATAAAACTAAGAAAAAAGGCTCTGGTTATAGACTGTGTTTTTTAGCAATAGTGTTTATCATAGGATCAGAGACTATTTGGGTTATCTCTCCCAACACCTTTCCAAAGCTTGATTCCTCTTCAGCATCCCCACCCTACCTTAACGCTCCTGTAGACAAATGCCGAACAAACTCATGATATCACTGGGCAACTCTGCCTTCACCAAATGTCCCCTTAAAATGACTTGAAATCTTTTAAGATTTTTCTGCAGATTATTGTTCTGCTTTGGACTAGAAAACATTAGAGACTCAAATTCAGAAACCTGAGTTGCTAGGTTCCTTCTTCCCTCCAGGTCTTCTAATATTCTTTTCCCTCTTCCTGGAACACTGTTCTCCTTCTCTCAACCGACCACCCAGCTTCTCCCTCAACAGAAGGCTACTTCACGTCTCAGCTATAGAGTCTCTTCCATGGAAAGAACCTTTCCCCCTCCCTAAATCAAATTTGTTTCATTCTTGTCCTACATGGGCCCCCATAGCAGCATCTGTCTTCCCTTTGCTTTCCCCACAAGGCTGACTGCTTGGGGACAGCAGAGACCACTGCTCTCATTCACTGCTCTGTCCAGGCGCCTAGCTCAGTGAGGGGCAGCGGAATTATTCCCCCTTAAATATGGGATTTTGAGAAGACCTAGTCTTACGGGTTGAATCGGGTACGCCAAAAGGATATGTTGAAGTCCTAAGTCCCAGAACCTGTAAACATGACCTGATGTGGAATGGGATCTTTGCTGGTGTGATAAAGTTAAGATGAGGTCACATGGAGTGAGGGTGGGCCTAATCCAATGGGACCGGGGCCTTTCTATGAGGACGAGACACAGGCAGACATAAGGAGAAGACCGCAGAGACCAGAGCAGGGCAAGCCATGGAACGCCAGGGATTGCCAGCCCCCATCAGGAGCTGGGCGGAAGCAAGGAAGGCCTATTCCCAGAGCCAGCCAAGAAAGCCTGCTCCCACCGACACCTTGATTTTGGACATCCAGCCTCCAGAACTGTGCGAGAAGAAGTGCCTGCTTTTTTCAGGCCACCAAAGCTGTGGCACCTCTTTACAGCAGTCCTGGGAAAGGTAAGGCCCCTGGGTTTTGCGAGAAGTGTGGAGTTCACAGACCCAAGCCAGCTCCAGGAGCAGCTCACGACACAGATTTATAGCAAATGCCCTACCAAAGGCATGTGGTATCTCCCGATGTCCGTCTCCAGTTGGTAAGAAAACTTAAAGGCGAACCTGGAGTCGTCTTCAATTTTATGGAATGACTCATGATACAAGATTAAACAGCCTCGTTTCAATAAATTTCTGTAAGCTTGGGAAAAAAAGGCATTGTCTCTCTTCTGCCTAAGTCTGAGTTATTTTCTGTGTGTCACCCTCTGGAAAGAATGATATATTGTGAAGTCCAAAGAGCAAGTTACCCAACAGTGTGCGCTGGGGGCCCATGTTTCCACCAGGAGTGAGTGACCCCCACACTCTACTGACCCAGAGAGAAAGGTTATAGATTTTGTGTATATGAAGCAGGGAAATACAAAAACTTTTATAATCTCATTATAAAATCAAAATAATATAAATGCACCAGCTCTTTTAAAAATCGGTCAGGATTCAAACGCTTTTAAATCTGCAAGGACAAGTGCACATTAATTCAAGTTTGTGCTATTGGTAGGGCCCTTTGGCTGCTAATTAGCAATGCTGACCCTGAGGCATTCTCCTGGCTTGTGTTCGCTGGACCCCAGGTATAGGGTTTCAGGGACAATCCACATTGTGCGTTTAAGATTTACTCTTATTTTTAAAATTTTTACATCCTTTAGGAATGTCAACCAAACTTTCCTTAGGCGTGGTGCTAGAATGGGAAGAGCTCTCTGAAATCCAACAACTTTGGACTGAATGTTAGAGGCAATTAAGCGTAACGACGACGAAGGCTATGAAATTACTGAAATGCTATGCTGTGCTGTGAGTTTGGAGGGAGAAATCCATGAACAATTAGAGACAACGGTTTACCAAAGTCGTCATATAGCCGGGAAAAGATCATGAAAAACTTGGCGGGGTGGGGGGTGGAAATGTTAGTATCTTAGATTCAACAACCATCGCACTACGTGTCCTTCAGCCATTAGGAGTTGTGGACTTATGTGCTCCCAGAATGCATTCCCTGCTACTTTATATTTAATTTCTGTGGAAGAATCAGATTCACATTTTGCTATTTTGAAATTTAGGAATCCATCACTCAAATAAAATAGAACTATGTCAATAAAATCTGGGATGATACTCACCAAAATATTCAAATAGGGTTTTTTTTTTTGGGGGGGGGGCGGCTGTTAAAATCATGAGGGGTTTGTATTTATATTTTTCCTGGTTTTTAAAATTAATATTTATAAATTGTATATAAATAATAAATGAATAAATAAATATGTAAATAGTATTACATAATATGTTTTTAAGATGGAACTAATGCCAGGAGCAGTTGGCTGTTGAGACCAGCAACGCTTGCACTAATCTGGAATATTCCTTCCATGCCAATGTGTCATGGACTGACCCAGCACAGATGTGCCCCATCGTCCTTTTTGTTGGAGGGAAATCATTACCACCAAGAGTAGCTGGCGCCTGTGAATACACATTATTTATTACATAAATCATTGAAGGGTGGCTGGAAGGGAAGAGATTCTGGAACTAAAAAATAACCACCTCCAAGATCTCTGGGCTGTTTCCATGTCTTGGGAGCTATGAACTGGCATGGGTGAACAATAACTTTACACACCTAAATCCCAGAAAACTTGAGTAGATATTTTATTTCTTCAGCTAGGAAAGAGATTCATTCTAAGTCCTTTATATGACATAAATTCATGACTTAAGCTTCCACACCCATGTGCATCACTAAGGTGAGGGTCTCGGTTTTCCTTCCGTCTGAATTCCTAACTGGTACATCTGGGTGGTCCGCAGTCTGTGGAAGCTAAATCAGATTAATTGCTAATTGCAAGAACATCTTCAATTCTGGAAAGGTCTGTGGTGCTCTAGGGACTTTTGGGTAATGAAAAAGAAAGGTGGAAGGATGTATTGAGTGTGTGATTTTGTCTACCTAAGAATTTCTAGAAACATTCATCACCCATTTTTATGCCTAACTCCAGAGCTGAGCCGCTAACCAGGACTGTCAACCAAAGCTAACTTAGCCTTTTGGCCACAGTGCCTAGCTTAGGGACAGCCACCTGAATCAGGTCAGGCCAGTCAAGGACACCTCAGATTTTTTTGCTCCAATTATCTGGAAAGAGATGCCCTCTTTTCTTTGGGATCACTATCTGGAAAGATGTTGCAAGACCAGAGCTGCCCCAGGCCCTCTTAACCTCCTATGGAGAGAGCCCACTAGAGTAAGAAATACTAAGGAAAAGAGAGTCGAGACTGAGGGCATCATTTGAACACTTGGTCTAGTTAAGCCAGAGGCCAGGTATACCCCTTTGAACTTCCCAGTTACATGGCACAAGAAATTTCTTTTCTTTGACGAAAGTCATTTGAGTGGACTTTGAAAAGTGGAAGGAAAAACGTGCAAATGAAAGACTCCTAAGAGAATAGTTCTTTTTCTAGGAGTGGATCCCACTTGAATATAAAAGAGAGAAAAACTGCTTCAGACACAGAATAACACATGTTCCCAATTATTAAAATTCTGGGCTCCACATTTTCTACCTGGTTTGACAAATCTCTTCTCCTATGGATCTTCTGCTTTCTGATATTCATGACTGGTCATATTTTGAGCTCCCATCATGAGCCAGACACTGGATTAGGTACTATATTTACATTACCTCTGGCTTCATCATGACCTTCAAAGCTAGTGTGACTATCCTCATTTTATAAATGGGGTACCTGAAATGAATCAAGATTTAGAAACTCTCCCAACATCTCCCAGCGAGTAAGTGGCAACACTGACATGAGAATGCAGGTGTGACCATCAGTCCCTCATGGTTTCCATCATGGCACATTGCCACTTGTCTGCCAGGACCCCTGGGTAACCTTTCTGAGGGCCTGTTGGGCCCTTATCTTCTTCTAATCAGTGCACCTGGTCCAAGAGTAAGGTTGAGTTGGCAAATAGTCACATGCTGCTGACTCCTAGCTTTCTTCCAGTAAAAGCTCCCACCAACTCCTTCAGCCTTCCTGATCTTTACCAACACCTAGGTCCCAAATATCATTTATATTTCCTTATGTGGCCCCTTTATCTGTCCTTATCTGGACTGTCCTTATCATGGACATCAGGTACAATCTTAAAAGTAAGCTTCCCTGTGCTCTTGTTGTTAATGTTCTGAGTTTTGAACTTCTCTCTTCCATCTATTTATCCCACCTGTGGTGGTTTGAAGCTGCACAGACCCCAGAAAAACATTTTCTCAAATCTAATCCAGTTCTGTGGATTAGACCCATTGTAAGTGGACCTATTGATGGGGTTACTTCCATAAAGTTGTGACCCACCTCATTCAGGATGGGTCGTAATCCTATTACTAGAGACCTTTATAAATGGAATGAGTATAGAGAGAAAGGCAGGGGAGCAAGAAGCTGAAATCAGCAAAACAGGAAGAGAAAGGGAGACACAACAGATGCTACCACACGCCTTGCCAAGTGATAGAGAAGCCAAGGACCATGATGATGCCTTAATTTGGACTTTTAGTCTTAAAACCATAAGCTAATAAATTCTCATTATTTAAGTCAACCCATTCCATGATATTTACTTTGAGTAACCTAGGAAAATAAAATGCCACCTGATTCTTTTCTGCTTCTCTCCTTGCTACTAGCCTGGCTAGACCATTCACCAATCCTGAGTGTCTATTTTCTTTCAGATATGGTGCTTGCACCATTTTCCCAGCTTCGATGCCAGCCTTTCTTGGGTTACCCTTGGTGACCACCCTCCCTCTTTGACTTGGCCCCAGGTTCTTCCTAGTCCAGACCAGTCTCACAGATTTTGAAGGGCCAGTTCTCATCAGATCCATAAGCATCAGCTGGTCAATTTAATCTGCATTTCTAGAGGGAAATGGGACAAAGGTACTTGCAGGTGTTTTAGTCCAGGTTTTCCTAGAAGCAGACAACCAGAAAGGATGAAATGTGCAAAGACTTTATTAGAAAAAATACCTGTGTAAGAGAGAATATGAAGGGAGCTGGGAAAGACTAGGAGGCCATCAGAAAATGATGCAAGTCGGACACAACTGAAGGAGAAAAGGAGACAAGTTTGGGTTTCATCTGGATCCACATGCCAGCATTGTCACTTACTAGCTGGGAGCCTTTGAGCAAGTTTTAATTCTTGTTTCCCTTCAGTTAACCCACTTATTAAAACAAGGATTTTAGTACCAGCTTGAAGGTCATGGTGAAGTTAGAGCTAATGTAAATATAGTGCTAATACAGTGTCTAGCTCACAATGTATACTCAAAATATGGCCCCTGTCATTAATATCAGAAACCTAGGCTACCATGCGGTCAAAAGAGGATTCAGAAAAACCACTGGGGAGTCCTTGAGACAAAGTCATTCATCCGAGAAGTCCCAGATCTCCTTGGTGTCCCTGACCCAGTACACTCACCACGCCCCGTCATCGGTGGTGTGCTGCCCATGGGAAGCGTGGCCTCGGGGCCCACACGGTCATGGATTTCAAAGCCCAACAACTGGCCCTTAGTTGATTGTGCTGTCTCCGGTGGGGGGATGTGGAGATGCCTCCTCCTTCCCACCACAGCATGCAGAACCTACTGATTTATTCAGCAAATACATGCCAAGCCCCTCTCTAAATACCAGGTGCTGTGCTAAGTGCAAAACTCAAGGCCAGTTTACACTAGGCTAGGCTACTCAACAGATTCCTCTGGGATTTAAGTTTCTGGCATTCTCATCAGCCTACTGAAAAATACATGGGTTACTCCAAAGCCGCTAGGATTTGTCCTCTGACGTTTTAGCCCCCGTGAAGCCCCAGCTACACAGGAGCCTCCCTGGGAGTTAAGAGGAAACTGATTGGGCAGGGACGTCAAACCTACTGATATCACTTCTACCAGAGCAGCTATAGATTTAATGTTTCATATCCTGGAATGACAAGCAGGATTCACTTGCCAAAAAAAGCATAACACGCACAAAATTTTAAAGTCCAATGGTGTAATGGAATCAGATGGGTCAGATTCTTGTTCATCTCTATTTTCCTAGAACCCACCCGAGTGCCTCACACACATTAACTATTTCTAGAACAAATTAGTATATCAATGAAAACGTGAATGAATGGAGGTAGCCTATGTAAAGTCACTCTCTAATGGCTCTTTCAGCTAGATACTTTTGTCCCTATTTTACTGATGACAACCTTGATATTTTTGGAACATACATTAAGTGTTCATGGCCAAACAAGGCTGCTGAGTGGGAGTGCTGAGATTCAAATCCAGGTCATATGGGTTCAGGTTGAGAGCCCCCTGTACCAAACTCTCCTGTAGATACTGTGTTTTCGAGAATCTTCTTTAAAACCCCCCACTTATTTCTTTCTGTGGTACTATAGACAACCTAAGACTCTAATCGTTTCAGTTTTTCATTGTTTCCCTCTGTGCGCCACTGGTAATGGCTGCTCTCCATTCCCAGATATCAGCTAGCTTAAAAATAGTCTGCCCTCTGCATATTTCTACATTACTCAGAAGGCTTTAGAAAGCTCAGGGGTTATGAGCTCTCATCGTGCAAATGGTTTACATGCTTGGGGCAAGGGAATTTGCAGCTTTATTGGTTCCTGCATCACAAGGTTTTTTCTGTACTTGAGACCACATATCAGGGCCAGAATGGAGTTATTCAGCTGTGGACTGCTGCAGCTACTGATGCAAAAGACGGCTTAGTGAAGAGTTTTTTGTTTTGTTTTGTTTTTTCCTGTGGCTCTTACAGGAACTAGATCCCCTTTCTGGGACTTCCTGAGAAGTTAGATTGTATCTTTGACAAGAAATTTACCTGGAAGGAAAACTTTAGACAATTGATCTCTAGTTGGAGAGATTGAAAATAATAATAATAACTCCTCTCTCTTGGAGTGAGAAACTGTGCTCCCATTCCATGAACATTATCTCTTTAATCCCCAAACAACCCTAAGGGTAGGTACAATTAATATTCTGGTTTTACAAATGAGGAAACTGAGCCTCAGATCAGATGAATAATTTGGCAAAGGAAATACAGTTGGTTAAGTCATAAAGGTGAGATGTAAACTTTAGTGAAGCACAATTGAAAACAAGTGCAAATATTAAGGTCAGGATTCTGAATTAACACTGGTTAAATTCTCGGTATTATAAGGAGCAGGGATGTTGCTGTTGGTGTATTTTTTAAATTCTTGAATGAATTGTATTTCATTTCTGAAAGGCAATAAGAGTATTAATCAATATTACATACTCATTGAGTTACAGAAGAGTTTTTAAAAGCCAGCCTTGTAAGCTGCATTAGAGTCCCCAAGCTTCCAGTTTCTGAAGCCTTTCCCATGTTAGAACCACCCCAGTTGCTGACATGATAAATGATTACACCTTCAAGAGTCTCAGTCTCCACATTTGTTTGAGTTCTATCAAATCCACAAGATCCTTTGACATCTTTACCAATGCTCTTGAAATATTTCTGTTCATATGACTCTAATAGCAAAAACTCCACTCTGAAGAGGCACTGATGGCAGAATGTCTCATCTGTGGAGTGCAATTTCTCATCAATGCTTTCTTCCAAAACCCTCAAGTCAATTAATTACAAATCCTTCCTTGAGCTACTCCTAAGAGAACTTATGATATTCTGCCTGATGTGTTAGTACCTCTTTGTTTTAGCAAGTACATTCATTTGGATTTATTTTTTAAAACTTATGTATATTTCATCTTCTTTTAGGACCATGCAGAGAAAAAAGCACAGGTTCTCTTAGGGAGTTCTACCATCCAATGTCCAAATGAGACTCCTATGAGTGACAGGTCCCATTAAAGATGAATGCACATCTTTGAAAAAAAATTACAAAGCACCCAAAGATAGCAAATGTTAAAATAAAAATCCAACAGACTCAGTACATAGGAGTACTTACATCTAAACAGCCAGTGATAACACTATAATCAGAAAGGGCCATTAAAATATTGAAATAAATAAAGAAGGGAAAATTGTTTAACATACAGGACAGTTTGAGCAAAAAGGAAAAACAAGTACATTTGAAAATAAATTTTTAAAAATCTAATACTGAAGAATTATAGTAAATGGAATTAAAACTCATTAAACAGTAAACTAGACACAGTTGAAGAGAGAACATTTGAGGAAAACAACCAGAAGGTGCACAAAGAGATAGGAGATGGAAAATATGAAAGAGAAGTTAAGAAAAGTAAAGGAGAGAAAAACAAGATTGAACAGAGGAAGAGAATGAGGAAAACGATAACCAAAGAAATAATGGTGTTTCCCGAAATTGAAAAAAAGCATTGAGTTGTCAAATTTTAAAAAGAAGGCATATCAAGAAAACATGTCTCTGGGCAAGAATGGGTTTATTCATATACAGCTTTAGCTGACTGCAAGCTGCTTTCACCTACAGATCCAGTTCTGGGAGGGTGAATCAGAAATGAGGTTCATGGTGCACTCTTTCAAGCTGCTACCTGACAGACTGGCACAGTCATACAGGTATTCCACATATAGGGGTTATGCCTCTTTCTCTAAACAGAAGCAGAGATCTACAGTGGAAGCGTAGGCTGGTTCCTTACCAAGCTGGGAAAGGGAAGAAGAGAGGCCATCAAGGGTGCCACAAGTTTCTACTTCTTTTAAAGTTGCATTTTCTTAATATGGCACTCTCCCAGTTACTGCAAGGCTTTGTTTTCTGGAGTATTCAGGACGATGCCTCTGCCAGTTTTGCTAGTTGTCCAAAGCTTCTGTTGGGGTGCAAGACCCTGGAATGTCTTATGCTGCCATCTTTGTTTGATTGAGGGAAGCATTTTTTAAGGAGGCCTTTGAAAGAATTCAATGTCAAGGAGAATAAACCAAGAAACAAGTGGATAGAAGATGGAAGAGTAAAAAAGGAATATAACAAGGGAACAGAAATGGATAAATGTCAAAAAGGAAAGAAATGAACTTCTTTAAGATATGAAAATGAGGAGAAAGATGAAAATAATGTGATATTTTAAGAAGAAGTAGGAAAGTTGAAAGATTTCACCTCAGAAATGTTGGTGGCAAGACCATCTGGAAAGAAGAGAATTGATAGTAGATTGAGGTTTTGAGTGTAGCAAATACATAATAGGTTCCCAAAGTGTCATTAAAAGATAAATGAAAGGATGTGTGGCAGCCACAAAACTCCTGCTAAGCTTACTTAGCATTGCATGTTCTACTGAGGTTTCTTGTTCTTAATATATGCCTTTGAAATTCTCTTATCTCTAGACCTAGGAATCAGGTCACTGGAAGTACTAGGATGAAAATCAGTCTGAAAGAGCCAGGAAGATATTTTAAGTTCAGAAAATTAAGAAGCAAATAAGGGGACCTATCTCTGCCCTCAGAAAGTTTGGTTAAAATGGAACATAGACACATAAATTCATTGTGCAATGCAGTTTAGTAAGCTTTACAGCAGAGATATAAATACAAGAATATAAAGTGCAATAGAATAATGGAGAAGGAAATGATGAATTTTCTCTGGGGAAGTTAAGGGTCAGAAAGTAGATATTCTTCCTAAGAGATATTTAAAAATTCACTGGAAAAACTATGTCCAATCTATTATTACTAAAGGCAGTAGAAGGAAGAAAAGTGACTAATATCTAACATTCCTTCTGTAAAGTGAGTGGTTTGCCACATGCAAAATTTTCAAATCACAGCACGAAGTTGCATGACATTGAAAACACATGCGTTACTCAATTGCATGGAGAATATTAGCATTATGGGAGCTGTTGAGAAGCTGTGGGGATTGGAAGGTCTATTCCTGCCTTGTTAAAAGCTCACTCCCAGGGAAACACCATCTCAGCACAACCCAAGGAATCAGCCTTTTCTCAGTTTCCTGCGGATGCTGGAACAAAGTACCACCAACTGAGTAGCCTAAAATAACAACAGTTCTTGAGTCTAGAAGTCCAAAATCCAGGGGTTGGCAGGGCTGTGCTTATTCTGAAGTCTACAGGGAAAAATCTGTTCCAATTCCCACTCCTGGTGGTAACTTACCATCAATCCTTCACATTTTCTGCTTCAGTCACCTCATGGCATTCTCCCCTTGTCTCTGTGCCCAATTCTCCCCTTCTTATAAGGACACCAGTCATGCAAGCTATGGCCCACCCTACTCCAGTTCAGCCTCATCTTAACTAATAACAGCTTAGTAGATCCTATTTCCATATAAGGTCACCTTCACAGACCAGCGGTAAGGAGTCAAACATGGCTTTCTGGAGAACACAAGCCAACCCACAACAAAACTCTCCAAACCCTCTCGCCTTTAACCCTGTTTGACCTGAGTTGAACTTCTACCAGGCTTCAAGTAACTAACATGCTTCTTTTAAGATGGAATCCCCTGGTAATTTTCAACTGCATTTCATAGAAAGGTATGAGCTTATCAATGAAAAAAATAATGCTACCTTATTGATACTAATGGTTAACATTTGTATTGTGCTTGACATTTTCCAAAACATTTGCATCACAGCTACCAAGAAGACAGTATTACTCCTAATTTAAGATGAAAATCCAAGGTTCAGAAATGTTTAGCATTTACTGATTTGCTGAGCATGCACAGTTCATAAATTCTGTGGCTGAGACTTCTGGCTCTGTAGTTCATATTATTCCTGACATTCCAGTGATTTACCAGTTCAGTTTTTGGGTGCTCTCTATTTGTGCAGAGATGCCCCAAAGTCAAATGCAACGGTGGCCATGGCTGGAAGTGTTTAGCTGCATGCTAACTGCCACTTTAACCAGATCAGTTCTGATTTTAATTTTCATTAATTTATTAATTTATTGATTTTTTAATTCATAGATTTCATTATACTTAAATTTTTTAGTTCTCACTGAGGAAACTTCTCTGCCTCCAGAAGTTTAAAATCTATTGGACCTACTTCACAGCTGATGTAGGGGGAGGATAAGTGTGAACCAAGGGAGAATCCCAGAATCACAGGACTTTGCTCTGGGAGGAATCTTCTTGGTTTTTAGTCTAAACTCTTGATTTTGCTGTTATGAAAACCAAGAGCAAGAGAGAAAGGTTAATTCCTCAGACTCTTCTGTGATCAGGAAATTGCTGATTCAAGTTAACTCAACGTTGGAAAATGTCCTCTGTGGGAAGGCAGCACAGAATGGAGCAGTAGTTCCTAATAAGGGGTCCCTGAGTTTGAATTGAAATTCATAAAACTATTATTCTTGTGGGACATGTTGGAGCAGGCATGATATATTTATTAAATAATACGCAGTATAGTGTGGACTTGGTAAGGGGTCCGTGGTTTTCATCTGGCTGGCAAAGGGGTCCATGGAATAGAAAAGGTTAAGCACCCCTGGTATAGAGTATGGTACACAGTTTTGGAGCAAAGGGAACTTGGTTCAATTCCACCTTCACAACTTGCCATCTTTACAGCTCTAGGCAAGTTAAGTAACTTCTCTGATTTTAGATATAAAATAGGAACAGAAACACCTTTTGTTGGAGCTTATGGGGTCATTAAGTAACACCCCTATCATTCCTGGTGTGTCTGGAACACCTTGGAAAATAGACATAAGAACCACATGGGTGGAGATGGAAAGCTCAGCTGAACTGATGAGTGTGGGAGACATCTGTAAACACAGGGCTTCCTAAAGTTTCCTCACTGAATTCTACTGACTTAGGCAGAGCCTAAGATCCACTCACCTCTCATGAAGAGGCAGAGCCTTCCCCCGTAAGAAGCAGAGAATACCTGCCTACAATATGAGTGAGTAGAGATCTGAGGCACAGTTACTAGTTCTTTTTCTCTTGAGGGGTAGAGTGAAGCCCCATGTGTTCAGATGCCTTTCCCCTTTGGGAGCCATTAAGTGATTTGGTACCTGGTAAGCCCTTGGTCTGATGCCCACTACACGTTCTCAATGTCAGGATAGTACATGGTTTGGCAGAAGCAAGACCAGAAGCCCAGACACCTAGTCTGTTATTCTTTCCACTACAATTAAACAAATGGATATATTACACAGGGTTAGTCCATCTTCTGTAATGGCTTAGAGTTACATTTCTAACCACACTCCATTTTTTGTTGTGCCTCAAGGGACAAGATTGCTAACATATACACAGGGCTTCCTGAACTTGCCCACCAAATGGGACTCAGAAATTCAGAAATATGTGTTCATGTGCATATGTGAAAGCATTGAGGGAGAAAAAGAGTACAGACCAATAAAATAGTCTGATAATATATAGGAATCCTTTATTAAGCACCGGGTCCATGTAGGGC
The DNA here is from genome assembly GCF_030445035.2 of Dasypus novemcinctus. NCBI lineage: Eukaryota > Metazoa > Chordata > Mammalia > Cingulata > Dasypodidae > Dasypus > Dasypus novemcinctus. Next base: position 194,221,203 of record NC_080673.1, on the reverse strand, counting down.
ATTGTGCTCATTACATTACATACGTTACATTTAGTCCTCACAGTAACACTGCACGATGGGTATTACTTTACAACTAAAGAAACTCTCAGAAATTAGGCTTTTAAATCAGGTCTAGCTTGTTTCAAAGCCATGCCCCTTTCACCTCTGCTCATGGCTGTGAAATCTCACCCTTTCCCTGCTTTGAGGGATGTGTGTGGAGGGGTAATGGAATGACTATTCTTTAGAGTCAATGGAAAAACAACAGCAAACTCGACCTGATTAGAAATCATTGCCGAGCTTGCCTTTATTTTTTATTTTCTAATTATTTATTTATTTATTTTTAATTACATTAAAAAAAATATGAGGTCCCATTCAACCCCACCACCCCCGCCCCCCACTCCCCCCACAGCAACACTCTCTCCCATCATCATGACACATCCATTGCACCTGGTAAGTTCATCTCTGAGCATCACTGTACCCCATAGTCAATGGTCCACATCATAGCCCAGACTCTCTCACGTTCCATCCAGTGGGCCCTGGGGGGATCTACAATGTCCCGTAATTGTCCGTGAAGCACTATCCAGGACAACTCCACGTCCCGAAAACGCCTCCACATCTCATCTCTTCCTCCCGTTCCCCACACCCAGCAGCCACCATGGCTACCCTTCCCACACCCATTCCACATTTTCTCTGTGGACATTGGATTGGTTGTGTCCATTGCACACCTATGTCAAGTGAGGGCTTAGATTCCACATGGGTACTGGATGCACTCCTCCCACTTCCAGTATTGGAGCTTGCCTTTAAGAATGCAGTGGATACTCTGATGGAATGGTGGGGACACCAATTTCAGCCTATAGGACTGGTTTAGAAGTTGTGGATTTGCAGAACAATCATGCATAAAATACAGGATTCCCATGTACCACCTTGTTATTAATACTTTGTGTTTGTGTGGTATATTTGTTATAATTGATGAAAGCAAGTTTTTAAAATTGTACTATTAACAATAGTCCTTGGTTTAACTTAGGACTCACTGTTTTTGTTGTGCAGTTCCATGGTTTTTAAAAAGAAATTTTATTTTAGTACTATATATACAACTTAACTTTTCCTCTTTTAATCAGATTCAAATACATAATCCAGTGCTGTTAATCATGTCCGTAATGGTCTGCTACCATCACCACCACATATTATAAAAACTTTTGTCTTCCTCTCTGACACAGGAATAATAATCCCTCCTATAGAAGTTTGCTGTGTAGTTAAATGAGAGAATATATGTGAAGAAGGATGCACAGTGCAAAACAAAAATTAAGCGGTCAATAAAAGATAGTTCTCCCCCCGTCCCCTTCTCCACCTTCATGACATTATTCTCTATCGAATCTCTCATCCCCTTCTACTGCCTGGATCTTCTTGATAGGCTAAAATATTCTGTCTTTATGAAATAGCAGTACCTGCAGCTAGGTCTAGTTAGGAGCTACCCAGAAGGCTGCTCTTAGACCCTCTAAGTCATAGCTGAGGGAAGAAAGCTATAGTTCAACATGCTGGTAAGGAGTCCAGGGAAACCAAATTCAAGGGCGGAAACATGAACAGAGACTAGTATTGCAGGCATTTGGAAAGTTATGGTGTAAGATGTGAGGTAGATAAAGCCAGGCTGTTCAGACCCAATAGGAAATTCTTTTTATGTGGCCCTTTGTCCTCTCTGCCCCAGAGAAGACTACCCCCTGGGAAGCAGACTCTGTGGAGCAGGGACTTGAAATGAGACAGAGCCAACCTGGAATTCTAGATCATCTGCTTAGAGTTATGAAACTTGGGCAGGTGCCTCAGGGGGGACATCCATAAGAAAGCAGTTAAGAAAGCAGACTCAGAGTCAGGCTGTGTGAGCTCAGTCACTTCCTAACGGTGTGTTTTAGTTTGCTAAGCTGCTTAAAGCAGATATCATGAAATGCATTGGCTTTAACAATGGGAATTTATTAGCTTATAAGCTTACAGGTTTTAGGCCAAGAAAAATGTCCAAATTGAGGCATCATCAGGTGATACCTTCTTCCTGAAGACCAGCTACCAGCGATCCTTGACTCCTCTGCCACGTGGCAAGGCACATGGTGGCACCTACTGGTCTCTCCCTTCTCTTCCAGGTTCCCTTGCTTTCAGCTTCTGGCTTCCATGGTTTACTTCCTTTACTTGAATACCATTCTTTATAAAGAACTCCAGTAAAAGATTTTACCCTGAGTGACGTGGGCCTCACCTTAAGTAGCCACACCAAAAGATCCTATTTACAATGAGTCCACACCCACATTAGAGAGTTAATTGTAAGAACATACTTTTCTGGGGTATATACGGCTTTAAACCCACCACACAGCGGAACGTTGGACATTGTGTCTTCATCCAGCAAACAAGGACAGCCATGGTGCCCACCTCCTAAAGGTCCTGTCAAGATCAATATTTGTCAAGTGCTTTGAAGTGTTTCTTCTGTGTCATTAAGTACTATAAAAGTGGGGTAAGATGTAAATCAATTAACTCTCTCTGGGACTGAATTTTCACATGTCAGGAAATAATGCCACTTAGAGGAGTTGGTGTCAGGATTAAATGACAGAGGGGACATATGCAAGTCTAGAAACACCTGACACAAGGGAAAACATCAATAACAGCTGCCATATATTAAGTGACCTAAACAAATAAAATGGCCAAAATTTCAAATATGAATACTCAGCAGATGATATGTTTTATATCTATAGTTCTAGCCCTGAACTTACTCCCCATCTACTTACCAAACATCCATTGGTCTTTGTGCAGACAACACAAGCTCAACAAGCCCAAATCTTAACTCGTATGCTTCCCCCTGAAACGTTCCTTTTATCCTTTTCTTTTGCATAATGGGTCCTTCTTTCAAGGAATCCTCAGTGGGTCCACCATCATCAAGACCCAGAAGCTCAGCTTTAAGGGACATTATCAAAGCATTTTCCTCATTGAAGCCAATTTCCTACTAAAAGGGATTACTTGCTTCTGGCCAAGAGAATTAAATTTCTCCTTAATAATAGCTGATATTTCTTAAGTGCTTATGTAGGACACTCTGAGCACATCACATCTATTATTTTATTTAATCCCAATAAGAATCCTATGTGTGGTAGTTTGAGTCTTTTGTGGAGCCCAGAAAATTATGTTCTTAAATCAATCAATCCTTTCCTGAGGGTCTGAACCGATTGTAGGTGGGACCCTTTAATTAGATTACTTCAGTTAAGGGCCATTTCATTAGATTACTTCTGTAAAGCCCCAGATCTTAATCCTCTTACTGGAGTTCTTTATAAACAGGATGAATATATAGGGAAAAAGCCACAGAGACACAGAGAAACCTCCAGAAGCTGAGAGAGGAAGTCCTGGAATCCAGAAGCTGAAATCAACGGAATCTGGGAGACAGAAAACCATAGGAGCAAAGAGAAGGCTGCAGGAGCCAGCCGCAGCTGGCTGTCAGAGAAAGGATGTCGCCTGATGCTTTGATTTGGACATTTTTCTCAGCCTCAGAACTGTAAGCTTGTAAGTTAGTAAACCCCATTGTAAAAGCCAACTCATTTTTGGTATATTGCTTTTAACAGCCTTTTGCAAAATAAAGCACTGTGATATAGGTAACTACTACTATTTTCATTTTACAGGTGAAAAAAACAGACAAGGAATGTTTAAGTATCAAGATCTTAGAGCAAGTAAGTTGCAGAACTGGGATTAAACTCAGGTAGATTAACTCCTGGGAGTGAGTTATTTACCACTATACTGTATTGCCTCAATCTTGCTATAAATAAGCTATTTTGACAACTATCTGCTTAAAATCTTCGGTGACTCTGTATGGCCTGCAGAAAAAAAATAAGAGCTCCATGGGTGGAAATTTGCTTAGGATCCTTCCTAATCTGGTTTCAAAATTTCTCTCCTGATTTATTTCCTTTACTCCCCTTCGTGAACCATATGCTTCTAATACCTATGATTACTACTGTCCCTTCTAATACTTCCTTCTGTGCATGCAGTCCCTTCCACCTAGATGTTTCAGTCCTACCTCTCCATGTGGAGCACTTAACAGAAGGAACCAGGAGAACTGTTGGAAGCCATAACTTTTCTGCAAAGCAGAAGGCATCATGGTATATTCCACTCAGAAGCACGGCATCCCCAGGCCCTGAAAGTCTTCCCAGGGATGCTGATGCTGTGTACAGTACAACGCTCTGCCACTCTCACTTGGTGGTGATTGGAAAGGTTAATAACCGTCTATTCCTCTGGACTGTCTTTGCAGCCCAGGAAATAGGTCTGCGTGTTAAGAACTGTACATGAGCAAAGCTACTCCAGCGTATCCCTGAGTGTGTTCTGCAAAATGGATTACCTAGGGGTCAGTCTGACTATCCCTCGGTATTTGAACAGTAGTAGGACCCAAGCACTCATGAGCCACGTGTCCTCAGCCACCTCCTTCACCACCCTTAAATCTGGGTGATGCTTAATCTGCATTTGCTTGGTGGCCCATCATCTCATATTCAGTTTCCCACAACATATTTTAAAGCTAATCTTCAGTGCACTGGATATTCCAAAAAGACATTCTTTTCCAAAGCCAGTCAAGCTGTCTGCTATCATGGAAGTTACAGAAGGCTGAGGGGACAGTTATTAATCAAAACAATCACAAAATCAAATGAATAGTTTCAAACTGTGATATGTGAAGAAAGGGAAAACAGCTATTGTGAAATGTATGACATTTGAAACTTACCTGGTCTGGGAGGTCATGAAAGCTCATTCCCTGGGGATGAGTGGCTTCAGCTGCAATTCAGATGAACTTGGAAAACAGGATTGGTCACAGTGGAATAGAGTCAGACAAAATCATAGGACTTGCTGATGAATTGCATATGGGACTGCCAGAGAGGGGTTGTCAAGGATGACCTTAGGTTTCTGGCTGATCCAGCAGATGTGACTCTGGTGTCATTCACTGAAAGCAGAACAGGTTGGAAAGAAGAGGGAAAAGCATGAGTTTGGTTTTGGACATAGTGAACATCACACTAATGGAGGCTGAGAGGGAACTTGGATGGGAAACCTTAGCTAGATATAAATGCTTAAGTCACCAACATATATTTGATGAAATTGAAGGCATGATGTTAATATGCTTGTTTAAGGACACAGTAGGGAACAAGAAAATGATATTTGATGGAGTATGAGGAGCTTCAATTTGTAATGACAGGAAGAGGAAGTGAACCTGCAAAGAAGATCAAATATAAGAAATGTGTTGTATCATTTTTAAAAAGAGAGGAAGAGATTGTTTCAAGAATACCTAATTCTTCTGATAGGTCAAGTGAGATTATTATTGAAAAATACCCATGGGATTTAGCAGCTTAGAGGTAACTGGTGAAGTGGTAATTTGGAGCTATGTACCCCAGAAAAACAAGTTCTTAATCTTAATCCATTCCTGGGGGGGTGAACCCATTTTAAGTAAAACCTTTTGAGGAGGTTACTCCAGTGAAGGTGCAGAATAACTCAATCAGGATGGGTCTTAAGCCAAATAATGGAGTCCTTTATAAGTAAAATGAAATTCAGACAGAGAGAGAAAGCAACAGAGGAAACCCAGAAAGGAATGAGGAGGACAGGAGCGATCTCCATGTGTGTTGCCATGTGACAGAGGAGCCAGGGACCAAGGATCGCCAGCAACCAGTCCTAGAATGCCAGACTTCAGGAAGAAAGCATTGCCTTGGTGAGGTGTTGATTTGGAATTCTCCTAGTCTCAAAACCATGAGTTTGCATTATTTAACCTGACCCATTGCATCGTATTTGCTTGAGAAATCAAGGTAACTACAACAGGTGACTCCTACCAAGAGTTCTGATGGCAGAATCCAGTTGAAAGTGGCTGACCTGGAAATTGAAATAGTGATTTGAGATGGTTTGAGAAGTGTGCCTGAGAAGGAAAGGACAACAATAGGGCTCTGGCTGGAGCAGATGTATACCACAACAAAGGCCACGATCCTACCCCTTTTGCCATTTCACCTCCACGTCTGGAAGCTTTATATTGCTTGTCTCTTCTTCCTCTTCCAGCTACTCAGTAGCAAAACTGGATCCTGCATCATCTTTGAGGTTAAACAACCCATTAGGTTTAGGCCATAGTCTGAAATGCAACAAAGACTCAATTTTCATTTGTTAAAGGGAGATAGAAGTAGGGAAAGAAGGAAGGAAGGAAGGAAGGGGGGGAGGGAGGGAGGGAAGACTTAAGAGCTATGCACAAAAATCTCTTTATTCTGGAGAGTAAGAAAAAGATAAGGCAGGCAATTGTCAAAAAGAAACTTCTAGAAACAGTGAGGCCCTGATACTAATGACTATGCTTGTGAGCCTATATGCCTGAAATATAAGAACAAGACCTAGAGCAGCACTGTTCCTGGGAGTTTCCTCCCAACAGCCTTCATGTTACTCAAATGTGGCCAGTCTCGAAGCCAAACTCAGCATGTAGATGCAGTGCATTCCCCCCAGCGTGGGACATGACACCCGGGGATGAGCCTCCCTGGCACCGAGGGATCACTACTAAATACCAGCTGATGATGCAACCAGAAAATGACCTTGAATTAAAGGTTCAACATGGATCAGCAGAATATCCTTGTCTACATATAATAACAGGACTTTAAAATGCTGCTTGACGTTTTCGGGACGTGGAGCTGTCCTGGGTAGTACTTCACGGACAATTACGGGACATTGTAGATCCCCCCAGGGCCCACTGGATGGAACGTGGGAGAGTGTGGGCTATGATGTGGACCATTGACTACGGGGTGCAGTGATGTTCAGAGATGTACTTACCGGGTGCAATGGATGTGTCACGATGATGGGAGAGAGTGTTGCTCTGGGGAGAGTGGGAGGTGGGGGCAGGGGGGTTGATTGGGACCTCATATTTTTTTAATGTAATTTTTAAAAATAAATAATTTTAATAAAAAAATAAAATAAATAAAATGCTGTTTGACCTAATGTACGGGGGAAATGGAAAGGAGAAATGAGTTTACATGGGTATGAGTCTCTAAAAAAGAGTCTGGAGGTTGTCAGAAGGATTGCCCTTATGCACACCTGAGCAGAGTCTCAGAGACAGATAAAGTAGATACAACCCCAGGTGTTGGTTCTTCTGAGGGCTAAAGAGACCCACGGGTTCTATGGTCATGGCAGATGAGATTCACTGCCATGTCAGCTGGCCCTTCTTTGGAGCTGGTGTTTCTGTGTGATGGAACTGGACTCAGATGGGATCTCTTTTCACAAGCCTTTCCTGCTACTTTACTGGAATTGTAGTTGGTGCTGGGGTTTAAGATATATCTAGGGGATTTGAATCTCTGGACTGACAATATGTAGCCATGCCCTGAACCTCAACAGACTTCAACTCCTACACTCTGATTTATTGGACTTACCCCACTCAGCTAACATGGAGTTGAAGAATGTCAACAACCACACCATGGAGCCTACAGTGCCTACAACTGAAAGCAGGAGGATTGCATCCAGTATCCATGTGGAATCTTAGCCCCCTCTTGACATAGATGTGCAATGGACACAACCAATCCAATGTCCACAGAGAAAACGTGGCATTGGTGTGGGAAAAGTGGCCATGGTGGCTGCTGGGTGTGGGGAATGGGAGGAAGAGATGAGATGTGGAGGCGTTTTCGGGACTTGGAGTTGACCTGGGTGGTGCTTCACGGACAATTACGGGACATTATAGATCCCCCCAGGGCCCACTGGATGGAACGTGGGAGACTATGGGCTATGATGTGGACCATTGACCATGAGGTGCAGCGATGCCCAGAGATGTACTTACCAAATGCAATGGATGTGTCATGATGATGGGAGAGAGTGTTGCTGTGGGGGGAGTGGGGGGTGGGGGCGGTGGGGTTGAATGAGACTTCATATTTTTTGAATGTAATATTTTTTAAAAAATGAATTAAAAACAAAAACAAAAACAGTCACCCACCTCATCGCTCCAACAATAATTATGCCAAAGCTTAGCAAGTTAAGCTTTGGCATAAGGGGGGGAAATGATGTGGGCTATGGGTGAGAGGTTCTTCATCTCTTTGTAGATAACCTAAGTTGTCTGTGACTTGTGGGTGTGGGGTGGTAAGAGGCTGCAGTCCTGCCCTTGGTGACCATGGCAACGACTCCAGTCCCAGGAAACAGTTTAGCAATGCAAACTCTATTAACTTTAAATATTCAGGGAAAATGCAAACCAAATGTGCTAAAAGCTTATCTAGAATGTATAAGGTCCATGCTAAAAGCTTACCTAGGATGTGGATGATATACGCTAATTCAAGCCTATTGAGCACTGAAACAAAGAACAATTTGACCCTTCCTCTCTGTATAAAAGGAACTCAAAATTCTTGTTCAGGGCTTGGGTTTGAAACAGAAAGCTCCCAAGTCCTGCCGGTCATCAATAAATCATTTTTCCTTCTCAGAAAAAAAAAAAAAAAAGAAAGAAACTTCTAGGCAATTCACTGTGCATAAAATGTCTAAATCACACTCTCTTCATGATAATTTCCTTCCCCTACTGAGAAAAAAATCTTTTTGGAAAAAAATGCCCCAAATTAAATTTTATGATTAACCATGTTGATGGTCATATAAAGTAAATTTTGGCAAAACCAATTTGAGGTGGATAAGCATTTTAAAATTTACTGAAGACAGCAAGAAAAAATTTTGAAGCCAAGTTTCTGAAAAGATGCCAGGTGGCTGCCAGTGAGGCAATATACGACTGCTACTGAGACACAGCACCTGCACCAAGGCAGGGGTCCTCAGGGGCTTGGTTTTGTATATAAGGACATTTCTCTACTCCCTCAGGCTTTCTCTTGTGCACGTGCCTCCGATCCAGTTCAAGTAACAGATACTCATCTGTTTATGGGGAAAGCTGACGCACTGTAAAAGATTTTGCTCTGTTGAGTGGGCTTGTCCAGTTTTGACAACTTGTACCCTTTCTTTCACAGTTTCAAGAAACATGAGTCTTTGCAGTATAAATAATAACACACCAGAGCCAAGTTTTATAGTTTTGGCTCCATCACTCTGAGCCCAAACATCAGACCGTTGTTTATTCAGAGTTTATAACATCTCACTTTACTGTGTTGGTTTAGGTAGAAACATAAACTACATTCCTTTTGTTTCAACAATACTGAAATTAGGAAAACACTGTCCAGTGGACAGAATGGAATTTGTTGTTTGGCCAGGTGATTTGTAACAGATGAAAATAATCTCACGGTGTTTCCATGTCTAACTTCTGGAAAGGGGGTAAAAAAAGTCAGAATTGTTGTCCCAGTAGCATCATAAGAATTGGTGTGCTCAGGCCATCTCCCTTCAAGGAACTAATCTTACTAAGTTGTCAATACATAGCTGATCACTGATCATTTGCATGAGAAAAATACAATGCAAATTATCTGTCCAGTTGCTTTAGCTTTAAGCCCTGACAGCATGTACTATATAAAGTTAGGACACATTCAGTTGTTGGGTGAATTAGGGAGGACCCACTGGTGCCCTTCTAGCTTGATCTGCTTCACACGCCAACTGGCCGACTACTCTGGATCTTCTTGCCTCTTCACCCCTCACCTCTTCTTTTATTTTCAGACTCTTAAACATCCTCACATGTGACACTGGAAACCCTCCTGCAGCCCTGACCTTCATCTTTCATACTAAATTGGCAAATCAAATCAGATTCTTGGCTCAATCAACTCTGGCCACCATGGAACTCATCCCAGCAGCCCAGGAACGTTTGCCTCTTCCACTGCACCCTGGGTCTGGATCCATCCAACCCTGGGGAACAGGGCCCCAACAGAGATGACCAAGGTCCCAGCAGACAGGCCTTGGGAATGGCCTCAGCACCCACAGGTCTAATCGCACATTCTGCAGGTGCACAAAAGGGCTCTGCAGGAAGGGCAAGTGGAGCAACCAGGCACCAAGGCTAAAGTCACCCTCTGAGCATGCCCGGCTTCCCAAGGACCCTGGGTGCCTCCAGATTCAGGGAGAGAGCATTTATCGGGAGGGGTTGGTCGTTGCATCATGGATTGGTTTTCCTGGGCTGCGGCGCTGCTCTGCATGGAGGGCGTCATTCTGCCTCCTCCCCTGTTTCTCTTGGCTAACGTTGCTTGGAGAATGAAAGGACGTACAACTTGGGCTGCCTCCCTTGTGTGCTGTGGCTGAGTACATGGTTCTGGGCCGTACTCAGACAACACTAGACAAGGAGACCCCCGAGGCTCCCAATCGATTTGATTCACGTGCTGTGAGAGAGGTACTGGTGGGAGAAAAGCCCTCTACCGGAGTAAATGACCTTTCCCATTGACTTTTCCTAAACCTCCCCCCACCCCCCAATTATTGGATTATCCATTTTTCCCAGAGTGCTTGTGGTCAAATGAAAATATTGATGTGGGCTATGGGTAGGAGGCTGTTGTTTCTTCGTAGATAACCTAAGCAGTCTGTGTCCTGACTTGTGGGTGTGGGACAGTAAGAGGATGCAGTCCTGCCCTTGGTGACCATGCAACGACTCCAGTCCTGGAAACAGTTTAGCAATGCAAACTCTATAAGCTTTAAGTATTCAGGGAAAATGCAAACCAAATGTGCTAAAATCTTATCTGGAATGTGGAAGATATATGCTAAGTCAACCCTATTGAGCGCTGAAACAAAGAACGATTTGGGCCTTCCTGTCTGTATAAAAGGAACTCAAAATTCTTGTTCAGGGCTCGGGTTTGAAACAGGAAACTCCCAAGTCCAGCCGGCCATCAGTAAATCATTTTTCCTTCTCAAAATCATTCCTGAGTCTTGGCCTTTCTATACGCAATTAATTGAACCTCTCTCGACTTCTACAACAGTATAAGTTCAAGTCAAATACAATTAACTATGAGGCTCTGGCATGTGATTTTAGAATCTGTAATTTGACCTTTTAATAATATTAATCATGGAAGCTCACATAATCTGCTGGCCACCCTATGGTAGTAGGAGGGGCTCAGTTATGGTTTGCTTTGTGTTAAAGTCCTAATCTGACCCCAATTATATCATTACAGATATAATTGGGCAAGTTAAAATGAGGCCATGCTGGAGTAGGAGGAACCCTTAATCTAACATGACTGGTATCCTTTTAAGAAGCCATCCCAGGGTCCTCAGGATGGAGGAATGAAATATGGATTAGAGTGGACTTACTGGTATTCTACTATAGAATTATTGTGACTCTAGCAATGGAAGAAACTGTAGCATTGATGTGGAGACAGTGGCCACGGGAATTGCTTAGGGAGAGGGAAGAAGAGGTGTGATGTGGGGGCATTTTTGGAATTTGGAGTTGTCCTGAATTATATTGCAGGAACAGATGCAGGACATTATATATCCTGTCATAACCTACTGAATGGACAGGAGAAAATGTAAACTACAATGTAAGCTGTAATCCATGCTGTGTAGCAGTGCTCCAAGATGTATTCATTAAATGCAATGAATGTGCCACTATGATGAAAAAATTTGGTAATGTGGGAGGAGTGGGGGTGGGGGTGGGGAGTGCGGGTATATAGGATCCTCTCATATTTTTTAATGTGACATATTGTATGATCTATGTATCTTTAAAAACAATTTGAAAAATCTATTTTAAAAAGAAGAAATATGGATACAGGAAAATGAGAGGAAAAAGCAATGTGGCACCTGAAGCACAGATGCCATGGATTACTGGCAAGCCACCGCTAGAAGTCAGGAGATGGGCATAGACCAGTCTTCCCTCCAAATACCTCCCATATAGGAGCATGGTCTTGCTGATACCTTGCTTGCAGACATCCAACCTCCAGGACTGGGAATATAAATTCCTGTTGATTTAAGCCACCCAATTTGTGGTACTTTGTTACTGCAACCCTAGGAGATTAAGACAGATACCCAAAATTTGATTCAGGTGTCAAGATAGATGATGTCACACACACCAAGAGGGCATGAAAAAGGTTTATTATTTACATAATGAGGCTTTCTGGGGATAATAGTTGGTCTGAATGGCTTGAGAGAGCAAGGGAAGGAGACTGGCTTGAGGATTTTATTGTAGTCAGCCAATGGAGCCATGGTGAGGATTCTTGCATGGTGGAGGAGCTCCCTGCAAGGCTTGAATCTCCTGCTGGCACCCAAGGTGGGAGCACCTGGGCTTCCTTATAGGCTTGTCCTGATGTGGGGCAGAGGAGTGAATGGAATAGGATGGGTTAGTGGTTAAACATCAATAAACAGAGTCAGCCTCTCTAAGACCCTGCCTGCAGCAGGCCCTTGCTAAGGGTTTTGTATAAGATCTCTCATCAGATCCTCACCCCAACTCCATGAAACAACTGTGATTAGTTCCATAGTATAGACAAGGAAGGAAAGGCTCAGAAAGGGCCAGAGACTTTCCAAGGCCAAACAGCTAGCTAGTATAGAGGGAGGACTTTGACATGCATCCATCCAATGACAAAGCCATGCTTTGGTTTTGGCCTTGACCAGACAGCCAGGGCGGTATAATCCAGCCTGGGCACCAATGGGGTGGTGAAATTCACAGCTGGCACCCTCAAGTCAGCCCATCAATTGATGTCCTTGTCAGAACACAGGCTGGGTATAGCAATTGTGTTTTCAGTAATTCACTTGGCAGGGTAGTAATACCTTCGGCAACACACAGGCAAAGTGGCCACATGATGAAGCTTCAAGGCTGTAGGCTTTGGAATCAGAAATATTGTATTGAAACCCAGCTTCCTCCATGATGGGGCCCCAAGAAAGCAGCTTTTCCTCTCTGAGCCTTAATTTTCTAATATGTGAAATGGAGGCAATGATACCTACCTTGAGCAGTCTTTATAAGGATTTTTAAAAAATGGATACCAAGTGCCTAGAAACAATAGATGGTCACTGAAAACAGCTATCATCATTCTTATTTTTAAGTGGCTAAAGTAGATTGCTTTTAACATAGCTTATTGATTAGCACATCTAGCAGATTCAGAACTTGGAGATTTCTGCAGCCTGTTTCCTCGGGCCTTTGTTGAGCAGCAGACTGGAGAGCACACTAAAGTTTATGTATGCTCACACATGCATTTTAGGATTTCCTGTTTCCAGATTGTTTATTTACCAAATTCTAGAAAACTAGTCTTAAGTAGGCACAGAGAGATACCAATAAGCTCTCTAAGAGTTGTAGTGAGCTTTGATTTATGTTCTTACTTCTTAGGGGCCTTGAAAATTGTCTGATCTATCCTAACCAAGACATGGAAGGAGATCAAGAATGGTTTTTAGCTCCAAATACTTTCATCTCCCTCTCATTTTATAACTACTCCTCCGGACAGATTTTGTTTAGCTGTCCCAATCTAATTCACAAAGGAAATACTGCCCTTTTCATTAATTACATGTAAAATTGCAATCAGATAGAAGTCCCAGGGAGAAACTTAATATTGACTTGTTTCTCTTTGGAGGGTCATATATTCTGAGATACACCCCCTCTTTGACAGCCTCATTTCCTTCTCCTTCTGTCCATTCAGTGTTTACAACATGCGCCAACTTAGCTGGATTTCCTAAGATGAAACTGAAAGATAGTGGGGATAAATGAAGTAGAAAGCCTTTCCAGTAGGTGGAGAGAACCCAGACTTGGGAGTTAAACAGTCTGGGGGTGAAGCCAGATCCCCTACTCATTCACAACTCTCTGAGTCTTTGGGTCCTGATCTGTAAAATGGGAAGGAAATCCATTCATGCCTATGGATGCCATGAGGATCAGGAGTGATACAGAGGGAAAGGCTTCAAGCCAAATGCCTGGCAGGCAAGAGGAGCTTTTAGGCAGGCCTCTCTCAATTGCTAGCTACAGAAATATGATTCTAGCCACATTCATAAAAGATGGAATTGACTCTACATGGCTCTGTGGTGGTTTGAAGCCAAGTGCACCCCAGAAAAACATGTCCTTAAATCCATTCCATTCCTGTGGATGTGAACCCATTGTAAGTAGGAACTTTTTGTAAGTTTACTTCAGTTAAGAAGGTGTAGCCCACCTCAGTTGGAATGAGTGTTAATCCTATAACTGCATACGTTTATAAGGAAAGTGAAATCGAGGCAGACAGAGAGAAAGCTACAGAAAGCAAGAGGCTGGACATCAACAACCCAGAAGAGAAGAGAAACGCTACCATGTGCCTTGCCATGTGACAGAGGAGCCAAGGATTGCCAGCAGCCAGCCCCAATATACCACAATCTTCAAGGAGAAAGCATCGCCTTAAATGATGCTCTGATTTGGACTTTCTTTCAGCCTCAAAATCATAAGCTAATTAATTCACATTGTTTAAGCCAACCCATTTCATGGTATTCGTTTGAGCAGCCTAGGAAACCAAAACAGGCTCTCATAACCAAATCAGTTCAAGGGTGGATTTTCTGGATGGTTTCAAGCAAGGCTTGGGTGAATTCAGTCCTGAAATGATATGGCTAATACTTTGCCCCCTCTTCCTCACCCAGCTCCTTGCCTCTTGCTGGCTTCATTCTCAGTCAGGTTCTCTTCACATAGTTGAAAAAATGGCCACACAGAAATTAGGGCACACAGCCTCCCAACTTAAATAATGCCAGCAGAAGGAAGAGTGATGTTTCCTCATTCCCATATATGAATCCCAGTGAAGAATCTGACTGGCCCTTCTTGCTTCATGTGCCCTTCTCCGAACCAATCATCTTATCCAGGGAGAATGTGGTACTCTGATTGGCCAGCACAAAAAAAGATCTGCATTTCTGGGCAAAAGGCAATATACCCCAGACCATGAAGTTGGTAAAAGTGATTTTTGAAAAAGAAGGAAAACTTACCTGAAAGGGGAGATGGATGCATAGCGGCAAAAAGTAGAAATGTTTACCATTGAATGCCCTCTCTACAAGTTGGCCACTTATCCAAATAGGTGAATGAAGTCACTAATTCAGGATGTCTCCCTGCACCCTTCCTAGCCCTAGACACTTCAAAATCCATCTGCAGAGTGAGTTCAAGTAAAATGCACAGACATGAACCACAGACCCAAAGACCACACATTCTAAGACCCAGTAGAAGATTTGCTGGAGATTGTCTTGCAATTTTCTAAGCAGCTAAATATGATTTCTTCCACAAATTGGATAAATAAAAGAGCAGGTTGCATCTTGCTAGCAAAATGATAGTGGTTTTTTTCTTTTCAATATTTGAAAAGTAGTGACATGTAATAGGGTCTAGCCATAATCTTATGGAAATTTACGTAACAATTCCCTTCCTCTCATGTGCTATTTCCTTCCTGACAACCTTAAGTGGATGAGCAATTGGAACCCTGCTGTCTTCTTGAGGGGCTGGATGAAGAATGTCTTGGAACAAATACCACAATCTTAGAATGTTGTCTGTTTTAAATCAATTGTAAAGACTTCAGTCTCTGGTGTAAAAATTTACCCCCGAAAATGTAGGGCTCCTTAATCTGCTGTTCAGACCCTGAGTAAAAGTAAAATTGTATCTGGGTGAACAAAGGCATTGTCAAACATAGTTCAAGAAGTTACATAACAGCAACCAGAGACGTAATGTGACTCTGGGGCACCCAGGACCGGCGCCTGGTCTTCCCTGGTGGATAATGGCTTCGGATATGAGTGGAAAAAACATCCATGGGAATGACTAATAGTTCCAGAGAACTTGGTTAGCACTCAACTTTTAACAGCAGGTCTGAAAACGAAAATCAAGATCGCACCACACCCTTTCGGGCCGCTGGAGCGGGTCACTCACGCGTGTGGTATTGGAGGGGGACAGTGCCAGCAGGAGAGCTCATATATGCCATTACCTGGGGTGCAGATGGGGTCCTGGGGTCAGTTCCCAAAAACACAGTGATGGGGGGGGTGAATGTGTGTGTGTGTGATGGTGTCCATAGCTTTGTCATTGATGACAAGTCACAGATTTATTTTCCCATGTTTTTGTGCCCCTACAGCTCTTTGGCATGAGCCTAACATCACTGAAATGGATAAATAGGGCTCAGGAAATTAGTCCAGGCTGCCAGCTATGATGGATTGCTTAGAAGGGATTTTGTATTATCCAGGTTACTGTTGTAATTGAATAAAAGTGAGAGGCGGAGATGGCGTCATCTGGGATTCTGAATTCCCTTCGGCAAGTGAGTGCCAACAAACATTAAGCTAGATAATTTTAAATTTCTCAAGATAATTTAGATGCATAAAATAATAAAATGGTAATGACTCACGGTCTAGTGCAAGGCCATGCACCCAGCAGGTATTTCATTGTTAAATAAATGAGGGAGAATTGGTCTCTTTTCTTTATATCTGAATGTCCCAAGATTGCAAAATGTTTTCAGGTATAAACGAATTGGTCTTTGACAACATCCTCATGGGTTGCCAAAAAGGGGCCTGTGAAATCCTTTCCTCCTGATAGCTAAGGAATCTGAGATAATTAAGTGATTTGAAATAATATCACTGACTAGATTGTCAGTGAGGTTAAGATAAAACGAAACACCCTGCTTCCCCTTCAGAGATTATCATCATGGTCTAAACGTTCCCATCAGCTTGTTTCTTGAAGATGCTCTATGGTATAGCTATGTCAGTAAGAGCCTTAACTTCCAGTGATCAGGGGCAAAGGTTCTCTTGGTCCATTTAATGGGGATGGTGCCCAATAAAACTAAATCCCTCCCCTGTGCCTTCTTTAGAGACATTTGCAATTCTGATAAAGGTTCCTAACCTTCTTGATGTAGTTAAAAAAAAATTGTATGTATTTGAGATGGACAACTACCCATGCTTTAAAATGGGAGCAATGTGCTCAGCTCTTCAAAAAAAAAAACAGGAAAGGAAAGAAAAAGAGCCAGAAGTTAAAGGGGTCATCCTTACTGTTATAGCACCATTAAACTAATTGCACTTTTAGTCATTTCCTTTATTGTGACTAGCGTGATGGTAGAGCAGTTGGTCTTACGCCAACTAATTGTTTGACCTTGGAAATTTAAGAAATCCCAGACAAAATAGACATTTTCAAAATTCCTAAGATGAAGTCTTGGTTCAAGTACATATTTGCTACATGACCTAGAGCAAACCAATCTCAGAGTTTCACCTTCTTCATCTGAAATGTGATCTTTCAGATTTTTCTAGGCTAGTGTAAAGATGAAATGAAATTAGGTTATGTACAGAGCCAAGTGGAGCTAGTTGCATTTCTCTTCCTTTCTGCAACTGAATTATTTTCCTCTGGCCTCGTCTGAGAAGAGATGTGGATCCTGCTTACACTTCCCAAGGTGCTAAATGATGTTAACCAAGTCGACTCCTCTCTGGGCCTTATTTTCCTTCTCTATAATGAGGGGCTAGAGCTGGTCATTCTCTGAGATTTCTATGGCCTATGCCATGTTTTGATTCTCACCAGAAAGGAGGTATCCTATGGTGAGTTCTCCAGAAGTTTCTATTTCTTACCCATGTGAGAAACAATGGCGATTTTCTATAGCCTGTAGCCATGATGCTGCCCCTTTTGTCTAAAAGACACAAGAAGGGACCATTTGGGCACCTCCTCTTGGCCACACAGCCATGCTGGACAGTGGGAAAGGGGTCTTTGACCCCAGCTTCTACTTCAGGGGCTCTTAGTTCTAGGACATATAGGAGGATAAGGTAGAAGCTACATTGTTATCCAATCAAGTGCAGAAATCCACTCACATGTTATTTCATGACAAGCATTTACTGAGCATCTACAAACAGGCTGGTCCAAAGCTCAGATCTTATGTAAGACCTTAAGCAAATTACTTAACCTTCCTGTGCCTCAATGTTGTCATTTGTAAAATAGGCATGATAAGACACTTACCCCATAAGGTTGTTGTAAAGATTAAAAATGTTAGTAGATGTAAAATGCTTTGAACAGTGCTAGGTACGTGGTAAAGATGCTTGCTGCCATTATGGTTTCTTCTCGTTGCTTTTATTACTCTGTGCCAAGAACCTTGCTGTTGACAAACATCAGCTATAAAACAGTTATGACCCATATTCAAAGAGCTCCCAGCTCTGCAAGTCACCAGCTCTCAACCTCTCTGCTGGGTGCTTGGGACCCAAAGATGGATGTGCCATGGTCGCTGACTATGTAGAGCCCAAAGTCTAATGGGGGAGTCACATGTGGATTTGGGCGGTCTTGATTTGAATCCCAACTGCCAATGGCAAACTGTGTGACCTGGAACAACTTAATCTCTGCACCCTCCAGATCCTCAGCTTCAAAATGAAGAAAACAGTGATACTCACTGTATGGAATTGTTGGGAACTGTGACTGAGAAACTGTAATTAAAGTCCTGGTACAGAGCATGACCAAAGTCAATATGCCAGCAGCTCTTGATGGCTACTTGCAACAAAGGGTGGGAAGTATGATGACGGCAGTAGACTCAATATGCCAGGGAAGCATAGAGGAGAGACACCCACGTAAGATAGGGGTGGGAGGAGGTACCTGGGAGGCTTTCTTAAGAGGGGATCCCTGAGATTATAGCTAAAGAACAAGCAGGGCTGGCAAGGTAAGGCATTAGAGATCATTCCAAGTAGAAAAACAAAATCCAAGAGCCAGAAAATGTAGTGTAGATAAAGACCTCCGCAGGGTTTTCTCACCACAGGGGTACCTGCAGGGTAAACAGCTTTCCAGACTGCCTAGTTCAGGTCAGTGGAAGTTGAATCTTGAAGTTTAAGAACTGGATCTTGAGTTAATTATCCACAAAGGACTGATCCAGCTCCAAGGTGCAGAGCCAAGACCCCAGATTTGTTTACAACACTGGAGCTTAGTGATGGGGATGGAAGGTCCATCCCTGGGGTGCCATCATCCACTGCCACCTGCATTTGATGTGGAATGTGACATGAAATAGAAGCCTAACTTGACAGAGCTAGCCTGGGGTTGTCCAAATTTGAGGAAGGCCATATGCCTCTGTGCTGATCCTCAGAAGAATAAAATTGGCACAGTGAGGACACAACATGGGGACGGTTAGTGTGCGTCCTCCACCTAAGGAATTAGCAGAGATTAAAATTCTGGCAGAACCTCTCCCCAAACCCAGGAGACTCAAAAAGACAGAACACAATGCCGAAAGCAAGCAATTACATTTTGCAGATATCCGCTACAAGAAGAAAGGCTGCTGTTAAACAATGCTTAGGACAGCATGAAAACTGTCCTAAAAGTTTTCTACAATGAATGACCCCAGAAAACAAAGCCAATCCTCATACACCTGGGCCCTGCAGCTTTAAACTAGAATCACAAATGTCTGAAAATATTTCACATCGCCCTGGCACTGGGATGGTACTCAGGCAGCTGCAATGGTCAATTTTAAGCATCAACTTGGCTGGATTGGTCAAACATTGGCCTAGTTGTTGCTGGGGAGGTATTTCTTAGGTGGGATTAGTATCTACAATCAGTTGACTAAGTAAAGGAGATTACCCACCATAAGGTGGAGGTGCCCATCCATCAGTTAAAGGTATTGGGGATTCCAGGGATCAGAAGGAATTCTGCCTCAAGACTACACCATTCACTCCTCCAAGCATTTACAGCCTGCTGCCCACCCCTAATTCAAACACAAGACTTCAACGTCACTCTTAGAGTTATCTCCAGCCTCCAGCCGCCCTACTGAATTAGAACTTGTCAGCCGCAGCCACTGTGTGAACCAATCCACACATACACACATATACATTTAGAAACATATATATGTGTACATACACACATATATTCACATACACAGACATACACACAAATACACATATATACATATAACCATTTATATACAGGCACACATATACATATATACACATGCATACACACGTATACACATTTTTACATATATACATGCATATGCATATTTATATGTGTATATATATGTATGTGTTGGTTCTGTTTCACTGAAGATCCTTGACTAACCCAGATGCCAATGGGGATATAACCCTATTTTCCTCCAGGGGCTTATTAGACAAACCAAAGAACACAGGGACAAGAAAATACAAAAGAACAGCCAGTACAGGAATACTCTTCTGCTGCCCTTTTTCTAATCTTTAAGGGTACCCCTGTTTAGATAAAAAAAAGATGTCTGAGATTTTGCATCTGCTCAAGAGTTATGTCTTCTCTGTTTGTTTGTTCTTTGAGTGGAAGGATGGCGTGCAGTAGTCTGTACATCCTCTCACTGGTTTCTTGGTAAATTCAGCTGCAAGATGTGAGATGATCAAGAAAAACCCAAAGTTTCCAGCTGCTCCTCTTGGAGGTAGCTCAATATAAACAAAAACCATCAGTTCCTATTGCATATGAATTTATGAAAAAAAAATTCAAGATGTGCACAGTTTTCACCCAAAGGATTGTCTCTGTGATGGTGGCTTTTGCCAGCTTTTTATCCACTACCTAATCTGTAAATGTTGGCATAATCCCAGACTCACCTCTGGGCACTCTTTTCTACTTTCTTTACCCTCTTTGCAAGCTCTATGGCTTAATAGATCTACGGCTTTCACTTTCATACTAGTAAATGAGGGTTGAGATACGCTGCAATAACAAAGACATCTTACACCTCAGGGGATTAAAGCAACCAAGGTTTATTTCTCTCACACACGAAGTTTACTGAGTGTCTGGCGGCTTGTCAGGTCATCTGTTCTCCAGGTGACAGTTCAACATTTCTCCCCGGCTGAATTAGGGTGCTGTATTAGGGTGCTGTATGAGAGGACATTGGGTGGTTTAGATCCTAATCATATAGACAGCTTTATTTGCATACAATCATCAGCAGTTAGTTTTACCTGACTTCTCGCTTCTGATTGGCTGGGCCATTGCATATTTTTATTAAACCTTCCCCATTCGTCTCTGCAACATTATCCACTACAACCATTTCACCATTTATCTCCATGTTCTTTATGCAGTAAAGACAACGTCATACCCAGATTTTTACCTTAAAGTTTCATGTTTTGGTCTCCTACCTGCCATGGCAGAAAATCTTCCTAAGATATTCAGTTTGATTTAATAAATATTTCTGAGCATCTACTACATGCTAGGCTAGGCACAGACCACTTACAGGAGTCACCCACCATTCCTACACTTGACAGCAATGGTACAAGCAAGTGAATAAATGAAATACTTGTGACAGCAGAAGTATGAGGAAGGGCAGAGGAAGCCCAGCGGTAGGAGAGAATATCTAGGGTGAAGAAAGGGGGAAGAGAAGAAACAGCGGCAAGTAAGGCTCCCTGGAGGACGCGACAGTGCTGGGTTTGAAGGATGAGAAGGGGACAAAGTATGGAGAAGGCATTTCAGGCAGAAGGAAAGAGCATGGGTAGAGCAAAAGCCCAGACAACATGGGACAGTCACAAGGTAGCTGTGTGTTAATGGAAATCGAGTGGGGTAGGAAGCAGTGAGGAAAGAAACTGGGTGAACAGGCAGGCAGAGGAGCATGTTATGGCACATGAAGCCTGCCTACCATGCCAAGGAGTTTGGATGCTTCCCGTGCCTTCTTCTGCCTCCCTATGTTACTTGGACAATTGACTTTGGAATAGCGAGTCACCTGTATCTCATCCATGTCCCTTCAACCTCCACTACCTTCTCGCAAGAGGGTTTTCCAGGTAGGCTCTAGGATAGTAATTTCTTCCTGTTCTGAACCTGTTCTTTCTTTCTTCTCCAGGCCAGCCACCTCCATCTTCCCACCAGCATGTCCCATGACATGACCTCCACCCCCATCACACAAACTGCTTCTCCTATCTTTAGTGTCTCCATCAAAAACTCTCCTTCCTCCTTTTTCCCTTACATCAACCCAATATACAAATTATAGAGGGGAGAGGGCATTCCAGGCAGAGGCCACAATGTGACTGAAGGTAGGAACCAGCTGATTTAGTGTGGGGGTTGGGACAGGGGGTGATCCTAACAGGGAATTTTCATTTGGACTGGAGTCAAACATAAACATCTTTGGGACAGGGAGTGATAAAATAAGAAAGGAAGGCTGCATTAAACAGTGGTGGACCTTGAATAACAAGCTGAGAAGTTTAGATATCTAACCTGATGACAGGGGGGCAGCATGTCAAAAATTATAGAGGCATGTCTCTGGAAAAAAGGAGCCTGTTAACAGGACCATGTAAGTACAGAAAACGCATAGGACTGGAGACCCAGAAAGAATGGAACAGTGACAAGGCAATATGAGGAAGCATGACCACACTCTGGTTATGTGTCAACCATCCTGTGTCATATGTCAGACAAGGGGATAAGCTCTTATGTATGTTGTCTAACCTTATCTCATTAATGCCCATAATAGCACTGTTAATTAGATACTATTGCCCCCATTTTTCAGAAGAGAAAACTGAGGCCCTGACAGACTTAATAACTTGAGTAAGTTCACTCAGCTGGAAGGTGTTGGCCCTGAGGTTCAGCCCATACTCTTCCAACAACACTTGACTGCACAGGGGGCCTGCCCTATAAGCAGCTGCACGCAGTCCTAATTTAAGCAGGTTTTTCTTTTTCTATCTGTCCAGATAGAAACCTGTGCTTGGCTTGCTTCCCATCTGCAATTTCATGTCAAAATAAATTTTATTTCCACATTCTCTTCTTTTGAATCCCAGCCTCTACTTCTGCTATTAGTTTTCAATTTTAAAGTGACCACATAGGCCTCCTTTGCCAAGGCCTCGTCTTTCCATTCGCACTTTGGTTATTATGATTTACCGGTTGGGCCTCCCTGCTGATGGTGAGAGGAGAAGCACGTCCTCCTGAAGGATTCCATTAAAACCCTGTTACTGAGCCAAATGCAATTATGTCCTTCCCATGATGCATGCTCTCACTCACACCTGCAACCACTTTCTCATCCCGTCCAGAATTGTACGTCTTTCAGGCATCCCCTGTCCTCCTCTCCATGCATCTCGAGGCCATCGGGTGCTTGCCCTCTTCATGGGCTTTCCCCACATCACCTGAGATAGCCCTCTTTGCTCTAGTGCTTAGGATCTCTCAACAATGTTCTGACCCTGAATGGCAAGACCCCCCACTTCTTTCAAGCCCAGCTGCCACTATTTCCTCTCATTCCTGGATCTTTACTCTTTCTTCCCAGTTGCTCCCTGTGACTTCTCAACACTTCATCTGTTATCATGCACTGTAGTTGGTGGAATAATAGTCCTCCAAAGACATCCACTTCCTAATCCCCAGTGCCTGTGACTCTGTGACCATTTGTAACAGATGTGATTCAGCAAAGGCCCTTGAAATGGGAAGATTATCCTGGATTATTCAGTTGAGCCCAATGTAACCACAAAAGTCCTTAAAATGGAAGCAGGAGGCAGAAAAGGAGGTTCGAGTGATGGGAGGTGAGAAGGACTCATACCACCCTTGCTGGCTTTCAAGATAGACGAAGGGGCCAGGAGCCAAGGACTGAGGGTGACCTCTTGAGGCTGAAAAAGGCAAGAAAACAGCTTTTCCTCTCTACCCTCTGCTGACACCTTGATTTTAGTCCAGTGAGACCTGTGTCTGTTATAACCTGCAGAACTATAAGATAAAACATTTGGATTATTTAAACCACTAAGTTTGTGATAATGTGATAGAAAACCAACACACTCCCTTAATAAGTCTTTTCAGAGATTAAAAAGAAAAAATGGAAACTGGATTAGCTGAAATTTTTCCAGAAAGGGGAACTCAGGACCTCCTCTGATTAACTGAAACTTGAAAAGAAAACATTTTTTTTCCAGGAAGCCATTTTGGAAGTCTTGTTTAAACTGGAGGCAGAGCCTCAATGGTTTTCAAACACCTTCTATAGACGAATTTATTTTTAAAAGAAATCCTTCTCCAAATTTCAGAATACAGAAGAGATGAAAGTGGATCGCCTCAATTAGGGGAAGGATATTGGTCCCAGGAGGTCTATCTGCCTCCATTTCCCTAAGTGCAGCCCCCAGAGTCACCCCTGAAACACCTGCTTGGAACCTTGAGGGGTCCACCTCACACAATTTAGAAACCACAGACCTCATCTAAATCCCTCTTGATAAGTATGGGAAAATAGAGACTTGGAGAAAAAAAAGGACCTTGCCTAGGTTGACACATACAATTACTAAGTTGCAGAGGTAGACCTGAAAGGTCTAGAATCTTCTCAGGGTTTAATGGCATGATAGATTTGTTAATAGTATACCAGCTTTTGAACACCTGCACTAGTGTTTCTCTTTTCAAAATATTCCCTTTACGAGGCTAAACATCCCCGCTGTAGAATGATCTTGCCACCACTCAGAACTTACTTAGGATGCTTCTATGGCCACCGTCCTCAAAGTTCTAGTACTTGTCCAGCTAAGAGTGCTCATTGATAGAAGATCTCAAAACCTGAGGAGAGGTAGGTACTTTAATCTTTGGAAATAGTTAAAATCAGGTACAGTAGGTGAATATATGGGTGCTTATCGGGGACTATGCCCTCCAATCTTTCTTTCAAATACTAAGTATGACTGAAGTTTCCATAGACAGATTAACATGTGTTGAGTAGACTATAGGAGAAAGGTTACATTTACTGAGTACCTACTTCCTGCCAGAATTCCCTAGGATATATTTACATACTTTCTCTCATTTGATCTTCACAGAAACCCAATGAGAAAGTATCTATTTCTATTAATGTCCCCATTTCAGATATGAAGAAACTGAGGCCAAAGTCTACAGAAGCAATATAAGATGAAGGTAGATCTGCCTGGCTCTAAAACCTGAATTCTTTGTATTAAACCTTATTCTTCTGGTAGAATCATTAGAAAACAAATCTGTCTACTGCATCATAGAGGTAAAAGGCCTTAGGTATTGAAGGTTCTTTAATAAATGCACATGCCTCTCTTGTACTTACTATTCTACTGGCAATTAGTTTGGTGGATGCCTGCCTTCCCAGCTCTGGGCAAATCTCTGCATCTCCAGGGAATCTCAGTGAAGGTTGACTGAATACATGAATAATAGTAATAATAATAGCTAATGTTTATTGCATGTTCATTATATGCCTGATCTTCTTTTCCTTCTTCATATAAAAATGGATGGATGGATAGACGGACAGAGAAAAATAGAGACAAACAGGAGAGATGGCTACGTGGATGGTTGAATGCTCAGACAGGAGAATATATCTTAATATCTACAGGACTTTTTCACAAAATACTGAACCTGGTTGCCATTTCTCTCTCTTTCTGTAATTGAAAGCACAATTCAGCTGAGCACAAAAGATGGAAATGCTCTCTGAATAGTCTTCATCCAGTCAGTCTGGGAATTACTTTCTTACTCAGTAAGTGCTTTAAAAAGTACAGTTACAAGGAAGTTTTGTGAAGAAAGAACTACAGAATTGCTGGAATATATCATAGTATATATTCTCTTTTATAGGAAGTTTTCATTTTTTTAGTTCAGCTTTTCAGTTTTTTTAAAAAAGTTTATTTTTAAGTTAACTGTTCTGCACAATAGCTTTAAGCAAGTAGATTATAAGGACAATATTTTGTGTATTTCTTTCTTTTTCCACAGTGAAAAATAATATCTGAAATCTTACAGATTCTTATGAAAGGTTGAATGAGTCTGAGCGATGTCAGAACACATATGAACATTAAAATTTTATGTATCTGTCATTTCAACAAATATTAGTTAAAAGCCTGCTGTCCCCAAATCCCTGCCTGGTCACCGTGAAGGACAAAAAATACTACTCTGGAGGCAGACACAACTTCACATTGGCTGCATGTGGGGAAACCATGAAAAAATGTTGGAAATATAGTTTTGTTCACTGAACAAATATCCGTTGGTCATCAACAACACGCCAGCATGTTGTTGCGACTTTGTGAAAAGCCTTGAATACCAGGCTAGGGATTTTAGATCTTATGCCAGTATTTTCTCCCACAAATGTTTAGCTATGTTTGTCTCTGTTGAGTTCTGTTTTGTTTTTTAAATCTCAGACATAAAAACCCTGTATAGTAATTCAGCATAGTGGGGGAGAATAGGAGCTTTAATGTCAAACTGGCCTGGTTTTCAGTCTTGGCTCTGCCTCTTAGTAGGAATATGATCTTGGACAAAAAAGGGTCTCTCTGGGCTTCAGTATCCATATCTGCAGAATGGGGGAAATAATAGAACCACTCGTATAGAATTCCCATGAGAATTAAACAAGGTAATAAATATAAAACACTTAGTTCAACTCTTGGCACATGGTAACCAGTCAATGAATACCAGGAAACCACAGTGTGGCCTATGTTGGGACAGACAGGGCTAGACCATTATTGTGCCCCTAATTTGAGGCAGGTGCTAGATGTTGAAGCCTGAATTTATCTGATAAGTAATTAGACCTCTATTGTGCACTGGGCACTATTCTAGGCGGTGGGAATACAGTGGTAAACAAATGAGACAAAAGTGCTTGCCCTCAGGGAACTTCCAGGCTAGTGACACTGTTTATTCTTCACCCTGTGCCTCAGTTTCTTCATCTATGAGATAAGTATGAGACTGGGTTGTAAGAGGGATTCAACTATTAAATGTAAAGTGCTATGTAAGCATTTGCTGTTAAAGTAATAGTTGTTTGTTGTTGTTGTTATTATTATGGTAGAGAGTATTCTTTTTCTTTTACAAAGGGATTGAGTAATTTTATTAAAATCACATATTTTGTAAAGGTAGAGCCAGCATTTAAGCAAAATCTGTCTCCACACTTGACCCTCTTACTGGCTGCAAACAATTCCCAGATCTCTTTCCACCTGTCCTGGAGAAAAATTTCTTTTATGTACACTAACTAGTATAAACAATTATATCATATGCTCCCTTTCCAAGAGTCATTTAAGTTCCTAATAAATGGGTTTTCCCTATTTTGCAGTGATGAATGAGAAAGAATTAGCAGTGCCTTTGGATTTTTTTACTCCCAGGCTGACCTCACTAGCCCTGTTTTATGCCAGAAAGGCCAGACAAGGTCCTTTTCTGTAAAACAAGGAAGGAAGGTCTTATAGGACAGGCAGCTTGCTTTGATTACCCATTTTTGGAGCATGGAGATCCGTCCAGTAGTGATTTTTACTAAATGTTTTATATGAACCAGTAAGACAACTTTCGAGTTGTGAAGTACAGTCAGGGATGTTTTTCTTTGAAAAGTAATTTTTGCAAATCTGCAAATCTGCTGTTCTTCCTTTCTTCCAGTAATGAATATTCTATACCTTTTCTCTAAAGACAATTTGAAATCCCCTTCAATCTACAGAGCAACACCTAATTGGAAGTTACAATTCTTTCTCTGATAAAGAAGGTGCATATAAGACAAAGATCAATCTTGTGTGTGGTTGTGTTTCCCAAAGAGTTAAATTCAAAGTTAAAGCTGAAAAGTTTAGGAGGAAAATATGCAAGATATAAGAGAGAAAAGTTGAAAGATAAAGAAGAAAAAAAAATGGATTAATAAAATCCAGGCCAGAGCAGGAAATCAACCTAGACATATTTTATTTAAAGCCTCCTGACTTTCTGTTTGGGTTGAATTTCAATGGCTTTGAACTTTTTTTTTTTAAACATCTAAAGGTATTTCTTCCAGAAGAAGGAAGCTTGGTGTGAATACAGGAATTCAGTGATATCCATTAATTATCTCAGCTACTGAAGTCCTTGTTAAAGTGCCTGGATTCTTCTAGTGAATTAGACTTGTCTGCTGCTTAGAATGCATTTGAAAAGCTTATTAAAACTATAGGTTCCTAGACCATTGCTGAACTCTACTGAATTAGAAGCCCAGGTAGGCGGGTGGGGGTGGGGAGGTACTCACATTTTTTAACAAGACTGTGGCAACTCTGGAGTAGTACAGGACACTGTATTCACTCTTTCCTTGCTGGCCTAGTAACCTACCAAGCCCTCCTCCCTCATGGTGTAGATGGGAAAACAAAACCAAAAAAGGGTAAGTAGCTTTCTCCTTAATTTTGATACTTGCCCATCTTGGACAAAATATCATCTTGGACATGATATTTGACTTAGAAATCTTTGTCCTCTCTTCCCCATCACAGGGTTGCCAGATTTAGCAAATAAATATATAGAAAGTCCAGTTAAATTTGAATTTCAGATAAACAACATACAAATTTAGAGTATATATCCTATGTAATATTTGAGACATACTTACATGAAAAATTATCCATTGTTTATCTGAAATTCAAATTCAACTGTATTTCATCAGCCCTACAGTTCTCATTCCCTAAAACCTTAAATAAAGAGAGTCCAGTCTACCTGGACTTTGAGTTGCCAGAATTTGTCTTTGAAACTTATGTTAATCAAGATGAATATAAAGTAAGCAAAAGCACAGCAATTGCCAGCAACGTTTTGCATACTTCTCTGATTCAAGAGCATTGTCTGGCACAGCTCATCCTCCCCTCATTCCTGCCATCTTCATCTACATTTTCTCAATGAAGAAACCACAGCACAAAAAGATCACATGGGTTTTTCAAGTTCACACAGATAGTAAAGGAAGAGGTGAGCCTCACATTCAAGACTCCCAAATTTCAAATTCATTAAAAAAATTTTTTTCTCTTTAAAGACTAGAAACAAGGTAGAAAAAATTGTAATTCCCTAAGTAATTTAAACACAGTAAATTATTTTTTATTAAGCAAATAACAGAATCTCAATCATTAGGCACATAATTATTGCCCCAAATGCTTCATGCAACTAACTGAGTCAAGGAAAGAAAACATCCTGATGTTTGGGTGATTTGGAGCTCAACAGTTGAGAGCTCCTTGGTACTGATTCCCTTCTCTCCTACTATGCTGTCCATTTCTTCAAGGCATTCATCACCACCTGGTATGTTTTCTTATTTATTTATTTATTTATTTATTTATTTATTCATCATATTTTGTCAAATCTAAAATTGCCTTGCTTATAAGATCCATCATTATGTTTCTCAAAATTTAAAAATGCTGCTAATTAAACTTTCACTCACCACCAATATGAAAATACCTCCCAATATCAAAGATGTGAAAAAAGTGCATCTAGCAACTTGCAGAGATATCAAAATGGCCTTTACACAAATGAAACAATGGCCAATTACACTGATAGCAAGAGACATGCAAGTGAAAACTACACTGAGATACTATTTCTCACCTATCACAATGACAAAAATTTCAAAGCCCGATAATACATTGTTGGCAAGACTGTGGGGAAATAGGCACTCTCATACATTGCTGGTGGGAATGCAAAATGATGCAACCCCTGTAGAGGGAGATTTGGGAATACCTAACAAAACAACCTAATGCATTTGTGGCAGATTAAGATTATTTTATAAATCCCAAGAAGATAAAGATTATGTTTGTACACTAATCTATTCCTCTGGATATGAAACCCTTTGACTGCATTAAATTCAGCTGAGCACACTTTGATTAGATTAGCTGTTACAATTGCTATAGGGCTTTTTATTGGACTACGTTAGTGAGGCAGACTCAGGTTGAGTTCCCACCCACTTGCTGGGGCAGATATAAATGGACTCATATAGGTGGACAGAAGGGAAAAAAGGGAACTGCCCTGTGAGAGAAGAGACTCCAGTTTTGCCCACAGCTGAGCTGCAAGGACAGAAGCCTTAAGGGACAAGCCCTGTGCCAGGAGAAAGGACTACAGGACTGCTTAAGCACGAAGATCCAGGAGGCTGGGCCCAAGGAGCAACTCAAAAGGAAACGGTGAGCTCCGAGGAGAAGCCTGAAACCTTGCAGAGATCTGTGGCCATCTTGCTTCACCATGTGGAACACACCAGGATCAACAGAAGCTGCCTTTGGTGAAGTGTGGATGTGCGCCCATCATAAGTAGGATCTTTTGTTAAGTAGGATCTTAAGTTAAGATGCAACCCACCTCATTCAGGATGGTTCTTCATCTTCTTACTGGACTCCTTTATAAGAGAATGAAAATCAGAGGAGAGAGAAAGCCATGGAAGGAGGAGGATGGAAGCAACTATACCTAGAAGAGAAGGGAGATGCCAGCATATGGCACCATGTAACTTGCCATGTGATAGGATCATTGCAGCTGGTCTTTAGGAAGAATATATAGTCTTGATGATGCCTTGCTTTGGACATTTTCAAGGCCTCAGAAATATAAACGTGTAAGCTAATAAATCCCCACTGTAAAATCCAACCCATTTCTGATATATTGCTTTTGGCAGCCTAGCAAACTAGAACAGTTATTCATAGCTTTATTTATCATTGAAACTGTTGGAATCTATTTACATGTCCAACATAGGTGTTGGGGATTAAATTATATCCCCCATAAAAGGCAAATTGAAAATCCCTGGTCCTGTGGGTGTGAACTCATTGGTAAATAGGACCTTGGGAAGATGTTTTTAGTTAAGGTGTGTCCAAACTGAATAAGGGCAGGCTTTAATCCAAGATTGTCAAAGTCTTTGTAGCAAAGGGCATTGGACACAGCAAGAAGCCACAGAGAACAGCCAGAAGCTGGAAGTCAAGGGAACCTGGAAAGGCAAGTAGTAGAGGCTGCGATATGCATTGCCATGTGACAGAAAAGCCAAGGAACCCCAAAGATTGCCAGCCTGCCCCCAGAATGCCACAGTCCCTGAGGGGAAAGCATCGCCCTGCTGCTGCCTGGATTATGGACTTCTCTTAGCCTTGGAACCATGAGCCAGGGCATCCTTAAGTGATAAAAGCAAAGCGTTAAACGGAATATATAGTACGTTAGCTGTTGTGTACAAAAAGAAGAGAAAGAACAAAAACAAATATATTTATCTGCCTATCTTCACTAAAGGAAAACACAGGCAGGAGAAAGAAGGAAACACTGAAGTTGGAGAAAGAAGGAAACACTGAAGTTGGGGGAGGGAGAGGAGGGAGAAAGGAATGCAGGAGTGAATGACACTTCTCCCAGTCTAACTTTTTGTATATTATAGATTTGACTTTTGGGAGTAGGTTTATGTTCCACATAATAAAAATTAAAACTAAATCCAGGGAAGCAGATTTGGCTCAATGGATAGAGTGTCTGCCTACCACATGGGAGGTCCAGGGTTCAAACCCAGGGCCTCCTGACCTGTGTGTGGCCCATGTGCAGTGCTGTTGAGTGCAAAGAGTGCCATGCCACGCAGGGGTGTGCCCCACATAGGGGAGCCCCACGCGCAAGGAGTGCATCCCCTAAGGGAAGCTGCCCAGCACAAAAAAAGTGCAGCCTGCCCAAGATGGCGCCATACACACACAGAGCTGACGCAGCAGGATGCCACAACAAAAAGAAACACAGATTCCTGGTGCCGCTGACAAGAATACAAGCGGACACAGAAGCACATACAGCGAATGGACACAGAAAGCAGACAACTGGCGGTGGGGGGCGGGGCAGGGGCAGGGAAGGGGAGAGAAATAAATAATTAAAAAATAATAAAAATGTTTTTAAAAAAAGCCCTAAATCCAAAGGATGAGAAGGTGAAAGAAAATATGAAACTGAAAACAAATACAAATAAACCCAAATACATTTAAAACAAAAACAAAAACCCCCCTGAGGAGAGGGGAGAACTCATCCCAGTATTTCATAATAGATGACTTGAGTGAGGATGAGGGGTCTTGAATGAGGCAGGGTGGGGAGGGGAGACCAAACTCCTTTGTTTGGTTTATTTTTGTAGATTTGCTTTTCATAGTGATACAGAGAAAGCAATTTTTAAAGTACTTTATATGGACAGATACAGAAAGATGAATTATTAGAGAAGAAGGGAAGGCTCTTGCTTAAAGGAGGGGGCTGCATGCTAACTAGTAAATGTGGAGAGCAGGCTCAAGTTGGGAAAATGTATTTTAGCAAACACCATAGATTGGTTGCAACAAGACTCACCAATGGATGCTGAATCCAGGGGGAACTATTAATAAGGAAAGGATATAATTGCAGGGTCTTGGAGAATCTCTGTATGGATTGCTTATTAATTACAGAGGATAAAATAGTAACTACACAGAAGAGAAATAAGACAATATCTTCACTCTGGTCAAAATTGGCATCCTCAGTAAGAGTTAGATGAACAAACATGTGCCTTCAGGTGTGAAACCACAAAGGATGAAACATTGCTTACGTTGCATACTAGCACTAAGAATGCATAACCTAAATCTAATCCTGAGAAGGCAATAGGAAAAAAGAGTTCTATTTTTTTGAAGGGCTATCGTCTTCAAAAATATCCATGTCATAAAAGACAAAGAAAGTCTGTGAATTATATTCCAGATTGAAGGAGACTAAAGAGTCTCCTTCATGTCTAAATGCAACCTGATCATAAATTCAATACTACAAGATGGGGAGGAAATGCTATCAAGGATGTTCTTGGGTCAGCTGGCAAAATTGAAATAGGGAAGATAAATCAGATAAGATAAAATATTGTATCAATGGTAAACGTACTGATATTGATCACTGTATTGGGTGATGTAAATGCTTATCTCCATTCTTAGTCAATTTACAGTCAAGTATTTTGGGATAAAGAGCCATGATATATGAACCTCACTCTCAAATATTTCAGGGGAAAAAAAAACGCACAAACATATAGGCTTTTGTATTATTCTTATTAGAGCAACTCTTCTGTAAGTTTGAAATTATTACCAAATAAATTTTAAAACTGCACATGCAAGAATTGGTGGACTGTGGTCTTTGTTTACGTCTCATTTATAGTCAACCTCTGCCCTCTGGAATGTCCCCCTCTGGAAGAGCAGATCCTTGTCTTTCGCATGCACCACTGCATCTAGTGCCTAGAATAGAGCCTGGCACGAGGTATTCAATAGCTACTTACCAAATGAAAGAACAGACAGAAGATGAAGACTCGTTCTCAATTCAAAGTTCAAAGGGGTCACTCATTTATTATAGTTTATGTCAGGATGCACCAACCAAAACTGCCAAACTTCTGGCCACATGCACTCATGATCAACATCTAGGCTGGGGGCTCCTCAAATCCCTCTCCATCATCACTGTTCAAGGGGCCGTGTTCATCACTGCCACATCCCAGAACAGCTCCTGGCATGTAGTAGCCCCTCTATTCATGAAAATGCCATTTCTTCCAGCAGTTCTTCTCAGAAAATGGACTTAAGCCTTGTCCCTTTTTCATCAGTACTCCAGGACCCCCATCAGCACTTACCTGTGCAACCAGCCTCCCTTAATCAACATCATTGTAGCTTCAGATTAATCAGAGGGAAGTTACTTTCAGAAAAAAAATAAGGGAGCTGAGATTGCACAAGAAAATGAGCACCTCTTTCCCACTCCAGAAGGTCCCAGGATCAGTTCCTGGCACCACCTAAAGAGAAGACAAGAAGACACAGAAGAACATAACAGCGAATCAACACAGAGGACAGACAACAAGAGGGGAAAAATAAATAAGTCTTTAAAAAAAATTTTTTAAAAATCAGGATGGAGGAATAAAATATGGATTAGAGTGGACTTACTGGTATTCTACTATAAAATTATTGTGACTCTAGCAATGGAAGAAATTATATCACTGATGTGGAGACAGTGGCCACAGGAGTTGCTGAAGGCAAGGAGAGGGAAAAAGAGGTATGATATGGGGGCATTTTCAGGACTAGACGTTGTCCTGAATGATATTGAGGGACAGATGCAGGACATTATATATCCTGCCATAACCCGCTGAATATACTGGGGAAGAGTGTAAACTACAATCCATGCAGCACAACAGGGCTCCAAGATGTATTCACCAAATGCAATGAAATTACCACACTAATGAAAGAAGTTGTTGATGTGGGGAAAGGGGGTGGTGTGGGGAATGGGGTGTATGGGAACCTTTTATGTTTTTTAATGTAACATTTTGTGTGATATATGTATCTTTTAAAAAAAAGAACTAAAAATGGAAAAAAAAAAAACAAGAAAAATAAATAAATATGTAATAAAGGTTGTAAACCCAAGTGTTCAAACCCAGTCAGTGATATCTTTGAAATCAAAGAGATTATTTATTGAAAAAAATAACAATTGGCCACAGGGCAAGCCCCCTTGGGAACTAGCCGGTGGGGAGCGGTGATCCAGGATGTCCACTCTGTGATGCTATGGCCCAGAGTCTGCTTAGGGATCCTGAGTTCAGCCTTTTCTGGATGTGGGTTCTATGTCAAACCTGCAGAACATGAAAGTCTATTCAATTCAAGCAAGTTCCCTCCCATTTCAGGATGGCTCTATCCTCCAGTTGGCTCCTGCTTTTTCCTTTTGCAAATCTTCAAAATCCCACATTCTTTCCCAGCAGCCTGAAGACATTGTCTACTGCCTAGAGCCTGAACGAGTTCCTTTTTGAGAGGGGTCCCAAACATCACATTCTTGAACACTGTCACTGCACTGGGAGAGGACTCTAGGGCCAAGAAAAGATGAGCATGGCCAATGTCCTTTGCAAGTTAACAACAGAGCTCCACCAGAGTGGGACCAGAGACACAAAGGAGCAGAAATAAGGTTGATTTTTCTGCTGTTTCTTAGCACAATCAGCCCAGCCTCTGTCTTTTCTGTCATGTGGGGATGTCACCAGCTGGTTCTAGGAAGGAGAGCGTTTAATAACACTATTGAGCACTGCTTAGAAGGTGTTACCAGTATTGACTTGTTTAATTCTCACAACAGCCCTATGCATTAGCCATGAATTATGCAAATATTTCCAGCACTCCACCTTTCAGGCTCTTCCTGGACCCCTGTAGTTGGACAGGGTCATGTGACTACTTCTGACCAATGAGTTGTAAAGTGATGGGATGTGCCATCCAGAGAGAGTTTTTGATGGTCAGTGAGATGCTCCAGAGCTCCCTTTTCCCTCAGCCAGAGGTGCCAGCGACGTTCAGATGCAGACTGCTCCATGAAGAAGCAGTTTCGCACACATCCTATCCTTGCGCAATCCTGCAAGACAGTCTTCATTTTTGTGATGAGGAAATAGGTTTGGAGAGACCAGGTGTGTTTCCCAAGGTTACATGGATGGTAGAAGTTAGAGCTTGGGTTCAATTCCATGTTTTGTTTTGCTTTGTTTGAACTTTACTGCATGTAAACTAGAGACAATTGTTACAGTAAACTTCCTGACAATGCAGAGAGAATCCCCAGTCAATAGCAATGAAGGCAGAGTGTGAGAAAAATATAAACCACAGCTTTGTTAACCTTTTAGGATTTCGGGGTTGTTTGTTACAGTGGCATAACCTGACTTCTCCTGACTCATTCAATGGGGCAGGTGCTATTATTGTCCTCCTTTTGCAGATGAGGAAACTGAAGCACAATGATATCAAGTAACTTGCCCAAAGCCATGCAGCTAGTAAGCCTGTAACTGAGGGATAAGAATTAACAAATAATTATGATTACTAAATCAATATATAGGTACCTTTATATCATAATGTAGCCAAAGGTTAATATCTGGAATGACTGAAACTAGCTAGACTTAGCTTAGACTTGTTACTGTGATGGTAATTCTAGATTCTTTGTTTGTGGTTATTGCAAAACCAGGCATACCCTTGTGTGTGCTGACTATCATGACGGTAACCACTCCACCCTCTTCTGTTTAATATCTGCATGAAAAACCTTGTAACTCACCTTTGTTCTCTGTACCCCTACCCCAGATCCTTGTGACCTACCCTGGTTCGGTACCCACCCGCATCCTGTTCAGCCCCTTAATGTTTATTAATGAAGAAACCTGTGCTCCATCATTAGCATCCTGATGTTATAAAACATCAGACCCAGGAGACAGTGTTTGGGGCCACAAGGTCCCTGACCGCCTTTGCTCACGCAAACCCCAGTGTCTCAGGAATTGGTCTTTAAAGCATATCAGGCAGGAAAGAACCCATATTTGCTCGGTATCAAGCCAGCATTGGAACCCAGATGGTTGGGGGGAAAGCATCTTACTGCTCTTTTGGCAGGTTTCTCAGCCAGCAGGTGCTGCTTCCTACCATCCAGGAGTCCCCAGAGAGGGGCTGCTGCCTGTGCTTTTGGTGGAGGACGACATGTTGAACACCTTCTTAGAACAAGGCCTCCACAGCTGAGTAACACTGGGCCAAGAAAGGTTGAAACTCCAAAACAGCTCATATAACCACTTCAGAATAATCCAGAGTGGGAGATCAGAGATGAGAGAGTAGCTAAATGGAGGGGAAGAAGAAAGAATGTGCTGCATCCTTGGCCCGGGCGAGCCACTTCACTCATTGGTATCACACAGCTGACCAAGACTGCCCTCCTTTCTCTTGACCAAGCTGCCAGCCTTACTCCTCGTGCACCCCTCCCTGCTCCCTTCTCCCTGCTGACTACCTTGGAACTGATCTTGCAACTGTGGGACTGCAGAGAAAGCAACTCAGACTGCAGGGAATAAAGGGAAAAAAGACGACTTCAGGCCCTAACTGTTCTAAATATCAATCTCACCTCCAGGTCCATCCCCACCGCTCCTAAGAGGCCCTACATGGGTAGTTCCTATCGTCCTCTCTCCCAGCCAGTACAGACTGCAGGTGGCCAGATTACCACAAAGGAAGACACTGAGAACCGAGGAGTCCTAACTGCAACCTCAATAAATCCCTCACCCATCCCAGTGAGCAACACCCTTTACTATCTTCCAGTGCTTCTCCCAGCCCTTCAAAGGTTGGTTGTCCTTTTGTTTCACTGGAGTTGAATTCTATTTTCTCTCCCCTGCTATAGCAGCCCCTTGTTTGATGTTGTCCCATGCAGTTTTTCCTTTAACACCGCCTAGAACTCGGTCCCCTTGGTCCTTTCTTGTGTTGGGCAAAATTTCTTAGCAGTGGGCAGCCACTCCAAGTCACAGGCTTGTCTCACTTTCCCACTCAAGGGGAAGAGCTGGCCTCCAGCTTCCAGTCTTCCAGTATCCCCAGTAAGAAAGACCATGAGCTGGTACCGAAAGGCTGGGGAGGAAATAGTGTCACTGGAGGATGTAAATGTTTCATCCTAGAGATAGTGATAGGAAACGAGTGACCTTAGGAACTCAGCCTATAGATGTGCTATTTGGCCAGACTCACCAGTTCTCCAAAGTAACCTTGATGCTCCACCCTCCTATACCCAGCCAACAAACTCATTTATCTTCTTTTCCTGGCCCCTAAAGACCTTGGCATTTGAGCCTCTCCCAGGATATATAAAATCAAACTCACCTCACTACCAAGAGAATTAATTTCTTTCTGAAAATTCTTGTCTGGTCTACATTAAAAATTCATATTCCTCCTCTTAACACAGCTGACCTCATTTCTTGATCACTAGTAATCTTCACCTTCTTATGCATTTACAGTCCCCATTCTCCTTGCCAACCCACCACTCTCTACTTCCTGCCCTGAGTCCTATTACAATGCCTCCCACAATAAAGGGACCCCCTGCCCTTTATCAGTAGATTTCTCCAATCATGGAAGGGAAGATCAAAGAAGAGTTTCAGTCACTCCTTGACACTAATGATTTTGGCAGCCTGCTGGAATGCACTGAGAGCATCATGAGATTTCCTCTATGATAGCATGGAGAAAAAGGATCTGTTCCTAAAACCAGACAGACCCAGACTCATTCTAGGCTCTGCATTCGGCTTGCTGAGTAAACATGCACAGAGAAACCCAAAGACTTGGTGTCTCGATGCCCTCAAATATAAAAGGGCATAGCAATGCTCTACTTGTAAGTTAGATGAGATAACGGAAGTGAAATCACTTCTTACACTGCAAGAACCAAAATACAAATACATTGCCACATAAATACATGAGATTGCTGCTATTTTCAATCCATTCACCTCCAGGGTCCTTCTGCATGAAGTGATTCTTCTGCATACATCCAGAACAACTGAACCAAGCCTGTGAAAGCTGCTGATAAGCCAATTGGAAGACAGATGTGGACGATTAGAGACAATGACTTCAAAGGGGGACACCAGCACTGTCATCATTGTGATGACTGATGCTGTTTCAGAAGAGTTACTTCCTTCCTGCCCATCCCAACAATTACTTTCAGACACCCTTCACAAAATGATTATAACTTGATCCCCAATTTGGCTGCCTATGTCAAAGATAATCATCTCCTTCATCTGTAATTATTGAAACTTGCTCAATCTCCATCCCCACCTCTTTGAATGAGGAGAAAATTAAGTACATATCTAGCAGATGTGACCAACTGAGTGGCTTAAAATACTGGAATCCTCAAGGAACTCTTTTTGTCATGTATTCCTTTATCTATTTTACTGTGTTGTGCAGAGATACTAATTGAAAATAGCAATGAACATTTATTAACAGTTCCAATGTACCATTATATCTTTTCATCTCTGTGAGGAATGCTTTAGGAGGCCCATTTGTGTAGAGGAACTAAGGCTCCTGGATATTAGATGGTTTATCCAAGGCCACATGGTTAGTGAAAAGAGGAGATAGACAATGTCTCCACATGTGGTTCCTGGACCAGCAGCAGCAGTCTCACCTGGGAGCTTGTTAAAAATGCAGACTCTCAGGCTCCACCATCGACCTTCTGAATCAAAGTCAGCCTTTCCACAAGATCCTCAAACGTATTCACTTTCTATTGCTGTTTAACAAATAACCATATGCTTAGCAATGGGAAACAACACCCATTTATTAGCTCAGAGTGCTGTAAGTCAGAAGTCCCAGACGGCTCACCTGGATTCTACTCTCAGAGTTACAAGCCCTGCATCAAGTTATTGGCCGGGCTGGGCTCTTGTCTAGAGGCCATGAAGAAGAATCTGCCTCAAGCTCATTCAGGTTGTTAGCAGAATTCATTCCTTGCGGTTGAAGGACTGAGGTCCATGTTTCCTTGCTGGCTATGAGATTCCTAGAGGCTGCCCACATTCCTTCTCAAGTGGCAAAGCAGCAATGGTATATCGAATCTTTCTCATGAATCTCTCTGACTTCCTCTTCTGCCATCAGAAGCCCTCTGCTTGTAAGGGCGCATGTGATCAGATCAGACCCACCCAGATAATCTCCATACCTCAGGGTCAGCCATGTCATATTACAAATCATTATCCCTGGAGTGATACCTTGTCACCATCTGGAGATTGGAGTGGGCCATCTTTGGGAAGTCATCTTCAAATTCTGTCTCCCACACTGGGTGATTGCCATGCACTTCGAAGCTTGAGAAGCACTTTTGGAAATTTAGAATAGGGATTCACACTGTCAGTTCTTAAAACGTACAGCACAAGAGACCTGCATGATTCAGTTAACAAGTATAGCTCATTTCAGACTGTACTTAGAAATGCATTCTCTCATTTCATTCTCCAGACAGCTTTAATGTGGTAGGGGATGCTTCTGCTCTAAGGATGCAGAAATGGAGATTCAGAGAGCCTCAGTGTCCTGTCCAAGGTTACATAGCCAGTACACAGAACAGCTGGTATTTGAAACTGAACTCCTACTTTAAAATCAGGCATGTTTCCCCCAAGTAACACTCCCATACCCTTACAGAGCCTGATTGAGATAGGTTATTAGAAAAGCAGCTGTCACATTGTTTATTTTTACTGAAGCACAAAAGGCAGATAGAACAACTAATAAATTAATTCATTAAGTACTTAGTGAGTAAGGCTGCTCCTGTATGATAGGCTTGTTCAGTAGTAGACAAAACCCACTCAATCCCTGTCTTCATTCTGGGCACTCGGGGAGTTAATTGCCAAGGATGAAGGTGAGGGTCATAACCTGGTCTAGAAGACTCCGGAAATGATTCCAGTGTTATTTTCAAATTACAGAATTAAACCCAAAGAAAAGGCATACAAATAGCATTTTCGAGGAGATAATTTTGGATCAGAGGACTTATCTCTGAAATTCATTAAATCACACCTTCGGGATGATAGAGGTACAATGCTGAATCTGTGTGAGGCACAGAGCATTTACCCTGGAGACAGGAAACATGAGCTCGAGACCTGGCATTGGTAGCCAGCGATACTTGGGTACATCACCCACTAGCTCTGAGACTCAGTTTTTTAAATACCACTGTTGAAGCAAAATATCTCTATGATCCTTCTGTTGCAGGGTGCTTCCCTAGAGACAGAGGTGAGGTGTAAGGGGAAACTTATCAGATGAGAGGCTAGATACATGGAAACCATCTCTTGGAAACCATCTCCGAAGCTTGACTATCAATCTACAGGTCTGGGTGAAAACTGGATCTAAGGACAAAGGCAAGGAAGCTGGTGGCATCAGAGTGGGCCAAGAAAAAGGGGCCTGGAGGGACTCTGTTGTTGGCAACTTTCTATGCCATCCCACTTCCAACTCTAAGGGCAGGCTGGGTTCAGTATCGACATGGACCCTTCCAGCTAGGGGACCTGTGTCCTGCTGAAAACACTACTCCAAATCCCTGAATGTCCACCATCAGCCACTTTCTCTTTTGACATTTTAGCAGCACAAATGGAAAACTCTCAGGCACCCCAGGTTCTGAATCATGGTGAGTCATGTCATCAAGTTAAATGATGCCACCTGCCTACTTTGTTTCATCTGGAAAGCTTTTAAAGTCTATCTTTTTAACAGGATCTGAACAGCTGGCCACCAGATGCCAGTCTCCACCCCTTGAATTGTGCTGGCAGCTTATAGGTGGGATAATTGAACTACCAATCCTTACTGAAGTTGGGGCTCAGTTACTTCCAGGCTGGGCTTTTACTGTTATGTGGCATTTAAGTCCAGGGCTATGGAAGGCTTAATGAAAAGAGAATCTCCAAAGACAGGGTGGCTAGGGCCAACAAAAGCTTTAGAATTTTTCATTTAGATCCTTGTAGCTAGAGAAAAGAACAAATTAAGATAAATATATAAAATAAAGCCAGCTTAGAGGTAGAAATTGTTTTAAAAACTCTCAAATCAAAATACATTTCAAGACTTTTTAACATTTATCAGACATATTTTTGTGGTACTATTGACTGAGGACAATACAACGTGTGTTTGGACATCAACAGCCATCATTTTTGCCCAATACCACAGCATTTAATCTTCTGAAGAGGGTATTTAAGCTGAAAGGAAGAGTCAAGATAATTGTAGAAAATATTTCCAAGAAATGGGTTTTTATTTCTTTCATTTCCTTTTAAGCCAACTTTATTTACAATTAGATATAATAAAATTTTAAAAATTTAATTGTATAGTTCAATGAGTTGTGACAAATGTCTACCATTGTAACCACCCCTGCAATCAATCAAGATATAGGACATTCCCATAATCCCCAAAATGTTGCCTGGAGCCCCTTCACTTTCAGGTCTCATTCCCATTTCCAGCCCCAGGATTTCTGACACTATAAGTTGGTTTTTCCATGTTCTAGAATTTCATAAATGGAATCATACAACACATTCTCACTTGTATCTGGTTCCTTCAGCTTAGTAAAATGTTTTTGAGATTTATCTATATTGTGACATATATCCAGCCATTCGTGCTTTTTAAACTTTGTTAGTTTTGGCTAAATAGTCTTCCATTGTATGGATTTACTACAATCTATTTATTATTCAACTATTGATGGGCAGACATTTGGGTTGTTTCCAGTTCTATTGCTGAGTAGTGTTCTATTGTATGGCTCTACCACCTATTGTTTATCCACTCACCAAGAGTTGGATATTTCTGTTGTTTCCAATTTGAGCCTGTTATGAATTGGGTGCTATGAATATTTTTGTACTAACTTTTTTTAAATATATATTTATTTATTTCTCTCCCCTTCCCCCTCCACTCCGGTTATCTGTTCTCTCTGTCTATTTGTTGCATCTTCTTTGTCCGCTTCTGTTGTTGACATGGGAATCTGTGTTTCTTTTTGTTGCGTCATCTTGTCGTGTCAGCTCTCTGTGTGTGCGGCGCCATTCCTGGGCAGGCTGCACATTCTTTCGCACTGGGTGGCTCTCCTTAGGAGGCGCACGCCTTGCACGTGGGGCTCCCCTACGCAGGGGACACCCCTGCATGGCAGGGCACTCCTTGCACGCTTCAGCACTGCACATGGGCCAGCTGCACGCGGGTCAAGGAGGCCCGGGGTTTGAACCACGGACCTCCCATGTGGCAGATGGATGCCCTAATTACTGGGCCAAGTCCACCGCCTGTACTAACTTTTTGTTAGTACATTTATCTTGGATAAATAACCTAGGAGTGGAATTGCTGGGTTTCATGGTAACAGTTTATTTAGCTTTATACAAAAGTGCCAAATGATTCTCTAAAGTGGTGTTCCATTTTATACTCTCACCATCACTGTGTGAGAATTCCAATTGCTCCACATACTTTACAACTCTCAACATTGTCAGTCTTTCAAATTTTAGCCATTATAATGGGTATGTAGTGGTATATTATTACATTTTTAACTTGTGTTTCTTTACTGGCATGAGTATGTAAGAGACTTTAAGGGAGGAAGAAAGAGAGGAGACCTGGACTCAGAGCAAAGAGGGAGGGCTAATGGGAAGAGCAAACATCTATTCCAGCGTGCCTGGGTTGGTCCTGCCTTACACCCAGTTTTCTGGTGTAATTATCAATA
Organism: Dasypus novemcinctus; assembly: GCF_030445035.2. NCBI lineage: Eukaryota > Metazoa > Chordata > Mammalia > Cingulata > Dasypodidae > Dasypus > Dasypus novemcinctus. The sequence continues at coordinate 194,179,133 of NC_080673.1, read as the reverse complement.
GTACCCCACTAATGGCAAATTTGGTCTAAGTTTTGCTGTTTAGTATGTGCTATAATTTTCTCCTTTATCTCACAAAACCTTTAGTAAATCCACATTTCTTGTCAATACATTTGGGGTTGAATTTGTGTTTGTAAGTCAGTTCTCAAAAGCAGAAGTTACCCAAAGAGACACCAATAAATTCATGCTACAATTATTATGAACTTGGATAACATCAGAACACACAGTATCATGTGTCTCAAATTATTGAATGCTAGCTTTCTTCCTAATCCTGCCTAGTATTTTAGTTTGAAGATTGAAGCTTTTACCATAAAGCATGCTGCAAATGTAAAGAACCACTATTTTCAATGAAAATATATTATTTCAAGTTTTGGCCAATTCTAAAATAAATTTGAAGATTTATCTCTAGCAGATTTGTATAACATTTCATTTTGACCTTTTGCTAATTGAAAGAATTACACTCCACATTCAGGTATAAGTTTATCCATGAAGGCAAAATAAAAGTTGAGCCAGGGATTCTGTATTTCCCTGAAACCAAATCCAAGCAAAAATGTTTTCCTGACTTCCTTCCCATTTTCCTCTTTCATTCTGGCAGGGAACTCAGGATCAGACTGAAATCATTTCTATTTCACATGGTCTATCTCTTTTCTTGTTAGGATTCACAATATGATAATATCCACTCCCAAGCTTTGTATCTGGTAGCACTCAATGACTTTGAAAAATGGGTGAAGGCATGCATGCATATGTTAAATTTGCTTCATAACTCTGAACACATTTTCACAACTTTACCTTTCAAATGGTTTCACCCTTATGTGGTTTCATTTGGCAATATATTTTAGTATGTACATAGACCTGAGTATTATATGAGGCACTATAGATAACAAAAAGTTACAAAAACATTTAAGACATGGTTTCAGCCCTTGAGAAATGTATACTCTCATTTGGGAGGAAAAAAGGCACACACATAAAGAACTAAGATATAAAACAGAAAGTGGTAAGTACCCTGTGGGTGAGATAAATGACTGCAGCCTCAAAGCATTGAGTATCCTTGTAGAAAGGGCTATACCTTGCCAAGAAAACTACATGTACAAGAATTAGTAGCCAAGTGAGGAATAATATGATGTTTTTACTTATAGCTGGGCAAATGCCCATTCATACCATGTTGGAGAGGAGAAAAGCTGCTCTTCCCTGATGCTTATTGTTGAAACACAAGGCTTAGACTTCTAAATTGACATGAACATTGCTACTCACAGCCCCTCCACTGCCAAATCTGCAAAGCCAATCCTGAATCCACTTTCTTGATGAACTCTATGGACCACAATTCGAAAATAGAGTAACAGAATGGTGGGCCCAACCTGTGGGGAGATGATTTGCCTATTCCTAAAAAGGAAAAAGAAATTGGAAATCACCCATGTCACCTGGGCACAGGAAATAAAAGAGTGGACCAGAGGACAATCCCTGTCTACTCTGAGAAGACAGATCATTTCAGGAATCAGAAAAGAGCTCAGCCAGAGAAGACACAAGCTTTAAACACTTTGTCCCCATTCATTAGTGAAATGCGTTCAGTCTCTGATTCAGTACATTACAACTTCTTTTCTGTTAGATAAAAACTATTAAGAAAAGAAGATGGTAGAAAGAAGAGACAGTAGTATTATCTCTTTCTCCCTTGTGGGTTGAAGATGAGAAGTAAGAAGAGGTACAAGAATTTGCTCCTTCTCCCTGTAAATGTCATTACCTTAGAACCACTCCCTGAATGTGTTTTGCATGATATTTGTGTCATAATGTGCTCCTCAAAATTTGCATTCTTTAAATCAAGTATTTCTTTGGAAAACATGGCAAAGTACATTAGTGGAAGATTGATTGCACGCATAGCACCAATTTTTCATGCCTTCCTATATCTATAAGTCTTTTAGTAAACTCTCACACTGACTCTGGGTTTGGCCATGTCACTTGTTGTGGAAAATGGGTGAGTAGCAAATTAATGCAAGTAAAGACTGGAGAAAGCATTTACATAGTTCCACTTCTCTTGGACTCTTGCAATCGCCTGAGGACATGTCCAGACAAGCCTGCTGGAGGGTGACACACACGGAGCAGAGTCAATTGTCCCAGCCAATGTCATCCTAGATCAGGGAAAAGCCAGGAGACCACCAGACATGTGAATGAGCCCCAACCAAGACCAGAAGAACTTTACAATCAAGATCAGCAGAATGGACCAGCCAACCTACACAGTCGTAAGGAATAATAAATAGTCGCTGTTTTAAGCCATTAAAATTTTTTGTTTTTAATATAGCAATAGCTAGGTGATGCACCCTTCCTGGAGATCCCCAAATATACTAGCATCACCCAAACTTATTTTACCATGCCACTCTTTTCTCTAGGACATATCAGAGTACTATTCCACAGACAGTCCACTAAGAAAATTGGGATAAATAAATGGTAATAAAAAAGGTGCCTAATGGAGGCCAGATTTTAGTGATATAATAAACAAACAGGACAACTGGGATTTGATGGTGGAAAGTTTTGGGGATGTAGAAGAGGTGGTTAAAAAAAATGGCATGTGCATCTGGGAGGATTGTGGTATTAGTGGCAGAATTAGGGAATTTAGGAAGAAGAATGGGTTTGAGGGAAAATAATTTTTCTTTAGAGGTAATAAACTGCTAGGGAAATTACCCTCTCTAGCAAGTGAGATCCAGCAGGCATTAAGAGAAAGGTTAAGATTGGCCCTATGGATTCTAAATGCTGATTGATCAAATCATGAAGGAGATCTTGCAGAGGGAGGAGAGTCAACTGCCATGTGTGGCCCCACAAAATACTGTGACAGAAACAGCCATGTAAACAGGGATCATGAGTGAGAAAATAACTTCAGGTCTGTCTTAGTTTGCTAAAAGCTGCCAAAAGCAATATATCAGAAATAGTTTGGCTTTTACAGTGGGGATTTATTAACTTAAAAGGCTTTGGTTCTGAGGACGTAGAAATGTCCAGATCAAGGCTTCATCAGGCTATGTCTTTCTTCCCGAGACTGGCTGCTGGCAATCCTGGACTCCTCTCTCACATGGCAAGGCATGTGGTCCCGTCTGCTGGAGCTCTCTCTCAGATTCCCACTTAGTGACTTTCTCTCTGCTTCTGTGTTCTGTTGATTTCAGCTCCTGGCTTCTGGGGCTTTCTTTCTCAGCCTTTGGGGGGTTTTCTCTGTGTCTCTCTTCATATTCATCCCATTTTTAAAGGACTCCAGTAGATTAAGCCCGACCCTTGGTCACACCCTACTGAAGTAATCTATCCAAAAGATCCTACCTGCAGTAGGTTCACACCCACAGAAATGGATTCGCTTAAAGGATATGATCTTTCCTGGGGTTCATAAAAGCCTCAGACTACTACATGGTCAATAGCAGAGCTGAAACTGTAACACAAACTGTTCATTTCTTGGTCACTGCACCACAATGCTCTTAAGTCATTTACCATTAATGAGACATTGAACCACTGGAAGTCAACCAAGATGGCAACCTCACTGAAATTATGTTGCATGAAGAACAGTTAAAAGAGTGAGAATATTTGAACTTGAATGAAGTTGTGGGGGGAAGGGAGGATGAAAGTGTCCTACCAATAGTTGAAAGGTTCTTAATTTGGAAAAGAGCAGCATTAACCACTATTGTTCAGAGAATTATTTTATGCCTTGTGAAGTCATGGTCCCCATTTCCCTGGGAGATAGTCAAACAGCAGTAGAGTAGCCACCTGCTAAGATGTGCAGAGGAAGCATGAATAGGGTGAAAGAATGAATTAGAACATTCTCAAGTCTTCCATCAAATCTTTGCTCCTATGGGCTATGAATAGATCGTCTCCTTTTCTAGCCTCGACCATCTGTAACAAGCTGATCTGCCAAGTGATATCTACCAAAAAAAATAAAAAGAAATCTTCAGGTTTGCTCACTGTAACCAAAAACTCTGCAAGGTGTGTCAGAGACTACAAACTCGAAGAAATGACTTCTGCCCCTTCTGTGTCTCCAATAAACAATAGCGAAGAGCACTCAGTAGGCACCCATGCATCATCTGATAATTTGGAGGAGGGTCAGCACCTTCTGAGTGGTTTTCCTTGAAGTCTGGAATGGATCATTTCCTACCACTGGCAATAAAGAACATTTCATTTGACCTCTAACCTTCAATCTTTAATAATGTCTTCCAAGAGGAAGATGAAGTTTTCCCAACAAGGTTCATTTCTCTTTTGGCCTCTTCCTCAATGTCTTCACATTTTTGATAGACCTCAGAAATGTTTTATTATAAATTCTGGATGAAGCCACCTGGGTTTCAGGGTATAATTTGAAACTTGGCTGCTGCTTGCAAGAAACGGAGAAGAAATAAAGTTAACTCTAAGAGCACAAAGTTTAATATATGAAAAATGTTCACATTTTATAATTATTCTCAGATAGGGAAGTGCATGCTTTCCAAGAATAACAACCTGCTGCCTCTAAGAATTTAGAGCAGCTTTCAGAAGTAATCTGCACTCATCATAAATACAACAGATGCCGGGAAATATGTGTTTTAAGCGTATTCTCCTCATTTGACATGGAGAATGTGTTTTAACCAGCATTTAAGAATTTGGGCTCTGGAACCAGACAGCCTACATTCAAATCCAGGCTACTCACTGACTGTGTGACCTTGAGTTAGTCACTTAACCTCTGTGTGCTTTAGGTTCTCTATGTCTACAATGGTGAAAATATTAGTATCTACCTCATAAGATTGTTGGGAGGATAAAAATGGGTTAAAACATTTATAGAGTGTATGGAACATTGCCTAGTTCATACTTAGGGCTCAATGAATTTTGTAATTATGGTCACTGTTGCTTTAAAATGGTAGACAAGAAAGACTGACCCCTTTACATGGGTTTGTAGAATAAAAGAAGTCATATTTCTAGTGGGAAGTGATACAAATAATTGAGGTAGAAACAAACATATGAACTGGGGCCTTCTGTCACTCTGTGAATAGCAGTTCAAAGTCAGTTCCGACATGTAGCCTGAGTGGAGGACAATTTTCAAAATGGTTCCTTCTTACCTGGGACATTAAACCCATTGCCATTGAGGAGCAGCCTGAAACAGTCAAAGGATGTTGGCTTTGTTCTGCACACAAATACTTGGGTAAGTGGAGTTTATAACAATCAAATACTAAGAATACTTAACTTGCAACTTGGAGTTTATAACTTACTTTGTCCCCTACTTTGAAGTTCGCTTATGAAACATCATGGTAATTCATTGAACTCTTTTGTTAATAAAGACCTATTTTTTTAACTGGGAGTGAATTTTGTTTTTAATATCTACTTCTCTTACTTATCTTTCCCAGAGGAAATGTACTCACATAGTCTACACTAATGAGTTTGCAGTTCATGTCAAGGCTTCTCTCTGAAATTCAGTGTCAATGTCTAGGAGAACATAATAAAATAATAATAACAACTAACAATGGCTTGGGGTCTTCTCTGACCAGGCACTATTCTAGGTAGTCTCTATTAATTCATTCAATCTCACAACTTCCCTGTATAAAGGGCAGTGTAGCACTCAGAGTTCTGCAGAGAAAGAACCAACAGAATGTTTGTGTATATGTGTGTGCGTGTAACACAAAAAGAGACTTACCTTAAAGAATTGGCTCACACAATTGTGGGAGCTGGCAAGTCCGAATTCTGCAGCACAGGCTGGAAATTTAGGAAGAGCTGATTGTGAAGACTTGAGCCTGAAAGTGATAGGGCAGACTGGTGGCCTGGACAGTCAGAAAAGTGTTGACGGTATATTTCTTGAGGCAGAATTTTCTCTTCCACAGGAAGCCTGTTTTATGCTTTTAAGGCCTTCAACTAACAGGATGAGACCCACCCTCATTATCAAGGGTAATCTCCTTTATTGAATATTAACCAATTGCAGATGCCAGTCTCATTTCCAAAATACCTCCACGGCAACATCTAGACTAGGGTTTGGCCAAACCAGACGCCATAATCCAGCCAAGTTGATACATAAAATCAGGCATCACACAAAAAATTGTTAAAAAAAAAAAAAGTGAACAAAATGAAAAAAATTTTCAACCATCATAGGTCAGCGTTCTTATTACCTTCATTTTATAGAGAGCAGGAATGTGAAACACGGGGAGGTGCATCATTTGCTCACAATCACTAAGCTAGGAGAGACGGAACTGGATTCAAATGCAGACAGTTCAACTTTAAGTTCACGCATTTAACCACTCTGTCACACTCTCTTCCCTTAATGCCAAGGGAAAACAAAACTTATCTTGCAGAGTGGCTATGAGAACTCAGTGAAATAGCTAATGAACACTCTTAGCACCTTGTCTGGGCTCAATAAATACTAACTATTATTGTTATCCATTGGACTAGATTGGTGCCATTTAATCTATAAAGAAGAAAAGATTCATCAAGGCAACAGAAGAAATTGTCTAAGCAATGGTATTTACCAAGCAATGCAGCCCTTTTCATTCATAGCTGGGGTGTTCACACTTAGATCCTGACAGTTGGTATGGTAAAATACATTTTTAGAGTACTTACAAAAGTTTCTTTAGAAACACATATATAATCTCAAACATTGCTTATGGTTTAGGGCTGGAACACAGCCTCAGCTGCCATTCATTCACCCAAACACCCATTCAATAACTGCTTCTTGGTGCCTGTTATGAAACACAGTATGGTAACCCCTAACAATACCATGGAATCATCTAAAATAAATTAAATTCATTCCCAGTCTGAGATGTGGGTAATGATATCTTCCCAGGCAATCCAACCAACCATGAACTCTTGTTCTTCAGCAGCTCTTAGATTATCGGGTCCTTCTGACCTCTTTGGTTTATTTTAATTCATTGTTAAAGATGTGAAAATGAAGACTTACAGTGGGGAATTTCAAAAATTAGGGGCAATTGATGTGTTGATAGAGGGGTGCTATATGGGAATTCTGCACATGTACATGATGTTTTGTACGTTTATAACTTCTGTCATAAAAATATATTTAAAAAATAATATAGGGTGGGTTGGGGGAAAATACACCAAATGTAAGACAAGGACTATAGTTAGTAGTAAGATTTTGACAATATTCTTTCATAATTTGTAACAAATATCTCACAACAATGCAAGATGTTGGTGGTGGGTTGATGTATGACACCCCTGTATGATGTTGTGCATGTTTACTTTGTAAGTTCACAACTTTTACTGTACACTTATTGTTTATGTATGTTCATGTATAAATGATATAGTAATAATAATAATAATAATGGGCTGGGTTGGGGGAAAAATACACCAAATGTAAGGCACTTTGGTTAGTAGTAATATTTTGAAGATGTTCTTTAATCATTAGTTAAAAATGTTTCACAACAATGCAAGTTATTGGTGGTAAGGTGAGGTATGAGAGTCCTGTATGATGTTATATATGTTTGTTTTGTAAGTTCGCAACTATTACTATACACTTATAGTTTATGTATGTTTATGTATAAGCGATATACTTCAATAAACTTTTTAAAACTTAGGGGCATTAATTAGTATGTAAGCATGTTTTCTAATATACTCAGCCCACTAGCATACAATTTATACACCTTAAATTTATACAAGTACAACTGGCGTTTAGCCAGACTAGCTTTACAAGCTCAAGAAAGAGGGGTTTAAGGTTAATATAAAAATAGATATCATCTATTGAGCACTTATTATTATGTCTGGCCCTGTTTTCATTCTTTAAATATATGATTTCACTTAATCTTCCAAGAATCTTTCAAGGTAGCTGTATTATTTAGGGTAACTGATGCTAGCCAACTTTGGCAAATAAATCCCAAACTCAGGAGAGAAGCACAATAAAAGTTCTTTTTTATTATACAATAGCATCTGACTCAGATCAGAAATCTCCTCTCAAAGAGATGCCTCTGGGTTTGGGGTTCCTCCTATTATGGGGCACCACCACCGCAGTCTTTTGCTTATTAACTCATGGACATGAGATAGAGAAAAAGCATGTAGTAGGTACACCAGCTCTTTCCTCCCTCATGTTACTTCTGCTCACATTCCTTTGATGAGAAATCAATCACAAGGTCAACCACCTGGGAAATACAAAGGAATATGTGGGCATCTTTAAGAACTAAAAGTATTTGCATTTGTCACCAACTATCTATATTCTTCCCTCTTTCCAAACACAACACACTCACCCCTCCCTAAAGGAAACAATCCCAAATCCTGTCTAGTCACTGCATCCAGCTCAAAGTCCAGGACCTCCGGGTTATGCGAAGTTTTCTTCAAAAGCCTGGATGAGATGTTTCTGATCCAGTAGCCTATGAACTAAAAAGTAAGTGGATCTATTAACCAAAAAGACCACGTCATCTGCCAGACATACACACACACACACACACACACACACACACACTATACAAATGGTTTAACAGTGATAGGATAACCACAAAAAAATTCCCATTCCAAAACTGGAAGAATGGTGACATACAGCAACCAATATATGCCTGGACAGGCAGACAGAGTGAAGGCCCCCCATCTTGAGACGGACGAGGTCCTTGGCGTGACCCTGATTCTGCTCACTAGGGGAAACTCTGTTGTCCATTATTCTCTATGGCCTCCAGTCCTTCCCTCTGAGAGGTTCCCCTTGCCTATTTTCCTCTTTGGCCATCTCTGAGGCGAGTTTTAGGGAAACAGGCCATTCATGCCTATCTACCACCTTCACCCTGCTGGTAGAAGACTGGGGGCCCAAGAAATGTTTCCCATCTTGAAAGACATTTTAGTATAGTTTCTTTAACAATATAATCTCCTCACATATTAGTAGGCATCTGCAATCCATCAAATGAATGTACTCTCCCTTTATTCCTTTTTAATTCTGCTTATAAACTAGCCATTTCTCTCCTGAGATTATCTCATTTTGAAACACCTTGCCAAATGTAGTCAACACACACAACTAATTTTTTCCCCAACCTCTTCCCCTACAGCTACAAGGCAAAGATTGACTTTTTTTTTTAATCTCTCCCCCCCACCCCAGTTGTCTGTTCTCTGTGTCTATTTGCTGCGTGTTCTTTGTGCGCTTCTGTTGTTGTCAGCAGCACGGGAGTCTGTGTTTTCTTTTTGTTGCATCATCTTGTTGTGTCAGCTCTCCATGTGTGCAGCATCATTCTTGGGCAGGCTGCACTTTCTTTCGCGCTGGGCGGCTCTCCTTACCAGGCACACTCCTTGCGTGTGGTGCTCCCCTACGCGGGGGGCACCCCTGCGTGGCATGCCCCTGCATGGCATGACACTCCTTGCGTGCATCAGCACTGCGCATGGGCCAGTTCCACACGGGTCAAGGAGGCCCAGGGTTTGAACCACGGACCTCCCATGTGGTAGACGGACGCCCTAACCACTGGGCCAAGTTCGCTTCCCAAGATTGCCTTTTAAGTTGTCATAGTTGTAGATTTCACCTTTTCAGTTCCTGGTATCAGTGCTCCCACTCCACCCCACCACCAAGTAGGGCTGTACCACTGAGTTTAGGTTGTTGTTAGAACAGCCTGCCATATCCATTATCAGTTTTGCTATTAGTCAGAAAAAGTAATGCTAGCTGCCATGACAAACATCCCTAAATTTCAGTGACTCATAAATAGTCTTTCTCAGTATCTGATACACAGTGTGGTACTGAATTAATATTTGTTGAATGGATGCAGACTATGTATATTCATGCAAATAACTTGTTTTGATATATTTGCATTTAGTCTTTCAGAGTTAAGGAAGCCAAAGTTTAAATAAATTAAATAACACATTCAAGGTTTTTTAACTGGTATATGGTGGGTTCAGAATCTGGGTCCAGGTGTATGACGCTATGTGTCAGAGCGAAAATCTATTCTACCTTTTTCTCTGCATTCATAGTCCTAAAACCTGATTATTTCCCTGTTTTTAGATCCTTTCTCTTTTTGCACCATTTAAATCAGAGGTATTAGCCTCTGTCCATTGCATAATAGTTACTTTAGGAGACTCAGAAAAGTACATGAAGAACAATTCATAGTTTAAATAATGAATGAGGTTTTTGTCATGAAAATTGTTTGCATAAGTTTACACACTGTGCATACTTAAAAGATTGTGTCTTTGTCATCATTTCTATTCTTCCCTGAAAGGTTTATTTATTCAACCAATGGTTTCTATATTCATTTAGGGGAATTTATTATATCATAACAATCCATTAACTCTGGGAAAGGCACACATTTTTTATAAGCATTGAGATGTTAACTATTTCTAATGGGAATATATATACACAAACCGAAAATGTCAAAACACTGGATTGGTCTGAACATATGCAATAGTTCATTCAGTAAGTATTTATTGAGCATTTACTCATTTCATGTACTGAGCAAGATCTGTTTTGAGATATATTATAAATATTTTTAAAATCACCATTTTCAATTGACCACAGTTTAAGTTGTTTCTGATTTGAATTCACAAATGCTCTTTGTGTATCTATATGTGTGTGTTTAATGGCAGTTGGTGAAGGGTAGTGGAAATAGTAAATTTTGTACCATTGGTTACAAATAAATGTCAAAAGATATATTCAACCATATAGATCTTGTAGAACAAACATCCTTCCTAGAGTTTATGATTCACACTCGGGGTGAAGATTAAAATAAAACCAGTGTAAATGAAATCATTTTAGGTATTTCCCCTTTATGAAAGCACAACGTATAATAATTTTAAATTTCAAACAAGTAAATTAAGGAAGAATTGTGTGCATGGAAATAACTCTTAGCAAATGTATGGTTTAAACACCATTTCTCTAATTGAGTTCTATAAATTAGGGCATAAACTTTCATGTGTGCTTTATTGTCTCTAGTGAAGTGCTATCATTTATTTATTTTTTTGTTTTGTTTTGTTTTTATTATCTAAGTTGTGGGTTTACGTAGAAATCATACACAAAATACAGGGTTCCCATATACCACCCTCTTATTAACACCTTGCATTCATGTGGTACATTTGTTACAACTGAAGAAAACACATTTTTATGACTGTACTACTATTGTCCAAGGTTTAACTTACAGTTCACTGGTTGCGCTGTGCAGTTCCGTGGATCACTTTAAAATTATTAAAATTTAACCACATTCAAATACACATCCAGCGCTATTAATTACATTCACCATGTTTTGCTACCATCACCACCATCTCTTACCAGAACTTCTTCCATTGTGCCAAATAGAAATTCTGTACCTTTTAATCCTTAACTTCCTATTCCCCACTACCATCCCATTCTCTGGAATCTCTAGATTCTCAGTCTATGAATTTGCTATACTAATTTTTTCATATCAGCGAGTTCATACAATATTTGTCCTTTTGTTTCTGGCTTACTTCAGTTAACATGATGTCTTCACGTTTCATTCATGTTGTGGCATGTATCAGAACTTCATTTCTTTTTTGTGGCTGAATAATATTCCATTGTGTGTATATACCACATTTTATTTATCCATATATCGGTTGATGGACCCTTAGGTTGTTTCCAACTTTTGGCAATTGTGAATCATGCCACTAAGAACATTGGTGTGCAAATGTCTGTTTAAGTCCCTGCTTTCAATTCTTTGGGGCATATATCTTGAAGAGGGATTGCCAGATAATATGGTATTTCTATACTTAACTTTATGAGGAACTGTCCAACTGCTTTCCAGAGAGGCTGCATCATTTTACATTCCCACCAGCAATGAATGAGTACTCTTATTTCTCTGCATCCTTTCCAACATTTGTATTTTCCATTTTTAAAATAGTAACCATTTCAGTGGATGTGAAATGGAATCTCATTGTGGTTTTGATTTGCATTTTCTTAATGGCAAATAATGATGTTGAGCATCTTTTCAAGTAATTTTTGACCATTGTATATCTTCTTTGGAAAAATGTCTGAGTCTTTTGCCCATTTTTAAATTGAGGTTTATTTTGTTGTTGTTGAATTGAAGAATATCTTTATATATTCTGGATATTAAACCCTTAATTGATATATGGCTTATAAATATTTCCTCACATTGCATAGGGAAAATTTTACTTTCATTGTAAAGTTTTTTGAAGCACAGGTTTTTGTGTATTTGTTTTATTTTGATAAAGTCCTATTTTGTTGTTGTTGCTTGTGCTTTAGATATAAAGTCTGAGAAACCATTGCCTAACACAAGATCATGAAGCTGTTTCCCTATACTTTCTTCTAGGAGTTTTACAGTTCTGTTTCATATATTTAGGCCTTTGATCCATTCTGAGTTGAATTTTATATACATTGTGAGATAGGCGGCCACTTTTTTCTTTTGCAAGTGGAGACCCAGTTATCCTAGCACCATTTGTTGAAGAGTCTATTTTCTCCCAATTGAGTAGTCTTTGTACCCCTGTCAAAATTAATTTGGCCATAAATGTAAGGGTTTATCTCTGAATTCTCAATTTAAGGCCCATGAAAGAGAAAACCCTATGCCTGGTTGCTCACAGCTGAGCTTCAAGAGAAGGTAGATTCTGGAGGGGAAGGCAGAGCCTTCTGCAGAGATTGGCCGCCATCTTGCTTCACCACATGGCAACAACACCAGGATCAACAGTAGCTGATTCTGGTGAGAAAGTATCCCTGCAAATGTTTCCATGGGACAGTTCATGGCTTTGGAACTGTAGGTTTTTGCCCCAAATAAATGTCCATTATAAAAGCCAACAGATTTCTGGTACTTTGTATTGGCAGCCTTTTGGGAAACTAAAATAGGTAGTACTGACATCTTAACAATATTTAGTCTTCCAATCCATGAAAATAGGATGTCCTTCCATTTATTTAGGTATTCTTTTATTTCATTTAGCAATATTTGTAGTTTTCTGTGTACAGGTCCTTTATATACTTAAATTTATTCCTAGACATTTGATTCATTTAGTTGCTATTGTAAATGGAATTTTTTTCCTGATTTCTTCTTCTGATTGCTCATTACTAGAGTATATAAACACTACTGATTTTCAGGTGTTGATCTTGTAACCTGCCACTTTGCTTAATTCATATATTAGTTCTAAGAGTTTTGTCATGGATTTTTCAGGATTTTTTGTATACAATATTTCTGTGTATAGGGAAAGTTTTACTTCTTCCTTTTCAATTTGGATGCCTTTTATTTCTTTCTCTTCCCTAATTCCTCTGGCTAGAATGTCCACTACAATTCTGAATAACAGTGATGACAATGGGCATCATTGTCTTGTTCCTGATCTTAGAAAGCTCTGTCTCTCAAAATTAAATTTGTTAGCGATAGGTTTTTCATATATATCCTTTATCATGTTGAGGAATATTCCTTCTAGTCCTAGTTTCCTAAATGTTTGTTTCAAGAAGCGGTGCTGGATTTTGACAAATGCCTTTTCTGCATCACTTGAGATGGTAGTGTGTTTTTTCTTCCTTCAGTCTGTGAATGTTGTATATTACATTAATTGGTTTTCTTATGTTGAACCACCCTTGAATACCTGGATTAAATCCCACTTGATCATGCTCTTGGATTTGGTTTGCTAGTATTTTGTTGAGGATTTTTGCATCTATATTCATAAGAGATATTGGCCCGTGGTTTTCTTTTCTTGTTGTATCTTTATCTGATTTTGGTATAAGGGTGATATTGACTTCACAGAATGAATCAGGGAGTGTTCTCTCCTCTTTTTTGGTAGAGTTTGAGCAGGATTTGGAAGAGTTAGAGCAGGATTCATGTCAATTCTTCCTAGGAAGTTTGATAAAATTCCCCTGTGAAGCCATCTGGTCCTGGTCTTTTCTTTCTTGAGAGGTTTTTGATTACGGATTCATTCTTGTTACTACTTATTCATTTGTTGAGATCTTCTATTTCTTCTTGAGAAGTACACAGATTGTGTGTTTCTTGGAATTTGTCCATTTCATCTAGGTTACCTAATTTGTTTGTATATAGTTGTTCATAGTATCCGTATCTACTCCTTTTATTTCAGGTTGGCACTAACGTCCCCTTTTTCATTTTTAATTTTAATTATTTGGGTCCTCTCTCTTTTTTTCTTCATGATTCTAGCTAAAGGTTTGTCAATTTTATTGATCTTTTCAAAGAACCAAACTTTTGGTTTTGTTAATTCTATGTTTTTTAAATTTCTATTTCATTTGCCTCCACTCAAATCTTTATTATTTCCCTCCTTCTGCTCACTTTGATTTAGTTTGCTTTTCTTTTACTATTTCTTCTAGTTTTGAGATTAGGTCTCTGTTTGAAATCTTTCTTCTTTTTTAATGTAAGTATTTAGAGCTATACATTTCCCTCTCAGCACTGCCTCTGCTGCATTCCATAAGTTTTAGTATATTGTATTTTATTTCATTTGCCTCAAGATATTTCCTAATTTCCCTTGTGATTTCTTCCATTACCCATTATTTAAGAGTAATTATATAATTTATATGTATTTTTAAATTTTCCATTTCTCCTTCAGTTATTGATTTCTAACTTCATTCCATTGTCAGAGAAGATATATTGCATGATTTCAATATTCTTCAAATATTTACAATATTTTAAAATTTGTTTTGTGATCTAAGATATGGTTAGTCCTGGAGAATGATCCATGTGCACTTGAGAAGAATGTGTATTCTGCTGCTTTGGGGTGAAATGTTCTCTATATGTCTGTTAGGTCTAGTTACTTTAGAGTATCATTTAAGTCTTGTATTTTCTTATTGATCTTCTTTCTAGATGTTATATCCATTATTGAAAGTGATTTATTTATAATCATGTATTTACCCCTTCAAATCTGTCAGTACTAGCTTCATGTATTTTGAAGCTCTGCTTTTAGGTGCATATTGTAAATCATTCATCTTCTTATTGTGTTGACCCATTTATCACTATATAATGGCCTTCTGTGTCCGTTGTAATTGTTTTGGACTCCAAGTTTATTTTATCTGATATTAGTGTAGTTATTCCAGCTCTCTTTCAATTACTACTTGCATGGCATATTTTTCCATCCTTTCACATTCAACCTACTTAGTCTTTGTATTTAAGGTGAGTCTCTTGTCAACATTTTTATCCATTCTGCCAATCTCTGCCTTTTGACTAGAGAGTTTAATCCATTTACATTTAAATCACTACTGATAATTAGTAGCTGTCAGTACTTTCTTCTGCCATTTTGCTCTTTGGCCTTTATAAGTCTCATACCTTTTTTGTCTCTTAATACTTCCAAGAATGCCTATTTTCATACTTATTTGATTTTTTTATATTGAACCTTAATGAATCTCTTCTCATTTCTACCTGGATATATTTTTCATATTTTTTCCTTGGGGTTACCGTGGAGTTAAAACTTAACATCCTAAATATATAATAATCATATTTGATTTGATACCAACTTGATTTCAATAGCACACACATAATACCTTTTGTTTTTAAGGCATCACTTTAAAAGGCAAAAGTAACTTGAAGTAACATGGTAAGAATGGCAATGGACTAAAGAGAGAAAAAGAACTGTTTAGATACCTGTGACCCTTGCTTTTGATATGCCTTAGTCTGGGTTTTGCAGAATATTACCCACCCTAACTCATTCCTAACTAGTGTATATATTAAGCTCTTTGAAATGTGAGTATTATGGGAAGGATCGCAGTTGCTTTAAATTATAGAAGTTGGCAAGTGCCTGGGAGAAGGAGTGGGAGGTTGTTTAAACTGAGAAAGACAGTTGCAAAACTTCGTACAACAGCATGAGCTCCAAGCTTCAAAAGCATTCTCATACTCAGACGAGTACTTTATTTTTCATCAAGTTATTTTTTGCATTGTTTTGAAGCAGCTTCAAATAATAAACACATATTTCTGCTTTAAATTTTAATGGTTTCTAAATTCATGGGACAACCAAAAGAAGAAAGCCTCATGTTTTGGAGAAAAGTTTGATTATCCGGAATGCCTGGAAAAGGTAAGTTACCATTTTCATTGTGGTTTTCTCTTTTTTCCTCCTGTTTGGATTTTGTCAAATACATTTATTGGAAGAAGTTAAGACAGCTACTTGTAAGGAAATGAGGAATTTGTAGAAAGTACGTCAACAAATGATAAATCAGAGGTTGAAAAGCTTCAGCAGTAGTGCTTTCTCCTACTTTCTATTCTGCTTGACGCATGAACCTCTGTGAAATATCTTTGACAATATGAAAAATGCAATTTTTCTTAGAAGATGTGTGTGGGGAGTGGGGAGGGATGCTTCTCAAAATATCCAACCTAATAAACCCAACACTTGCCAGTGTCCTGATTGGCTAATTTATTGTCAAGATCATAGTATTTACGTTTTCTTATCCCTTTGTATGTAATTCACCTTTTGGAGCTATGATCTCTCAACTCAGACATCTTTCCCATGGAAGATTTTAATACCATTCCAAAAATTCTCATAAGCGCTGTTACTATGACTTCTTATAAACTTGTTTTGCAGATTATGCTTTCGAATGTTAAATAAATCATTTGACTTTTCCTTTGTAACTATACTGGAGGATGTTATAGATACTATATATTCTCTAGGGGAAAAAAGGTTCAACTGAATGTTGTTAATTCAAGCAGCAATTGGTCAACAAGTTGTTCTCTAATTAAGGTGGGTTTGCATTCTCAGTTGTGCCTCGTAAACAGGTAGGAAGGAGAAGGCTAGGCTATTTCCTGGTTTTCTATGCATCAGTCATACAAGAGGTATCTTGTGGTTTTGGTGGAGAAGCATGGAAATATTTCCCTGAGAAAGTCCCTGTTATCAGCCTTCTCATCTTTCTGAGGCAGAATTCCAGGTGCAAAAAAAAAACAGATATCCGCAGAGATCTGCAAATTCTTCAGCAGGCTAGGATTTTCACAGTGCCCCACATTCATTTTTCCACGCACACATACGTACTCACAGCCAGAGGTTAAAAAACCTTGAGGGCTCAGTGGAGCCTCAGGGGTTTGGGACATCCTAGGTGACCTCAGCCTGCAAAACCCACGTGTACAGAAACAGGCGCAAATCAGCCCACTAGAGCTGGGGGAGAAGTGTGGGGCGCGGGAGAGGGAAGGCGGCTCCCAGGCCAACCAGGGCTCTACCTTCCTTGCTGTACCAGCTGTTTTTCTGCTTCCAGAATAATATTTCCTTCTGTTGTCAATTCTAGTAGCATAAAGTGGATCACAGCAGACGCCTCTGGCTTTTTTGCTCTTTGTGAAAGGGGAAGGATGAAGGTCAGAGGAAAGAGGTTGTTAGGGAAAAGCAAGGAGGCAGCTCCATCAGATCGTTGCAAGGTGGTGGAGAAAAACACAGCTGCCTTTCTCCATCCACAACTGTCAGGGGAAGAAGCGAGGGGCCCGTGACTGCCAATTCCTCGTCCTGCCCGTGTCTCCTCTTTTCTCCCTTTTGCCCTCCATTTCTAACGGCGCTGGCCCAGCGAACACAGAAGGAGAGGGTTGGACTGACAAAGTTTTTTCCATCCCCTCCTTCTTGTCCTCTCGCTGTCCCCAGGGCCGGTGGGGGAGCCCCCACCCTATCTGGAGGGGGGTCCTCCAGGGCCCCACCCCATGACCTCATCGCAGGCAGCCGGAGCAGGGGGGACGGCCAGTCGCATGGCGCCGGAGCGCGCCCTGGGGACGGGTGTGGCCGGGAAACGCGCCGCCGTGTGGCAGGACGTGATTGCTGGGGGCGGGGGCGGCCTTCCCGCCTCGGGCTGCCATGGAGGCTGGCGCCACCGCCGGTCGCCAGGCCCGGCCAGGCCCCTCCCCTGGGCCAGAGGAGGCCCCGAAGAGGACAAACACACGGAAAGGCAATCCGGGTTGCGAAGGAGGCCGCCAAGCCCGCTGACTCACCCGAGGCGCGGTCTCTCGGGGGGCTTGGCACTCGGACGCGACCCTGGAGAGGACAGGTCGGGGTTGACCCCGGAAGGACACCGATGGGAGGCCCAAAGGGACCAGATGGCGCCTCCTCACCTCGGAGAGGCTGACGGAGAGGCAGCATCTGCGGGGAGGGGAGAGGGAGAGTGTTAACTAATGAACTGCTGGCAAGGAGGGCAGCCTGGGGTGGGAGCCACTCAGAACCCAGGCTGTGGGGCACCCTAGCAGGCCCCGGCACGGTAGACCAGGATCTGAAAAGCCCCGGGTCAGGAATCGATGCCCTGAGGGCTGAATGAACAAAATACCACAGACCGGGGGGCTTCAAACCACAGAGATTTATTGTCTCACAGCTCTGGAGGCAGAAGTCTGAAGTCAAGGCGTCAGCCCGGCTAGCTCCCTCCCAAGGCTGGAGGGAAGAATTTGTCTTCTGTCTCCGGCCGTGGCTCCCAGGCAAGCCCAGCGGCCTCTCCTGCCACAGGGTGCTCTCCCCTGGTCTCTGTGTCCGGGTCTCCCGTTCCTAGGAGGACACCAGTCCTATTGAATTAGGGCCAGCCTAATCCAGTTTGACCTCCTCTGAACTAAGAATAGCTTCAGTGACCCTCTTTCCAAATAAGGCCACATTCACAGGACCAGGGGTGAGGACTGGAACCTGTCATTTTGGGGAACACGATTCCACCTAGCGCAGGAGGCTAGGAGAGAGATGTCATTGTCCCCTCTGCCCCCGTGTCTTTACTAAGACCCAAACCAGGGTCCTTGACATAGACAGACCAAACATAAACAAGCAAAATCTGCATAAATCACAGACCAAATATAAACGTCCGTGTAGAAAGGTTGGAGAAAAGGTAAGGAGGCACTTTGCAAAGCTGCCTGCTGAAATCAAAGCAAGCTTCCCAGGAGAGGTAACACTTGAGCCAGACCTTGGAAGACGAGTGGGGCATCAAGGGTACCCAGGCAGCAGTTGGTGAGCAAAGGTATGGAGGTGTGAAGAGCACAGCTGCTCACATAAACCGAGCAGCTTGGAGGTGCTAGGTTCTGTTTCCCATAGTGCATGCCAAGAAACACCAGTCTCATGGGGATATTAATAAGAGAATAATCAAGTTTCCCCTGGTTCAGACAAATTTGGGAATGTGAAAAGCTGGGCACCCCCGTGGACCATAGCTCAAGCTCTGTAGTCACAAACATCTGATGTCAAATTCCAGCTCCACCCTTTAACTGCTATGTGAATTTGTACCCATTTAAGCATCAGTTTCTTTGTCTGTTAAATAATGATTATGATTATATCCAATTTATGGGTTTCTCTTCTGAGGATTAAATTAGAAAATTCTTGTAAAAGGGCCTACTATTAAAGTGCCTGGCATATAAAAATGATAGTTAACATAGCCTGTGCATGAATTCAAACTTATCTAATTCTGTATCCAAATGTGCCTAGTTTCTAGACAGCCAATTAAGTGATATAGGCCCTATAGGCTTTAAATATTCAGAAAGGATGTAGACTGAATGTGTATTCAAAGTTACATCCAGAGGAATGTGGGTGATATGTTAATTCAAGTTTAACTGGAAAGTGGGCAATATGTTAATTCAAGCTTACCTGGAATGTAGCAATATGCTAATTCAAGCTTAGCTGGTATTCAAACAAATGGCTACACCCTAAAAAACTAACAAAGAAAGTCTTTTGACCCCTAAAC
The DNA here is from genome assembly GCF_030445035.2 of Dasypus novemcinctus. NCBI lineage: Eukaryota > Metazoa > Chordata > Mammalia > Cingulata > Dasypodidae > Dasypus > Dasypus novemcinctus. The sequence continues at coordinate 194,159,719 of NC_080673.1, read as the reverse complement.
CTCTCCTGGCCCCACCACGTTGTCTCTTGTATAAAAATAACCCAAAGCTCCTATTCCGGGCTCTACTTTTTGGACAGGAATCCACCAGGCTGGGCTGGTCGTAATAAATCTTCTTCTCAGAGAATTCCTGTGTCCTAGCCTTCAATACGTGATCACTGAATCCTCTTGCTTCCACTACACAGCGATTCTTATTAGCTGCTTAATGCTGGTTTCTTTATCACAGGACTTCTTTTAGTTTTTAGTTTAATTGCCCTATGACTTTACATGAGTGGGTCCTTAGATTCTGATGTTTCCCAAATTCATTTGACGGTGAAACACATTTTTCCCCAAGGAATATCAAACAAATCATGGAATGCTTGCTGCAAAATGGTGAGGTTGAGTTGGTCACATTGAGCTGAGGCCAAATGACCTTCAAGCACTAGAAGTTTCCCAAGATTTAATTGGAATTTCCCAGTTTCCACTGGCAACTTCACGAATTTTCTTCCATAGCCCAAAGAAACAGAAGCCCAACAACTGGGGTTCTCATATCTGAGAAAATTAACTTTTTTTTCTTTTAATTATTGTCTACTTTTAGAAAAAAAAGAGGAGAATGAAAACAGAGAAATTTCTTGTCAGTAATTTCACCCTTGAAAAGCCAGCCTTTCTTTTTTAAGATTTTTCTTTTTTTTTTTAAAGATTTTTCTTTTTTTTTTTTTATTTATTTCTCCCCTTCCCCCGCCATCTGCTCTCTGTGTCCATTTGCTGTGTGTTTTTCTGTGTCTACTTACATCTTTGTCAGCGGCCCCAGGCATCTGTGTCTCTTTTTGTTGTGTCATCTTGCTGTGTCAGTTCTCTGTGTGTGGCGCCACTTCTGGGCAGGCTGCACTTTTTTCGCATGGGGTGGCTCTCCTTGAGGGGTGCACTCCTTGTGCATGGGGACACCCCATGTGGCACAGCACTCCTTGTGCGCATCAGCATTGCATATGGGCCAGCTCACCACAAGGATCAGGAGGCTCTGGGTTTGAACCCTGAACCTCCTGTGTGGTAGATGAATGCTCTATCAGTTGAGCCAAATCCACTTCCTGAAAAGCCAGCCTTTGATTAATGTTTGAGGGCCCAATGTGTACCGGACAATGTAAAGGATATAAGCTAAATAAAACATGATCCTACTTTCCAAGAGTTTGTAATCTAATGGGGAAAACAAAACATGCATTCCAACAACTAAAATGCAAAGTTAGCTGTTACAAGGCAGAATATGAGAGAGGCTCAAATTGTTTCATAATTCAGAGATGAGGAGGACACAGGCATCTGTGCTAATCAGAGTACCAGGTACAAGGAACTGTGCCAAGTACTTTACAATATAGTCAATCCATTTGTTCCTAACAATCAAAGGACAAGGTGGATGTTGATTTACCCATTTCACAGATGAGAACACTGAGTCTCAGAAATTCAGTAACCTGCCTGGACCGTTACAAGAAGTGAGTGACAGAGGAGGAACTTGAACTCAGATGCATGGGATGCTCCCAATCCTTCACCCAGAGAACGCTCCACAGAGCAGATGCGGTGCCTTCTGTCCTTGCAGGGTGAATACAGATGGGTGGGCTTGACATTCCAGGCAGTGAGAAAAACATTAGAAAAGCTCAGCAGAAGAGACCAGTATGGGCAGCAGTGGTGAAGCCACGTTGGCAAAGCAAAGTGCATGCAGGCAAAGCAGGGGAAGATGAGCCCAAAACCCTTGGCTGGAATCAGATCATAGAAAGCCTTAAATACCAAACCACAAAGTTTGGATATTTGGTTTAATGGGGTAATCGTTAAAAGTTAGTAAACAAGAAAATAACATGATGAGGACAATGACTCAGGAAGATTCCTCAGTGCTCAGGAGGGTCAGAGATTAAACCTCCAGATAGGAAGCTAAATTTGTCCAGGCAACAGAGAACTGTTGCTCACACAACTGCTTCCACAGCAGAAAAGGGGTGGAGGTGCCCATTTAGCCCAGTCTCCTAAACCTGCTATACTGAGGACTTGACCAGCCCTGAGGTTTCCCAAATCCACCTTCGCCCCTGTAAAATGGGAAGGGGCAGGGAATGGGAGGGGCAAGGAGGTGTTTGTTAGCCTTGAGGATCCTCCCAGCTCTCACATTCCATGAAGATAAAAATGTAAGTATTTTTATGGAAATCATTTACTATACTGTTCCCTGTTGAGTCACCAGAATCCAGACCTCTCCTTTATATCAAGCAGGTTTATTTTTGAAAGAACTTCAGGGTCTATGAAAGTTTCCTGGGTTTACGAATACAGCAATTATATAATGGTGATACTGGCATGCAGACGTTGGGGAAGGGTGGATTTTAATACATCCCTTCAGGAGAAACAGCCATCCATCCTCCTGGCTATCTGCCTCTTGCAACATTCAGCCGTCTACCTCTTGCGACTGGGAATTCTTACTGCAGTGCGTATCACGCCAGGATTTCACGCTGCTTTCAGTGACGTTTATCTTTGTATGTGTCTTACATCCACCAGCCCTCCAAATAGGTGGCTAGCTTCTTGAAGACAGAGACCAGTTCATCTTTAGATTGCCCAATGTTTTACAACTACAGCAAGACTGAATTTTATTCTACAAACACAGTCTACAAGAAATATCAGGATGCTTTCTTTTCTTTAACTCAACTTGAATCTGACACTAGAATCCATGCTAGCAAGAACTTCAATTTCAGAAATTATTTGGGCTTCTACCCCACCACCTCTAATAGCTAGGTCAGGCGAAAATCCTGGAAGTTCTCCCTTCACATCACCTATGTTCACTCTCAGAAATGCCAGTTCCTTTGATGTCCGAGGATGCGGATTCCAAACACTGCCTGGGGGCTGCAAAACATTGTCACATCCATCTGGGAAGCTGCTGTTGGGCTGTACAAGGCAGCCTTCCCCTCCTAGGAGTGGCTACACCAACATCTAGTCCTTATGAAACCTGGAGAAATTTCTCCTTTCACCCCACTCTCCACCCTGGCATATGCTCTTACGCTTGGACTTATAGAAAAGAAAGGAAAAGGAGTTGTTTTTGAGAAAAATCAAGTATTTCTGCAAACTCTGAAATAAGGAAATACATTCTGCAAACAAGGTAACATTAATGGAATGATAAGCGGGGAAGGGGGGAGAACAACATATAAATTAATATTTCAGTAAATTATTCCATCACACACCCAATCAGCAATCAATAATTGTTGGTGAAATGCATGTCCCAGGAAATGATGATGTGGCTTCTCCAAAGTTACTCAGTATGCTACCAAAAGGAGATATGCATTATGATCAGATTAATAATACATCTTTGTTAAGTGCCTACTCTGCGCCAATACTTTTCAAATATTTTCTCCATGTCCCCCATTTTTATTTTATTTTATTTTTTTAAAGATTTATTTATTTATTTATTTCTCTCCCCTTCCCCCCTGCCCCAGTTGTCTGTTCTCTGTGTCTATTTGCTGCGTCTTCTTTGTACACTTCTGTTGTTGTCAGCGGCACGGGAATCTGTGTTTCTTTTTGTTGCATCATCTTGCTGTGTCAGCTCTCCGTGTGTGCGGCACCGTTCCTGGGCAGGCTGCACTTTCTTTCGTGCTGGGCGGCTCTCCTTACGGGGCGCACTTCTTGCACATGGGGCTCCCCTACACGGGGAACATCCCTGCATGGCAGGGCACTCCTTGCACGCATCAGCACTGCGCATGGACCAGCTCCACACAGGTCAAGGAGGCCCAGGGTTTGAACCACGGACCTCCCATGTGGTAGATGGATGCCCTAACCACTGGGCCAAGTCCACTGCCCTGTCCCCCATTTTTAGATAAGGAGAGGTGAGTACCTAAATTCTGCACATACCAAGAGATAAAGCAGTTACATAAAATCAAGTTGTGTCCAGGACCCATTTCCCTTCCACACTGACACCCAGAATAGATTCCTTGTTTTCTGTTTTGCAGGTCTGGAGCTCTGCTCTTGACTAAAACTTCTGTAACCACTTGTAATTAAAATGTATTTTAAATGGAGATTTTTTTTTCTACATCAACATAGTATGACTCTGTTTGATATAATAATAGTCCCACATGCCTACAGAATGCTTTGTCACCTCACCTCAGTCTCATCTGTGAGGAGACAGGGAGGCAGCTTTTATCCTTTATGAGAGATGAGAGCAAATTTAAGTGACTTTTCCAAGACAACGTAGCTAGAAGAGAGCTCGGATTCCAACACATTTGTCCGTCTTCGTCTCCAGGTTAAGGGGAAAGAATAAGTCCTAGTTAATGAAAGCCTAATTATAGATCAGTATTCAGTATTTCACGTTTTAGGGCCTTAGTGTACTATCAGTAACATAAAGCAACGGTTAATAACAGTTTCCTTAAAATGCATCCCACTAGATGTTCTCTGGCAATATTTAAGAGCTGTTAACACAGTAACTATTGGGTTTGCCGATTGTTAACATCTCCCAATTTATTCTCTTAAATTGGTGTGTGATTTTTAAAGTTTCTTCCTGGCACCATTAATTTATCTACAAAAGGCATTTTTATATAGTAATGTTTTCAATCCCATTTCTATCTAGTCTAATTCAACATCAAGTGTACACTCAATTGACAGATTCTTTGAACACAGCAAAATTACCAACCCATTTTATCATGGTGTCCATTATCAATTTCCAAAACCATTAGCATCTTCTCTTTTTCTTCACCATAAAGACCACAGGCCTTGGCATGACCTTAAAAGACCTCTGGGGAAACGGACTTGGCCCAGTGGTTAGGGCGTCCGTCTACCACATGGGAGGTCTGCGGTTCAAACCCCGGGCCTCCTTGACCCGTGTGGAGCTGGCCCATGCACAGTGCTGATGAGTGCAGGGAGTGCCGCGCCACTGCAGGGGTGTCCCCCGCGTGGGGGAGCCCCACGCGCAAGGAGTGCACCCATAAGGAGAGCCGCCCAGCGCGAAAGAAAGTGCAGCCTGCCCAGGAATGGCGCCGCCCACACTTCCGTGCCACTAGCGAGAACAGAAGCGGACAAAGAAACAAGACACAGCAAATAGACACAGAGAATAGACAACCGGGGGAGGGGGGGAATTAAATAAATAAATAAATCTTAAAAAAAAAAAAAAGACCTCTGACTTCCCAACCTATGCACATCACCACTGGTATTTCCTGCCATTCTCTGCTATGTACTTATACTTACACACAGTCAACTTTTCAATCTCCCAGGCAGCCCTCTTCTCTATGTAGCATAGACCTAAAGGATCCAAGTCCCTTCCCTTGTCTCTGAATGAATTACATCTAACCATATATTATTGCTGACATTCAACAATTTTTTTTATCTTCGAAAAAAATGGCAATTTGGTACAGTTCGATGGAGATTTAAAGAGAAATCCCATTTCTCAGGACAATTCATGGTCAGGCTCTTAAGTCTCAATGAAATGGAAGGAGTGTCCTCCAGTTTGTGCCTAGCGCTGAGATGGAATGGTATCCAGATTTTTAGAATTTATCCTCATACAGGTCTCACTGTTAGCTTCAATGCTGGTAGTAGCAAAAAATTCATACTTAAGACATTTCCTTCCAATAAAAAACGACTGGTCACCAGAAAATTCTTCAGTATGCCAAAATCTGTTCCTTTTAAAAGTCTTTCAATTGGTCCTTGTTACGCCTTTAAAAGTAGCAAGGACCAGTCCACCCCTTTCCCCTGGGCATTTTAAAGACTTGAAGGCTGTCATCAGTGTGGAAATGGGCCTCGAGGGTCTCCTGGGTCTCCTCGCACCTGAGGGAGAGCGTTCCCCTGGACACCTGGGGTTCATCTGTGATGTCCATTCCCCTCTTGAAGCAGACATCTGAGCATCAGATTCCAGATAAATTTCACATTTCAGGCCAACTCCATATCAACCTCCCAGGATTGGATAGCGACTGGCTGCGGTCCTGGATCAAGAAATACTAGTTGGAGGACAGCTGGAAGATAATATAGGGAATGTCTAACAGTGATTTTGGCTGTAGATGAGGATTGTGGTTAAAAATAGATATTCAGGAATGTTCTTCTACTACAAGGTGTTAAGAATATGGTGTTACATGGGAAATATATAACCAATATAAGTTATAGACTATAGTTAACAATAATAGTAATGGAAAAAAGACTCTAAACCCAACCTGGAGTTAACAGGAAAAAGGGTAGAATTCAATTAGTGATATCTAAGGGACAATCAGATTTTTGCCAGGCTACTGTCTGATAGTCCAAAGTAGAGAGAAACTATTGTTCCTTCTGATTTAAATATTCTATTTTCTTTAATGCTAAATTGGCATCAGCTTTGCTTATAAGCCCATCGTAAAAAGGGTAACTCAGATACTCACTATTTTTGATCCTTAATTACGGCCAAGTCAATTCTTACCCAGGCTATGCCTCTATTTTTCTTCAGAGTGAACTAAAAAGAACGAAGAATCTGGAGTTATGATCTCTCTGAGTGTCAGTTTCCACCCTAACTCTTCCCGGCTATGTGAATGTTATTTGAACTCTCTGAGCCTCTGTTGCCTCGTCACTGGAAATGTGAATAATAGATACCTTCTCTATTGGACTCATTTGATGTATTAAATGAGATAATATGTAAGAAAAGGTATGTAAACAAGAAGGCAAAATACAAATGCCAGTTGTTAGGAGCCTGGTACTGTTGGCCAGCTAATCTTTCTCTCAGCCTCTTTGTTTTGGGGAAATTGTGCTGTCTAGACAAACTGACACCCATTGGAGAATTAAAAACAAAAGTGAGAGCAGGAGGAATGAACAAGCACCAGCTGTTGAGTGAATGGACATGCATGTGAGGGTAAACATACATCAAGGGGGAGAATGTCAGCTGAGATGAGCGTGTTTCCTAGAAGCTGTCAAAGCAGAGTGACAAGCAAAATCCAGACGGGCTTTCCTTGGCTCACTGTGATTTTTTTAGGCCTGGAATATTTGGTCTGAGATGATTTGCCCTTGCCATTTGCTCATACAGTTGTGCATTGCTGCTCCCTCTGCCCTGAGCTGCAAAAGAAAATATACCCATTTCCCAAGGACAGCTGTCAGGCAAAACATTAGCATAGCTCTAGGTCATCTGGTAAATCAGAGGCCACAACTCTGTCTATAGGGGCCAAGCAGGAAATGCACATGAGTGAATAGGATCTCACCCCTCCATCTGAGGGCAGCAGGGGCCAGTGTGGCCCGATTTTGTCAGATCTTCAGATTTTTTTCAAGAAAATTCATATATGCTGATGTTTCTGCGAAATGTTCCTATTTCTAAAAATCACTTGTGGTTGTTTTTGCTTTTTTTTAACCTCTAGACAAAGAAATTTCATTTAGCTCAACCCAATATAATCTAGAAATACAAAAAGAGCTCCCATTTTCTTGCAGTGTGGGAAACCTCAAGAGGCTTTCCCATGCAACAAATATTTCCTGGAAAAAACATGCTTATACACACACATACTAATCGTAATAGCTAACAGCTCACTCAGCACCTGGCAGGTACAGTATAGGTAAGCCCTCACCTAATCCTCCCAACAACCCTGTGAGGTTGATGCTATTTTTAATCCTAGTTTACGTAAAGCCTCACCATCAGTAGAAGGGACACAAACATACATGTCTCCCACCTCTTCCTCCTTTTCTCCTCTTCCCACCCAGCCCACTTCCTGCAGCCATTTCCTCCTTCCACCCCACTCTTTGTGGGGTGCATTTCCTTCTTTTTCCACAGTCTCCCTTTTCTCACTTTCCACAATCCCCTCCTTTTCATCCCTCTTCTTTTTCTCCCTCTGCTATTTCTACCCACTTCTTTCATTCCCATCATCCCCTTCTCCAGAGTCCTTCCCTCTCTCTTCATTTTTTCTTGCCCTCTTCTCCACGCCTCCACCTCAAGTCTCATTTCTTTCTTGGTTTGTTTGTATTTATGCTTTATACCCTGCAGTATATATGCTCCCAGATAATTAAAACACCCTGTGCAGTGCCTGGTGCATGACATAGTCTTGGTTAATGTCAGTCTGCTCCTTCTACACAATTTAAAAGAAATGTGGAAAGTCAAGCCGTTTAAATGGAAATAGAAAACCGAAGCCACGAGAAGGAGGAGGAGGAAAACATGTGAACCACAAGGGCCAATCTCTGGTTACTGTGATTGAGCGTGAAATTTCGCTTCCTGGTGGCAAAGCCCAGAATCTGTTCAGACTTAGTGACCCCTGTCTTCTCCGGTGTGCTCTGGGTGAAGGGCCAGAGGAGAGGAAATTAATTCCCTTTCTTTGCCCTGACCCACATCCTGCCTGGAAACAATTGATCCCCCCCCCCCCACTCCCCCATCTCAGCTTTCTTTTGGCAATCCTTGCTCTCTCACTGGACAGCCAGAGCTGTACTGTGTTAAAATCTCACTCCCACCCTATTTAGATGTTGTTTTGTGTAGTAAGGAGGCAAGTCTTACGATGAAGGTAATTAGTAATTAGACTTGTTGTGAGGGTGTTGCGAGGGGATTTCTTCAATGCTTGGTTAACCAAAAAGCTTCTGAGGGTAGGTTCAAGCTACAGCTAGAGGGCTATGGAAGAATATTAGAAAAGAAAGATGATGGAAGGAAAGAAGGGAGGGAGGGAGAGAGGGATATTTTTCTGAATCTCCTATATTTTCCTAAATTCCTTATCTATCATCATCATCTTCCCTCTGAGTCCTAAAGATGAATCCATATCTCCCTTTCCAGCCACTCTCTTTAAAAGCTAGTCTTTTATATCCAGCACTATCTCGTGCACCTATAGAAATCTGTGTGCACAAATCTACTATTTCATTACTGACCAAACTGTCCTCCAAACACAAAGCAGTAACTTGGGGGTCCTTTAGACTGTCTGTGCTACATTGGCTGTGGACACCACATGTTAATAGTGCCATTGTGAACTGGACTAGAGAAGGCGCCAGTAATCAAGAGGTCAGAGGTTAAAAAAAAATCTTGAGAAGAACAATTGTGGGACATCAGTGTGGTGGCCCCAGAGAAGGGAAAGTTAACAGATTCCAAGACTGACTTTAGATATTTGCATAGCTCTCTCAAGTCAGACTTCTGAAATAATTCCCCAAGATTTGGTGTCAATTAATTAGGACACCTTCTAATTGAGATGGGCAGCAAAGTGTAGGCTGACTCTGAAGTCAGAATAAACCTGAATTCAAATCCAGCTCTGTCTTGGTCTAGGCTTGTGTTTGGGCAATGAACATCGCTCACCTCAATTTCCTTGCTGTAAAAAATGATAATAGTAGTTCCATCTCATTAAAGTTATTATGAAAAATATGTGAGCTAATATAGCACTCAAGCAATTGTAGCTAATACTAATATTCCAGTTTCTTCTATGGGAATGCAACAGAAGAGGAAGCTTCGATAAGCTGGACTATTGTATTGTTTGGATCACAAGGATCATAAGGTTTTCTTCATTCTTCTTCATTTTTCTTTAGTTCCTTCTTTTGTTCATTCATTCTTCCCCCTCTCTTATTCCCTCCCTTCTTCCCTTCTTCCTTCCCTCCTATGTTAGTCAGCCAAAGGGGTGCTGATGTAAAATACCAGAAATTAGTTGGTTTTTATAAAGGGTATTTATTTGGGGTAGGAGCTTATAGATACCAGGCCATAAAGCATACGTTACTTCCCTCATCAAAGTCTATTTTCATGTGGTGGAGCAAGATGGCTGCCGACAGCTGCAAGGGTTCAGGCTTCCTGGGTTCCTCCCTTCCAGGGTCTTACTTCTCTCTGGGTTCAATGTTCCTTTTCTCCCAGGGCTTGCTTCTCATTCCTCTGTGTACTTACTTCCTGGGGCTCCAGCTTAAGACTTTAGTATCAAACTCCAGCAGCAAAACTCCAATATTAAGAACCCTCAACTTGAGGAAATGGAAAGGACAAATGATTTTATATGGCTATGAGTCTCCAAAAAAGAGCCGAGAGTTCATCAGAGGGGTTGCCCTTACACACACCTCAGCAGAGTTCCAGAGACAGCTAAAGTAGATACAACCCCAGGTATTGGTTCTTCTGAGGACTACAGAGACCCCAGGTTCTATGGTCATGGCAGATGGACTTCAGTGCCATGTCAGTTGGCCCTACTTTGGAGTTTGTGGTCCTGAGTATGATGGATTTGGACTCAGGTGTGATCTTTGTTCACAAGCCTCTCCTGTCACTTTTACCGGACCTGTGGTTGGTGCTAGGGTTTAGTGTATACTCAGGAGACCTGAATCTCTGGACTCTCCATGTGATAGCCAGGCCCTGAGCGTCAACAGACTTGCAACTCCTACACTCTGGTTTATTGGACTTACCCTAGCCAGCTAACAGGGGCATGAAGAAGGTCAACCACCACACCAGGGAGCCAAGAGTGCCTACAATTGCAAACAGGAGAATTGAATCCATCATCCAAGTGGAATTGAAGCACCCTCTTGATACAGAAGTGGAGTGGACCTAACCATCCCAGGGTCCACAGAATGGAGAAATAGAGTATAGATTAGAGTGGACTTACTGATACTCTATTCTGGAACTAATGTGATTAGTAATGGAAGTAAATGTAGCACTGAGATAGAGAAAGTGGCCATGGTAGCTGCTGAGGGTAGGGAGTGGGAAGAAGAGATGTGATGTGGGGGCATTTTCAGGACTTGAAGGTATCCTGAATGGTACTGCAGGGACAGTTACTAGACATTGTATGTCCTCCCATGGCCCACTGGGTGGACTGGGGGAGAGTGTAAACTGTAATGTGGACCATTGATCATGTGGTGCAGCAGTGCTCAGAGATGTATTCACCAAGAGCAATGAATGTCCCATGATGATGGAGGAGGTTGTGGTTATGGGAAGAGTGGGGTGAGGGGTGAGGTGGGGTGGTATATGGGGACCTCATATTTTTTTAATGTAAGATAAAAAATTAATTAGTTAATTAATTTTTTAAATAAAGAACCCTCAACTCTGTCCTTTGCCACACCTTTTATCTGTGAGTCCCCACCCACCAAGAAGCGGGGACTCAACACCCTAATGAAGTGTCCCAATCAAAGCCCTAATTATAACTCAATCACGTCCAGGCACAGACCAGATTACAAACATAGTCCAAAATCTATTTTTGGAATTCATAACCATATCAAACTGCTACACTTCCTTCCTTTTCTGTTCCCCCATAACCATCCAGCTACAGCTTGAAACTGTATTCTGTAAACTTTCTAATTAACCAAGAGCTACAGATTTCCTTTAGCAACACATTAGCAACAGTTCCAAATTGCCTTCATTATAAGAGGTGCCTCCTTCCTTATTCAAAAATGAAAAAATTCTAAACAGGATTTGAATGAGATTCTGAAAGTGACTCAGAAGTGTTTGGGAAGGAGAAGAAAGGGTACTTTGCAATAGTATATGAAGAAAGGAGAGGGAAAGCACCAAGACTAATTATATCAGAATCTCTGAGGGTGGGACCAGATGGTAATAGTCATTAAAACGCCTCCAGGAGATTCCCATGTGCAGCCAAGGGGGAGAGTCACTGTTTTAGGAGAGGGACAATCAACGGGGTGGAAAGCTGCAGAGCTCATGAGGTTGCACGCTCTACTGCAGTGTGAGAATGTGGATAACTTTCTAGACTAGACAGTATAGAATGTGGATAGCTTTCTAGACAGCAAAGCTGTGGAAGTAGAGGTCAGGCTGTGAAATGAAGACATGTGTGGCTAGAAAGAGCCCACATGTGGGTGTGGCTTAACCCTTCAACAAATATGGTGGAACCTGGAATGGAAGAGTGGAGAGAACAGCTGAGAAGTGAGTCAAAGCAGTACAATTTCTTCTATTCTACTTTTTTGCTTCTGAAAACAAGTTTTATTTAAAGAAGAGTTGAAATGCATTACATCACATTAAAACTGAAGGATGAGGGGACCCAAAACCAGTTTTGGTACGTCACATGGCAGTGGGTAGCTATTCCTAAAAAATGCAAGCTCTACAGCTCACTATGGGACCAATTCATCAGTTTGAAATGTGCCCCCTTATCAAAAGTTTAACTCTGATAGAAGGTTGGCCTCACATTCTGGTGGCTCTTCATGTGGAGAAACTAACTAAAAGATTACGTCTGGTCAAAGGCCTTGGTGGCATCACCTCACTGGAGGGAAGGTGGCCTCTAAGCTCTGCTCACCTGCTCAGCTTCGAGATACCTGGGGCTCTCTCTTTTGCTACCCAAAGGCTTCCTTCTCTTGGTACCCCTGCTGTGCCTGCCTCACCCCATCTTTTCTCAGCTCCACCCAGGGCTGGTTAGGTGGTGACATTCTTTCAGGACAGGGAACTCTGCAGAGGGAGGGCCAAGGAGCCTCTGGCCAAACCTCGCCATCTGTGATTTTGAGGCTCTGGGTGTGATGGAAATATCACGTTATTGCTTTGTTTCAGGCTGGACACTGCCAGGCACCTGCTGCTTGAGCTCTGCTTAAATGAGGGACTTCAAGACTGGACAGCATGGCTGTCTTCAGTTTATTGCATGAAACTAGTCCAAGTTCAAAGCAGACCCCAAATGGGTACATTATATAAGCCGTGAGGTTTTGAAACTTGTGACAAGGGTGAGAAGGGAAATTTTCAACTGCTTGTAAGGAAGACCTCACTTAATCTTCAGGAGCCACAAGCTCTTAAAACCCATGAGCCTATAGCTGGTCGTTCTTAGCTAGCACAGTCTCTACGAGGAGCTGGCCAATGTGCCTTCACTTGATCACCTTGCTGCTGAATCATTTCTCCACATCCTTGATGCTCCAGTGCGATACCAGTGCAAGCTAATTTCTTCTTAAACGCCTTCACTTGTTTCTTGTTGTTGTCCTCATCAGCAATCCCTTGGGCACTGGTAAGGGTTTCCTGCCATTTCTTTGTGGAATTAAAAAATGGATTAATCCTCCATCCCAGCAAGAAGCAGGCATCACCCTTCCTTGCTTCAACAAAGGGGTCAAAAGAGAGGAGGTTCTGGAGAGCGACCTACCAAAAGATTCCTTTTTGGGAGCCAGGAAACATCAGGAAGCCAGAGGGCTCGAAGGGAAGGCTACTGAGTTGCTGGGGCCTATTAGAACATAGTTTATTTTTAGAATATGGGAGACAAGCATCTTTGAACCAAAAACAAATCCACCTTATCTTGTAAATTTGCCATTTAAATCATTGCAAACGATGACAAATGTTTATATTCATCCAGTAGATTTCCTCTTGGTGACTTCAGGCCCATCTGGTGATCTTACTACTAAAGATCCATCAAGATCTGCCTGATGATTTACTACTCATTTCATTTTCATTGCCATTTATCAAGTTTCCTGCTTGTGTGTCAAATAAGTCATTGAATGACCTACCTTAACCCTCACACAGACCCATAAAAGGGTTGCCTCCCATTTTAGAGATGAGGATGTTTTATGGGTTAGGAAATGAACTTCACAGAGATCCCATAGTTTGCCCAGGCTCACTAAGTGGTAAAGCCAGCATTCAAACGCGAGTCTGTAGAATTCCAAATCCCATGCTCTTTTCACACTGCCCCTGCTTCCAGGTAAAGCATAAATTAAATCCCTAAAGAGCTGCTAGCAGCCTTTGAAAGCTGCAAGATGACAAAACTGATGCCCTGAAAGTAATGGTATCCTGGCCTCTGGTATGGGCAAAATGAATGACAAAGAGAAACTATATCAGGGAAGCAGACTTGGCCCAGTGGATAGGGCATCCGTCTACCACATGGGAGGTTCGCGGTTCAAACCCCGGGCCTCCTTGACCCATGTGGAGCTGGCCCACATGCAGTGCTGATGCGCGCAAGGCGTGCCCTGCCACACAGGGGTGTCCCTCGCATAGGGGAGCCCCATGCACAAGGACTGTGCCCTGTAAGGAGAGCCGCCCAGCGCGAAAGAAAGTGCAGGCTCCCCAGGAATGGCACCACACACACAGAGAATTGACGCAGCAAGATGACGCAACAAAAAAAAACACAGATTCCTGTGCTGCTGACAACAACAGAAGTGGACAAAAAGAAGAACACACAGCAAATGAACACAGAGAACAGACAACTGGGTGGGGCAGAGAAATAAATAAAATAAATCTTTAAAAAAAAAAAAAGAAACTGTATCAGAGGCTGCAGCTTCTACTTCAGGTGGCAGAGGGGCTTGAGCAAGACACGAAGCGTTTCAGAGGGATGGCTTGGGGTCATTGCCCAGGAAGGTAGTAGAGAGAAAGCCAGAATCCAATTGCCCATAAGTGAGCAAATCTGAAAATGCAGCATAGCATTTTAAGCTGCAAGTGGTTGGGATTGGACAGGGTCGACCACTTTCAACACTTGTCCCTCTCCACTAGCTGCTTGCTCCTCTTTCCTTTCCTGGATGCCTGACCCTTGCTGACTTCTTCCTGCCAAATCATCTGACACGTGCCAGCTCATGTGGCCATCTTCTCTTGCTGCAACCAAATCTCCACCTTCCTGGATTAGTCCAGAAAACTAATTAGTGTCCATTTGCAAGCAATACTTTTCTCCTAGTATATCCAGATTTATTTATGATCCAGAGGGCTGCTTTAATTTTATTAGCTTAGAGGAGAATGGAATCTAATAAATACATAATATCAGTTTCAAATTGCAGCATAATCTATGCCAAAGAGATGATTTCCATTTGGCCTGAAGTCTGTGCTATTAGTATTTGTTATTAGTTATTACTTGCACTGAGATGGGGGAGTGAGCAAAATATTGCCCTCCCCTCCAATGGAAAGGCCTCACATCCTGGGACTTGCTGATGCAATGCCCACACAAAAAAGCTAGTGACATGTCATGTAGCCTTTAAAAAAATTATTATATTTTCAAAGAGACTGGCCAGAAAGGTCATCCCGGGACAAGTTTTAGATTCTTTGAGAATAAAGTTGGGTAAGACCAAAACAGAGACTGTTTAGCTTGGACAGACTAATTGCCAAAATGCCCATAAAAGGGTGGATCAGCTGAGCATTTTATTTTGGGCTCATATTTTCAGATTTTCTTCAAAAGTTAGTCTAACAGAAATTTGAGAAAAGCTGTGTGACACAATCCATAGAATAAAAATGCCACAAATAGAGCTTATGTCTCAGACCAAATTGGTCCAGGCAGTTTGTGAAGATATGGACATGTTGCTGTTTATGAGGTCCCTTATTTATCCCAAAAGTCAATGGGAGAAAGGTAGTGTAGGGCATTTGCTGAGTGCCCACTGTGTGCCTGGCCCTGTGTCCTAGATCCTAACTAAACATTATCTCATTCTCTCCTCTCAGCTTGTCATGAGTTTTATATTATTCCCATTTAACCAAGAAAGAAACAGAAATTGGGAGAAATGAAAGACCAGGAAATTGTGGCAAGTGCATGGGGAAGAAAGGATTTGGGAAAGGAGACTGAAACTAATATGTGGCCAATGAGTGTTTGAATTGATGGATAAATGAACCTTGGTCACCAGATAAGAAATGTATTATGCAGTGTATCTGTAGGCCCTGAATCCATTCCAACACCTGGAAATTGGATGCTTTTGGGAGACTAAAGTTTCAGTCAAGGCATAATACAATGTTCAGGGACCCCTGGGAAGAATCATCACCATCTCCTCCTCATCTCCTCTAGTCATTTCCTCTGAGCCTCCTCAGTGTAGGTTCTAGGTCTCAAGGAAGCAGAGAAGAAACCAAATGCCACAAGAACCAGGGGAGGCTTGTAATACTGCTAGGGTGGACTGGAGGCAGCCTCTTCTGTGGAAGGCTGGTTATGCGCACTAACTCCTCATTGGAACCCACTTTCCAGGTAGGGTAAATGAGACTCGGAGGTCTCAAATCTCAGAGGAGAGGACATTTGAAGAATTGCAAAGCCCCACATATCCATTCAAGAACAGGAAAGGAAAGACCTCCTTGAAGGCCAAGAAGACACATTTGGTCAGGGAAGAATGTTCTAGAAGGAGAATAGTAAGATGCAAGTTGGATGAGGATTGGATAAGAGTTCAAACTGTGAAGGACTTGAAATTCCAGGAGAGGTAATTTTGACTTTATTCTGAGGAGAGTGGGAACCCATCAAAGGTTTTTGAATGAGGGAGAGATCTGTGGGAAGCAGATCTTAGAAAGATTAAGCAGGCTGTGATGGTTTGAAGCTGTATGTACCCCAAAAAAACATGCTCTTAAATCTAATCCATTCCTGCAGGTGTAAACCCACTGTAAGTAGGACCTTTTGATGAGGCTACTTCAGTTAAGGTGTGACCCACTTCAGATGGGTCTTAATCCTGTTACTGGAGTTCTTTATATAAATGGAATGAATAAAGAGAGAGAGAGAGAGAAAGCCTCTGAGGCAAGAAGCTGAAATCAACAGAACCCAGAAGAGAAGGGAGAGACCAGCAGACTCAGCCAGGTGCCTTGCAATGTGACAGAGGAACCGAGGATCTGTGGCCTCCCGGCTGCAGGAAGAAAGCGTTGCCTTGATGATGCCTTGATTTGGGACTTTTCAGGCCTCAAAACCATAAGCTTGCAAGCTAATCAATTCCCATTGTTCAAGTGGAAACATTTCACAGTATCTGCTTTAAGCAGCCTAGGAAACTAAAACCCAGGTTATGGTATGCAGGGTGGGACTGGAAATGGGAAAGCCAGATGGGGGCTCTTCTCAGAAGAATTCCATGATCTCTGAAAGCCCTGGCTGTTCTGAGACTCTGTGTCACTTGAGCCTTGCTGCATTATGTCTTGGGTGACTGAAGCAGTCTTCCTAGGCTGCTTAAACTCAGTCTGAGGTAGCTTCACAATGACTGGACCAACCCTATGGCCTTGGATGGGAAATGTCATCCTGGCAGTGAGCAAATTCCAGAAACTCTTCCAGGAGAGAACACATGCTAAAAAAGGAGCCTGCACATTACACATGAGTTGACCTCAGGAAGCAGGGAGCTAGTGGTGAGGGGGGAAACCACAGAGGGAAAACAATGTGCTTACCTCTCAGAATTTTTTCCACTTCTGCAGGACATAAATTTAAACTATGGGCCCCCCAACAGAAACCTGAGAATATGAAGGGCTCACTTGAAATCGGTCAACACTTAAGCTTTTCCAGAGAAGTTGCCTGAGCCCCGCGCCTACTCACACATGCACTGCCTCCCCAGATTGCTTTAATCAGTGCAATCCAGGAATCAATACACCAGGAAAACCCTAGCCCAGCCCTTGCTTTTTTTTTTTTAAGATTTATTTATTTTATTTATTTCTCTCCCCTTCCCTCCTCCCAGCCCAGTCGTCTGTTCTCTGTGTCTATTTGCTGCGTGTTCTTCTTTGTCCACTTCTGTTGTTGTCAGCGGCACAGGAATCTGTGTTTCTTTTTGTTGCGTCATCTTGTTGTGTCAGCTCTCCATGTGGGTGGCGCCATTCCTGGGCAGGCTGCACTTTCTTTCACCCTGGGCGGCTCTCCTTACGGGGCGCACTCTTTGCACGTGGGGCTCCCCTACGCGGGGGACACCCCTGCATGGCACGGCACTCCTTGCGTGCATCAGCACTGTGCATGGGCCAGCTCCACATGGGTCAAGGAGGCCCAGGGTTTGAAGTGCGGACCTCCCATGTGGTAGACGGACGTCCTAACCCCTGGGCCAAGTCCACTTCCCCAGCCCTTGCTTTTTGAGGAGTGTGTACTCATCTTTTTACGAGAGGTTAAAAATCGAGATGTCAGTGTGGAGGGCAGTGCAGGAGAACTGGTTTGAATCTCAATTCTGCTACTAGCCCTGTAACCTTGGGCAAGCTCACTCAGCTGCAAAGCACTCATAAAAATATGAGGAACAGAGGAAATCCTGCCTCTGGTGGCATCTTCCACTGAGTAAGGAGCTGACACCCCTGTTGACCAGGGGTCATGGGTCAGTGCCTACAGGGCCAGGCAGGAGATGCCAGTGAGTAAAATGACTGAGAAGCCAGAAATAGGCAGATTTCAGTGAAATTTCCCAAGTTTTCAATAACAGCAACTAATTCAGATTGTGTTTAAACCCCAAACAAAGCAGTGGACCTCATGTGTCTGCCAGTGTGCAAGCAAGAACTGGCAATTTGTAAATTGTCCTAGATATTGAGCCATGGCAAAGTAAAGCCATCAGACCGACCTGGGTCCACATCCTGCATTTTTCCAACTACTAGTTGATGTCCTTGAGCAAGTTCCATGCCTTCTCTAAAGTTTGCTTTTCTAAGAGAAGAAATGTAGATAATAAGGACAGCCCATAAAGCCCTACTGAGGATTACCTGAGATCAAAAGGGCAGGGGCCCGGAGCAGTTGTAGCTCAGTGGTTGAACTCCTGCTTCCCATGTGCCAGGTCTTAGGTTCAATTGCCCCACTCCACTGCCTAAAAAAAAAAGGTGCAGAGGCCTGACCAGTCAGAATGAGCCTGCAGCAGTCTCCAGAAGCACCTGCTGGGCCAGACATTAACTCTTCAGTTGCTGGGCTGCAGGGAGGTCCTCTGGGGTTCCGGGAAGAGCTGGAGTATGGATGAGAGGCTGGTGCCACAGCTTTTACTGAAGCTCTTAGCCCAGCTCCCAGGCCCTGGGAATATTCCTATACCCTCTTCTTACCATCCAGAATGGGTTTTCTGCCACTTGGGACTGTGCTCTGTGTTAAGGGGGATAAAATACCAAGAAAGACTCGTCCTACTCTTAGGAGACATGTGGCATTTTTAAACGTCATCACGGGCCAAGGCACTGTGTAAGTGCCTCCTCCCAAGGGTGCAGAGGAGAGGAAGAGGACCAGGAATTGATGGACTGGAGGCCCCGGGCATCGAGACCGGGCAGAAGAGGGGCAGGCAGGACCACGACTCTGCAGCGCAGCAGCGTAGGGCCCCGGGCTCACCAGCGGCCCACACGTGGGGCTGAACGCCCATTGGTCGCCACCTTGAAATTCTCATTTTATCTTTGAATTTTTGTTTTGTAAATGAATTGTGAGGGGACCCCAGAGCCTGTGCTGGGACCTCCCGCTGCCTCCTCGGGACAGGTTCCTGCGCAGGGCCCCCTGCTGCCGGCCCCACGGGTCAGCACGTGCCTGTGAGTCGCATGGCAGTGCCCAGCGCCTGTCACTGCACTCACTGGCCCAATGAGGGGGCAAAAGAAGTGACAGAGGGAGAAAGAATGTGGAAGTACAAAAATCTGGAATTGAGAACCTCTCCACACCAGGGGGCCCTCTCTGGGAAAGCCCTGCTGGGATACACAACCCAGTGAGCAGCCCCTGGCCGCTCTTGTCAAGGACAGGCTGATTTCCAGTTCCAGGGGTGGATGAGTGCTTTCTCTTCTGAAAAATGGCTCATTCCCCAGATACTCAACTTCATGGCACATGCTAGCACTGATTCTTCCTCCTGGCCTCCCCAGACTCAGTGAGGAAGCAAAGGAGACACTCCACTCAGAGAAGGGTGACAGGCCCCGGCCCCTCCCCACCTCCAAACAGGCTTAGGCCCCAGGCTGGCAGTGGAAGCCGGGACGGGGAGGCATCCGTGCTCAGCCTGGGGGCCCCCACGTGAATAAACAGTGGACAGTCCTCTGAGCGTCCAGGCTTTGGGATGGGGAAGGGTGACTCCTACGGGTAAAAATAATCCACCAACAGCCTTAAAACACCATCTAAACATCAGTTGCACACACATCAATATCAAACCCAACAATTGTACTTACGCCTGGCCTGGCAGGGTTCCAATCAAGGCATTATCAGCTAGCTTTACACCTAAGACCTCCAAGTATTAACTAGCCTACAGGACACCCTGGAGTAAAAGGGAGAAAATGTCCCATTGTTAAGTTGGTGTTTTTCCTTAAAGTGGCAGTCTCCAAATAGGATTATCCCTGAGATATCTGTCCAAGAAAATAAATAATCCATTTGCATATTTTAGAGTTAAATTGATAGAAAGTTCTACCTATTGAGGCAGACTTTTCCTTTCTGTAGCTTCTATGAATTGATCCTAGTTCTGTTCTCGAGAACAAGGTCTACCCTCCTCCCACATGGTGGTCTTTCCAATACTTGGGACCCCACTTGTTCTCCCTTCCGAGATGGCCATGCCTCACATCCAGGAGCCACAGTCTCTCGACTGTTCCTCTCAACTTCCACAGCTCCACCATCTTTGTCTCCTTCTGGGCTTATTCTCCATCTGTCAGAAATTAACTGCCCTTCCCTGCTTTGACTCTACAACGAAACCATTACCCTCAAACCCTGCTGGTAGGAGAGCTAATTTACACAAACTTTCTGGGGAGGATTTTGGCAATACATATCAAATTCATTAAAATAAGCATATCTGTCCATGTCTTAGAATTTATCCTAAGGAAATAATCATGGATATGTGCAAAAAATTAGTTACAAGGATGTTCATTACAGGGGTCTTTATTATTCTAACATACAGAAACGATTTAAACATCCAATAATAGAACAATGTTAAATAAATTATGGTGTATTCACGTTAAATACTAAGCAACCACTAAAATGATAATTCAAGCACATCTATACAGACTTATATGAGCATTTTTAGAATCATGATGGAAAAGCAGATTATGAAAGAGTGGGTACAATCTGATTACATTTTTATTAAAACATCCATCTGCTATATATACAAACTTTCCCATGAGGTTATCTGTAGCTCTCTAGTGTTGATGCGATTGAAAGTGTTTCTCTTTCCTATCTAGTTTCTGCAATGGGCTATTCCATTTGTGATAAGGAAAAATAACTGTTGAAATGTTAGAAGGATTAAAATTAGAACAACTCTTCCGCAGTTGCCTTGTGCTATTAGGATAAGATCCAAATACCCGGGCTTGGAACACAAAACCTGTTGGACTTCAGTGTTTGATTTCTTGTAAGAGTCCTCACTATCACTGTCCATTTCAGCCAGAACCAGCCACCTAAAATTCCCCAAATTTATTTCCTTGCTTTCCATCTTACACCTTCTGCTTAAAACGTATTCTAGGTTTAGAAAATGGCTCAGGGAGCTTGCCCCAAATTACACGGCTAATAAAATGGCAAAGCCAGCCCACACTGTCCGTCTACAAAGCCCATGGTGACTTCCCAGCATCATAATGAAAATCTAAGAAGGTCAAGGTGATTGTTTTCTAATTCTCTCTGCGCTGTATATAATCTCAGCATAGGCAAGGTAATCACTTAAACTGTTTACAACATTATCTAGGGGTTGAGAAAAACCTGAAATATGGTCCTTTCCACTGCCATATATACAGAGCCAAAATGATTCAAAAAATATGCTCATCGCTTTAGAGAGGAATGGTTCAGGGCATTTGGAGCAATAATTTAGCTAGACGTTGAAGCCCAGTTTGCAAACACATGCCCTGTGTAGTCAAATTTCGCTAATGTGGTCTACTCTGACTTCTTTGTCTCTTTCATTAGAAGAATTTAATATTGAATTTCAAAACCCAAATGCCATAAATAAATTCCAGATGTCTTCCCAAATCTCAAAATCTCACATTAGTAAAAGGAGAGACATTGCTACATATGAAATCGATGGTTACATTTCAATTCACTGAAATGCCAGAAGAATCTTTGGACAGTTCTTCAGCCTTTTTCCTCCATGAAAATACACGAACTCTTTTGAGATTCTTCAGCATCTGGGTCCTAAAACTTTGCAAACCACATGTCTGACATATGCTCTTCTGCTTTCTTTCTCCCCACGAGGGACAAACAGCGTCGTGGTGAAATGCAACTCACCAGCAGCCAGGCTGCCTGGGTTCCCAGCAGGATGCAATGTCTTTGGACAAGTTACTTAACCTCTTTCTTCCTCATATATTTTTTTAATCTGTTAATTGGGGCTATCACAGTACCTCCTTCACAGGGTTGTTGCAGAGGTTAAATCTATTTAAAGTGTTTAGCATAGTGCCAGCCACACAATGAAAGATTCAATAAGTGGTCCAAAAAATGATTATTTATTTTCTCCCTTCTCCCACCCGCACTAAGGATTGGCAATTATGTTTGCAGGAAATACTTCATTTTAACCGTGAAAGGCCTTTATTGTTAACCCTTAGCCAAGCATTGGGGATCCATATATATTCCAGCATCTTAATTTCACACCCCCATGCCATGCACTGGGGCCAGTTGGCAACCAGACAAGCTTGACACTATTTCACACTTGGCTTATCTTTTCACCACCCAATGGTAACAAAAGCTTGCATCATATTTTATTTTTTACAAAGTCCATTCACATATGTCGCCTTACTTACCCTTCATGTCAACTCTGTAAGGAAGTATTATTATTATCGTGATTTGGCAGTGTGGGAAATGAAAGCCTAGACAGATGAAAAGACTTGCCCAAAATTATGCAGCTAGTAAGTGACTCAGCAGGGGTTTGAATCTAGAGTCCCTGCCTTGAAATTCCGTGTTTTTTTTCCTAGCAAACCACACTGCTAAGATTATAGGCTTAAAGGATAAAAACCTTAAAAGAAGTCTCATTAATTTTTTGATTGTCTCTCTTCCATTGGGTGTTACCGTTTATATTAAGTTTTAATTTTCCTGTTTTGTCTGAAGTTGCCATGGTTGGCAGGACTGAGCTCAGCAGTCAAGCTGCCAGATTGAAGCTGTTGCTATATGATTGTGTGTTGGGTGGTTAGTTTTCTTTTTTAAAAGATATGCATAATTGGTGTTTTCTTTGAAGCAGAATTTTATGTTACATTGTAGCCAACCGATGCCTCATCTAAAAAGAAAAATGAACTATTCCAGAAAATTTGTTTGAGAAGAAGCCACTTGGTTTGCAAAGAGGAAGTGTTACACTAATCTAAAGTCATCCCTAATGGAGGGAAATATGGAGCAGAGGTGTATCAGTTAAGGAATGTATCTGGCTTCATGACACAGACACCTAAGGTCAGTGGCCAGGCCAAACAGGGCCTCTCTTTTCTCACCTATAAAGATGCTTGGAGGCATGCAGTCCAGAGTAATGTGATGACATCACAATGTCATCGAGGACCTAAGTTCCTTCTAGTAATACCTTTCTGCTCCTCCATCTTAGTATGATAGTCTCTTTATCACCATCACAAGACGTCAACTCTACCTCAATGTCATGACTGCATTCTGACCAGGAGGAATGACAAGAGACAAAAATACAAAACTGATAAGTGACACCAATTGAGTCTTTCCTCTTTAGGAAACTTTCCTAGCAACCTCTTCCGTCAATCTCTGCTTATGTATCAAGGTCCCAACCGGGTGCGTCACATGTCCTTCCCAATAGAGTGACTTCCCTCTACTCGGCTTCCCTACAAGGGAATCTGGGAAGATGGGTACTATAGCTGGTCCCATTGCCTCCCCAGACAAATGAGGCTGTTAGTGAAGAAGGGTAAGATGGACATTGGGAAGCGATTGACAGAATCTGCCAGGAAAACTTGCACCTGTAAAGTACTAGGCCTAAAACTAAAACAATGCTTAAAACAGAAGAAAGAAAGAATAGTAACCTTGCATTAGCCAAAAAAAGTGATACCCAGAAAGATGTAAAATATGAAACAGGATGCACTTTCCTCAGAGGGTGGCAATGTAGATTTTTCACAGGTAACAATGCCTGGCTCAGAGTAGACACTCAAAAATAGCTTCCAAATGATTCCCTTCTCTTTGTCCTCGCCCTCAAATAAACTTTGATGCAACGAACATGGTGTTAGATGCAACACCAGTGGGAATGCCTTTATTTATATTTGTGTTGTCTAATTGATCTGATTGTGATGTGATTACAGCTACCGTTCTGGCCAGGGCTGGCCATATCTTCCCTGTCATCCCCTTCTCTTGACAAACTTAGCCACCCCTGCCTTTATCAGATGGTGTCAAATCCTTCCTGTTTATGTTCTCTCCTTTGGGTTGGCTCTTCAAAGCTGTGAAGATACTGTTTTCACCTTTAGCATCATCACCTAAGGCATAAATAGTCTTCAGCTGGGTGGGTTATTAGCCTCTTCTGGGGGCTGGGTACTGAAGAGAAGCCCAATCGTGTCTGTGGAATGAATGAATCCCAGCTTCATCATTTACCTGTGTGGTCTTGGGTAATTTTCATAACTTCTTAACTTCCTATGAGTGAGAAAAAGTAAATAAATGTTTGTGGTTGCAAGCCATTGAGATCTGGGAGTTGTTTATTATGTTGCAGCATGATGGCAGCAATAGCTGACAACTACAGCCTGCCTCCAGGTAGCTGGGGGAGGGAAGTTCCTGGAAAAAGGATGCTCAGTAGCTAATGCTAAAGGTATTTACTATAGAATGCTATCCAGGCTGTAACAAGATACATTGTTTCTCTAGCATTAGTTAAAGTTAACAATCTTGAATTTTAGTGACCTCACATGTAATAAAAGTTAGTAAATGACACATGAACTTCCATGTCTTGAACACCAACATGGAAAAGAAATATTTCTTAGGCAAGCATTATTCAGTTGCCTCAGTGGGCAAGCACATGGGATGCCGATGATAAAAGAAAACACCCAGAATGCTTATCTCACTGACACAGCTGCATAATAAATGTGTTGGGTTTGAGTTATGGGAGACAATTAAACCGCCTCTGTGCATAGAGAGTAGAACAGATGATTTTTGACTCCTTGTGAGGCAAAAATAGCATCCCTTGCTTGTCAGTGAAAACCAAAGCTGGAGTAAATTTGGAATTCTGAGGTGCAATCGCCCCAGCACTTTGCTTCTATTAAAATGGAAATACACATCAGAGCAGAACATGACTTTCCATCTTGTTAACATGCTCATGTATATGACTTCTCTTCATGAGACAGCCAGTGAAACAAGGATTTTGGAAGCAAGGAAACAGGTGTTTTTCACACATATGGTATGTTCAACATGTAGGGTGTAAGTCACAACATAGTGTCTTTTCAAGGCATTTGTCAAATAGGAAAGGATATCGTTCAAGAGATTTATTTTTTTCAGGCAGCATAAACAACTGGAAATAAACTTGTGTACCTTAGGCTCAGACCTGGGTTTAATTCCCAAATCTGCCATCTATTACCTGAACAACCTTGGACATATTATTTATCACTACTGAGTTTTTTTTTCATCAGCTGGAAAATGAGGAAATTGTTCCATTATTTTCAAATGGAAATAATATTACTTAAGTTGAACCAAAAGAAATTGCCATATTTGGAGGTTAACAGTAATTGAATATTGGCAATATTCTATGGTTCAACCTAAACCCATCTTATTGAACTGAGTCAAGAACAGAAGAGCTCTTATATGTCTATTAGTCATAACTCTTTTGGCTTCACATGACAGGCAACTCAAACTACCTTAAGAGAAAAAGAAATGCATTAACTCATGTAATTTGGTAAAAGTGAAATGGTGGGACCAAAGGGTTCAAACAGCATTCTAGATTCTCTCTCCCCTCCCCTCCACTTCCCTATCCATCTCTGATGCCCTACTTCCTTGTATGTGTTGACTTTGTCTCGCATGATGGAGAAGATGACCAATGATAACCTTCACTAGAAGAAAAAGGGACTTCTCTTTCTCAAAGGCTCTCTTTTTTGGGTTACATGCTTACACCTTGAATAATCACCGATTCCAGACTTGTCACATGGCCCAGCTCATTGTGTTTAGTCCAGGCTGTTTAGTTGCCCACCTCTGGGAAGGGGAGAGAAGTTAAGGGCAGTATAGATGATAGCCTCACTAGAGCCACATAAAATACAAAAGAAGTTCCCGAAGAATATAGGAGTGCTGGGAAGACAGAAAAAAGGTAGCTACCACAGTGTGTACAAAATTAACAGAGAAGCTGGCACATACAGTGCTCTGAAATTAACTAAAGAGTTTCTGACACACTATTCAAAGACTTTAGAGGTATGATTTACTGTTTCACCCAACTTGGTGCTCACTTTGTTCCAGTTTGCTTGGGACTTTCTTGGTTTTAAGATAGAAAGTCCCATGTCTTGGGAAACTCCTCAGGCGTAGGTAAACAAGGACAACTGGTCACCCTACCTACAGATGGCACTTGTAAGTGTAAATCTCAACTACATTTGAGGTCTTTGCTAAGTCAAGTTATTAGTTGCAAGCATCTGTGAAAGAATGGTATAGTATGGTACAAAGTCATGGATAATCCCATGGAAAAATGCAAAGATCATATCTATTTTATTTGGGTTTACAAGATCTATCCCTCTACTTTGCATTCCCCCTCTACTTTCTTTCATTTGATGTAACTTTCTTTCTCTTTCCTCCCCTTCTTTTCTTCCCCTCTTTTTCCTTCCTACTTCTTTTCCTTCCTTCCTTCTTTTCTTCCTTCTGTCCTTCCTTCTCTCCCTTATTTTCTTGTTTCTCTTTTACTTTTCTTTTTGGCAACATATTTATCTTTCAAATTACAGGTCATTTAGATTTAATTTGCAATCTCCAAAGGACCTGATACGTGTTATTTGACTAAAACAAGCTGGTCTCAATTAATACATTTATCCTGGATAATCTGCCAAGTGGAAAACTTCATTGTTGATAAAGATAAGAAGTCAATGTTTATATATTGTGGGTTTTCTAAGACAGCATGGTCATGATGCTGAGCATAAATAGTGGAAAATTTGGGGAAAAAACAGTAGATGGCAAAAAATATGAAATGAGGAAATTAGGTTGTAGAAGGGATTGAGGTTGGGTTTTTTTTTTAGGGATTTTTAAACTTGTTTCAACTGTTTACATAGGGGATACATATATTAATAATAGAAAGTACTGAGATTTGGGAGCTCTTTCTTCTTTTGAATCGATATTATCATTAATTAAACAATGTAAACTAGGACATGCTTCTTGGCTACAAACTATGCTTTGAAGCCAGGCCTGCATTTGAGTGTTTGCAATTAAAATCTTAAAATAAGATTAGAAAGAAGGCAATTTCCTGTCTTCAAAGGACAGCTTTTGTAGGGGAGACTCTTTGGAATTATGCTTTTGAGAGTGATATGATTTTGGAATTGAGTAAGGGCTTAGAGCCTCACCACCTAGTCCTTATCTTTGTTCTACTTCTTGGTAGCCATGAGATTTTGTGTAAGTGATTTAAATTTTCTACCCATACAGTTGTGAGAATTAACTTAATGCCTATAAAGAATCTTTGGACAGTGCTAGCACATAATAAACGTTAGCTGTGATTGTGTTCTTAGTTCCATTGGCCAAATGAGGGAAAACTTGAATGGTTCTTTAGAGTGGATGGTTTATTTTTTCTGGGGAAGCAAAATAAATGGCAGATGCAATGCAAACATCACCATTTGAGAGTGGAGATGTTGTTTCAAGTTGTTGCACTACCTCAGGAGGAATAATGTAAAAATTCTTTAAATTGGAACCAGAGGCCATTTATACAGACTAGGGTTCTTAGGGAGGAAATGCATCTTATCTAGGAAGGGGGAAAGGGAGTGGCATGGTGTTCATTTCTAACCCGACTTCCCCTTTATAAAGTTTTGATCATTTGTCATTACTGAGTCAGAGGTAAGAGCCAGAGAAAGGAAAAAAAAAAAATCTATGTTCCCAAGATATTATGTCTCTGCACAGGAGAAGAACTGATTAAAGGCCCAAGTGAGAAAACCCAGCTCAGAATTGGGGAGAGGTTAGTCTTTCCTTCTGCAGAGAAGCTAGCACCATTCTGTAATCCCAAGGATTTTAGATTTTTAACATTCTCTTTTCTATCTGATTATTTTTATTATATAGGAAGGCAATTTGGGGGTATTTATTTTGTATCTGGCAATCTTATTCAACTTATATTTTTTTCTAAGAGTCTTTTTTTTCTTAGGAGGTACTGGGGATTGGACCCAGGACCTCATACATGGGAAGCAGGTACTCAACCACTGTTCCCCATAATATCTTTTTAAATTTGCTTGCATTGGTTAGGTGTGCAATTTTATTCGCTGCTAATAACAATTATTTTGCCTCCTCCAATCCAATAATTATACCTCTTACTTTTGTTTCCTGCTTTATCATCTACAAATTATTTTACCATTATTTAGGCATTTTTGAGCCATGATGGTAAGGATCACTCTGAGAAAATAGCAGCGCAAATCCCAACAAGTAGCTAAAAATCCATTGCAGTAATTTAGATGTGATCTGATGATGCCATGTACAAAGATAATGGGTAAAGAAGTAGCTGAGAAGAGATATCAATGAACAATATTTTAGTCAAATAAATTAATGAATGTAATGAACTATAAACAACAAACTTGAATGCAAAACTTAAACTGTGAAGTAAAAGCAAGAAATTATTGATCTTATTATTCAGGACTAATTAAGAAGCAAGTTCTTCAACAGCAATTGAAACGACTGTAGAGAATCTATACATGAGATCAAATTGCATAGAACTATACAGGCGCACAACAGAATCCATGTAAAAACTGGTGAAACTGAGTAAGATCTGTACTTAATTAATATTAGTGTACCAATAGCAGTTTCTAGTTTTGATTTTGTATGGTGGTGATATGTCACCATTGAAGGGTGCTAAGTTTATTTGTTCATTTGTTTTTGCAACTTCCTGTGAATCTATAATTATTCAAAATAAAAAGGTTGGTTTGTTTTGTTTTTTATAGGGGGGTGGTGGAACCAACAGATGGTAGAGAAACTTGCTGTGTTACTGGCAACCCAGAAGTGCAGGATAGCTGGGAAGCCACTTTGGTGATTCCAGGAGCTCACCTAGAAGTTACTACAAATCTCCCATCAGCTACCCATCCTCAGTTTGTCTGCCATACCACCAGAGAATAATGGCCTCTCATTCTTTTCTAGCCTCTCACATCCCTTTAGTACCCTCATTGGTCAATTTAACCTGGAAATCTGCCTTCCAGGAATTCTGGGAAATGTAGCTCTGGGCTCCTACTTCCTGCTCTACAGGGGGGAGAATGGAAAGTTCCAGGGACGGTGCTAACTTGAAAACATATATTCCAGCTCACTCATATTTAACAGACACTGAAAACTTACAATTTAGTCTTTGCACAAGAGATTAAAAGGAAATTAATCAAAATTTTCAGTTTATAAATAAAAGAAATTCATAAATATTTTAATTTCCTGGCAGTCCCTTGGTCTAATATTCTAGCTATCTTCATCCAAAAGAATTTATAGTAAGCAAATTTTCATAAGAATTTTCCAGTTTATAAAACAATTCCACATGTACTCACTCACCGGCCCTCCACACAATGCTGAGAAAGAAATAATAATAAAAACATTTAATACTTACCTAGCACCTTTCTATTGTTGAAGTGCTTTCATTTATATTATCTCATTTGCTTGTGATCTGCCAACAAAAATGTGCTCCTTGTAGTTCTCTAAACACAACATTCTGTCTTTCCATGTCTTTGCATAAGTAGTTCTTTCAGCTAAGAATGTCTTTCCCTGTAGGAATTACATCTGGAAATCTCCTTTTCTTTTTCAAACCCTGTTCCATCAGGGTCCTGCTTCATCCCTTTCCTGAAAGAGAAGGAAGCTGGTGGAATATGAACAGGCTGCCCCTTCATTCAAAGGGCAAGGCTGTTACCCCTGCCTGATCCCAGGGGTTGACCAGCAGGCGTGGCCCAAGGTCCATTCCTCAGCAGCCTCTTCACTCCAAGAATTTCATTCTTGCTTAGCCAAACCTACTAAAATCATGCAGAACAGAAAGAATATGCAGGGTGTTACTCAAAAGAATTCCACAAAGGGGCCCTGTGAGACTCTGCTCTCAGCATATGTTTGCCAGTCCCATTGCTACAGGTGAATCTTGTAGAGCCGTCCAACTACTTTTTTTTTTTCCCCCTGATTCACCTTCCCTGCTCCTCCCTCCCATCCCTGCAGATTCTCATGTTAAGGTTAGGAAAGAGAGAGGCAAGATGTTCAGTTGACAGATTCATGCCTACTAATTTATTTAGCATTTCTTATCCAACCTACTACAAACCAGGAAATCAGGCACTCTTCTAAGGGCTATAGATAGCTAGTGAGCAAAATATCCTTATCATCAGGGAGCTTACAACCAGTGAGAGAGACAGACAGATATGCAAATTATCTTATAACTACCATTAGAACTGCTCACAGCTACGAACAACTTTTATAAAGTTTTGTAGAAAGGAGGAAAATCAATGAGAGAGAAGTTTAAGACACTATTGCAGGGTGGGTGAGGGGTCGATCAGAAAGGCTTCCGCAAAGAAGGAACACATGCCTTGAGTTTGAACCATGAGTAAAATCCATCAATATAAAGGAGACCGTCAGGGAAGCAGGAGAAGAGCAATTCTGGGCAGAGTCTCCACAACCATCCCCCGAAACTCAGCGGGAACCTGGGGGAACACACACAGCTTCCCTCTACCCCCCTCCTTCCCCCGAGTGACTCAGGTCAACTGAATTAGGAATTAGCAGGGAGGAGTATGGAGGGTCAAGGTCAGAGGCTGGGAGAAAAGAAGAGTTGGAGGCAGAATGCATTGTGGAGGCAGGGTTCTAATCATCAGAGTTTATATTCAGACACTGCCACTTACTAGCTTTGTGACCTTGAGAGAGTCACCACCGAACTTTCAAGATAGTGATGAGGATTCAGAGAAAAAAGAAATAAATAGGGCCTCATACCTGGCAAGGACTCAAAAAAACGTTAACTCTCTTTTCTCACGGTCTCCAGGCTCGATTAGAAAGTTGCTTTTACAGGTAGAATACAAATCATAACGGCAGTGACATTTAAAGAACGAATTTATGAAAGGGCAGAGGAAGCAAAAGAAATAATTAAAAATGGGTTGGATCAGGGCTTGGACATTTTGGAAGATGAGGCCGATCGCGATTCATTTGATGTTCAGTCATGCCTACTTCCACAGTGGATTTATTCACAATTCTGTGGAGACTGTCCTATTTGATTGGGCAAAATAGTCTCTCCTTGTTTTTCATTCTTACGGCTGCATTAGGAAAAAAGAACAACTTGAACTCTAAGAAAGAAAGCCAATAGTGGCAAGCATGGGGAATCAGGTACAGGGAGGTTGGGTCACAGGAGAAGAATGGTGAAATATGCTCCTTAAAAGGAGAAGGAAAGCAGCACAGGCAGCACTTGGGAGCCCTGCACTAAGTGGGGGTGGTGCTCCAATTCCGTGAAAGTGATGAGAAGTGGTAGTGGCATCAGCCCATCAACCAAGTTTTCTGTGCGAGATACCATTCCAGGTACTGGAAGATGCTACCTTACAATTTCAAAGCTTGTAGATGTTACAAAGCACTTTCTCAATCAATATTTCATTTGATCCTCACCACCACAAAAGGAGGCAAGCACAGCAGCCCAGAGGTTATTCCATCAGTGAGGAAACTGTGGCTTGGAACGTTGCAACCTCTACAGGTCTCCCTTGGCCAGTCAGTACTAGAGGCAGTTGCCAAACCATGATTTTGATTCCAGATCCTGCATTCTTTCTGTGGCAAATGTCAGGGCCCAATATACCCTTTCAACTGAGCATGATCTGGGTTCCCACGATCAAAAGTTTCCCCCATGTTCTACTCTACTTCCTGACCAATTTGCCATGCAAAATTCACTAGATGGCTTCTTCCAGCACAAAAATAACAGTGAGTCAGATATGAGAATGGAACGGAGAAGAGTAGCCTGCAGATGGGGCCAGCTTGACAATATTCCACAGTGGGTCATCCTTGCCTTTCTCCTTGACAAGCCACTTCTACAGCAAACACCAAACCAGTTGACCAAGCAAGGACCTGCTCTTAGGATTCCTGTTTTGCAGCTGTGGGTACCAAGACTTGGTGCATTAAAGGCCCCATCCCAGGACACATATCCTAAAGCTAAAGAGCCAGATAGCAGCCCCTGTGTCTGGCTCTACCTCCCTGTGGTGGGCAGAGCATGGGGTGGACAATCAGAAGGCTGTTTCCTTCCACTAACCTGCTGTGGGACTCTGACCAGGGCTCCTAAGCCCTCAGCTTCATTGCCTTTGACAGTAGACTGAAGGGGCAGGACAGCGCACCCTCTAAAACCATTCTCTAAAATGGCTGTTCAGAAAGCAAGCACAATATGCCCTGAAGACCAGTCAGAGGTGGCCTGAGCTCCTCCAGCAGGAGCAACCAGAAAGCGTTTAACTTAAAGTACTACACTTTCAGAACAAATATCGTCCAGACTCTGTGCCGTTGCCCAAATATGATTCAGAGAGTAAGCCAACAGATAGAGTAGGATATTTATTTTTGTTCGCAAGGTCGGCAAATACTTCTTTGGGGCTGGATCAAGCAAGCAGGAGGTTTGCGCAGACCGCAGCGTTACTGCATGTCGGGGGCCTAGCGTCCTCCCTCTTTCTCTGCCACTGCTTGAAGCCTGCGAGAACTCTTCTGAAAGCAAATCAGGAAATTACTTATCAGTCTGGAGCCCCAAAGAGTTATGAATACTCCGCACTGCCAAAGGGAAGGGGATTTCAAGCAGAAGCTCCACATCTGCACTTGCTAGAGTTCAGCTGTTAGAAGGTCTTGCGAGCAACGTAAGTAAACAGCCCTCCCTGCCTCGGCAAGCAGGCTTCTCCAGGCTTTCCTTCTCCTAGAGATGAGTCCTTTGGCTTATGCTGGTGTTCCTTCTTTTCCTTTCTTCTAAGATGTTTTGGGGGTGTTTGCTAACTGGAGCTTAATCAAATAAAATATCTCCTCTGGGGGATGCTTCTGCTGAACAGAAGGGGGAAAGCGAAAGTTGTCAGGCTTGACTTTGGGAAGGGCTAGTTTTGAAAACAACTCTTGTCTTGCCAATTAGGCCCCTTAATAGCTATAGATCTGTACAAGGACCGCGGGGTTGACAGACACTGGTGGAAGGAGGCAAGCAGAAGTGGTTCCTCAGCTTCCTCCTGAGAAACAGGATTGTCACTGAGTCTGTGCCTATGTAATTCAAGTTGAAGGTGCTTCCTTCATTTTGACAGACTGTAGGATGTAATTGGAGGGGAAAAGAAAACGGTAAGACATAAATACGTAAATTCCTTGTAATATCCTGCATTTCCGTTTATTTTTGGTTACGCATGCTAGTTTATTTACTGTTTATTTTATCAGACAAACTTGCTTGTCACCCTCTTGGGGGATAATGAAATCATTACAATATATGCACAGAAACATGCTGTGTTGGTGAAATTGTGGGGTTCGTGCTAATAATAATTATATGAATGGATTGTGTAATTTCATAAATAATGCATTGTACTAGGGCACATTCCTCTATAGATGTTTTAATCAGATAGTGGTTTAGGATCGGGAGGTAATCAGGGGAATAAAACTGATGTGAAAGAAATGGTTTTGTTTTGCTCAACCTTTCACTGCCTCTGTTCCAAGAGACCCTACAGCTTATCCAGGAACCCACGTAAACATTTCCTGGGTCCCTTGTCATAAGCCATATTGCTACACGATTAGAATAGGCCTAGGCTGTGCTCCTCTCATTCCCTTGAAAGCTCCAGAATAACGAGACTAATTGCACTTAACCCGGGTTGATATTTGACTTCCTTTCTTCTCCATCCTGTGATGCTAAGATCGATCTCTTTCCTAATGCATGAGTAACTGCCAGCACTCGCTTAGGGCGCTGTGAAGGTCGGGAGGTTCCAAGGGGGCTGGATTTTAGTTGTTGGGAATTTACAACAGTCTATTTCCTATACGGCCCTGATTAAGCAACGAGCAACTATTTGGAGGGTGAGTTGCTCTCTAACCTCTCCCCTTTCCTTAATGAATATATATTACATGTCTAATGCGCTGAAAGCAATGAAAACCAAACGCAAGGCA
Source organism: Dasypus novemcinctus (assembly GCF_030445035.2). Taxonomy (NCBI): domain Eukaryota; kingdom Metazoa; phylum Chordata; class Mammalia; order Cingulata; family Dasypodidae; genus Dasypus; species Dasypus novemcinctus. The sequence continues at coordinate 194,126,264 of NC_080673.1, read as the reverse complement.
GTCCTCCCCTTCTCGTATTAATATAAACATGTTTGTTGTTTCTGTAGCCTGAGTACGCTTTCATTTTCATGGGCAACAGCTAGATAAAGGTGGACCCTGACTGTTTGCGATGTGTGGTATCATTGACCATAAAACAGAGCTATGTGCGTTTGGAGACGTGAAAGATTGTTATTTAAAGATCGTGAGATATTTGCTGAGCACTTACCACGTGCAGGTTCCTAGTGTTTTATGTATTCTTTGGAGGAGGGGGTGATTAGGAACAGAGACCCTGATTCCAGAGCAGCTGGGGACATGTTCCAAATTAGTTGCTGTGTGATCCCGGGTTGGTTACTTGACACCCCTGTGCCTCAGTTTCCTCACTACAAAATAAAGGTTATCATAGCAGGGTTTAGGTGAAGATTAATCGTTAATATAAATATTGTTTTTGTCTCTTTCCCACATGTGAGAAAATTGAGACCAGCAAGGTAAAGTAAGTGGCCACTGCCACACAGCTAATGGCTAGCAGAGCTGGGGTTTGAAAGTAAATTATCTAGCTCCTTCAACAGCCACATTTGCAACCACTGCCTCCTTTCCTTTCAATGTTGACTTCTTTCCCATATATTCTCTTATCCAGCCCTCACGAGGGTTTTGTAAGTAAATGTTATCAATCACGACGTTTCATTCAAGGAAACTGAAGTTCAAGGACATGAAGTAACTCACTCAAAGCCACGCACCCAGGAAAGAGCGGGGCTGGAGTCTGACCGCAGGTGTTCACGGTCCAAGCCCTGAGCCCTTTCCGCGACCCCACACTCTCTCCTTCTCTTGCTAATCTAAGACTAGCTCAGACCCATGCTTGCCCCAGGCGAGCGTGTACTGTAACTGAAAATCATGGCCACTGTCTATTAGACCCTTCCCTGCGCCAGGCTCAATGGCTCATTAATTAAAGCAGATACCTGGCCCCTTTATTAATAAAGTTCTGGTGATTCTGATGTGCACCAAAGTTTGACAATCAACTACCCTCAAGTCCAGTGTGAAAGAGAAAAATTCTGTTAGGGATGAGAGATTTGGCAGGTTCCCCCCTCACATTGGTGGCTTATCCTGTTGTCGCAGGATTTCTGGGTTACCAACTGTTCCTTTCATATCCCCAGCTTTCTTTTTCTTTTGGCACACATCACCTTCTAGCCCCTGTGACTGTCTGAATTTTGTGCCATCAGTCCCTCTGATTGTATCAGGTGTCAGTGATCAGCAGATGGGTAGATTTATTTAACTTTGTAGGCTTTTATTGCAAACTAGTGCAACTCTTTGGAATTCCTCAAGATCTTAGAATAAAGTGAGCTGTATTAGCTATAATATGAGAAACTTACTCCGTAAATGTTGCACAGAGAAACCAGCAACCTATGGTATTTACTGTACTGAATCAGGAAATATTTAGGTCAACTTCTCTGAAGACAAGTGTTGCATAGATAGATATAAGCCAAATAAGAGGAAGTCAAAAGGCATAATGGGAGCACTGGGAACTTAGATGCTTCTGGAAGAAGTTGTAGAGGGCAGGGGTGGAGTGTGAACCACTGAACTTAGGAAGTAATTTCCTGTGGTGACAAACATCAGGCTTAGAGTTCTGGTTTTACCACCTGCTAACTGTCAGACTCATGTAATAGACCTAAACAACTTAGCAAAAGCACCTGGCATAACAGATGCCCCACAGGCAGAACTTTCTTTTCTCTTACACCCTGGCTCATTCAATCAGCAAATACTTATTGAGCACCTATTTGCCAAGCATTCTTACAGATGCTGAGGATAAAGCCGTGAACAAGAGTCAAAGTCCCTGCCTTCCTGGAGCTTGCACTTTAGAGGAGGAGACAGACGATAGATTCATATACCAAAATATAACTTAGAGATATTTAGTGCTGTGAAGAGAATAAAACATGACTAGCAGGTGCCAGAGAGGAGGTCCTACTTCAGCCTCCTCATTAAGGAAGTGGCATTTGGGCACAGACTTTACCCCAAGAAACAAAGTGACACAAGTCATAGTTAAGCCTCTAACAAACCATATAACACTAGACAAGCCATCAAAAGTCTTTAGGCCTCAGATTCATCACCTATAAATTGCAAAGCTGAAATAAATCTACAAGACTTCTTTCAGCCCAGAAATTGTTCTGTTATTTTCTCTTTTTTAGTATCATATGCCATGAGTAATTGTAGGAAAAGAAATCTCCAAACCAAACCATTGTTCAACGGTTTTTTAATTCTATCATTCCATTTCCCAGATGTTTTCAAAATATTCTTCCACACCAAAGATTAATTAGTGACTCCTAAGTGAATGGAGATTAGTTGATGACTTTTTAAAAGCTCAAATCATCACAATTCCTAGGGATTACATTGCTGGAAGAAACAAGAACCACCACATGGTAAACTCTGAGGAATGGATTGAGCGGCTTCACAATTACTTAATGTGTGGCTTCAAGTCTGACATCGTACATATGTTTGTGGAGCCAACGTGCAAAGCTGCCAGAGCCAGCTGATCCAAAACTCTATTACCCAAGAGTCATATGTATGGCTTATAACAATAGTTCACGGTCTGAAACATTTCCTTTCTGACAATGGAGCAGCAGACCTCACTGGGGTCTGAGACAGTGTCTATCCAAAGTGAAGGTCATGATGCAGTTTACTAGTACAGAGGAGTCTTTGTCTTTCAATTAACCAAATGATTGTGGCAAGAATATTCTTGGCTGTCATTATCCAGATGATTGTCTCATTACTCCCTTTTGCCTTTGTGGCCATTATGAAACCTAAATTAGGGGTCCACAACCTAAAACAAGAATTATGAGTGCATGACCACACAGAAGAGGGAAAAATTGCTTATTATTCTGACTCAGTAGTAAATGTATAGGGGAATGTTTGCAATTCTTGACTACCAATATTTTTGCTTAATTTATAAAAAAACAATTTTTATTTTAAACATTATTTTGAAAACAACATCCAAAGTTAAGATTCAAGAACTGAAAAACAAGAGCAAAGAGGATCAGCTTGGGAAATTGGAATGAATTTACCCCTAGGAGAGAAAGGTACAGAGTAAATCCTCTAAGTGATTTCAACCAGAGCATGAAATGAGTTGCTCTCCAATTGGGAGAGGCAGGGGAAAGGGAAATGAGCACTTACTTTGTGACAAATAATATTCCCAGCTTTTTACATGCATCAGCAACTCACCGAGACCTTAGGGAATATAGCGTAGCTATTGCTCTGCTTATTTTACAGGCCAGAAACTAAGGCTCCATGAAGTTAAGTAACGTGGAAGCTCACCAGCTAGTTAGTGAGCAGAACTAAAACTAGCACCCAGGACCCATCCAACTCCACAGCCCACTAACGTCCCACTCTACCATGCTGCTTTAGGAAAATAAAGGGATTTCCTTTTTCCAAATACAATAAAGATTCTCTTTAAGCAGAAGACAAATTTCACTGCAAGCTTTAAATGTGGAAATGCACTCCTGAGGGAAGGAGGCTAAGGAATTGTCTTCATTGGAGGTCTATTAAAACCAGATCAGTTACCCTATATGTTTGGATGACTTCAGTGTGGTCCTTCCCCAGGAAGAGACAAAATGATTCCTCAAGTTCCTTTCTAGGATTTCTAGTCAAAGGTCAAGTCTATTCAGAAAGCAAAATGGTGGTGATGTTCCAAGTCCAGCCATCCTACTCTGTGCCGTCCCCCATGCCAATGGCCTGGGCTGAAGTGATTTCCAGAGTGTCTCAAAGGGCCACAGTAACTCTGATCACAAACTGTGATCCAACCAACACTGTTCCAGTTTGTACCCAACAGGATGTGCACCATTCCAATCAATCTATTGTCTCATTTGATGGCTGTACTTTCAAAAATTCATAACTAAAAACTGGGACAAAAATGGCATGAAAATGGAACAATGTTAAAACATAGGAATGTCTTTTTTTTTTTTAACTGGTATTTGGGATTGAACCCAAGGTTTGGTACATGAAAAGCAGGCACTCAAACCACTGAGCTACATCTGCTCCCCAGAAATGTCTTTTAAATTTCTGGCTGTTACACATTTTGTTTAGGGTTATATTTGTCTGTGAGAATCAGAAAACCCAGTTTCTTTATCAGGTAAGGGGTTTATTTTCCTCACATTACAAGAAGTTCAGAGGTAGGTAGTCCAGGGATGGTATAACTATTCAAGGATGCCATCAAGAAACTAGGCTCCTTCTAAATTCCTGCTCCACCATCATTTTATCCTCATGGTGGCAAGAAGTCTGCTGCATCTCCAGGTGTTGAGTTCATATTCCAAAGGTAGGGAAAAGTCTATACCTTGTCAAGCTTTGCCTTCTTGTCTGAACCTTACTGGCCCACACAGTTTGTGTTAGTTTGCCAGGACTGTTATAACAAGTGCCACAGACTGGATGGCTTTAACAACAGGAATTTCTTGTCTCACAGTTCTGGTGCCCAGAAGCCCAAAGTCACAGTATTGGTAAGCTATGCTTTCCCCAAAACATGGAGTGTTCTGTTGGTGTCCCAGTCTCTGCCTCTATCACATGGCGATCTGTCTCCTTTCATCTCTTCCTCTGGTTTCTACTTCTATGTCCAGATTTCCTTTGTTTAAAAGGACTCCAGTCATATCGGATTAAGGCCCACTCTAATTCTGTTCGGTCTCATCTTTGAAGATTCTATTTAAAAATATGTTCACACTCACCAGACCGGGGATTAAGACTTGAACACGTCTTGTAGGGGCATGATTTAATCCCCAACATTTGTCACATGGCCACCCCTAGCTGCAAGGAAATCTGGAAGTTTTCATAGGCCTGCATTCCAGTCTTTAATATAAAACATGGCAGATAGAAGTAGATTGGAATGGGTTTTGAGTATGTCAACCTTCAATACTTGTCATACTATGTTACAAATTGCAATAAATTTTCGATCTGATATACAAATAGTATTACATTACATAAATATTTGGTAAGTTCACCTTTTTTAATGTTAAACAATTATTGTGAACATGAAAACATTTTCACAGCAAGTAATGAGGGCAAGGTAAGGACAGCATTCTACCTGAAGCATTACAGAGTAGTGGAAAGAATATGGATTTGGGCATCAGATCAAGGTTTGAATTCCAACTCTTTACCTAAATAAGTGTCAGATATCTCAGGGCCTCAGTTACTTTATATCTAAAATGGAGGTAATAAAAGTTACCCATTGCTCTGTCTTAGAATTAAATAACTATACATTTTTATGTATAGGCGTGCAGGAAATGGCAGCGCTCTTCTCTTGTGATTCACACCTTTTATCCAGCAAATACCTAAACCTTTTTGAACCCAGCTCACCCAGGGCTGACAGTTGAAGAATCAACTCTTTGACTGCAAGAAATTAGAACAGATCCACTGAATGGTGTAGTCTTTATCAGTGTATGCCAAGATGCTTTCCTTTTGGGCTTCCTCACATTATCTTAGCAAACCAGACAAAAATGTCTAAGTGATTTTGTTTTCCAAACTGCATCATATGCTTCAAAGTGCCATCTGTTTGTGACTTGTTACAAAACTGAGTCAACAGAGCCATTTGGTGACATTTTAAAAAGTGATTTCAGTGTGTGTTACTGAGGGATATAATTCCTAGAATTTGTGCAATTTGTTCTGTGTTGTTAGGACATGAAATAAAGCCTTCATAAAGGCTCTCGGCTGTTTCAATATATTATCCTCATCTTAACCCATGAAGCCAGATTTTAAATTGGATTTCTTTCCATTTTAATTATCTCCCCATGTCACTCCAACCTTTCCAGTCAAAGATGGATGTTTAAAGCTTATCACCTCAAAGTCACTATTGCAAAATTGAAAAGAGGAAATAAAACGAACCAAAAAGAACCCATAGATTTGCACAGTCAAAATCTATTCATCAGCTAAAATTTCATTTCTGCACTATGGATTGTTCTTTTAAAAATGCTAGAACTCAACTCAAAGCCATGGCTTCTTGTTCCTGGATGAATTCTGTGACCTTTAGCATTTAACCTTTGTCCTGTTTCCTCACCTGGGAAAAAGGAATGAACATACCCACCCCATCTATCTCACCTGGTTGATATGGAAATCATTGAGATAATGTACTGAAAGTGCTATTCAAAAACAATGCATGATATACTCAAGCCTCTCTTTATTTTTTTAGGTACTAGGGCTGGGGTTCAATTCCCAAACCTTGCCTGTAGGAAGCTGGCACTCAACCACTGAATCACATTGGCTCCCCTGAGCTGGATTTTTTTTTTTATTTGTTTGTTTGCTTGTTGTTTATTTGTTTGTTTTTTAGAAGGCACGGGGGACCAAACCCAAGACTTCCCAGTGGGAAGCAGACACTCAACTGCTTAAGCCTCATCTGCTCTCCTCAGGCCTCTTTTGATATTTACTGTCTATTATAGTACAGTTGAACCATGTTGTAACACATAATGAATCCCATAACCTTCTCAAACGCCCATCTGAATTCTCACCTTATTTTTATAGCCAGAATTTCTTAAGAAGACATCATTTTTTTCCTTCTTCCACATATATACCCAGGACTCTCTCTCTGTCTTCCATGCTCCATGCTTCCATGCTCTATGGGTTTTTTTCCCCTGGGTTCTATTTAATTCCAGCTATGCAGAATAAATATCGCTCTCTGCAGGTTGACTGATTTTTCCTGGCCCAAATGCAGCTAAATTCATCTCATGTTCATTAGATATACATTTATCAGTTCCTACCAAATTAGGTGTGATCAAAACAGACAAAAATCCCTAACTCATACAGACTGCATTGTATCCCGCTGGCCTTGCCAGCATGAGCCTACTGCTAAAGACATATAAATGTCAACAATGTGCTCTCCCTGCTTGCTGAGGGCTCAGCCCTCACTGAGCTCCTTCCCCCAAGTGTTTCTTGGTGTCTGCTTGCTGTGCCCACATGTGATTATGAATTCCTATGCAACAGTCACTACATAAATCAGCATGGCCCCCTCTACCTCAAATGGTGTACATCTTGAGAACAGTAATATTCTTTGAAGATGGTTGCAATCACCCATCTTTCCCAAAGTTGGTAATCCTTGGATTGCTGTCAGATGTAGCTAAGTTCTAGGCAGATGTGGAGAGAAAACCACGTCCCCAAATTGAGTCACCTGGTCTCCAAGGCAGTTGAGCTTGTACCCAGAGATTCAAGTCTTTCCTAGAAATGTCTCTCTGAAAAGTTTTCCTGGAAACATTCCCTTCAGCATCTGACATTAGCATCTCTCTCCTTGATGCCTCAAAACCAGTTACTGGTCAAAGAACAGAAATAATTTATACCTCCATTGTCCTTATATATCCCTTTTCTCATTCAGGTACATATACATCCCCTATACCTCTCACACTTAATGGTCAGTCTCCAATTCCTAGTTAGTCTGAGGTGGAGCATCCTAGGAACAAACGAAATGTGGGAAATCTATCTTTATCCCCTCAAATTGCTATGGTTTGGATGTAGTCATTACCTCCTATTCCCAAGCACAGAAAAGCCAGGAATATCTAAATGTGTTTAGGTAGTCTTTGCTGGGTCATTGGAAAGAGCTGATTTGCTTTCTTTACTCCTTACTGGTCCTGTGAGTTGCCCTTAACCTCTCAGTTCCATCTTCCTTGGAAGGACAGAGGCTCATGGTAGTTGGAAGGAGGTCAAGGGAACCACTTCAAGACAAGGTCATTTCAGGATGGGAGAGACTTGAACATGTGTACAGATTAAAGGCAATCAGCCAGTGATAGAAGCTAAAGATGCCCGAAAATGAGAGCAGATGACCAGACCAGGTAACCTAGGAGAGGCTGGAGGAGGGCTAGACACAACCACCTGGGTAGAGGGCGTGGTCATGAACAAGCATGGGTCCTAATACATGTGTCCACTGAGAGATGAAGCAAGCAAGAGAGGATGGTGTAGAAGACAGTAGGGAAGTAGAGGGGCTCATGAAGATGCTCTCTTTTTTTTTTTTCTGTGAAGTTGGAGGTGGGACCATTGCTGGATGAGGACAGTGTGCTGAGAGCATCCAGCGCAGTGCTTCCTATTGAACAGGCAGTAGGACAGTTATATTCACTTCTTTGCCCATGACTGATTGAAATTTATAGCAAACGTTTGTCTCCAAAATACCTCGCATAAAAATAGCCACCGTGACACTACTGTATATTTTGTGTTTTAAGGGAAACACATGAGCTTTCCTGAAAATTTTATTTTAGACCCTGAACTATAATGACCTCTCTAAACTCATCTCCGTTTTGGAAACGACTTTGACCCAAGTGCATTTCATCAGAGAGTCCTCTGACCACACATATCTCTTTCCATGACCCACGAGCCTGGAGAATGTTCTGGAACCTTGCCAGCAAAGAGGTGTGTGCAGGAAGAAAACTAAACTCCAGAGCTTTTGGGTTCGGTGTTGTAAAAATGGTTCCAGACATGACAAATGGGAGGGAGGTAATCTAAAACATGGACCATTAGCCATGTTCTGCCTTTGAAGATTTTAATAAGTATCAACTTTCCTGGGCCAATTTTAGTTCTTGGCTTCCAAATGTTTCAGATTTACACTCTCTTCCTTTGATTATTTGAAATCAAAAAGGCTGGTTTGGGGAAGTTTCATGCTCAGCCTTGAGGGCAGCTGGCAGACAGACCATACTAGGTAATGGCCTTGCGGAGCGCTTGGGATTTTCATTCTCCTTGTCTTACCGCCTCTCGCCCTACCACCCCTGGCCTCCTCACCCTATCACTCCTCACCCTCCCACCTTTCACCCACACCAGTAGATGGAGGAGCACAAGTGGGATTGGACTGGGCTGATTCAGCAAGTGTTTCATTACTTAGAAGTAAACTTGTACTAGCAAGTACAAGGGTTAGGACCTTGGGATTCCTTGAGCCTTGGCTCATGCTTGCTCTCTCTCTCCCCCCCCCCCCCTTCCCTCCAACCTCTTATAAGTGAGTACTAGCCCCTTTGGCTTGTCTTTTAGGAATTCTGGTCACCCACGAAACTGGAGCAATAAGAGGGAGCCAGGATTAAGTGTTTACAAAGTGCCTGACACTATTCTAGCACGGGGGGTATGGCTGTGACCAAAGCAGACCAACCCCCTGCCCTCCTGGTCCTTATATTCCAGCTAGGGGTAGACAGACAAACAAGAAACAAAGACAAGAAGGACAGGGGGAGATGAGGTCCATGAAGAAGGATGGAGAGGGCAAGGCACCGCCTTACAGAGCGGGGTCAGAGAAGGCTCGAGAACATTGAAAGCCAACATTTTTTTGCAGAACCTGAAGGCAGAGAGGCAGGAGCCATAATAGAATACAGGAGAAGAGCTTTCTCTGCTGGGGAGTAACAAGCAGGAGAGAAGGCAGGCTCCGCTGTGCTTGGCACATTCCAGGAACAGCAAGGATGCCAGGGTGGCTGCAGTGGAGTGGGGGGAAGAGAGACATGAGGTCAGAAGGGAGCAGGGAGCCAGCTCAGCTAAAGCCGTTCAAGGGCTTTGGGCTTTACCCTGAGGAGACGGGACTCTGTGGCCAGGTATTGAGCAGGCGAGTGACTGGCAGCTTCTGACTTAGACTCTGGATGCAGCTTAGAACACGCACTGTTGACAGGCAAGGCAAGGTGGATTGTATCATTCTCTCTCTAGTCCCCAGCAGACTTGCCAAGAGATTTCGACAATAGCGAGCACGCTGGATAAAGAATGTCTCAGCTAAAATGAAATGGGCATCCATAAAAAGTTTGACGACAATCCTATGTTACAGTTTATATCTTACATTAGGTTGCTCTATTTGAGGTCGGACAAATCATACCGTGGCACAGTAATAAAAGGTAATTAATTTGACTAAGGACAGTCCTATTTGTGGCATTGTATTTCCCCAGCCAGAAAGCTCAAGTACCAGACTGCTCAGGTCAAAACCAGACCTGGAAGTCCTAAGAGAAAACTGTCAGTTTGCCCTTTTCCTTGGCCTCGCCTTTCCTGGCAATCACAGTGACAGCCCCCAGGAGCAGGGAGGATGGCTACGGTCCAGCCCGGCTCACCAGGCATTTGTAGCCAAAGCTCCAGCTGGGACAAGATGCTGCTTTGCCTGGCTTTGTCTCTTGTGCCTGGGGTTCAAGGGTCTGTGTGGAGAGGGGTTAATTCAGAAACTAGTGAACTGAAGGCTTAGGTGGGAGATGTCATGGATCCCAACCAAATGTCATCTCAGCGTATCTAGCAGTCAATCAATGATTTCATTCAAACAAATGCCTGTTCCTAAATGGACCAAACCCTGTTTAGACGCTCAGGATGAAGTCAGCAACAAAAAACGCAGACAAAAATACCTGCCCCCGTGGAGCTTTTTTTAAAGATTTATTTAGTTATTTACTTCTCTCCCCTCGCCCCCCAACCCCAGTTGTCTGTTCTCTATCTGCTGCATGTTCTTCTTTGTCCGCTTCTGTTGTTGTCAGTGGAATGCGAATCTGTGTTTCTTTTTGTTGCGTCATCTTGTGTCAGCTCTCTGTGTGGGTGGCACCATTCTTGGGCAGGCTGCACTTTCTTTCGCGCTGGGCGGCTCTCCTTATGGGGCACACTCCTTGTGCGTGGGGCTCCCCTACACGGGGGACACCCCTGCGTGGCATAGCACTCCTTGCGTGCATCAGCACTGCACATGGGCCAGCTCCACACAGGACAAGGAGGCCCGGGGTTTGAACTGTGGACCTCCCATGTGGTAGACGGACACCCTAACCACTGGGCCAAGTCCGTTTCCCCCATGGAGCTTTCAAGAGAAGAAAAACAATACTACAGTAAATAAGTAAAATATATAGATGTCAGATAATGGAGAAAAGAAAGCAGGGAAAGGGGTATCAGTGTGGTCAGAGTTGAAAGTTTAAGATGAGTGGTCAGAAAAGGGCTCAGGGAGAGAGTGAAATTTAAGGGCCAACCTGAAGGAGGTGACGGAGTGAGATGATGGTAGATGACAATGTCGATGATGTAGATGTTGCTATTACTAGATATGGACACAGGAGTAGGCAAAGATGCAGATTTCGATATAGAGACACACACATATGCATATCTGAGGAAAGAACTTTCTAGGCAGGAAGATCAGCATATGCAAGTGCCCTGTGCCAAGAACTTGCCTGGCATGCTGGAGGAGCAGCCGAGAGATGGCGTGATCGGAGTTAGTGAGCAAGAGAGAGACACGTAGAATATGAGGTAAGAAAAGCAACGTGGAGGAGCATGGCAGGCCAGGAAGGCCTGTGGCTCACTCTAAGCCTTTAGCTTTTTCTCTGACAAGAAGGGAAGCCCACAGGGGGTCCCAACAGGATGGCTGTGCCTGCCGGGCATCTCCTCTGGGGGAGGAGTGTGGAGACTTTTGCAATATTTCAGGCAGGAGATGATGCTGAAGGCAATTGAGGTGATAGCAGCAGAGATGGAAAAATAAGGTGAGATATTTGAAACCATGTTTAAAGGCTGTGGGAATGTGGGGTTCGAGGGAAAGGGGAGAATTTGGTCTGGGCATCTGAAAGAATCTGATGCCAGTCATTGAGATGAGGAAGGGTGTGGGCAACAGGTGGGCCCCACAAGATTAGTCCAGATTCACCGGCAGGCCTGAGCCAGTGTCAGGCTTGGACTGAGAGGGGCTGCTGGCAGTGCCCCCAAATGGGAGGGACAGGGCAGACATGGTCTGATGTAGCAGAGCACAACTCCATGGAGCAGGGACGGAGAGGTCCACTTGGAAGTCAAAAGGATTAGCATGATCATGCACTGACTCTTCTCCAAGCGCCCAGTGTTGATTGGGATCCTGGGAGGAGTTGAGTAGATCTCATAGATTCTGCCAGCTTTACTGAGCACCAATTATGTACACAACACAGAGTATCATACATACCTGCCCACCTAATGAAGGTCCACCCACAGCCAGGGAGTTTCATTAATAAAAGCCTATTAAAATCTCTCACTTGATGCTGGGGACTAAAGAGTTCTAGAATGCCCAAATCCTCCAAACAGCTTTTGAAGTTGCCAGAGCCCCCTGCCCACCTACAGAGCTCACCCTCAACCAGAAGAGCAGATGAGCTCTCCACAAACATGGGCCTTTTCGCTTTTGTCTCCACCTTAGCTACTACTGTTGATCTTATTCTTTCACTTACTCACTCACTCAGCCAACAATTTTATTGAGTGCTAGCTTTGGGTCAGCTGCTATGTTTGCATCCATCAATACAAACATGAATGAAACATGGCCCTAGGAGAGAAGAAACTCACTGGCCATAAGAGCTTCTAGTTTTATTCTTCCACATCCATCTGGTCATTTTTAAAGCATCTTGGGTTACTAAGAGTTCAAGTGAATACTAGCTAGAATCCATTTACCAAACTCTAAGGATAAAACTAATCCCATTAGTCTCATGTTTAACATCTATCATTGGCCTCTCACGCATCTGCAAGCTCCCCTATTCGACATCTAAATTTCATAACCCAACACCTGCTTAGTATTCAAACCTTGTCCTCCAACATAGACCCTCATGGCCCCTTTGCTTCCATCATGAAGTATTTGCAGTTTCCTTTGTACCTGTTTGGCATCCACCTGTGCACCTGATCAGGTCTCCTCCATCTAATAGGTCACCCCTGACTCAAACCTCAGGGCTGAGCTTAGGCACTCCCCTCTCCCTGAAATGTCTTCCTGGACCACCCATCCTGATGGAGCAGGCTGCTTGCAGCACCCATGGATGTCTCTAGAGGTGCCATGGATAGTGGTTAAGCACATGTGCTCTAAGTCATCCTGACTGCAGTGCCCAGTCCAGCTCTCCTGCTCTATGACCCTGGGCCAGTTCTTTCATATCTCTAAGCCTCGGTTTCCTCCTCTCTACAATGGGGATAATAATAATGGCACATAGGGTTGTTGTGTGGATCAAATGAGATGGCCCATGTCAATACCTAACCCTGTGCTTGATCACACAGTAAGCATGCAAATATTAACAATTATAATCTCAGAATTTGTATAACACTTTAATTGCTATCTTAAAACTATCACCTCCTTACCTATGTCTTCTGTAACTATAAATCCAGGGGTTCCACAGAGGACCTAGAAAGGTGTTGAACATGAATGAATGAACTGGTATGCTACTTATGAAAATCACAAGACGCTTTCAAATTATATGTAGCTAAAGCTTTCTTGGGACCAGGCACTGTGCCAGGGGCTTTCTCATATACCAGTTCACTTACCCTTCTTCTGTGGGATTAAACTGTTTACTGTTATGATAGCATTTTCACAGAGCAGAAAATAAGCTCAGAAAGTTTATGTGATTTTTTCAAGGCCTTGCCATTGGTAAAATGTCAAGGGAGGGCTTTAAACTTAGGTCTCCTGCTTCTGAAGAAAAGGCATCCAAGCCGGTTCTTACATGAATGCTTGAATTTAGGGAAATGAGACTGGAGCTAAGACATCTTCAATGGTCACTAGGTTTGCTTCAGCCCACCAACAATTCAGAGATGCAAACTTTGATTATTAGAAAATTTGGGGGGTTGTACACACATTTTTTAATTGTAGAGAGGAGAAATAACTTGATCGAAAAAAAGAAAAGGAAAAATGCTTATAGTCTCTAAGTTGCAACAAAACCTGAAGGCAGTGGCTCTCAGTGCTCTTTAAAGGATAAGTGATCAGTGTCACCTATCATAAATTAGCTGAGTTTGCTCAGATGTGGTAATTAATACTGTCAAAAGCACTCAATTTTGTGCATGAGAAGATATATTTGTATGGAAGGAAACAGAGAAACAGAAAAGGATTCGATTCCATTTTTTTGTTTTGTTTTTGTTTTTTTAGATTTATTTATTTATTTATTTCTCTCCCCTTCCCTCCCACCCCGGTTGTCTGTTCTCTGTGTCTATTTGCTGCGTTGTCTTCTTTGTCCGCTTCTGTTGTTGTCAGCGGCATGGGAATCTGTGTTTCTTTTTGTTACATCATCTTGTTGTATCAGCTCTCCATGTGTGCAGCACCATTCCTGGGCAGGCTGCACTTTCTTTCACGCTGGGTGTCTCTCCTTAGAGGGCACACTCCTTGTGCGTGGGGCTCCCCTACGCGGGGGACACCCCTGCATTGCACGGCACTCCTTGCGTGCATCAGCACTGTGCATGGGCCAGCTCCACATGGGTCAAGGAGGTCCAGGGTTTGAACCGCGGACCTCCCATGTGGTAGATGGATGCCCTAACCACTGGGCCAAGTCTGCCACATCCATTGTTTTATTTTCTGGTGAACACAAGAAATCTGGAAACCTCTCAAGAAATAAAACCTAACTTTGGAGATTCTACAAAATATCCCCACCAACCATTAAGGAAACATAGTCAGTTGTCATGGACAGACTATCGGTAGTCTGTTCTGATCTACTCCTTCCAGCAGCCTTTTGATGTCCAAGCTTCCTAATGTTTGGCACAGAAATTGTTGACTTCTCCTGACCTATGTTAGTCAGAAAGACTATAAAAGCCCAGCATGGGGTGACAGGGTCTCTGTTCATTGAGGGCACTCAGGGACCCACCCAACTTGACCATTTCTGATGCCCCCATCATCACACCAGGCTTCAGAACCCACCATGGGGAGGAAAGCGAGCACAGAAATGACCCATTACTTCCGTTCACATTTTACTACTCCAGCTGGCCATGCCTAGCTTCAGGATGTGAGGAAGGGTGATCACACCACGCGTCTCAGAAGAGGAGAGTACCATAATTACTAGTGGACACCAGTAACGCCTACCACAAGCCCCTCCCACACCACCTCTGTGAACCTCAAGGGCCCAGGCTGGAGTCAGACAGACCCTGTTAGAATTCTCACTGCTGGTTTTTGATCCTCCACTTAGTCATCTTCTATCTGGAAATGGGAGCAGTCTTCAAGTTGTCATGAGGGTTGACAGGTTAATGCATGTGGATGCACCTAGCAGCATATGAGGCACACAGTAGGTCTGTACTCAAAGGGATCCACTCTGGTAACAGAGTCGTGATGAGAGGAAAAGGCCAAAACTACGGGCAGGAAGGAAGACCTGTTGTGGGTTGGTGAGGGCCGATTTGGCCTGAAATGCAGTCCCTATCTTCTGGACCCCAGCAGAAAAAAGGTACTGATGAAAGGTTGAAGTAAGTGTAAGGAAAGAGGGGTAAATTTGGTGATGGGGGGATTGGACCTAAACTATGGAATCAAGGAAGGGCTGGAGGAACTGATTTAACTAGACAGTGGGGTGGGAGCGGGGCAAGGGAGGCAGAGGGGGGAGGCAGAGCAGATAGCACCTGCCAAGATCCAGAGCAGAGAGCACCTGTGAAGCGAGTGTAGCACATTCAAGAACCTGAAAGAAGGCTGCCTTGTTCATTTTCTGTTGGTGAGTCACAAGCAACCACAGTGTAGTAGCTTAAAGAGACACACATTTATTAACTCACAGTTCTGTGGGTCGGAAACCCGAGAGATTCAACTGGGTTCTCTGCGTAGGATCTCACAAGACTAATGACAAGGTGTTGGCCAGCCTGGGCTCGTCTCTGTTTCCAAGCCCATTAAGGCTGCCAGCCAAGTTCAGTTCCTTGTGGCTGTACAAGTGAGGTTCCCACTTCTTTGCTGGCTATCAATCAGGGGCCTCTCAATTTCGAAAGGCCACCTGCATTTCGTCTCACCTAACTTCCTTCGTCATTAAGGCAGCCACAGCATGTGGAATCCCCTAGTGCTTCTAATCTCTCTGACTTCCTCTTCTGTACCCAGCCTGCAGAAGATCTTGGCTTTTAAAGACTCACGTGATACCATTGATCTTACCTGGATAATCCATCACCTCCCTCAAGGTCAACTGTGCTGTACAAGGAACCAAAATCATGAGAGCGATATATTTGCAGGTTCCAGAGACTAGGGCAGAATACCTCTGGAGGGCTATATTAGAAATTCTGCCTATCACAGCTGTCATGGTTTACCTTGGAATTCTGCTGTCCGCCCTGAAGCTCTGTGTTCATTCAATCGCTCACCCTGTATTTATGAAGCCAATACAGTCATCATAGTTTCAGGCATTGGGTAAGATGTGGGCCTGGCCCTCAGAAAGCTGGCCCAGGAGTGGGAAAGTATATACAGCCAGGTGCAAGTCAGTACAGTTGGCGTCTAGTGAGTGGTGTGCAATGAGCTGTGGGAGAAGCGATGGTTAGTAAAAGAGAAATGAAGGTAAACTGACTTCGCTATCTTCCCTAAAACCCACACCAAAAAAAAAAAGTGATATTTTTAAGGAAGATTATAACCTTCATCTTCAAAGAAGCAAATGCACACTGATAGCTGAAAACCAGGAAATATAAACCAAACTATGGAAGAATGCTGAGAAGAGGTACAAACCCTCCTTGCCCTCGGCAGCTAGAGAATCATGTCTTGGTCCCAAAGGTTTACCCATCATCAGTCCTTGACTGTGCAAAGAGATCTGGGGAGCCTGAATGGGTTGTAGCAGAAGCCAGGAATATTCCCATACAAATCTCTTTTGGGGGAACAGATTTGGCTCAGTGGTTGAGTACCTGCTTCCCATGTACAAGGTCCTAGGGTCAAGCCCTGGTACCTCCTTTAAAAAAAAGTCTATTTTCTACATGGCAGATTAGTGGGGTGGGGGAGGGGCAAATGAATGAGAAATGGGGAGGAGCCGGGAAGAGACTCCATTCTTGTTGTTCAGGAAAAGCCTCGGCTTGGGGGCATCCCTGGGGTGACGATGGATGAAGAGGTGTGGGGAAGAGCAGTTCTCGAGTCACAGCATCAGCTGTACTTTCAGGAGCTTGGTTAGGAGCCACACTGACCTCCAAAACCTGGGAGAGATTTCACCAGGTGGGATGAGTAGGATGCAGGGGAGATGACCCTCCAACCTTGGACCAGGTCCTCCATGCCCCTTGGTGTACGATTCTTCCTCAAATGGCTGGATGCACAGTTTTCATTTGCAAAGAAAACCTAGCAAGAAAGCAGGCGAGGGGCCAGGCATGGGTGTGGCAAGAAGGGGAAACAGGAAGCGAAAAACAAATGCGAATGGCAGAAAGAAAAATAGACATCAAAAAGATAAAGCTGTGAACATGAAAGAAAAAATATAGACATCAAAAACACTCCACCCCAGAGAACAAAGTGTTTGGTTCCCTTAAATCTTAGATAAATTGACAACATTGTTTCTCAGAAAAGAAAGTTCAAAGAAGAAAAAGAAATGATCAAAACAATAAGAAGAAGAAGAAAATTGAGAAGCAAACCAGCAGAGCTCAGGAAATAAATGGAAGATAAAAGAAAGCAATTATAGAGATGAAAGTCAACTTAGAAGCAACAGAAAATAGATAAAGCTTATTGAAAGCAGAGGACAAGCATAAGGAAATCACAATAAATGGAAAAGGGAAGAACAATGAGATTAAAATGATTATATACAGCATGAAGCAAACTGAAGAAAATGGAGGCTGGCCTACACAAATTGATATTCTGCACAGAAAAAAAAAAGACTCAAAGACAATCAAAAAAGTTTCTTGAAGTAAAGAAAGTTAGAAAACTCTTATTGTAAAGGGCACCCTGCATCCCAGGAAAAATTAATAAAATTGGCACCATCAAGATATATAGTGTGGTGGGAGAGATAGAGAGCAGGACATATGGGAATCCCCTATATTTTGTATGTAACATTTATGTAATCTAAGTATCTTTTTAAAAAGAAAAAAAAATTATTAAAAAAAAAAAGAAAGATATATACTGTGAAGATAATTTGAGAGAAGACGTCTATATATGCTGAGGCAGAGAACAGAAATCAGAATGAGGGACTGGCAGTCTCACCTTGGCCTTCACTATAACAGTCAGCACTAGAAGATGAGAGCAACGACTCCCAAAGTCTAGGGAATGAAAGTGTGACCCATGAGTTTTCTACTCAACCAAGTTGTATTTGACTGTAAAAGAAACAAACAGGAATTCTTAAACCTGCAGGAGTTCAAGAATTATATTTAAAAAGTCCTTCCTGAAAAATATTTGCAGATCAAGTCCAGCATAGCAAGAGAGGAATCTAAAGGATACACCCAGTAATGAGAATCTACTATAAAAGGACTGCTGAATCCATTTAAACATAGAACCAAGGCTAAACAACAGTGGGGATTAGCTGACAGGACAGAATGTAAATGTTGTAATTCCAGGCCCTCCAAAAATTATAACACAACTAACAAAAATTGGGAAGCTGGGCATGAAAAGGAAGAGGACATGCCCAATAATTCTCTTCCATAACAGAAAGTCAATAAATATAATAGAGTTGAAATTTACATGGCTTTTTAAAAAACAAATTAGTAAATATAGTTTAAGTTGAATCATATCAGGTTTTTAAAAGTAAAATGATATAAAACCATTAATATTTTTTCATAAGTATCTTTTAACCATAGAAATCTCTTTCAGAGACTATTATCTCTTATCACGAACAAATATTTGTCTAAAGTTCAGCACTTCCTTCAAATCGACTCCAGTTTATTTTTCTTTGGGTAAATTCAAGTAGACTTACATTTACTAATTTTATAAAAATAGCATGCATAGTAAGAATCTGTTTCTGTAAAGTTATTTATATCTAACAAGCTTCTGACTAAATATATGCCTAAAGAGAAGTTGGGAAGGGTGGTCATCAAATGTTGGCAAAGTGGTTTCTGAGAGATGGAAGTTTTGTTTTGCTTTGCTCTTGTCTGAAGTCTGTGTAGTTTTTATAGTACACAGCTACCATTTTCACAAACATAAACTATTCTTTTAATGACCACAGTCTTACCCAACCAAGCACACTCCTACAGATGATATCACTTCCCTTGGTCCTTGAAAATCTGCCAATCCCTGAACTCCACGCTTCCCCCAAACGCTCTACAGAAAGAGCCTGAGCAACACAATGTTCCCTTCCTCTAGTAGGCAATAAATTCAGCTCTGGATTTCCCCATTCAAACAAAACTTTCATTTTCATCCTGTCTTAGCCTCTAAGACTAGTAATGTCATATTAGCAGCCTAGCACTGCCATGAACAATTATCACAAGCTTGGTGGCATGAAACAACAGAAACTCAATCTCTCACGGTTCTAGAGGCTGGAAGTCCAAAATCAAGGTGTTGACAGAGTGGATCCTTCTAGAGGCTCTCAGGCAAAGGATGCACTGTGGAAATCGTCCTTGGATTATGCGACCATGTAACATCATATCCTGGTAGCATCTGAGATGACCAGCTCGACTTCACAATACACAGTCTTCGTGAGTTGGGTTTGGTAGTTGTTTTTATTTTAATACCTAATTGAGATATTTGGAATTTCAGTGATTTGTACAATAGTCCATGGAATGACGTAATAGAGTCAGTTTTTTCTCTTTTTTTCATGATGAGAGTATCAGTTAAGAATGTTTTGGCTACAAAAAACAGAATACCTGAATAACTGTGGCTTAAACTAGTTAAGGATTTTTATTGTTACCCAACGAGAAGTCAGGGGGCCATCGGCATTGGTTCAGCTGCTCGGTAGAGCCATTAGGAACCAGCTGCTGCTTTCTCCCCATTATTTCATCCTGATATTATCTCTCGTCTTCATGGTTGTCGACAAGTGATAGCAAGATGGCACTGCTGCTTGAGACCTCACATCTGTGGTAGAAGCACAGAGAGGAGAAAGGGCTGTGCCTTTTCAACAGGAAAGCAGAAGCCTCTTCAGAATTACCACAGGACATCTGCTGATGCCTGAGGCTGGAATTGTGTCACAGAACCCCAACCCCACCTGCAAAGGAGGCTGAGAAGTGAGGATCTGGCAGGGTGTATTGCTACCACACACAATCAAAGGGCGAGGGGGAAATGGACACCTTCTCAGAGATCTAGAAAGTGCAGAAAACAAAATTGTAAATAAAACGCTGTAGCTTCCTCCTAGCCAAAGGATGGTGAAGGGTTATTACTCACTCTCCCCACTAAGGGCTTTATAATCTGGATAATTTCCTTTACAGGGTAAAATTTTCACCAAAGTGATCTTTTAAAGAAGTGAAAGCAGATCATGTCACTCACCTGCTTCCTTCAGGACCTTCCCATTTAACTTCTGATAAAATCTAAACTCCCTGTGGCCTTCAAGGCCCTGGATAATTAGTCCCTATCCTAGTTTGCTACAGGGCTGCCCATGCAAAGTACCAGAAATGGGGTGGCTATCGGGAATTTTATTTAGGGTAAAAGCCCACAGTTCCAAGGCTGTGCAATGTCCAAATCAAGGCACCATCAGAGATGCAGCTCACCAATGTCAGCTGCCTGTGACCCAGTGCCATATGGTAAATAGGAGATCTCTGCAGGGTCTCTGCCTTCCCCTCCCTTCTCACTCTTGCCTAAGCTTTGGCTGCTAGCGATCTTCGAGTCCTCTCTCAAACGTCAGGATCAAAAATGACAGAGCTCTCACTTCCTGTGGCTCTGTGTGTCTCTGTTTATGTAAGACCAGGCAAGAGGGTGGAGACCCAACCTGGGCCACGCCTCACTGACATAGGCCAATCAAAAGGGCCTCACACCCACAGGAATGGATTAGTTCAAGAACATAATCTTTCTCTTTTTGGATTCACCAAATTCAAACTGTCACACCCTCCATTACTCTCCTGCCCCCTCGCTCTCCCTCCTGCCTCCTGAACCAGCCCAGCTGCTTCCTGCTGCAATGCCCTCAGTTTCTTCTGCCTTTGCATCATCCCACCTTTACTGCCCCTCTTTTTCGTCATTCAGATCACTACTCACAGATGACTTGATGACTTTGAGAGAAATCGCCTCTGTTCTCTGCTAAACTAACCACCCTTTTCCACTCCAAGATTCCCCATCCTCCCTAACTGCTTTCTAACCAGGTAGCACTTAAGTCTATGTCGCTGCCTTTGTTCCCTTGTTTCATGTCCTCCTACCACTCTTTGATGTCCCTCCCTGAGGGCAGGACTCTTTTCTATTTACTGCTGCTTGCCTCATGCCTAGATCTGCCCTTTGTTCTCAAGAGCTGCTTGAAAGTTCTTTAATGAATGAGCGATGGTACTGACCAGAGTCAAGATCCAGATGTCAAATGTCCAAGCAGAACCAGCAACCGGGATTCAAGCTCAGGGTAAAGAGCTGAGGTTAGAAACACACTGAGGGGCCTCCCTAAGTAGTGGGGAGAAGTAAAGATGAATTACATGTGATCGCTGCCCTCAACAGAGCATAAAGTACACTGAGAAAGATACCAGACTCACGTACACAACACAAGGGTGTGAGAAATGGGAAGTGATACTGGGTGTGTGCTATGACAGCTACAAGCTTCAACTTTCAAAATGGAAAACTGCACCAAGATTTCACTGCAGAGATGCTTATTATGATGTTATTGGCAAAAGTAAAAATCAAAAACAATCAATCCATCCACCCATAGGGAATTAGTTAAGACAATTTCAATACAACCTTATAATGCAGCATTCTACACATATTTTTTAAAATGATGTGCCAGAGTTATATTTTATTATATGGAAATAAGATCACAATATAACCAGAGACAATAAGAAACTCAAAAAGTATTGCTTAGAATAGTGCAACTTTGAAAAGGGGAGAGAGAGCGATACAGAGACAGAAACAGAGAGAGAATATATATTCTTCCAGATGTTGATCCCAAAATGATAAGAGGGTTATTTCTGGGTGGTCCAACTGATGATTGTTTTCTTCCCTTTATTTATCCATTTATAGCCCAGCTTTTCCATAATTAACGTGTATTAATTGTGTAATCCTTTTCCAATCTGGAACAAATGAATTATGGTACATTTTTTAAATCCCATCTCAACAGTATGATCAAAATGCTAGATATCAGATGCTCTGCTGTGGAGTGGGAGAGCAGGCTGCTCTTAGCTACCATTCCAGGCCCACGCAAATGTTTCAGAGGCTGTGCTGGGCGCTGGACAAGAGAGCTGGGAGGGTGGACAGCACCAAGGGTATAGCCACAAGGCTGCCCTTATCCTGATGGGCAGTAGCCCTGTACAGACCTGGAAAACAACCACCAGAGCAGAAATACTGCCCAGAGTCTTGCCTACTGCCAAGACTTGTGCAGAAACGAACTCGCTTTATCTTCAGAACCTGCTAGTTAGGTATCACCCTGCCCCTTTTAGAGCTAAGAATCCTGAGGTCCAGCCAGGTCAAGTGACTTGTCCGAAACCCACTAGAGAGGAGGTTAGACCAGCCCAGCGTGTCTCCATCGACCTTGCTTCTTGCCGTGCTATGCAGCCAATCCTCTTCTGTACCATCAGCCTTGAGTCCAAATACGTTAGGTGGGAGACACTTAGCAAGCAGCTGGTCCAGTGACTATCGAGCAGTTTATATCGTTGTTGTTCCAGACTGGCTTGAATAAAATCTTAATTGGCAGCAAAAACTAAATGCAGCCTGTTATCCTGGATTGGATCCCGGAATAGACAAAAGAGCCTTCGTGGAAAACCGGGTAAAATTTGAACCAAGTCTGGAGTATAGTTAGGAGTTAGATAAACACACAAGTAAAAAAGTAAGTAAGAAGGAGCTGCTCTGTAGATGTGAGAGGGGGCGGGGTGGGGGCTGTTCCACTGAGCCAGAAACATGTCTGCTCAACCACTTCCATCTCAGCTGAGCTGGCCCAAGCCATTCAACTTAGAGTTGAGGAAACTAAAGTCCAAGAATGGAAGTAACTTGCCCTAAAACACTCAGCTGGTCACTGGCAGAGCAGACTCGGGGCGCCGGGTCTCCCCAAGGCCTGGGCTGATGGGGGGGGGAGTGGTGTGTATGGGAACCTCTTATGTTTTTTAATGTAACGTTTTGTGTGATCTATTAACTTTAAAAAAAGATATTAAAAAATAAAATATAAATAAATAAATAGAACATACTACCAATGAGTAAATAAATAGGGTGAATTTGCCAGTTTATGCTGCCGTCGGGCATCACTGCACTGCGGGAGGGAGGGTCCTCAACCTAGACCCTGCATCCAAATTAGCTGGGAAGCTTGTTAAAAACCCAGGTTCCCAGAGAGACCTAGGTTCTAATTCATGAGAACTTGGGCTGGCTCCAATGGTTCTGCATTTATTTAACATTCCACATTGATAATGGTTTTCTCAGGGAAGAGAAACTGGGGGGTGAGCAATCAACGTGTAAGGAAGACTTAGTTTCACTATAAATGCTTTCTACGGTGTGACTATTCTTAACATCTTCATGTACTGCCTGTTTGAAACTAAACGAAACTAAACTCCATGTACAGCTGTGGTAGAGAACTGCGAATCTAGTGAAACGCTGTTGGGTTGCCTAAGAACGGGGCACGATATCGAGTTAGCTGGAGGGTCCCAGGAGGGCCCAGTGTCCCGAGACAGCTGAGCTTACGAGCTGATCAGACCGCCTGGGGTTTCAACCTCTCCTGCCCCAGCAAGGCTGAGACCTGGTGCTGGTTTGTTGGCTTTTCCGAACCTCGCAACCTACCAAGTTGAGAAGATAGAATGAGATAGTCAAAGGTTAAAGCACTCAGCAGAGGGCAGGCATATAACAAGCCCCCCCAAAAAAACTAAATAATCTGTCATTGTTCCCCTTTCCCTCTGTAAACCCTGCACTGGAATGGAGGCTATGGAAATGGCCAGAATTAAATTATTTTGAGCAGCAAAACTCTTCTTTGTCTCCTGAAACCGAATGCATTTGGTTTAAAGCAAGAAGCTGTAGGTACTAAAATGGTCTCGGCAGAGCCTGGTAAGTGCTAATGACAAGCTCTTCCACTGGGGCCTCCTGCCATTCGCCCTGATCTAGGAAATTAGAGTTCCGGAGGCATTTTAATTTAGAGTTATAAATGTGCAAGATCATAATTTTCTTGAACATCGCTCCCAATTTTTTTTAATAACTACTGTCTTTTTTTTATTACCCCCCACCCCCCATTGCAGCTTGTTCCTTTTCTTTTGCTTTCTCTTCTCTGTGTCCATTCACTGCGCGTTTTTTCTGTATCTGCATGTCTCTCTTCTGTTGGGTCATCTTGCTGTGCCAGCTGTCCATGGCGCACGGGCCACCAGCTTTGCCTTCACAAGGAGGCCCTGGGACGCGAACCCAGGGCCTCCCATATGGGAAACAGGAGCCCGACTGATTGAGCCACAGCCACTTCCCTCTTTCACATGATTTTGAAGCTTTAGCTTATTGTTCATATTTTTTAGAAGCTAGATCTTTTTTCTTCTTCCTTGTAGTCCTAAATAACTATATTACTAAATATTTGGAAACTAGAGAGAAGGAACAATAATTCCTAATTCTACAAGCTTGGCACAATGGGTATTGTGCTATTTTGGTATAATTTCCTCTGGGGTCTTAATATGTGTATGTGTTTGTGTGTGCACGTGGGTGTGTTTATAGCACTGTAATCACATTGAAGAAAATAGTCTCCTGATTTTTTCACATACAGTATATTGCAAATATTTTTCATATTATGACAAAGTCATTAGAACCACATTTTCAACCAGCTGCATAATCCCCCATCAAAGCATGATACTATATTTAACAATTACCCATTGCCTAACATTTCCGTTTATTTATTTACTTTTTTTCGTTAATAATGCGGCAATGAACATCTTTGTACGTAGATGCTTTTGTTGTTATGAAGAGTTATTTCCTTAGGCTAGATTCGTACAAGTGGCGTCTTCTATTTTTTCGAACATAAAATTATATTAGAGAGCAGTATTGTTCTATCTGATAAACTTAGCAAAATCATAAAGATTTCCTGTGAATGTGCTTCTTCCCTGGTTTTCAGAGCTCTCAGGGGAGTCACTTTTTGCAAGGCCGAAACAAGGCATCTGTGATTTACCAGAAACAAACAGAATTACAAAAGGTCAAAGGGCACCACTTTATTTGGATGTTACAGCTTCAACATCAATTTTGAATTACAACCCAGAGACAAAGCAGAGTTTGGAAAAGTGTCAATGCCTGTCATCCAATTTGAATCTTTTGTTCCCCAGGCGAAGGCAAAGGCAACTCTTCAGGACCCACTGAAGGAAATTCTCTGTGGAAATGAACATGTATACTAACTTAAAAAAATCCTTCGATTCAATTCGACAACTCTCTCATGAGTTTCTACCTCCACTTTGACAGGCTCGGCCACTAACCCATTCACCATCCACTGTCCACTGTCCCAGGGAGTCGGCCGAGCTGCTTCAATAAGAGTTCATTTACAGCAACATAGCAATTCCCATTTCTTGAGCACTTGCCATGTACCACTGGCCTAATAGATGTCCTAAGTGGTTGTTCGTTTTCATCCCATTTTATAGAAGCTGCGCAGAGGCACAGAGAGACGCGAGATCACACACTTAGGAGGTGGGCTTCAGGTCAGGTGCACTAACTTCAACATCATTGTCTTAACCACTGCCTCTGCCAGCCCCTGCCCAGGAAGCACTGCTCTTTACAACATAGCACTGTGCTATGTTTCACAGCCTCATTTACTCCCCAGCTACTGCACCCTCTTAGTGACAGCGCCATTTCCAATCAGGAGGGAGGAACTGCTTTCAGCCAGAAAAGCGTCGCTCTCTGCTGCCCTGAAGAGCCACACACCAGGGCCCCTCTCCTCCCCCTTAGAGCTTGGTCCCAGACAGTAGCCCAAGAAACCGCCGCGCTCTCGTCATTGTCCGCAGCACCCGCAGGGGGTCCTGGCTTCGCATGTTATATTAGTGTCCTGTGGCTGCTGTAACAAGTGACCACAAACTTAGTGGCTTACACAACACAATTATTCTCCTACGGTTCTGGAGACCAGAAGTCTCAAATGGTACATGCTTTCTGGAGGCTCAAGACCATCCCAGGGTCCACAGGATGGAGGAATACAGTATGGATTAGAGTGAACTTCCTGATATTTTACTATGGAACTACTGTGATTAGTATTGGAAGAAATTGTAGCATTGATGTGGAGAAAGTGACCACGGTAGCTGCTGCGGGTAGGGAGAGGGAAGAAGAGATATGATGTGGGGGCATTTTCAGGACTTGGAGTTGTCCTGGGTGGTACTGCAGGGACAGTTGCTGGACATTGTGTGTCCTGCCACGGCCCACTGGGTGGACTGGGGGAGAGTGTAAACTACAATGTGAACCACTCTCTATGTGGTGCAGCAGTGCTCCAAAATGTATTCACCAAATGCAGTGAATGTGCCATGATGATGAAAGAGGTTGTTGATGTGGGAGGAGTGGGGTGAGGGGGGTGGGGGGTATATGGAGACCTCATATTTTTTTAATGTAACATTCAAAAAAAAAAAAAACAAAGAGAGAGAAAAAAAAGAGGGACATCCACTTCCTTGCCTTTTCTCTCCTTCTGCCTTCCAGAGGCTGCCTTCCCCACAGCAGAGCATCCTCTCTTGACTCTGCTTCTGGCCTCACATTGCCTTTCCTCTGTTTCTCTGACTTTGCCCCTCCTGCCTCCCTCACTAAAGGATCCTTGTAATTCTATCATTAGGTCCACCAGGATAATCCAGAATAATCTCCCCATCTCAAAATTTCTAACTGAATCACACCTGCAAAGTCCCTTGTGCCCTGTGAGGTCACATATTCACAGGTTCCAGGGTTTAGGACATGGACATCTTTGGGGGGTCATCATTCAGCTTAACGTACCTGGGAAGTAAACAAAGTGAAAAGACCATTTGGGAAGACCCAAGAGTCCCTGGAGATCTATAGTTCTGGAAATTCCAGCAATTCTAATAAAATCTGCAAAAGACTGAGCTAGAGGAAAAAGGAATCGTGTCAATCCCTCTGGTTTATGGAACGCTCGATACGGGCCACACGCTTCACTTACCTTAACTTATTCAATTGCCATGACAACCCCAGTACACATGTCTAGTGCCATTTCCATATTGACTTGTTTGTCTACGGGCTTATTATCAATCTCTCCTAAACCTTAGAGATTCATGTCTATTGCTGATTGCAGTTGCACTAGTCTTGAGTGCAGGCAAGGCACACAGAAGGAATTAAATAAATGTTTGTGTGATGAATGGATAACATCCCCCTGACCTTGAAATAATCTATGTGAGCAAGCTCAACGACTTCCAACACGGATGGGACCCTAAAGCTAACAAATGCTCAGAAAAGCCTTTCCAACAGCCAACATCAACAGCCCAAAGTCCAAGTTAATGCACTATCTCTTCAGAAAACTCCCTGGGGCCTAATTCAGAGACTGTTTCTTCTGTTAAAAAAAAAAAAAACAACGGTTAACCAATTTGCTGAGTTCTTTACCATTCCATTTCCTTCTTAAAGGGGCATCTTCCATTATAGTTTAAATTAAAGAAGAAAATTATCTATTTTCTGATACATGAGACATGATCAAAGGGACCAAGGGAAGGACAATGTCAATATCATAGAATTCAAGAGATATGTCAATAGAACTGAAGCCCACAAAGATGGAGACAAGGATTCAGAAAGACTGAGTCCTTATATTTCCCAAATTCACAAGTGGCAAAGTTCCCATCCTCTCACTTGTGTGCTGCTCAATCAGCCCCTTGAAAAATGAATTATTTCTGTTTTCAGGTCCCATCTTCACAAGCACACATGGAACTAGAGAGAAAATCTAGTGGCGAAAGAAGTGCTACTCTTTCATGTATGTAGGACATACTCATGATAGTGCTGTGCGTTTAATTAAAAACTTTTCAGTGTTGATTCCCTGCAGCCAAATAGAATGGCTATTGCCTTTTTGAATCACAGCTTGACCTCAAATATATCTCTATTCATTTCTTCTCTGCTTGCCTCTCTTTCCTAAAGTGCTATAAGCTTCTTAATGGCAGATCAGTGGTTGAATCATATTTGAATTTCTGAATATTCATTCAACCTGTGGGTTGAATGAATGAATGTTTTATTCTAAAATATAAGAAAGTAGAGAACAATAAACGTAGTTCCAGGAGCCTAACAAAATACAATTAGTAACATTTGGTTATATCTCTTTCTCATCTTTCTTTAAGTACAGTGTTCTTTATTCTTTTTTGTCCCCCCTTACAAAATCATACACACAAATTTTTGTGTCAGGGCTTTCTCACCAAATATTACATCATAAGCAGTGCTCCCATGCTACCTCACAGTCCTGAAGCTGACTGAAGCCAAAGAAAGTTCTGATGTGGTTTTTGGGGACACAAACAAATGTTATGACTTTGGGCTCATTATTGACTGCAGTCTGGCTTGATCAAAAGAGAATTTTGCCTGATCACAGCCATTGCAATAAATCAGGCTTCAGCCCCCCAAGTCTACCAGAAAATCTCTTTGTTTGGCCTCTGTTGCCATTTAGCATCTGTGACCTAACCAGAAAAGTCTTCATTTCTTCTCACCGTGATAAGCAGCAGCAGGGATTTAAATCTATCCCTAAACCCTACACCAAGAGTGCCTCGATAAAGAATCGTGTCATGCACCCTGATTCCAGTGTTGTTCTATTTATTTTCTATTAAAAAATGTTTTCATGAACTCGTGAAATCTGTTAGTCATAGCCATCATAGATTTCCAGTTGATGATTAAAAAACAAACTAGGTTTGGGATAAAATTCAAGATGCCTTCCATACTCCAAATTCGTTTCTAATCAACAGAAAACAGGGCTGAATGCCTTGAAACCAAACATATTTTTATGAAACCAAACATCATAAAACATGAGTGCGTTTACCCTGACATCACTCAGCCTGAGAAGATTAATAGACATGCTGAAAGCATTTGCTTTACACTTGCTCAACTGGACAAATACAGCTTTTTACAAAACCAGTCCAAAATCTTGGCCATTCCCAGATGTCTAAAGCCCAAGACTCTTTGCTTTCAAATTCCTCAATGAGAAGGCGTAGGAGAAGAAATGAATTTGGGACTTTAACCAAATTGTTTAAATCTTGGCACTAGGAGGTCAAAGAGCTAGCATTGTACATTGAAGAACTAAAGGAAAGGAAGAGGAAGATGAGAAAATACGCGAAGATAAATATCCAAAAAATAGTCTTTTATGATATCGATGTTTTATTTCTCTGAGAAAGAAGAAATTTCTTTTCATCCACACAGAATATTTTCTATTGGGTAGGTAGAGTGGGTTTGTTTTGTTTTTGTATAACATTTATTGGCCCTTTTTTTTAAGACCAAAAGGAGGGTGCTAATTGTCCCATACAGAAAACTTGGAAATAGAAATAAATTAACAGATACAAATCACTCATATCCCCTCCACACAGAGTCACAGCCACATTAATACTCTATCATTGGACTTCTCTTTAATTTGAAATGTTTTAAAATTAATTTTCCAAACTAGAGACACCTCCTAGCAGCCTACTCTTCTTCTAAGCCATATATTGTCAACATTTGCCTTTATCATGAAATTTCTTACAGAACATATATCTTAATGTCTGCTAAGTAGTCCTTTTGTAGATGGGCTGTTTATTTAACCAATCTCTAATTGCCAAACAAATCATTTATAGCAGCATTTTTACCAATGTTATAAATTGTTGTATATTTTAATGTGATCAATACCATTATACATCTCAGCTTTGCCCACTTTTTTATTGTTTTATTCAAATTAAATCCTAAGAGTGGAAGTGTTGGGACAAAAGGTCTGCAGAATCATCAGACTCTAAATATATATTTGTCAATATAAACTTTGCACTCCTAAAAGATGATACCAATTTACCTTGGCACCAACAATCTCTGAGCGTCCCCTGGCTGGTTTTTATTCTGTGCATCTTTACTATATATCCTGACCATTAAAAAATAATTTCATTTTGCTATATTGTTCCTTTATCCATTCAACAAGTATTTATCAAGCCCCTTCTATGTGTCAGGCTCTTCTCCGGGGCTGGAGGTCTTTCAGAGAGCACAGGCTTAGGCAGTGCTGGTAGGAATCGCAGCTCTGCTCTCACATCCTTTGTGACCTTGGGCAAGTTCCCTCACCTGAACCTGCATATCCTCAGCTAAAAGTGCACATAAACCAATTCCTCCTAAGAAGTGATTCTGATGGTTGACCACATTGACCAGGAGGGGCCAGGCAGCCTCTCAGTAAGTCTTGGTTCTGCATTCCACTTCCCCAAACCCCGGGCAGTTGCTCATGAGGGCTCCAGCTCTTTCCATGATGTTTGATTCTGTCCCAGTTGCAGGGACACAGCTACCCCACCACAAAGTGTTGGTGTTTTGAACAACTCCTTTTCCATCTGTTATAGTTTAAAGCTTTTTGGACCCCAGAAAAGTATGTTCTTAAAGCTAATTCATTCCTGTGGGTGTAAACCTATTTTATGTAGGGCCTTTTGATTAGGTTACTTCAGGTAAGGTGTGGCCCAGAGTGGGTCTTAATCTCTTACTGGAGTCCTGTATAAGAGAATGAAATTCAGAGAAAGGCAGGAGAAAGCCACAGGAGCAAGAAGCTGGAAGGGAAGGGAACAACTAGCAGATGCCCCCATGTGCCTTGCCACATGACAGAGGAGTCTAGGATCACCAGCAGCCAGTCCTCAGGAAGAAGGTATCATCTTGGACATTTTTCTCAGCCTTGAAACTGTAAGCTTGTAGCTAATAAATTCCCATCGGTAAATGCCAACCCATTTCTGGAATATTGCTTTCGGCAGTCTAGCAGACTAGAACACCATCTAAAACAAGAGAGATGAATGGTGGGGATGCAATTAGCCCTCACGGGGGCATTGACTCATTCTTCTACTGAAACTGTGGCTGCAACATACCAAACCCAGGGCTCGTGACTTTGAAGTCCCTCCTCTTACATTACAAGTCAGAGCTTGTAGTGGAAATAGAATTAGGCTTAAGGTTGGCCAACCCTGCCTTCGTGATCAACTGTTGTACTCTGTCTTAGCTCTGTTTCTCTATAAGAAAGAATTTCCTGCACAACCCCAACTAATGATGGATTCCGAGGGACCAGCACATCGAGCAAGCGCCTGATTAACTTGGTTAAGTTCCACACCCCTGGTGCTGGCTGCATTACACCAGAGCTTCTAATTCAGTGACCATCCCGAGCAAGGATTCTGCTTCCAAAGGCACAAGCCATGTGGGAAATGCAGGCACAAAGTGTAGCTGCGTGCTCGCAAGCACGGTCATTGTCAACAGCAAACCTGGGTTCCAGCCGCGGCCCTGGCACTTCATAGCTGCATGAGCAAGCATGAGAATGGTAATTGGCCTCTTGAAGCCTTCATTTCCTCCTGTGTAAAGTGGGGATAAGCATAGTAACCACCTCACATGGGGTTGCTGAGCCTAGTACATGAGATAATGCACATAAATACCTTAGCACAATGCCCAGCACTGCCATTAGTGATCAACAAATTTTAAAAGCATTTACTGAGCACCTACCAGGCATTATTCCAGGGCTGGGTGAACAGTCATGAGCAAAACAAGAAACAAAATGGATAGTTCACAGCCCAGAGAGGAAGCAGACACAATAAAATGGAAATTGTTGCCACTGGAGCAGAGAGGAGGCAGTCCTGAGCTAGCTGGCACTGACGAGCACTGTAGACACTTCCCACAGGCCCTAAGTCCAGCCT
Source organism: Dasypus novemcinctus (assembly GCF_030445035.2). NCBI lineage: Eukaryota > Metazoa > Chordata > Mammalia > Cingulata > Dasypodidae > Dasypus > Dasypus novemcinctus. The sequence continues at coordinate 194,094,965 of NC_080673.1, read as the reverse complement.
GTCAGGACTTCAACAAAAACACATTTGGGGAGCAGATGTAGCTTGAGTGGTTGAGCACCTACTTCCTATGAATGTGGTCCCAGGTTCAAACCCTGGATCCTCCTAAAAACAAAAACAAAACAAAACAAAAAAACCCACCTCTCATTGGGAAGCCACTGTAGCTTGGTGGTTGAGTGCCTGCTTCCCATGTACAAGGTCCTGGGTTCAATTCCTGGGTACTCCTTAAAAACAAAACAAAACAAAAATCCTGTTTAAAATGTCTCCTCTTCTCATCCCTGCCGCCGCAGTGGTCATCGGTGGTCATTTGCCCACACTGCCATGTGGCCCTCCTAACTGGTCTCCTGCCTCCCCTCCCAGCTCTCTCTACTCCTTCTCCCCACAACAGCCAGGGCATCATTTGAAGCAAAGGAAGGGCCATGGCCTCCACTGCTCTTAGGATCAAAACCAAACCCTTCAAGAGCCAAAAGGACATGCTTTGGCCCCACCTATGCCTGTGACCTCCTCTCAGGCCACCTTGCTGTCCAAGCTCCAACCCATGTCCTTTCACTTCCTGGAATCCCCAAAGCCTTCTCCCTCCCCGGAGCCTTCAAGCATGTGCTTCTCTCTTCCTGGAAGGCTCTTCCTCCTGGCTGCACCCGACTCTCTCATCCTCAGGTATCCTCTTAAATGTCCCTTTCTTAGAAATGTCCTTTCCAGACACCCTACACACACACATACACATGAAACTGTGCCTCTCTTTTTAATCTCTATCCACAGCCCTTCTTTGACTCTGTAACACTTGTGTCTCTGGCTTGTGTACTTATGGACCAAAGGTAGTAAAATACAGTGGTGAAGAGTCCTAAATCTGCTTATCTTGGGCAAGTTTCCTTCTTCTTGTGCCTCAGTTTTCCCACCTTTAAATAAAAATAATAGTACTGTGAAAGACAAACCAGAGTCAAGTTTGCAGACCACAGCATTTTATTTGGGACAAGTTTGCCACAGCAAAGGAAATCGGGATGAAAGTAGCACTGAGGTTCTAGGCATGGCAAACAATTTTTATAGACATAAAAAGGAAGTCCGCTTGACTTCTATTGACTGGAAAAAGGGTTTGTCCATACTATAAGGGCAGGTTTAGAGCAAGCAGCTTTATTTTGTATTGGGTCAAACGTAATGATCCTGAATTTGATTGGCTACCTGGGTCAGCTGCCTTGGTGGGATTTCAAATTTCAAAAGATAAAGAGGAAACTCAGGGGGAAATTCAAAGGGGAAATAGGACATGCTTTTTGTTTTTGGGGTTTTTCAATGCTCTGAGGGGTCACAAGAGCTTTCTCTATACAATTGTGTCAGTACTTACCGTCTGTGGTTGTAGGAGAAATACACGAGTCACGTGTTAGCGCGCTTGGCACAGTGCCTACCTACCATCGCAACCCTCGGTACAGTCTTGCCTGCTACCCAGTTCCCAGCCCCCCTGCAGGGACCTCGTTAGGGCCATTCGCTGGTATTGACCAACGCCTGGCACAGAGGTGAAGATCACCCAAGATTTCTTGAATGGGTGCGGGATTGAACCAGGTGAAGAAAGGAGAGAAAGTCTTTGCAGGTTGAAAGAGGCAGCACATGGAACCCCAATGCCTGTGTGTGAAGGAGAATTGGCCCATCTAACCTCCTCCCTCAGCACATGGCCAGGGGCAAGGATGAGATGATGTCAATAAATCTCAGAGGAAAGAACAAACTGCTGGAATTATCAAAACTGAGTTTCAGTTCGGCCTGGAGAAGTGGACGTTCTAGAAGGCTAAAGAGGAAGATAAGAGCAGACCACAAGGAAGGGCCAATGTGGAGGTCATGGGTGGGGCCAAGTCAGGGAAAAGCCTGAGGGGAGGGCTAGGGGAATTTGACACACTGGGTGAGGAAAAGCTTAGAAATGGTTTCTGCCTTTCTGGACACCTGACTCCTCCCTGGTCACATGACTCCCCACCATGATGAGCAAGGCAACCTGGGACACTTAACAGTGGCCAATACTTCAGAGACCCCATACAAGAGGAGCTCTGGGGGCTCTGTCCCCACCCAAAGCTGCCTCAGGTGACCTGCCAGAGCTGTCTCCCTGCAGGTTACACTGAGGGGATGACTCCCACCCAGGCACCCAGATAGCACAGTAGTATGGGCAATGCTGACGTCCACTGCCACCAAGGTTGATTGAGCACCTATTATATGCGGAACAAACCCCAGTTCTGTGAGAGCAAAAATGAACAAGGCTTTGCCCCTGGCAGGGCTTGGGTAGGGAATTTGGGGCATTTGTGCAAAATAGCTCTGAGATGCTCCCCCACCCAGAGACTGTACAGTTGCCAACACCGCTGTGGAACTGCTTTGTGTTCTCACCACAGAACACACGGCTGTGTCCGAGCATCCATGGCAGGTTAGCTTAGTGGACCTTTAGGGTGACTTCCAAGTCTGAGGCTCTGCCTTTGTTCCAGGGACAAAAGGTGGCTGATTGTTGAGGGACCTTAAATTCCACAGGGACAGGGTTTTATTTTCATATAGGAATGGGTCAGTGTAAATTCACATACGCCCTTTGGAAAGCAGTTTGGCAGCGTGTGCCAAGAAAGACATAAAACATCTAAACCTTTTGACCCAGTAATTCCATTTCTGGGAATCTATCCTCAGGACATAATCCTAAATAGGGATAAAGGCTTATGTAAAAAAACAACAACATTCAATGTAATCTGATTTATAGTAGAAAAAAATGGCAAGTGCTTAATTGTCTAACAATGGGGAAAGGGAGGGAGGATTAAGTAAATTCTGGTATGATTATGTGATGAATATTGTTTGGTTATTGATGATCTCAAAGAACAATGGGGAAATGCTCATGGTATAATATTAAGTTAAAGGAAAAGCAAGTGGCAACAGTAAATAGGTAATATTGTAAGTCTTTGAACAAAGTGTCTATGGACACACACATCCAGAGCAGCAACAACAACAAATGAGCAAAAACAGAACTAAAATTGTTAGAGTGGTTTTCTGGGAGACAGAATTATTAAAAGTTTTTCTATTTTGTTTTGTTTTTAATTTTACTTTCCTACCTTTCCTATTTTACAAATTTTCTTTAATGAGCATATTTTTAAAAATAAAATATAAATAGGTAGCCTATACATTTTGACCAAAAATAAATTAAGCTATAAATAGGAAAAAAATTTATATTAGAAGAAAATCACCATCCCTACTTACCCCCGCCTCTCCACCAAACAAAAAGAAAACAAACCAAACCTGTTACTGGTTATCTGAGAATCCTGTTATATTTGAATCATGGGATTGCAGGTGATTGGGTGGTTTTTCTTACCAGTCTGAACAAGGGTGTTGTCTATTGTTGCCACCTCATTCATTCTTGGCTTCCTCCAATCTCTGCTTCACACAGCAGACAAAGAAATCTTTTTCAAAATGCAAGTGTGGTCTCATCACTCCCCTACTTTTTTTTAAGATTTATTTTTTATTTCTCTCCCCTTCCCCCCCTGCCCCTTTATCTGCCCTCTTTGTCCATTCTCTGTGTGTTCTTCTGTGTCCGCTTGCATTCCTCTCAGCAGCACCAGGAATCTGTGTCTATTTTTGTTGCAACATCTTGCTGCGTTAGCTCTCCGTGTGTGCGGCGCCACTCCTGGGCAGGCTGCCCTCGTTTCATGTGGGGTGACTCTCCTTACGGAGCACACTCCTTGCGTGTGGGGCTCCCCTATGCGGGGGACACCCCTGCATGGCATGGCACTCCTTGTGTGCATCAACACTGTGCATGGCCCAGCTCATCACATGGGTCAGGAGGCCCTGGGTTTGAACCCTGGACCTCCTATGTGGTAAGCGGACACTCTATCCATTGAGCTAAATCCACTTGCCCCGTTCTTAGTATTTACTTACTTCTTATTACCTTTAATTTACAGTCCCAGACCCCCAAAAGACTTCCAAAGTTCCCGTCTTTGTTTTCCAAAGCTGCTATGACAAACACCATACAATGGGTTGGCTTAAATAATGGGAATTTATTGTCTCACCATTTCCAAGACTGGATGGCTTGTTTCCTCCCAGACATGGCAGCATCTGACTGGCTGACAATAATGAGGTTCCCTGACTTTCCTATCGCCCGGTGATGTCCTCTCCTTTCTCTTCCCAGTTCCACTGACTTCCTGGTTCTGTCGACCTCTGGCTTCCACCACCTCCCCATGGCTTTCTCTCCTATTTTTGAATTTCTTCCATTACAGAGAACCATAGTAATCTGGATTAAGACCTGACTTCATTCTGTTAGTCCGCACATTAACTGAAAACATCTTCAAGGGATCCTATTTTCAATGGTTCATACCACAAGACTGTGGAGGAAGAAGCTGTCTAAATTTAGGGTAAATAACTCAGGCCACCTTAGCGCCCATAATCAGACCTTGGCCTCAGCCTCCATCTTCATCTTTTGACATTCCTTGCTCACCCTCTCATGCCCCAGCCACACCTGCTTTCTCTCATTTTCCCCAAGGTGCCCTGTTCTCTCTCCATGCCAGGCTTGTACACATGCCATTAGCTCTGCCACGAAAACTTACTCTACTGCACTCTGACACCTGTTTTCCTAGACGCCTTTCTTCAACTTTCAGGTCTCAAGAAATTTCTTAAAAGTCATTTCCTCAGGGAAACTCCCTGATCATGTAGATAAGATGATCCTGAAAATGGAGGTTTCGAACCCAGAAAAAGTACCTCTGAAAATATGCATTTCCTAGCCCCTGCAGGATGGTAAATTCAAAACATTATTTAAAAAATAAGAATGCCTCTGACTTAGAGTTGCTTCTTTCCCCACCAACAAAAACCAACATTTCTTGATTAGCACCAATGAAATGACTTGCTTTGCTAAATCTTACTTGATTTGGGCATTTCTAAATTTTCAATCTATGGAAGAGCAAACTAAGTTTCCAAAAGTTATACAAATTGCCCAAGATCATGTGGCTGGGCAGTCATGACTTTGGCCTTCAAAGCTCGCTGTCTTATTGCCCAAGCTGTCACAAAGAGAGGCCGGGGGAAGAGAGAAGATGAGCAAAGCCCTGCTAATTTAGTCTTATGGTAACATTCCACTGTTCTTTTTTTCCCAAATTTGCTATGCTCAGTGTTCTTCCCCAAAACACCGTGAGTCATTGTTGGGTTCCCCACCCTGCCCTCCACTGTGAGAGGGTCTGCTGGGGAAGTTGTTTTGACTGGAAAGGGTCGTGTCTCTGCCTTTGTTTGGTCTATTGTAGCTCTTCAACCTGAACTGAGGTCTACAGGTGCCTCCCCAGAATGGTCACAGTGTTTTTGGCAAGAAACGAAGCAGAGAACATGGGGCCTGCATTGTCCAGGTAGACTATCAGAAACACCAAAAAGTTACATAGGCATGAAATGCCCGAGAAGAAGTGAGTTTAGGTTTCTTCTTAGTAAGTGTCCAATAAAAGTAAGCGATTATCATCACTATTTTGTACGCCTAAGTAATGTGGCACAGACATTCTCCAAAATTCTAGTGATCGTGAATTTTGTATCATTGAATGACAATGTCAAGTGTAGGCCTCTGTCCTCCCTGCAATCAGCAATGGGCCTCTGGATGGTATTCAGGGGCAAAACAAGCTGAATAAAGAGAACACGGAACAGAGAAGGCATTCATCAATTCACCAAAGAACAGCAGCCAAAGGTGCAGTAGCAAGAGCAGCGGCCACAATGACTGCACTGTTAACCTCACCTAATATTTACTCTTACAGAATGCATACTATGTGCTAGGCGTTGTGGCACTGGTTTTCTATGGATTATTTAAATTAATCTTTACAACTACCCTATGAGCCAAGAACTAGTACCGTCTTCATTTTAAACTAAGGGTTTGTTTTGAGGGTCAGGGAATCTGGGTTTGAATGACCCATCCATCACTTAGTAGTGGCATGACCTTTGCCACATTCTCTAATTTTGGAGCCTCGGTCTCTATCACTGTAATTAGAAGATAATAATACCTACTTTGATGGGAGGCCAAGATCCGCTATGGCTAGTACATAGTGGCACTTAGACAGGGATGCCTCCCCAGTGTTGACTATTGGCCTCTTAGAGCACTTCTTCTTGGTGGCCAGCTGCAATCCTTCTGGTAGACCCCTTGTGCTGATCCACTGATGGATGTCCTGGGAGACCGGACACATGCATCTCAGTGACCAAGACTGTCCAGCAGAGGAGGAGCAGCTCTGTAGCCAGCTGGAGGGACAGTAGATGTTTTTGGCAGCTGGGGGACTCTGGGAATCCAAGAGCAAGGTGGGTCTCATCGTTCCAACAAACACTGCCCCATGTCCTGGCAAATAATCCCTCTTTCCACTTGCACCTTCTATGATTTTCCCTTGTATTTTTCCCCTGGCCAAGTTCTGAGTAATGGGATGCCTTGGAGCTAATTCTTTTCCTAACAAACTGAAGGTTATTGCTAGCTGGCAGCCAAAACTGCCTACTTCCTCTCTCAGCAAGATCAGATTGTAATTTTCTTATTCCTTCTCTCTTTCCCTTCATGTGGGGGCCCTATGAGAACTTCTCCCAGAACAAGGGACATCACCCAAATGTGCCCCTCTAGTAACTAGAAGCTATCTGCAGGCCTGAGAGTCTCCCTGCCTTACTTCCTCTGTACCTGACCTCATATCAGCCCAGTGGACCCCAGCCAGAATAAAACTCTCGGCAGGATTTGTTGGCTCCTCATGTGCCACCCACAGTCTAGCTGAACATTTTAGGAGAAGCAATTATTGTGGAACCTTGGGATTTTAGAAAGGGCTGCTTAAAGCCAAACAATTCACATCTTTGCTCCATCGATTTCCAGCTGTGTGACTTGGGACAAGTACCTCGCCCTCCTGAAGCTATAGTTTATGTGGATATACAGTGTGCATAATAATATTCATTCAACGGTTATTCGTTGGGGCCCCCTATGATCCATGCACTCTTCTGGTGATGAACAAGGCAAAGTGCTTGTTCTCACGGAACTTAAGACTTAGTGAGCTACTGATAAATGAAGTACGAAATCAATTCATAAATATTTATGTGTCAGGTGCCTGGCAAATAGCAGATTCTCAACACATGTTTATCAACTGTGCATTTTTTTGTTGTAGATTTATTTTTGCTTTGGGTCAAATAAAATCACAGCATGGATTTAATTATTGGAATGACTTTAAATAGGGGAGTGATATTGTTTGTTCATTTGGCAAGTATTTATCAAATGCCCACTATGTGGCTCACTTTAGCAGCACAGTAGAAGTTGGGCATGAGGGCAGAAAATGACAAGAAGAGAGAGAGGAGTTCAGGCTTTTGCAAGACTCCAGGTGAGAGACAATGAGTCCTAAATCAAGGCAATGGCTCTCAGGAGGAGCGGAGTTACTTACTCATCCAGTGATTGCCTCTAGAACCCAGTCAGCATTGACGATTACTTCCCTTGTTCATATTTTGGCATCTCATTAGAAATTAGTCATTAAATCTATTGAGAGTTTCTAGATTCCAGACCTTGGCTACATGCAAGTGACAATGATAAGTAAGACAGGACTCTTGCCCCCAGAGGAACTCATTGGAAGGTGCTCATTCTGGTACCTGGATCTGTATCAAGTGTAGCCCATGAATAGAAATCAGGCTTTCCCTAATAGAATTAAAGTAGGAATCAGCTTTCCCACATTTACTAGGGAACCCAATAAATAGTACCTCTCTTCACTGCCAGAGATTTATACAAATAGCAAAATAAAACAATAAGACATTCATATGCAAAAAAAAAAAAAAATGGATCTCTATCCTTACCTCAACCCATATACAAAAATGACTTGAAATGGATTATAGACCTTAATGTAAAACCTGAATCTATAAAATTCCTAGAAGAAAACATAGGAGAAAGCATTTATGATCTTGAGTTAGGCAAAGATTTCTTAGATAGGACACAACAATGCTAACTATAAAAAAGTGGATAGATTGTACTTGCTCAATTTAAATACTTCTTCCCTTCAAAAGACCCTGTTAGGAAAATAAAATATTTGCAAAATGCATAGCTGATAAAGAATTGTATCAAAAATATATAAAGAATTCTTGCAAATAAAAACCGAAGAATGCAAAATGAGCAAAAATTCTGAATCAATACCTCACCAAAGAAGATAGATGGGTGCAAATTAGCACATGAAGAGATGCTCAATGTCATTAGATAAATACACATCTCAACCATAATGAGTTACCACCATGTACCAACTGGAATGGCTAAAATTTAAAGGCAAAACTAATGCTGATAAGGATGTAGAGCAACCAGAACTTTCAAACACTGCTGGTGAAAACTCAGAATGATATAGCCACTTTGGAAATCAATTTGGCAGCTTTCTCTAAAGTCAAGCATAAATTTAATATACTACCCAGCAATCCCACTTCTAGGTATTTGCTCAAGAGAAACAAAAACATATGTCCACAAAAAGATTTGTACATGAATGCTTACAGCAGCTTTAATTCACAATAGCCAAAAACTGGAAATAAACAATGTCAATCAGCTGGTAAGTGGATAAACAAATTGTAGTACATGCATACAATGGAATACTAATCAGCAAAAGAAACATAGAACATAAATAACTCTCAGATGCATTATACAAAGTGAAAGAAGACAGATGGAAAAGGCCATAGTTTGATTCCATTTATATGACATTCTGGAAAAGGCAAAATTATAGAAAAAATAAATAAGATCAGCAGCTACCAGTGGTTGGGGTGGGACATGAGTGAACACTTCGGAGGTGATGGAAAAACCCTGTATCTAGACATGGTGGCAATAGTTGCACAATTGTATATATTGGTCAAAACTCATCAAACTTTTGTATAAAAAGGGTGAATTTTACTCTTTGTAAATTATACCTCAAAAAACCTGCATTTTACAAAATTTTACAAAAGATGTCTCTTAGATGTGATGGTCAAAGAACTTCTTAATCCAAATTCCCCAATTTTGGGTAGATTTTCTTCCTCAGTCAATTAAGTTGAGCGTAGCTAGTTGTTCTGCCCAAATTTACCTATCTGCGAATTCACCCCACAGTCCCTGGAAAAGAATAAAGGAGTGGGGGAGGACAGCAGTGGCTTAGGAACCATCCCCACCCCAAAGATGGATAGTCAAGGAAAAGGCATTCTTCTCTAACACAATCCCCTGTCCACTCATTGCTAACTCTCTGAATAGCGCATTTTAATTGAAGTTCTCCATTCTCATCTCTGTTTGATGTCATGAAGATAAACTCCCAAGCCAAATTTTAAAATAGTCCTTGGATTTCATGCATGTGGATAAGGTGGTCAATTGTTATGAGTTGAATTATGTCCCCCACAAAGACAGGTTTGAGTCCTAACCCCCAGTCCTGTGGTTGTGAACCTTTTTTTATTTCAAGATGTCATTAAAGTGAGGACAAACTGACTCGGGGTGAACCTTAATCCAATATGACTGAAGGCCCTGTAAGCAGAGGAAACTTAGAGTACGAGACAGAGGAGTCAGATCAAAATTTGACAGAGGTAGAGCATGCCAGCAAGGCCCCACCAGAATGCTACAGATGTCACAGAAAGCATGATCCTAAAACCTTCAAAACTGTGAGATAATAAATTCCTGTTCTTTAAGCCAACCAGTCTGTGTTGTTATCACTACCCTGGCAAATTAAGACAGTCTTTGGTACTAGAAGTGGTTTTTTTTCCTCTTTTTTTAATGTTACATTAAAAAAATATGAGGTCCCCATATACCACCCACCCCCCTCACCCCACTCCTCCGCCCAAAACAACAACCTCCTCCATCATCATGAGACATTCATTGCATTTGGTGACTACATCTCTGAGCACTGCTGCACCTCATGGTCAATGGTCCACACCATAGCCCACACTCTCCCACAGTCCACCCAGTGGGCCATGGGAGGACATACAATGTCCAGTAACTGTCCCCCAGCACCACCCAGGACAACTCCAACCCCCAAAAATGCCCCACATCACATCTCTTCCTCCCACTCCCTACCCCCAGCAGCCACCATGACCACTTTCTCCACACCAGTGCCACATTTTCTTCGATTACTAATCACAATAGTTCATGAATAGAATATCAGTAAGTCCACTCTAATCCAATCTCTATTCTTCTATCCTGTGGACCCTAGAATGACCGTGTCCACTCCACATCTATATCAAGAGGGGGCTTAGATTCCACATGGATGCTGGATGCAATTCTCCTGCTTTCAGTTGTAGGCACTCTTGGCTCCCTGGTGTGGTGGTTGACCTTCTTCACCTCCATGTTAGCTGAGTGGGGTAAGTCCAATAAACCAGAGTGTAGGAGCTGCAAGTCTGTTGAGGCCCAGGGCCTGGCTATCGCATGGTCAGTCCAGAGAGTCAGGTCCCCTGGGTATACATTAAACCCCAGTACCAACTACAGTTCCAGTAAAAGTAACAGGAGAGGCTTGTGGACAAAGATCACATCTGAGTCCAGCTCCATCACACAGAAACACAAACTCCAAAGTAGGACCAACTGACATGGCACTGAAGTCCATCTGCCATGACCATAGAACCTGTGGGTCTCTGCTGCCCTCAGAAGAACCGATACCTGGGGTTGCATCTACTTTTATCTGTCTCTGGGACTCTGCTCAGGTGTGCATAAGGGCAACGCCTCTGATAACCTCCCGGCTCTTTTTGGAGACTCATAGCCATATAAACTCATTTGTCCTTTCCATTTCCCCCTTTTATTCAGGTCAAAAATCATTTTTAACTCCTGGTATTATATGTAGACTGAGATATTCTGCTGGTCCAAGTTGATCCTTTTATTCAAGGTCATTTTCTAGTTACATCATCAGCTGGTACTTGGTAGTGATCCCTCAGCGCCAGAGAGGCTCATCCCCTAGAAGTGGGATTTTGTTTACCAAATACCTAAAAATGTTTAAGTGGCTTGGGAATCAGGTAATGGGTAGAGACTGGAAGAATTTTGTTTCACTTGAAAGTAAAAGCCTGGAAGGAACTATTCATAAGAATATGGATGTTAAAGATGATTCTAGTGAGCCCTTAGAAGGAAATGATGACTGTGTTATTGGAAACTGAAGGAAAGGTAATGGAAAATTGAAGGGAAAGAGAGGGTTTGAAACTTTGTCCTCTTCTAGTTGCATCAATCTGTCTCTAACCAAGTCCCCTCACCTATCATGAACTCATGGTAAAGAATTTTTAAAATGCATGTAAATCACTTAGAACAATGCCTTACCATTAAAAAAACTCTCAATAAATGATAACTTTTAAATTTCCTATCATTTGAAGCTTTATCGGCATCTCTCAAATGCCAACTCTTCTCCAGGAACACATGGAATGAAGGAATGACAATCAGGAGGCATAGAGGAAGAGAATCAAACATAACAGAAATTTTCATCCTGTGGTCTGTCTTCTTGGTTGTTATTCCGCAGAAGTTTTGGCCTTGTTTTCTATGTCTGTCCAAAAGTGTTTTTGTGTGCAGCAATGACCAACCTGGTTAAGATCTGCTTCGGACTGACATGCCCATTTCCATGCTTGTCGACTCTCAAGTTCCTAAGGCAAATCAGAATACCCCATTAGCCTCTGCTTTCCAAAACTCTAGGAATTCCCAATGTTATAAAAATAGCTCCAGTTCTCTAGTGTTTCCTGAACAATCTGAGGAGAGTATGACAGCATTACCCATTCTCGAAATTCTGCAGAATTGAAGTCTAGCTGTACACCATATTCTTTCCCAGATCCATGAGCACAGAGACAGGCTTTTCACAATCCCAGATCTTTCTGGAATTTCTATAACAAGTCATTGGAGGACTCACTCCACACTGTAAAATGTTGACAGCCGCATAAAATTACATTTCAGAATTTTCAGTACACCAACTTGCTGAATGTTTAAGACATTTTCTGAATTATACTTAGGCCAGTTTTGTACTTAAAAGGCCTCAAGAGCCGATGGAGCTACATGGTGTCATTTACTCTGTTATTTTCCAAGATGATAAAAAAATTTCTAGGTTTTACAGAAATAGTCATGGACCAAATGATACGATGTCTAGAATTTGCTTCAAAAAATAAAAAATGCAGCAGTGCGGGAAAATGTGTACGGGGGAGTAAGGGAATGGAAGTATCGATAAGACAAGATTGCCCTTGAATAGGTAACTGTTAAAGCTGGGTGGTGTGTACATTATTTACTTGAGCTCTCCTTTTGCACACGTTTGAAATTTTTTTACAACTTTGAAAAATTTCTTTTGCTTCAAAACATGAGAAGTAATGTTTTGGACATAAGGCAGAGGATCAAATGCAATTATCTAGGATAACGCTACATTGTTAATTCTCAATTATCCACAATAATGAATACTTAGATATATAAAAACTCCTGAAGGGTCTTCTACCTGTGAAGTTAGGAATCAGGACTTGGTGAGAAGCTGTGCTACATAGAGGAGAGAGTCTTGGGCATTCTCAGGGGACCCAAGGTCCAGTCTGACTTTTTCTCTATATAAACATGGCCTTTCAGAAAGTCAGTCTTCCACATGGAACCTCTGTTTTCTCATCCATCAAATGGGAAAATCAGGCTTTTTGTTCTCTCAGGGCCCTTCCTCCTCTAAGATGATGAAATCCCCACTGGAACACAAGCTCCTGAAGCATGGGAATCCTGCCTTCCTATTTTAAGGTCCTGGGGGTGTGCCTGGCACAGAGCAGGGATCAGTGATGTTAATTCCTTCCATGAGGGGTAAATTGCATTTCTTTCAACTATGCAAATTCCTTTTCTTATGAGAACCCACCTCTTTTCCTAAAATGAAAGCAAATTCGGTTCAGAAACCGAACTGAGTCGATTTAACATATTGAAGTCACCTTGAAAAGCCAGGAAAGAAGCAACTTGAACCACCTCCACCTACGTGATCCTTGTGGTTGTAACATGGGTTATACCAGCCTGACCCATAAAATTCTGCTCACAAGCCTTCAGGGGGTGCTACCACCCCAGGATAAAGACCACTTCGTTCCCTGGCCAGCAGACCCCTGTCTGGTCCACAAATGTCCTTCTTCCAGGCTCACTCTTTTCTTTACTCCTTCTCAGTATCCTTCTTTCAAAATCATTCTCTTCTACCTCAGGGCCTTTGCACATTCTGTTTCCTCAGCCTGGAAGTGTTTTCTAGCCCCTCCATCTGGTCATATTTTAGGTCAGATGTCTTTTAGGCAAGCCCTCCCTGACCCCTAGACTCAATTAGGCTACCCTGCTAAATGCACCCATAACACTTTACTTTTCCTTCAGAGCACTTTCCAGGGTTTACTGGGTTTATCAAATGATCTGATCTGTCTTTAATCTGATATAAATAAGAAACGAGTAGTCTACCATTGTTTCTTCTGGTCAAATTCTGTTGGATCTTCCCTCCCCTTTGCTGACATCTCAGGCAAACTTTTTAGTTTTCTGGCCACTTTCAGTTACATGAACAATCTCATTAGTCAATTGTGACTCATTATCTGGTATTAAAAAGACACAGCTAAATCAAAATTTCAATTTGACATGCAACCCAAAGCTTCTTCCTCTCTGTTTCTTTAGCATGTTTCATGGCTCGGGATATGCTATGAGCTATTTTCCCCATCTCCTAACCATTCTGTCCTGGTTTGAGTCTTTTGTGGACCCCAGAAAATCCTGTTCTTGAAGTGAATCCATCCTGATTACTTTTCATTAAATCACTTCAGTTGAGAGCCTTTGATTCGATTGTAAGACTCTTTGATTGGATTGAAATTACTTGGGGGCCTTTGATTGGAGTACTTCAGTGAATCATGACCCAGGGTGGGTCTCAGTCCTCTTGCTGGAGCCCTTTATAATTGGAAGAAACATGCAGAGACATGGAGAAAAAGAGAGCTGCCATTTTACCCTGCCATGTGAGAGAGGACTCCAGAATCCCCTGCAGCCATAGAAAGATGGAGAAAGCCTGAGAGGCTGAGAGTGAGGCTAGAGGATGGAATCAGCAGAGTAGCTGAAGCTGAAGCAATGACGCTCAGAGGAGAATGTCAAGAGATGAGCCATCTGCCTGATCACCCACAGCTGACCTTGGGGAGAAAGTAGAGCTGGAGAGGAAGGCAGAGACCACCCACCATTTTGCCATGCCACGTAGCAGGAGTCCAGGACAGCCAGCAGCTGACCATTGGTGACAAAATATCTCTGATGATGCTTTGATTTGGACATTGTTACAACCCCAGGACTGTAAGATTTTAACCTAATAAACTCCCATTATAAAAGCCAACCCATTTTTGGTATTTTGTTTTGACAGCTATTAGCAAACGAAAACACAGTCCCTCCACTTTGGGCACTTCTAGAATCAGGTCAGATGGAAGAGAAATTAGAAAAAAAGCAGTCAAAGTATTTTTGCTTAACAGGTGCTGCTTGTATGGTTTTCTGTGGTGTCTTCCCCACCAGACTTTATCTCTATAAGAGCTCTATTTTTGCTCTCCTTTGAATACCATATTTTAGCATTTAGGCTCTATCATATAGAAGTCATTCAGTAAATATGTGATGGGGTAATGAATAAAAGAACAAGATGATAGGGGGAGAAACCCAGATTTGTATCCCTGAAATGCTGTGGGTTGGAAGGACCAACATAAAGTATATTTGAGTAAAAGTAGATAGGGCAAAGGTTCCCAAAGCCTAGTTACCCATCAGAATCGCCCAAGGAGCTAGACCTAATGCCCTGGTATGTTGATTCAGTAGATCCGGTTGAAAGCCAGTGTGCCTAAGAGAGCCCAAATGACGTGATAGGCAGGTTCCAGTGAAGGTAAGTTTGTACCTGGTTGAGACTATCAGGGAGTCTTTCTGGAGAGAATAATGAGTAGGGAGGGCAAATGAGAACAGAAGGAGAAAGGGGCATAAGGAGATGGTTGGCAGGGATTTGCAGACCACAGAAGGTGATATAATCAAGGCACTGAGGCTAGAAAGGAAAGACTATGTTCCCAACAGAACCCAGTGCACCTATGAGGAGGAGAAGACAGCAAATGTGCATTCCACCTGACTGCATCTGTTTGAATGCAGGAACCTGGTCTTGTAAAGTTAGCAACACCTTAGGCAGAAAGTGGTATAGTGGCCAGGTGTGCCAGCTGTGGACCAGACTGCTGACATTGCTCATCTATAAAAGGGGGATAATACTAAAGAAGGTTCTGGTGGGAATTAAGAGATGTGATACTTGTAACATCTTAGCACATAAATACTCATTATTTATCACCTAGAACTTAGAAAAATTTAATAATCTCAGTACCTAGCAGCATACATACATACATACATACATACATACATATAATCAGTGGTGTGTGCTAAGCCGAGTAGACCAGCAAGCAAGAGACAATTCTGCACATTTCTTCCCAATTTTGCACTCATTGAAGGTCAGGTTGGTAGCTAGAAATTGGCCATGATGGGAATACTTACACCAAGGAAATTGACAAGCACTACCACTACAGACCTGGGTTTTGTTTGTTTGCTTGTAGTTGTTTTGAGAACTGGTTTACACTGTTAGATACTTTGTGAACATTGACTGGATTGGGTTGAAATGGACTGTATGCAATTGAGAAGTGAGTTAAGGCTATAGGAAAACAAAAGCACAAGCTGAAAGGAAAAATTCTCTGCCTAGGAAAGACAGAATAAGACTGGCTGTGGGATGAGTGCCAGGTGAAAACAGAATCTGACTTTATGCTCTCTAAGTCGATACTCCCTTCAGCCTATTTTTCTACCCATCACTTTTCACCACTCTCTCTAAGAGAAGTGTGACAATAACTGCGTGAAATAGACACTAACAAGCTTTAGTCACATCTGAGGTCTGATTCTTCAAGGGGAAAACTCCAAAGGTTCGTTCTCTCTGGGAATAAGAGTGGGTCCAAGAAGATATCGATTATAATAAATTATCTAAGATGAAAAATAATAAAGCAAGTAAACTATCAAATATTGAAAATGGAAAAATACTGTGATACTTTAATCTAGCAATACAGGGCCATTTGTTTTTAAAATGCAGCAAAAAATATTAACGGAAATTAGGGAAGCTTTTAATGCCACAGAAAAGCCAATATGACTACCCATAAACTATATCAACACCCAGACAAGCTAAGGCAGGAAAAATAGGAGCACATCTATCTCTTTAGGAGGTCAAAAAAATCCATCCATTTCTAAGCTCTTTGGTAGGGAGTGTGTTATTTCAAAGAAGAGTAAAAGAGAAAAGTCCATTAAGAAGAAGCCATCACTTGGAAACAAATAATGAACATATTAAAAGTCTGGAACAACTAAAATTGAGCTTGCGAGGGCTAGTTTTCTATTTCAGTGTGGAGTGGGGGAGGGTCTTTTACTGTTCCTCTATTACCCATGACAAAGGGTTTCTCTGTGATCTGGTAGGAGTGAACTAATGAAAACATTAACTTTTATGACCTGCTTCATTAGCTCAAGTGCAAACACAGTCACTCCATTTTTATCCTTTCGAATTAATTTCTTAGGATTCCTTTTGCTTTTATTAGC
This sequence comes from Dasypus novemcinctus, assembly GCF_030445035.2. Lineage (NCBI taxonomy): Eukaryota > Metazoa > Chordata > Mammalia > Cingulata > Dasypodidae > Dasypus > Dasypus novemcinctus. The sequence continues at coordinate 194,078,536 of NC_080673.1, read as the reverse complement.
AGGTAGGCTGGTCAGGGTCTGATTCCTCCTCTCCATGAAAGACCTCAAAACTCTAGTGGCTTACTTGATTGAAAAGGGTCATTCCCTCTTCCAGATCCCAGGAGAAAAGCGAAGCCTTTGATTATGCATTCACCTTGTTGCTTTAGCTGCCGTCATATGATCCCTCTGCTGAACCCTTGTCATGAACCATCCAGTCGATGCTTGTCCCTTTTTAGGGATGCTGCTGCTGACACTAGCATGTCCCCCTTTCTAGATTCCAATATAATGCCCCTCATAATCCAGCCTTGTGCTTTTCAACCACTGTTGCCCCAAAGAATATCTGCTATGTCAGAATGACTGACTGCAGGCAAACTTTCAGCCTCATTCTCTTTCACCATACCAGACACAGCCACCCCAAAAAGCTTTTACACTTTTTTGCCCAGACATCTACTTACCTCCTTTTCAATTCTGCTCTGTGGTCTACAGTGTCTTTTCTGGAAAGCAGGCTTTGGACCAGACCAATTCTGTAGTCCATGACTAGTTTCCCTAACTTTGCATCATGACAAGAAGTTAGACTCCTGAGTCCATCCTTTCCAGAAGGCTTTGGATGCTTTAAGGGAAAAAACAACAACACCTCATCCCCTCTCTATCCAAGGGTGGCTGGGAGAAAAATCCCTCATTCAGCTTTGATTGAGTGCCATCTTATATGTGTAGTACTAAAAGGGTCACTTGAGTGAAGTTATTTCTCTCATCAATAATGAGGGCTTCGAGATGACTTCTGTCTCTACCTATATGTATGGAAGTGACTGACATCAATTTTTAAATGTTACCTCATCAGGCACCAGCAGTCCTAGAGAATTTTAAGAACTATGAGAAACCTTAAAAATAATCCCAAACAACCATTTTATCTTGAGGTTGAGAAAACAATGATGTTATCTGTTAGAGGTTTGCAATAATTAACAAGCAGTACCTCAGTTTCCCCTGATATGCATTGGGAAAAAGGTAACCCCCCCCCCCTGTGGCACTTTCCCACAGGTTAAACAAAGGAACCCCTAGAGACAGGAGTAAAGGGAGATATAGATCTTCACCATCTGCCTATCAGAGGGAGATGGAGATCTTTACTACTTCTGCCTGCATATCAGGGAGACTAGACAGAAAACTTCACTATTTACAAACCCTTTAAAACCTTACAGATCAAAAGAAACATCTGCTCCTGCAGCATTCCAAGAAGCCATAGACTCGCTCAACCCCCTCCCACTACCTCATTCAGACCCTCAACCCCCTCCCACTAACGCTCATTTCCCCACCTAGGAAAATTCTGCATAAATTCAAGTCCTGCCCTTCCAGGAGTGGGCTGAAGTCTCTCTTCAAACCCCCACCATGCTGGTGGGGGGTGAAGTCTGTTCTTCCGACCCCCTCCATTGAGAGAGCTTCTCAATAAATAAATTCTTTGCTTATGGTCAGTCAGTCTTCGTGTCCCAGTAAGAGCCATATTTTCTCCAACACTATCTAATTAAGGTCCTACTCTAAGTTAGCATAAAATTGTGACTAGCTCCTATGCTCTAGGCATTGTTTCTGCTGCCCCCATGATGTCATTCAGATTTTAGACCACCTACCAAATCAAAAGACAATTTCCTCCGGATTGGAGGGTATATAATTAAGGCAAAATGAGGCTTATCAGAATAGGGTCCCCCTAATCTTTTGGAAAAATTGTGGTCAATGTTCATTTCCCTAACTCTGGAAACAATTCTTTCCATTACAGTTAATTGCTTGAAAAGAATTAGCTGGGAGGGAGGAAAGCAAGATAAAAACAAGATTTTTCAGTCAATTTCCATTAAAGACGTCATGAATTATATATTGCTGTTGCTAAGGAGATGTAAGAAATATGTATCAGAAGGAAACAAAGAAATTGATTGCATCAAAGATGACAAGTCATAGGCTTTGTGGAACTATTCTGCCTTTTCAGTTGTTGTGATCAGGTACCTATAGGAACAAAGACACATTGATCTTCTAAAAACACCCAATCATTTACCCATTCAGCAGAGGACAAAGAAAACATCAGCACAGTGTTCATAACACTCTCTCTTTTTGCAGCACATAAAATGAGGGACAATTTTCCTGCCATATTTACCAAGAATTAGGGACATCTCTCCTTCTTATTCCATGAGACACCACCATAAGTCCAGAATCTAAAGGTTCTACTTTGAAAATTCTCAACTAGGCAATGACTCTTTTCTCTAAGTGAACAACAAATTTCCAGTTGGTGAGTAATTTTTTTCCTGTAACCTCCACTCAATGGAAAACAAATGAAGAGGAAAAAGATTAAGTAAACAAATCTGAAAGAGAGGCCACAACACACGGAGACTGAGGAGCTTCTAAACGTAATGATCAAGGAAAGCAGGAACTTGCCGAGGTTTATCCCAAATACAACCATAATTTTAACTGGCCCTTGAGTTAAGTCTCACCCGATGAATGACTTCCAGGGCCTCTGGCTCTTTGGGACCAAAGGAGAAAATTATTTTTAGCACAACTATTTGGAAATCTTTGAGAACTTGGATCTGTTATTCTGTGTGATACCCAAGCAAGTTTTTCGTTGAGCGCCCATGAAAGAGCCTCAGTCTCTTGTGGATTTAGAATCTTTCAGCAACCCACCATCCCAGAGCAAGGTATGGAATTTAATCTTTTCAGTATTTTGGCAAATGTAGAAATGGCCTGATTTCATTACTCTAGATGTTAAGCTTATTAAACAGGTGGCACTGTGGGAAAAATCCAGGAAACCAAAAACCCTGGTTCAAAGCTCTGGTCTGATACTAGCTTTGTGACCACAGACAAGTTACATGACTTCTTTGGGCCTCAGGTGCCTGGCCAACCTACCACTAAAGGTCTTTGAGAGGATGACATGGACGTAAAGTTGCTCTGGTGACGATAAAATTGTCGGCAAGTGTCATCTCTTAATACTGTTGTTCCATAACAGCATAATTCCGACAAAGCTTTTTGAATCATGAATCCTTGACAACAATAAGTATTTTTCCTTTACTCAACCTTTTTTGAGCCTCTACTGTAGACCAGGCTCTGTCCTAGATGTTGTGATATGGAGTGACATTTTGGTGGAGAAAGACACAAGTAAACAGGTAGCCATCACACATGTGATTGTGTAGTCTTACAGACAGTGGGGCCAGGAGGAGAAGGGAAGGGAACTCAGAGCAAGCAGGAGAAGCAGTTCTGAAAAAGAGAATTGGAGCCCCAAAGGCAAGGCTGGGGACCACAACCCAGAAGGACTGAGAACCCCGAAAATGCCATCCTTTCTGCTCAGGGTATCACTGTTAGAAAAGGACAAAGCCTGATGTTATGAAATCTCTACCTCTGCAGGCCAAGGAAATGTCTTGTTTTGGCAGACCTGGGTTCCCGGTCCGCTTCCTAATGATTTCCAGGCAAAGCACATTTTCAACTTGAATTAGTAATCAAGCCCAGCCTTTGGTCATGAAGTAATATGCTATAGTTTACCTCACATGATGCGAGGGGAAATGCAGGCATGGAGACTGAAAGACCCCAGCTGTGCCATTTTGCGACTGTGTGGACTTGAGCTCTCAGTGTCCCAATTCTCTTATTGGTAAAGTGAGGCTAATCATACCTACTTCATAAAAAGTGTTATGGGATTAAGTAAATGATGACTTTAAAACACCTAACACAGTAACAAAAATACAAGTATGCTCTCTCTTCATCTTAATTCATCTTTTCTTTAAAAAAAAAATGCTTATTGCAAAGGGACCTCAATCTTTAAGTCCATTTGCTGGATGTTCTGTCTTCAAACTGATTTAATCAGTATCTCTCCAAGTGTTTTCCATGACTAGTTTAGCAAGAACAAAGGGTTCTGTAACTAATAACTTTACAAAATATGATATACTGCATTCCTGCTTTGAAGATTCAAAATGCACATTAGTATGATGGCTCTATATGAATTTGCATAGTTCAAGTCAATGCTTTAAAACATTGTACAGGTTTCTTTTTTGGGTGATGAATTTATACTTCAAATCAATGAATGTCATGGTATGTAATTCTATCTCAATAAAGCCATTAAAAAATATTGTAATGTTTATCAATCAGTGACCCACGTGCTCAAACAACCAAGTTCAACGCAAAGCAGTGGGGGTAGGGGCGAAGAATGGATTATTCAATACAAGGCATTGCAAATCTAAAGTTGGGTCCCTACCCTTCCTCATAAAAATTCTAATGGATCAAATTTTTAAGTGTGAAAAAAAAAAATGAAACAATATAAAAACATTTAAAAAGTAGGAGCATTGTTTTTATTATCTTGAAGCAGGGAAGGCCTTGTAATTATAATCAATTGGACCTAAATACATACATAAATGTATGAGCAAAGTGAAAAAGACAAACTGGGAAAAACTACTTGCTGTTCATATAGTAAAATTTGTGCAAAGATCATTTATTAGGTGTATGTGTGTGTATCTTATATATGGATATCCATTTGCACTGTTGTTTGTACTGGCAAAAGGAATGAAAATATCCTAAATGTCCATCAATAGAAGACTATGCCAAAGCTATTATGATACATCCATATGATGGATATCCTTTAGCCACTTAAAAGAATGAGGCAGAGAAGGATAGACAGACAGATATATGATAGAGTAAATAGATGTTGGATGATAGATTAGATAGATGATAGATAGATAGATAGATAGATAGACAGACAGACAGACAGACAGACAGATATAGATAGATATGGAAAGATCTTCAGGCTAAATGACAAAAGAAAGTACCTGAACACTGCCTATGATGTGCTAGCATAGGGAGAGAGGACACAAAACGAACTGGCAGTGGTGCTTGCCTCTAGGGCATGAAAACTGTATGACTAGAAAATGGGAGGGAAAGGAGATTTACTTTTTTATTACTTATGCTTTGTTTCTTCTGAATGTTATGAAATGTGCACATAATATCTATACAAAAATAAATTTTAAAAATAATTTTAATGCTCTAGACCATGCAAAATCAAAACCACTCAAGTCCTTTATTTGTCTTTCTCAAGCACCATGAAAGGGTCACATAGACCCCAGGAATATTTTTTTTAATTTCTTCTTTTTTTTAATATAATAAATTTTATTTTCAAAGAGGTTTTAGATTACAGAAAAGTTATGTTGAAAGTGTAAGGGATTCCCATATACCCTACCGCCCCCCCCCTACATCTTCCCTTACTAACAACATCTTACAATTGTGTGGTACATTTGCTACAATTAATGAATAAATATTGAAGCATTGCTACTAAGCAAGGTCTATAGTTTACATTGTGGTTTATACTTAATTCCGAAGCCCCTATGTTCCACCTATTACTCTTTCCTCTTTCTCTTGTAATAATCTCATATCCCATATTTCCTTTCTAGTTTCGTTCCTCAAAACTCACACCAGAAAAATCGTCTCCTCTGCACCCAGATTGAGTTTTTTGTGTCAAGCACTGTTCTGGGTGGCTGGAGATGTCCATGGGTGAAACGCAGATGGCAGCCCTCGTGAAGCCTAGGTTCTATCAGACGGAGATTTACAAAATGAAACAAGCGTAATAAACCTAGGAAAAACCTAGTGAGTTAGAGGGGGATAAGTGCTATGGAGAATAGAAATAAGCTAGAGCAGAATTGGGGGAGGGTCACAGGGAAGGAGAAGGTGATTGCAGAGTTAAATAAGAGGACAGGGGGAGGGAGAGGTCTGGAGCTTGGTGGACACCCAGATGCTTGAGGAGGTTGGAACCAAGAAAATGGCCATTGGTCAAGCATGTGGAAAGGGTGGGTCCCCATGAGGCCCAAGAAGAAACCATCATCTTAAGAATGAATCTTAGGCTTTGAAATAGAATAGAGGATGCCTTGCAGGTCTACTGAACTGCAGAGACACTGTAACTCATGTTTCCCTCAAAATTTCTCCTTATTGTAATGAAAAGGTTTATCCTTTTTCTATCCATTTCTGTATTGGAAACAGATTAATTGTTTTGTAAGTTTCAGAGGTCTATAGCAGGGCTTTGCCCCAAGACAAACTGTATTTCTTTAAATTGATTATGACATGATTTAGTACTTGCATTGTAACTGATTTAAAGGTTTTTTGAATATTGTGATGACTTTTTGGAATTCAGAGGGTGGAGTGCAGCAGTTTGATATAACTGGTGAATTCCAAAAAGAAATATTGGATTATGTTTGTAATCTGGTCTGTACCTGGGCATGATTGAGTTATGATTAGGGCATTGAGTGCAGGCCCCTTGGTGGGTGGGGACTCACAGATAAAAGGCATGACAAAGGACAGAGTGTGGGGATTTCTGATGTCAGTTTGATGCTGAAGACCCGGGAAGTTAGCACACAGAGGAGAGAGAAGCCAGCCCCAGGAAGAAAGGAACCTTGAACCCAGAGAAAAGCAAGCCCCAGGAATGTAGGAACCCAGGAAGCCTGAACCCTTGCAGATGCCGGCAGCCATCTTGCTCCAATGAGAAAATAGACTTTGGTGAGGGAAGTAATTTATGCTTTATGGCCTGGTAACTGTAAGCTCCTCCCCAAATAAATGCTCTTTATAAAAGCCAAAAAAAAAAAGAGGACAGGGGGTGGCTTCAACGAGAGGGTAGCATCTGAGCAAAGACTTGAAGGTGAGCAAATGGATTATGTGGACATCTTGGGGAAAGAACATCTTGGGACATCTTCTAGATAGAAGAAGAGACAACAAAAAAGTTTCTAAGGCAGAACACCCCTGGTGTCTTTGAGGAATGGCCCAGAATCCAATGTGGAGTCAAGAAAGTGGTAAAGTGAGTAATAGAAAATGAAATTAGGAAACTAAGGAGCAGCGGGTGCCAAACAGGCAGAGCCTTGGAGACCACGTAGCATGAGGCTTTTGGCTTTTGAGTGAGTGGGGAGCTATGATGGGGTGGCTTTCCATTGCAATCCATGCTGCCTGACCAGAAACCTAAATCTAACTCAAATCCCAGGACTCAATTGACCATTCACACCCCAGTCTGAACGTGCCATCCTCCTGCATCAGGCACTAGAGCACATTATTCTGCAATTCTGATGAGGGTTGTAAATGGATACTCCCTCTTAGGGCCTTTGGGAAAAAATTCTAATTGGGTACCCTTCCAGCATTTACACACTCACAAACAATCTTCCAGTGCATTTTTCAATAAAAGTCAATCCGTTCAATGAATAACTGATTGTTTTGGTCACTTCAGTTTATTTCCTCTTTGAACTCTTTTTACCTGGCTCCTGGCAAAGATGTCTGCTTCGTCTACCATCGTCAACCAGACCTTCTTCACAGACCCCCCTGACTCCCCGCACATGTGTGCTCTCTGTACCTCCCTCAGAGTGTCTAGGAGATGCCATTGCCCAAAGCGCCTTCTCTCCAGATACTTTCAAGTCCCTCTTAGAACCAACTCCGGACTTCAATCTACAGCATCACATCCTATATCTGGGCTAAAAGCGTCAATGAGCATATTCTCCTTCAAATTCCTTCTCAAAGCCTTCTCTAATCAGCATTTCAGAAGGGAGAGGAACTGGCAATTTAAACATCGTGTCTTTATTTTTTTAACAATTTTTTTAATTGAAGTATATCATTCATACATGAACACACATAAACAATAAGTGTATAGTAAAGATTGTGAACTTACAAAATAAACATACATAACATCACACAGGAGTCTCATACATCACCCCTCCACCAACTCTTTGCATTGTTGCGAAACATTTGTTACAAACTATGCAAGAGCATCGTAAAAATATTACTACCAACTATAGTCCTTATTTTACATTTGGTGTATTTTTCCCCAAAATATGTTTTTAAAATATGTTTTTGTTACAGATATTGTGAATTTGCAAAACAATCACACAGATGTGTAGATTTCCCATACAACTCCACACCCTGGTGGAACATTTGTTACAGATTATTGGACAATATCATCAGACTATTACCACCAATCGAGGTCCCTAGCATACATCTGGCACATTTTTTCCATACATTTCAGAAGGGAGAGGAACTGGCTATTTAACCATTGCATCTTTTTTTAACTGTGGATAAAATGTTCTTTTCAGTTTCTTTCATTTGCAGCTCCTGTGGAAAGTCTGGTGTCTTTATCAGAACCTCTGAGCCTGTCAGAAAGTGCCTTAATCCCAGTTGAGCAATAGGATCTGTGATTTGGGTTTGTGCTGTATGACAAGTCAGGCAGACTGAGCATGGCAAAGATGTTCTCCTTTATTTTCTTTTTTGTTATGTGTGGTTTTTGTCTGGTTTCGGGTTTGGGTTTTTTTTTACTCATAACGCTGAAATTTGGCCAAGGATACAGAGCCTATATTTGGATATATTGCTTCGGTTTTTCACTTCTAAGATTTCTGGGGATTAGGCTTATTTTAAATTCATAGGTTTGTACTCTGTTCTCAGTTGGTCATTACTAGGTTCTGGCAAATTTCTAGGCCTGATTCCAGGATGTTGTAATTTCCCCATGGGCACCACAAAAAAAGGTACAGTGTGCTTGGTTAATTCTCTGATATGCCTGACAAAACAGAAATGCAATTGCATCAATGTGCTTTTCCAATACTTTTATGATTTCCTTTGGGGGAGTTTTGCCAGGTCAATCAGTGTACAGATTTCTTATGAAAGCACAGTTTCCACCATCCAAAAACCACATATTTACCTGTATATGTTCTCCCCTATCCAAGAAAATCAAGTGTGCCCCCCTACACCCCCTCCCCACGGGCTTATATGCCAGGATTTCATGCTAATAACTGATCCATCATTCTCAGCCCCCAGGCTTGGTGAAGGGAGAATCCAAGTCCTGTTAGATCAGAGCTGAAGCAACTCGCCACCTGCTGCTTTCGGAGCTCATGGCAAGATGCTTGGTTTCATTTCACTCAGCTCTTTAATTGAGCCCCGGTGCGAACAGCTTAATGGGACACCATGGTATTATTTCCTGCAGATTTTAAATTAAAGCTTGAGGCCCTCTCAAGACATGCAGAGCACTCCAATTAACACTAATTGGCATTGCACATGATTATCAAGTGAAAAACATGGTCTTCCTGAAAATGCCACTTCCTGTCTCTGACTTTCAAAAACCCATAAATTCTAAGAAAATGACCATGGATGCATGCAAAAATTAGTTATGAGGCTGTCTAGCATGGTGCTGATAATGGCAGAAAACTGGCAACTATTAAATGCCTACAATGGTGGGTTATGTACATAAAGGACTGTAGAGCCAAATGTAATAATTTTTTAATGTTATGAATAATTTGTGACACCAGGAGATGTTCAGGATATATTGTCCAGTGAGAAAAGGTGAAGAATTGTAGGAATGATGTGATACCACTTTTCTCCATAACCTAGGAGGGAAAGGTATATATAAATGCAGTACAGGGAACGGAACCAATGTGGCTCGAGCTGTTGAGCACCTGCTTCGCGAATGGGAGGTCTGGGTTCTGTCTGTCCCCAGTGCCTCCTAAAAAAGACAAACAAGCAAGCAGACACCAACTCAAGGGAGCCAATAGGTCTCAGCAGTTAAGCACCAGCTTCACACAAACGAGGGCCAGGGCCCAATCCCTGGGCCTGATAACTCGAAAGAAAAAAAAATGCAGAGGGTGGTGAAAATACTGTTATTTATCTGATTCCTTTGCATCCCTAATTTCCTTTTAAAAGTGTATCACTTTTGCAAAAAAAAAAAAAAAGCTATTTTTCAAAGTCTATGGATCTTCAGAATAAATGCAATGTAATTTATGTGGACATTTTAAAAATCAATCCTTCATCAGCACCAAATCCCTGCTTAGAGTGCTGAGAACTTTTTAACCGTGTTGTGCCATTTCCAATGAAATGAAGAATGTAAACAGGATCCTTAGAAGTGTGTGGGGAGGCAAGCACTGGGGTAAATTGTTGAAAAGAGTCATTCGAATAATCCTACCAAAAGCTCCACCTGAGAGGGTGCATTTATGTCCATGTGTTTCTCTTCCAGAGCCAAAGATGTTTGTCTTGCTCTATGTGACAAGTTTTGCCGTTTGTGCAAGTGGACAACCTCGGGGTAATCAGTTCAAAGGAGAGACCTACTCCCCAAGATATATCTGTAGCATTCCTGGCTTACCTGGACCTCCAGGCCCCCCAGGAGCAAATGGGTCCCCCGGGCCCCATGGTCGGATCGGCCTTCCGGGAAGAGATGGTCGAGACGGCAGGAAAGGAGAGAAAGGTGAAAAGGGGACAGCAGGTAATACATGCTACCATAAAGCACCTCTCCTTCTCTCCTGCCTTAAAACTCCTCCCTTTCTGTGTTGCTTTTTCTAATGGCAATCACTCCTTCACTCTCTCCTCTACGTCACCTTCCTTAATCAACAAGAATTGAACGGCCCTGCGATGCTTCAAATGCAGCTCTCTGACCTCCCTGCCCACGTTCTCATTTCATTGTAACTACAACTCTTTCAGGTGGATGGTATCCCATTTTGTAGATGAGAAAACACGAGCCATGGCATGATAAAATGAATTGCTGACGATGGAGGCACACTGCTAGTGATTGCAGAACTGGATTCAGACATCTGATGCCTGCGGCACAGGGCTGTTCCAGCTACCAGGCGATGGTTGGATGTGTGATGCATGGAAGGATAGATGGACAGGTGGACAGGCAGGGAGATGGAAAGACTAAGTAGAGACAGAACCCAGGAGCCAGAAGCACAGGTGCCATCCCTGCCTCTGCACCAACAACCTGAGTGAAAACACATAAAGGGTTCCTGGATTCTATTTTTATAGATGGAATTAAAATAGAACTGCGTAGCTTCTCTTTCTTGCGGTATCATTTCCCCATCCGTCCTGCTGCTGCTGAAACGTAGATTTCTCACAGCTCTTTACAATTGTCCCCTAGTCCTTCAGTAATTTTCACTTCTTTTTCCCCCGCAAAAAAAGTTGGTTGGGAAGCTTGCAGAGTCGGTGATCCTTCAAGGTAAACTAAATTGAAATTCTAGAGAGGTTGTGTTAACTCCGAAGGAAGAAGTGGTTCGGAATCAATCTTTGAAAACAACCGGCCGAGTGCAAAAATTGGGGGATAAGCTCAGAAGAAAAATCAATAGATCTGAGAAATATGTCTCCAATCATTGCACCTGATTTACCAGTGTTCTACAAAACAATATCACAATATATATTCAAATTATTGTAATAATATGTATAACAGATTAGTATAATAATTCATTTCTGAATTCACCATGCAGAAAATATTTCACAAATCAGCAGCTACCAAATCTATGAACATTTTCAACATTTGATAGGGAATCTTTTGATAAAGTTTCAACATCAGGTAGAGTGTTCACTGGTGAACACCAGTTATTGCTGTTTCATTGTCATTAATATCCTTGAAATCCTATAATAACACCAGGATTTATTACCCTTTTTATTATATATTGCTGACCATTTTCATTTACTGTGTGTGGAGGCAAGAATGGAGTGATTACACAAACATGCTTTAGTGTCAGAAAAACAGAATCACATCTTAGCTCCTTCAATTACTGAGTATCCTTGGGCAAATAACCCTTTTGAGCCTTAGTGATCTCATTTGTAAATTGGGGATAATGAGGACAATTATGACGCTTAAAGGCGATAATACGTAGAAAGCATTCTGCAGAATAGATGTGCTCTGCAGAATATATCATTTAGTTCATGAATATTCAAAGCCATGAGATAAACTAGAAGTGAGTGATCTGTTCAAAAAGGTAGTTCTAGTGATATTTGGAGATATTTATATGGATATCCATTTCAAATTAAATATGCATAATTGCTACAACTTTCACTATATATAAGGCCAGCTGCACCCCCATATGAGTCAATCCATTCATCCATTCACCCATGCATTATTCATTCAACAAATGTTTTTGAGCATCTACTAGTATAAAGTGTTATTCTAAACCAGGATTTCTTAGCCTTGGCATGAATGACATTTTCGGCCAGATAGTTGTGGGGTCAGTCCTATGCACAGTAGGAGGTTTAGCAGCTTTTCTGGCCTCTAACCACTAGATGTCAGTGGCATCCCTCCACCCCCAAAAATGTCTTCAGATGTAGCCAATGTCCCCTGGCTGAAGACAAAATTGCCTGTGGTAGAGAAGCCACTGGGAACCCAAACATGAATAAGACATTGTCCTCGCGTAGTAAGCAAACACTCCAGGAGGAGAGCCAATGCATAAATATATAGTGACAATATGTCATAGTAATGATAATACACATTTATTAAACACCTGCTATGTCAAGTACTTTACATTTAGTATTTAATGTCCACCATAATCCTATTAGCAATAATAGACCCAGCTTACAGGTGAAGAAATTGGGAATCAAAAATAAATGACTTTCCCATCTGAATCATTTAAATCCAATATGATATGTAAATACTTAAATCTAATATACATATATACACACCTAAAGACATATGACAGCTAAGGAACAGGGGGTAAGAATGCCTTTATAGTCAATGGAAGGGAGCACATCTTGCTGACAAACAAGAGGAATAGATCCCTTGGGCTTTGGGGATATGTCCTTAATGTGGTTTGAACTAGGAATGACACAGCTGGGAGCTTCTGCTCCCTGTTCCTCTTGTAATGACACAAATGTCTTCTCGTCTATGTACCCTTGGTAAACATCCTCACCATCTTCACCTCAGTCAAACCCAGGCTGAATCAAGCGCATGTTTGTCCAGTTTCCCTGCCCTGAATTAACATACAGAGTTTATTATACCCAATTACAACATTTCTATAAAAAATGTGTCTCCCTGGTCTATAAGAAACTTGACATTATAAAAATGTCCCACTCAGCCCTAGCACAGGGCCTGGCATGCAGTGGATACTCAGTCAATATCAGACGGTGTGAATGGATGGAGGGATGGATGGATGGGTGGATACATGCATTCATAGATCCTTGGACAAATGGATGGACAGATGGCCAGACAGAGAGATGGATGGATAGAAGAAGTGGCAGTGAAGAAGCAATCTCTGTAAGCTCATTTCATGGAATACTAAGTAGAAATCCTTTCCCTCCAATCATCTTATACCTAGGCATAGACTAACGTTTACTCCATAATTCCCCCCTCTACCCAAGCACATGTCTGACTGAATAGAGAGAGGGAGAATGATTCATCCCTTCTTTCTATTCTTCATGCATTGACCCTTAACACAAGGGCAAATTCTTCATGCAATCAGGGAGAATTAGTATAAATTATTACAGCTAGTCTATGGTTATCTATCATCCAACAGTTTAGCATATCAAATAAATATAACTATAGAAAATCCAAATGTTGAAGCTGTGAAGACCTTTTCATGGCTAGCAGTTGCACTCCAGGTTTTATGATTTTTGTCCCAAAGAATTTTCAAGATAGAGACCTCAAGCAATCTAGTCCAACACCTTCATTTCATAGACTGAAACTAAAGCCAGAAGTACCAATTCCCTTTTCAAGTTCATCTAAGTACTCAATGGCTGAACTGGGATTTTACACCAAGTCTTCTGAGTCATTTTTGACTGCTTTTTCTACTAACCCACAAGGTAAAGTCCCCAAAACATTGATAGCTCCCTCAACCCCAAAATTAATGGGTTTAGATTCAATTTCTTCATATTACAAATGGGGTATTTGAAACCCAGAAAGGTGAAGAGATTTGACCAAAGTCACAGAGGTAGGAGAATTTGAGTACATAAAGAGGTTTAACCAAACCTCTTTATGGTTACCCATTTGAGACCAAAATGGTGTCTAATAATGTATGAAAAGTAAAAATAATCAAAGTTTTGTTCCTAATGAAGATAAAATAATTTAGAAGTTGTAGTTTTTGACTCAAAATTAACTTAACAGCATAAATAGTATTTGTATTTCATTTCTACCAAAAAGAAGCAAACATTGAAAAATCAGACATTATGGTCTTATTTCATAAGTAGAATTATTTCATAATTCTACTGGCTAGGGCCAGTAGAATTTCAACCCAACAACAAAAGCCATTTATAGCTAGAAGATGGCTCCATGATCAGTCATAACTCTGTCCCTGAGTCATCAGGAGAGGGTCATATTTATCTTAGCGTCTTCTGTGTATCGTAAAATGATATTCCAAAACTCAAAACAAAAAAAATTGAGATTTTAAGGGTAAAGCTTTAATTCTCTCCCACATTTAAATAATGGACCAGACTTCATGCTAACATTGCCAAATAACAGAGAATTGATCAAATTACCAAACTCATGCATTGGTGTCAGTGTAATATTCAAATAAATAATATCAAAGCATTATCAGGATAAAAGTTTCTGTGACCAAATACATAGTGAAGAAACTAAACAGTACATAAACAATATATTTTCCCTGACTCAAAAGTGTTTTACAGATTACTGGCAATTTTGATACCTTTTAAGAAAGGATCATTACATTATCATTACTTATCAAGTAGATTTGGTCATAAAATGGAATGATTTTTCATGCTATTAAGACATTGCTATTACATATATGGTTCTAAATTAAATAGGTATTACTCACCATTTACAGTCCAGGTTCATAATTTCTTTGCATTTAGTCTGTTATTGATAAACTATAGGTATAAAGATTCAGACACACATATTTTCCTATAAGGTGATTTTACATTTATTGAAATCTTTTCATGGCTTTTATTTCTTTTCCTTATATAAGGAGACCCAGAGAAATTAAAAACTTGCCCAAAATGACACAACCATTTAGTGGCAGAGCCACTAAAAATTTATGATTCCTGATTCCAGCCCCAAGGGCGAGAGGAATTTTGAAGGGGAAACATCATTAGTCTAAGAAAACTTGGATTCTAGTCCTAGCCTAACTACAGAAGAAAATTAGTTACCTCTTTGAGACTCAGTTCTCTTCTCCAAAAAGGAACTACCACGTGATGGTGGCATCCTTGTGGAGCACTTGCTAAGAGCCAGGGGCACATTCCACTTGACACTCTGGTCCCTGCCTCCAGGGAGTGCCCAGGCAAAGTCACGCTGTCATAGGTGCAGATCCCAGCTCCATCTCTCCCTCACTCTCTTCCCTTGAGCAAGAGACCTAATAAAAGTTTGTGAGACTGTTGTGAGACCTAAGTCTGTGACTTAGTTTCCTCATCTGTAGTGGAAGTAATAGTAAATCCCAGTTCATAGAGTTGTTGCAAGGCTTAAATAAGTTAATGCATGTAAATAAAATATTAACGCAGTCCTGGTTCATAGTAAATGCTAGATTAAAATGAGCTGATCTAATTTTAATTAATGATTTTATTATTAATACTAATAGAAGTAGAATGTGGGGTGAATATAAACAGCCCCTAAGGATTTGTCTGGTTCTCTCTACATCCAAAATCACCCTCTGGGGGAAAATATCATCATCACACTCATTGAAATTCCTCCTGCAATCATGAGGACTTGTATGTGGATAATTAGGTGGCAGATGATCCGTCACCAAAATAATATTTAATCATTTTAAATTAGGATTTAAATGATATCTCACATACTCAGGAAAATTCACTTGAGATTCTGATGAAAAAAAAATTTGTTTCCTCTTCTAGTGCTTCCATGGTTTTTTTTTAACGATTCATAAATTGGTATAATACTATTGAACGTTCACTGAACAGGCAATTTTAGGGTATCCTGGGACTGCATGAGTATTCTGTTTATGATTCTATATTTGAGGAACTATTAATTAAATTGTAAACTTTTTTTGAAGGTCTGAGAGGTAAGACAGGCCCTCTGGGCCTTGCTGGAGAGAAAGGAGACCAAGGAGAAACTGGGAAGAAAGGACCCATGGGCCCAGAGGGAGAGAAAGGAGAAGTGGGGCTAGTTGGGCCTCCTGGACCAAAGGGAGACAGAGGGGAGCAAGGGGACCCAGGGCTGCCTGGAGTCTGCCGATGTGGAAGCATCGTGCTCAAATCTGCCTTTTCTGTTGGCATCACAACAAGCTACCCAGAAGAAAGACTACCTATTATATTTAACAAGATCCTCTTCAACGAGGGAGAGCACTACAACCCTGCAACTGGGAAGTTCATATGTGCTTTCCCAGGGATCTATTACTTTTCCTATGACATCACACTGGCTAATAAGCATCTGGCAATTGGGCTGGTACACAACGGGCGGTACCGGATAAGGACCTTTGATGCCAACACCGGGAACCATGACGTGGCTTCGGGGTCCACAGTCATCCATCTTCAGCCAGAAGATGAAGTCTGGCTAGAGATCTTTTTCACTGACCAGAATGGCCTCTTCTCAGACCCAGGTTGGGCAGACAGCTTGTTCTCCGGATTTCTCCTCTATGTTGACACAGATTACTTAGATTCCATATCGGAAGATGATGAACTGTGATTAGACTGCTGAGCTGAACATTCCACGTCCTTGTTGCAGAGACTTGATCTAATCTGGGGTCCTAGAAGGTGGAACCACAGAAATGGAATCTGAAGAAACTCCCACTCAGACCCCAGTGCATTTACAGAGTGTTCTAGCAGAATCTTGTAAATCAGGATGAGCTACCCAACAGTTGGGACCATGCCAAAACAAACTACTTAAAAACAATAACCCTGGACATGAATTCTCTCAAATGCAAGGTTCGTAAATATTTAAACAATTAAAGACTATGTTAACACGTTTTCTATTAAATGAGTAGTAAAAACAGATGGCAATGGTATTGTCCAATTAAATCTTCAAAAAAATTACAATTTTGTCTGTTATTTAAGAAAATCATAACATCCCAGACAAGGTCTTTGATAATTTGCCAAAGACTATAGTGTCAAAAACTGAAGGTAAGAGATACTGAGTAGTTTCAAGCAAGCTAAAGTACAGTGAAAGTTTCTTTTTATTTTATTAGTCATTCCTCATGTTTGTGTATATTCATTCAACAGCTCTTTAATGAGCTTATAAGAACCAGGCACCATGGCTGGTGCTGGGACAGATTTAATAATAAGTTAAGAAAAAATTCCTACCTTTAAAGAACTCCCTGTCCCAAAGTGTGATGAAAACAGTCTCATGATTCAGTGTGACGAGCACCACAACCAGAGAAATTTCCACAGATAAGAAGATACCAGACATAAAGGTGTGTGTGCAGTGGGGAAGGGGAACAAGGAATTCAGTGGTTGCCCTCTCCCCATCCCACTGGCAAAGTATTGTTGGTATTTTCAATTACAAAGAGGTGAAAGACCTAGAGGTGTAGTAGAATGTAATGTGATAGAATAGAAGAGGTGTAATAGACTTGAAAATGGCAAAGAAGAGAAACAAGCTACTGTGACCAATCCTTCCCCTAGCTCCTCGTAATAATAGTCTCCCAGGACAAATATTTGTCATAATATTAAACCAAAATAAAGCAAAACAGATGTCCACTGATTAATAAGTTGGTTAATGGGAGGAACAAACAGGAGGGATGGGAAGGGAGACCAAATGTCTGGAGGACCAGATGTCCCTTCCAAGTCTCACACCCCTTTCGTCGCATTCTCTCTTCAGTGTCAGCCTCTCCTCCCCTCCACCATTCCACTGAACTCTACTTTCTCAGCTAATTTCATCCATTTTTCTCTCTCTAATCTACCTCTCCCCTGGCTTATAAGAATAGTATTCTGGTAGCTTTTTATGTGCCATCCTCCTTCTATGTATATTTACGTTCATTCATTCATCTAATAAACATTTTTAATAGCCCCTATGTACGAATCACTGTGCTGGCTTCTCTGATGGTAGAGGAACACTAAGATGAATATGGCACAGCCCCTGCCATTAAATGTCTAAGGATCCAAGAAAGGACATCACATGCACACACATGTACAAAATACCTGTCAATCTGGCATGCTAAAATGTGCACAACGCTAAACTGGAGACTGAGACAAAATGCTGTGGGAGATGAGAAAACGTTTACCTCCAAATTTAGGGGTGAGAGAGGATGGTTAGAGAAATCTCTGCCTGGTGGTCCAGAAGGGGTAGTTAGGACTCAGAGATGTCAAAGGAGGGGAAAGGGCTCTTCAGTGAGAGGGAATGATGGAAGAAAGTGTGAAAGTGAGAGCAGAGAACAGGAAAAGGGATCAATGGACCATATTTCCAAGAGCCTCAAATGCCAGTCTGAGACTTGGAGACTTACCCCGTGAGGAAGTGTGGAGGCCCTGTGTGTTTCAGAGGTGAAGTGTAGAAGGACCAAGCCGCTGTAAAAGCAAGGCTTGCTTCTCCTTCTCTCAGGCCCGCCTTGCTTACATAGTCTTCTGCTTGCCGTGCTTCATCCACTTCTTTCCTCCTTTCTTAGTCAGGAGATGGGTGTGGGAAACCAAAGGCCATGAGGAGAAGATAAAGCAGAAGGCAAAAGGGGCTTGAGGTGGTCACCTGCCATAGATGACAACCGACCCTGAAATTCCAGCTTATAAAAGGTAAAAAAGCAGCCAACCCGAGAAACCAATCGGGGGCACAGGAAAATATAGTACCTTCTGAGGACTATAGGCTCTGCTGGAGAACTGGGAAATGGAGAAGTTATTGCGGACCTAATGTCCCACAAGATTATTGTATAATTTAAGTTTTCTTCTGACCATGATCCATAATTGCATTCACTTCTTTGGACATTTTTTATTTACTTATCTTTTAAGTGTTGCTTTTATTACAAAGCTTATTTTGAGTAGCTTTTTCAACTACAGTTTCTTGTTAGCTGGTGCTAGGCCCAGAGAGGAACTTCATTTTGAAATTTCCATGCGGCAGTAATGGGGAAACAGAGAGCCGAAGTGGGGGAGTGAAGGCTGTTTTGGTATTTGAAAGTTTGAACATTTAAGCTTTAAGCAAATGCAGATTCCTTTATTCCTAAAAGAAAAAGAAAAAAAGACAAATACGTTTTATCCACTTTCATGGTTACTTGTATAAAGAAAATAGGAGAACAATTTTGGTTTTAAAAATTCCAAGTCATGGACCAATCTTTGTTTGTAAAGGCTGACTTGCAATGCATGTATATTCAGAAATATTTATCAACTGTATCACACCTTGTTCCAGGAAGGGTATAGGGCCACTTACAAAGACACATAAAATACAGAAAGAGATCATCAGTAAGAAAAGTAGGTGAGAAGAAAAGGGTAAAACACGCAAACAGAAAAGGTAAGAGTGAGGCTAATGCAGCCCTGTTTGTACGTGAACATGTGTGTGCCTTTGTTACACATTTACAGGGCGTGTGTGCTTTCTTGCATCCATGCTTGACAAGGGCATTCCCAGATCAGCAGTCCTTGTGAATGATGTTGCTTATGGTGAAAAAAAAGATTCTGTGAGATCTGAATGTGCTGTTTTTCTCTGCTACTCTGTGAAAAAGGCCATGGCCGTAAATAAATTTTAGGTATTAGCTATCTGTATTCGCACACCTTCTTCTCTCTCTCCGTCTACATCCCCACCTTCAGTAAATGGCATCACTACCCACCCTGTCACCCAAGCCAAAAACCAAGGGCAAATTCTAGACATCTTCCTTCCCTTCTCTGTTGATCTTTGTTCAGCGCAAAATCCTTATGGTTCTGGCTCCTCAGTGTACATCTCTGGTTCTTTGCCCCAGTGCCAAGGTTTAGTTCCTAAACTCTTCATCAATTCCCTGGACAAATAAAACACTTTTTAACTGACTCTTTGCTTCCAGCTACACCCTGCGATCCATCCTCCTTCTGCAGCACAAACCTGGGCATGCCAATGCCCAGTTTAATAAACAGCAACAGTCCTCTAACCCCTAATATGAAGGTTGTCTCGAGCTTCTATGGAGCTTGCTGTCTGGCATGAACTCCATATTCTTTTTCTAGTATCTATACCCCAATTTCCCTCCAAGGGAACACCCTTCTATACATTCTAAGTCGACCAGTTTCCATTGGGAATTGCTTTTCCAGTATGTAAATCTCAGGTCTGGCCAATTAGAGCATAGTACCCAACTTGCCAAAATAAATGGCTCAGGAGACTCAATCAGAGCCATTGAGATTTTGCTGGAACCTTTACAGAAGAGAATCTCATTCTTTCCCATTGGACTTGAGCCAGGAGATTTTGACAGCCCTCTCACCATCACAAAGCACAAACCACTTGTGAAGGAGCCATCCATAGATGAAGCAGAGAGAGAAAGATCAAGGAAAATGGCCCTGGCAGTCATCATTTGATCTAGATATGTCTGTTGGCAAGTCTTCCCTTGGACATCTCAGTTGTGGGAACCATTAAATGCCATTTTTGCTTAAGCCCTTTTGAGGTAGAAGTTTGGTCACTTACAAATATGGTATCCTACCTAATATTAATGCAACACCCTTTATACTCCAGTCCCTTTGGGATTTAGCTTCTGCTTACTTTTATATTAATCTCTCCAAAATGCACGCACATGCAACCTATCATCCAGAGAAATGCAGATAACTTTAGGTCTAGGATGCCTTGTTCTTGCATGCCTCAGGACCCTTGCACATACTGTTTTATTTGTCCTTAATGCCTTTGCTGACCTTGTCTGCCTGACTAGCTCACCTTTCAAGGCTGCACTCAGAGTTTGTTTCCTTTTCTCTAGTCCTCCCCTTTCCCAGTGTCCAAAGGAAATCACAGGTGACCTCTTGCGTCTTCTTTAGCACCTGGGAAGCAGGCATGGTTATGGTAGCAATAGCAAACACTTACTGAGCACGGTTTTAAGTGCTTTACCTGTATTAGCTCAACTGGCCCTGACAACACTTCCTCTCCACATTTTATAGAAAAAGAAACAGAGAAGTTAGCACTGCATTAAGTGACTGGTAAGTGGCACAGTAGACCAGGCAGCCATCCACCCTCTTAACGGCCATGCTGTGCCTTTATCCTCTTTCACGTTCATTTCATCATAGTGCCACCATAATACTGTTCATGTATTCTTACGTATGTTTATCTATGGCAGACTGTAAGCACGTAGGGCGTAAAAACTTGGTCCTATTTTTCATCTTTATATCCCAGGACTGTGCACGCTGCCTGCCATATGTGTGTTCAATAAAAACATGATGCATTAATCCATGATCAGTTCTTTTCAGTCATGATTTCAACATGTGGAGGGAGAGAGAAGGAGGGGTATGAAGAGGGAAAGTGAGAGAAAGGGGGAAGCGAGGGAGGGAGATGGAAAAGATCCCCCCACAAAAGCCCTAAAATCAGCTCACACATTAATCAAGACTCTTCAGATCACAACTGCCAAAAGTCCAGCTCAAATTGGCTCAAATACATAACCACATTATACAGTTGAATGTGGTTAAAAGGGGAAATATTAGATTATAGATATGTTACTAGAATTTATTTTTTTAATCTTGGAACTGCACAACAGAAACAATGACTCCTAAATAAAACCATAGACTATAGTTAATAGTACAATTGTAAAACTGTGCTTTCATCGTTGTAACAAACGTATCACACCAGGTGGTATATTATGTATTTTATGCATGGTTTTTCTATAAACTTCTCTAAGAAAAAAACGAGGGAAAAAAGAAAAAGGACAGGAAGAGAGAACTCTCTGGAATGAAAGACCAGTGGAGAGCCAGCTCTGGGCGCTCATTCATTGTCAGGAGGATGCAGTCTCTCCCACACTTCAGCTCACATCCCTCAGTTCTGGCTTCACTCTCCAGGCAGGCTCTTCCTTTTGTGGCAATGCTGGCCACCAGCAGCTCCACGTTTGCAGTTTGCAGCCCCAGCAGGAAAAAAAACACAAATATTTCTCTTTTTCAATAGTCCCAACAAAAGACCTGGGGATGACACCCTTTTGGCTCTAATTGGTCCTGCCTGAGTGAGGAGGCTACGCCTCAGTCGATGACTGGCCAAGGGGACGTGCTGTTCCCATTGGCCAAGCCTCCCCCCGTGCCCACCCTGCGAGCTGGAACCAGGGTCAGCTCCATCTAAATCACAGGGGCTGAGAGTGGGGAAGAGGTCATTTCCCAACAGAAAATAAAGGTGCCAGGTCTAGAAAAAAGGGGGATTGCTTGTTGGGCAGTCAAAAGCACTAGGTGACCTCTGTAGTCTGTTTCCCAATAAAATGAAAACCACATTTGTTTTGCTTGCACGATGAAAAATAAATGTATTACTAGAATCATTTTTTCGCAGAGGTGATCTCATTTCTAGTAATATTTGGTGAAATGACTCCATGTTTTCCTAGTATATGAGCCTGGCATCTTGCAGATTTCATCTGTGTGTGGTCGTGATGCCAGTTCCTGATCTACACTTTCAATGAGAGAACATATTACTTCCTTTCCCCCACAAACCCAGGCAGTTTTGACATCAGTACCACAGAGTATGCAAAAATCCATGCCATTATCACTAATAATTATGAAAGGAAGGGAAACGTCCTTGGAGATTTGTGTCCTTATGGGATCAAAAATGGGCAAGTACCACATGCAGTGCTGATATGCGCAAGGAGTGCCCTGCACACAGGGTTGTCCCCCGCATAGGGGAGCCCCACGCGCAAGGATTGCGCCCCGTAAGGAGAGCCACCCAGTGCGAGAAAAGTGCAGCCTGCCCAGGGGTGGCGCCACACACATGTAGAGCTGACACAGCAAGATGACTCAACAAAAAGAGACACAGATTACCAGTGCTGCTGACAAGAATATAAATGTACACGGAAGAAGACACAGTGAATGGACACAGAGAGCAGCCAACTGGGGGAGGGAAGGGCAGGGAAGGGGAGAGAAATAAATTTTAAAAAATCTTTTTAAAAAAAATGGGCAAGTAGGGAGCAGATGTAGCACAAGTGGCTGAGTGCCTGCCACCCATGTATGTAGTCCTGGGTTTGATCCCCAGTACCTCCTAAAAACAAACGAACAAACAGAAAAACCCAGTTCTCATTGGGAAGCAGATGTAGCTCAAGTGGTTTAGCACCTGCTACCCATGTATGAAGACCTGATTTCAATTCCAGGGACCTCCTAAAAACAGACAGACAAAAATGAAAAAAACACCTGTCACTGGGGAGCTGATGGAGCTCAGTGGTTGAACACCTGCTTCCCATGTACAAGGTCCTGGGTTGAATCCCCAGTACCTCCTTAGAAAAAGGCAAGTAAGTCCAAGTCATTTGTCAGTCAACATCAGGGAGACTAAAAGCCATAGTAGGCCATCGACTACATTGCTGTCCTCATGGGTTTTATTTGCTTTTCATTTTGTTTTTTGTTTGGTTTTTTTTTAGTTTTTTTATTGTGGCATGTCCCCATGTTTTCCTTCTTGTTTCTTAAGAGATAATATATCTGGGATGTGGATTTGGCCCAATGGATAGGGCGTCCGCCTACCACATGGGAGGTCTGCAGTTCAAACCCAGGGCCTCCTTGACCTGCGTGGAGCTGGCCCGTGCACAGTGCTCATGCGTACAAGGAGTGCCATGCCACGCAGAGGTGTCCCTCGTGTAGGGGAGCACCACACACAAGGAGGGTGCCCCGTAAGGAGAGGTGCCCAGTGGGAAAGAAAGTGCAGCCTGCCCAAGAATGGGGCTGCACACATGGAGAATTGACACAACAACAAGATGACACAACAAAAAGAAACACAGATTCCCAGTGCTGCTGATAAGGATAGAAGTGGTCACAGCACACAGCAAATGGGCACAGAGAGTAGACAACCGGTGGGGGAAGGGGGGAAAGGGAGAGAAATAAAAAATCTTAAAAAAAAAAGATACCGCTTTCCAAAAAAAAAAAAAGAGAGAGATCATATATCCATGTGTCCTAATGATACTCTGTGCCTCCTACACAGCCAGCTGGGCCCTTTTAGCATCCTATTTTATTTCATCCTCAGGAAAAACCCATGTTAGTGACACATTCTGCCCCCAAGAAGGAATCCATGGAGGCGGACTTGGCTCAATGGATAGAGCATCTGCCTACCACATGGGAGGTCCAGAGTTCAAACCCAGGGCCTCCTGACCCATGTGCTGAGCTGGCTCACACAGCGCTAATGCACGCAAGGAGTGCCATGCCACGCAGGGGTGTCCCCCACGTAGGGGAGCCCTATGTGCAAGGAGTGCGCCCCGTAAAGGAAGCCGCCCAGTGCGAAAGAAAATTCAGCCTGCCCAAGAATGGCACAGCACATGCGGAGAGCTGACACAAGATGACACAACAGAAAGAGACACAGATTCCCATGCTGCTGACAAGAATATAAGCGGACACAGAAGAACACACAGTGAATGGACACAGAGAGCAGACAACTGGGGCAGGGGCGGGAGGGAAAAGGAGAGAAATTTTAAAAAAAAAAGGGAATCCATCCACATCACTCCCTCTAGGAGGAGGGACATTGGCATAAACGTGTCAGGAGCCCAAAGCTGGGCGGTGCTTCAGAGGACAAGGGAGCAAGCAGGAGGATCTTGAGGCCATATGCCGAAGTCTTTTGGATTCTTCTATCTTGAGCACATTCCACTCAGGGTACAAGCAGGAAGCATCATGGCAACTCAAAGGATTTCACTAAGGAGAGTTGCATGAAAAACTGTGTTCTGAGGTGAACACAGGATTGACAGAACCAAGTGAGGATGTTGAGGTATCCGAGGACTAACAATACCAGTAATGGGTGATGCACAGAGATGGGCTTCCCAGCAGAGAAGGAAGAAGGATGGGGGTGGGAGCAAATGGAAAATAACCAGCGTGGGGCTTCTCTCTTAAATCATTTCCTCTCGAAATTTTCTCTGAAATACTATGCAGCAGGTGATATAAAATGGATCTTGAGAAGGCAGAAGGGACACCTTCCTGAGCTGCATACACCTACCTGCAAGTTATACAAAGTGGAGCACTTGGGTCTGAGAAGTGGTCCAACTCCACTTACAGAAAAATTATGTGGCATTTGGGGCCAAGGCCATGCAGCGATGAGCTGATGGTTTTGGCAGAGTGTTCTCTCCATAAGGCCCTGTCCTAAACTTGCAACAGTGACAGGCAGCTGGTGGGATTTTCAGAAGTTCAAGATTCTGGCCAAATAACTTTCCAGATCGTTATGAACTAAATATTACCAGTACCACAGCAGTGAGAATACCAAGCTCAGAGCAATTGAGCCATTTCCCCAATATCAAGCCCTAACAAATGTGGGGTTGAACTTCTCACTGTTTCCCTCCAAACCCCAGATTCTGGCACCAGCACTGCACCACTGCATTCCGCTGCCACTCAAGGCCACTTCCTCAAGGCACAATTTCAAAGGCAGATGGTCACACTAAGGAAAAAATGCTTCCTTCCTCATCCTCTTCCTTCAGTCCAGGTAAATGCATTTTCCCTCTTACTTTAGCTGATAGCTAAGCCATCACCATCAGGACTATATCAGGCATGATCAAAATACCCAGAGTTGTGTGGTTGGATCACAGGGTTTTGCAAACGTTAAGGAACTAAAAGTGCCCTTACCATACACAAGATATAAAGACTGACCCCAAGGGGTCAGGTCGAGTCTTTCTGTCTGGCTCAGACGGCCAAGGAGAACCTAGGCAATCTTTTTGCATCAGAATCATTACGTTTCACGGCAACCTGAATTCCTCTGTTTTCCTCACAAGACTGTCCCTTATGGTAAACAAACACACACACACACACACATAAAAACAAGCACACACATACCTTCTTTCCAGGATTAATCCTAAAAGGAGCCAGGATCCTGTATCCCCCAAAGTGGTTTGTTGATCAGGTCAAGACAGGCCAAACGTGTTGGGTAACTGAAGAGTCCTTGGGGGAAAAAATCCTACACCATGTGCATGAGGATGGTTTAAGGCTATACCATGGTTTCCGAGGGGCACAGCAACACCTTTTCATCTTCACTCTACAACGGGGTTTCTTAGCCTTGGCATTATTAACAATTTGGGCCAGATAATTCTTTGTTGTAGGAGGCTTCCTGGGCATCGTAGGATGTTGAGCAGTATCCCTGATCTCTACCCACTAGATGCCCCCAAGCCCTGTCTCCAGATACTGCCAAATATCCCATGGGGACATATCCCCTCTGGTGGAGAACTACTGCTCTATGGCTTTGAATGGAGACACACTACCTGATATCCCCAACCTATCTTTCTGCCAACAACCATCTTTCAGTTATTTTTTTCACAGACTTAACTGTCTGGCTGGTCATCATTTAAGGTAAAATATTTGTTTCCTTGTGAGAACCCCTAGTTGAACAGTACCCCATCTATAAAACTGTGTCTTCACCCCAATTTCTTCTTCTTATAGCCCAACTATTTCATTTTTGTTTTATTTAAGATTCAAAAGTCAAAGTCTCCAATTTCTAAGTATGTACCCCAGGAAAATAATTAATATTGTGAGCAAAGATTTAATTACAGCAAGAGCCTTGCAGCAGAGTGTGATATGGAAAATTTAGAGACAGCCTAAATGTCTGAAAACAGAAGATTGGTTAAATAAGCTGTAATCCATCCATCCAAATAGAATATATGGAGTCATTAAAAACAACGAGAGTACGAATGTATTGTCACTACGAGATGTTCATGAAATATTAAGAGAACATAATAGACGTCTAAAACATATTTTCAGTAATTATTCCTTTTTAATGTATGTTTGCATATGTGCATACAAAAGGTCTGGATAAAAAAATTTTTAATAGAGATTTTTAAATTTATGCCCTTGTTCCTGTAATTTTAATTTTTATAGTAAACAATTTTACTTATGTAATAACTCTTTAATGCAAGCTCCTGGATGATGAGGGTAGCTGCATATTATTTGGTTTACAAAGCATTGCAGAGAAAAGTTCTAAGAATTACCAAAAACAGCCCCCTAGAACTGTAGTTTAAAGTGTGAAATTACATCAAGCTTCAAGTGGCATACCTGGACATCTACTCCAGAAGATTCTTGAAAGAAAGACTAAGGCAAAATAATCCTAGTTTATAAGTTTTTAATTATTCCATCCTAACTTGAATGGGAAAGGAAATGAGTCTTGAATTGACATCATTTTATTGCGTTTTTATTAGTCCAGAACTATAAACCCAGTGGGTTAGCTACAGCATGAGATCACTCAGAACCAATGCACTTGTCAGATTGCAAAGGTGTTTATGAGAGGCAATATGAAGAAAACAGAATTTATGGCTTCACTCCAGTGCCATCATGGAGGTGGCAGGATTTATTGACGCTAAGATTTCCCATTCTAGTCAGAAGTCCAAGAAATGATTTGAAAGCACTGAAAGGAGAAAGATCATCAACTCTAAGAGCTTGCATACATGCTCTTACATTACACAAGTGCTATCTTTTACAAGATTACTTATGAGATGCTAACCATGGTAGAAATTAACAACAAGCAAAAGCAGAATTTCTATAATCTATTCCTTACAGAGCTTCAGATCACATTCTTTAACTTTTTTTGTTGAAGTTTATCATTCATACATGAACATCCATAAACAATAAGTGCACAGAAAAACAATAAGTGCACAGAAAACAAACATGCATATCTTCATACAGGGTTCCCATACATCACCCCTCCATCCACCAACCCCTTGCATTGTTGTGACATAATTGTTACAAACCATGAAAAAGCATTGTCAAACATTGCTGCTAACTATAGCCAATATCTTACAATTGGTGTGTTTTCCCCCAACCCACCAGGTGAATAACACCCAATATTAGTATTATATATGTGTTATAGTTCATGAGAGAATGTTCTCTTATTTGTTCTGTTAACCACAGTCCATCTTCCACCTCAGGAGACAGAGTGTACACACAATGGCTCTCATATTCAACACAGAATTGTGCTGTCATAACACAATTTTAGAACGTTTTCATTATTCCAAAAGGAAAAAGTCCATACTGCCTTATATCCACTATCGTTGTCCCTTAGAATTGATATAATTTCAGATTACATTATTTTAGGAGGTACCTGGGATTGAACCCAGGACATTGTACGTGGGAGGCAGGCACTCAACCACTGAGTTACATCCACTCCGCCAGGTGACATTTTGACACTGCTGTGCATCCTGATTATTGGTGAAATCACTCTAGAACAATGATAAAGGAGTTGCAGAGATTTTCTGCAGAAAACACCCAGGCCTCACTATGTTCTAAAATGAAAGCACATCAATATCATTAGCCATTAGGGAAATGCAGATAAAAACCACAACAAGATAACTCTTCATACTCACTAAGATGGCTATTTTTTTTAATGAAATTTACAAATATTGGCAAAGATATGAAGAAGTAAGAAACCTTGTACACCGTTGATGGGATTGTTAAAATGGTGCAGCTGCTGTGAAAACCAGTTTGGTGGTTCCTCGGAGAGTTAAACATAGAGTTACCAAATGGGCAGGCAATTCCATTTTTAGGTCTACACCCCCAGATAATTGGAAACAGGGACTCGAACAGATATTTATACACCATTGTTCATAGCAGCATTTTTCACAATAGCCAAAAGAAAGAAATAACCCAGTGTCCATTGACAGATGAATGAATAAACAAAATGTGGAATTTACATACAATGGAATATTTTTCAGCCATAAAAAGGAATGATGTTCTGATACATCAGGTTGAGTGAAATAAGCCAGACACAAAAGGACAGATAGTGTATGATCTCACTTACATGAAATAACTAAAATAAGCAAATACAAAGAGACAGAAAGTAGATTACAGGTTACCAAGGGTGAGGGGTGGGGGTACAGGCAGACGAAAGGCGAGTTAATGCTAAATGGGTTCAGAGTTTCTGTTTGTGGTGATGAAAAAATGTTGGTAATAGATGGTGGTGATGGCAAAACAATTTTACAAATGTAATTAAAATCATTAGATTGTACATATGAAAGTGATTAAAATGGGGGGTTGGGGGGGCGGGGGGAAGAAAACAAATTAGAGCACAGTGTCCTGAGATGTTCCAGTAGGTCAGGCCATTGGCTAACAAACATTTAGATGGTTGGCAAGAGAAACAGTCAGGCCCACGCTGCACGTACATCAATTTATCAAGACACACACACGGAAGTAGTCATTACCCACTTGACTTCCCATTAGGGATTTTTTGCCAGAAGAAATACAGAATGCCAGTCAAATTTGCATTGCAGATAATACAAATAATTGTTTAGTGAGTCCCAACTGTTTGACTGAGTGTCTTGTATTTTGATTTGCTAAATCCGGCAACTTCACTTCCCTAGAATTCACCTGCAAAGACCTAGTGTGAACCCAAGTGACCTTCAGGAGGCTGTGAGTTTAAGTTCTCAAATAGTAAGTAGGAGCTGTTCTTATGGGAAGCAATTCTTAGCTCCCCCAAACAGTTTTAAAGGCCAAAGTTTGCTGGATCAGAAAGTCATCAGGAAAGCTAAGTGGAAAGTCAGAAGACCTAAAATCTAGTCCCAGCAATTCCAGTAACCAGCCTGCTGAGACTTTTGGACCAGTCACCGAAATGCTGCAGGCCTCTGTTTCCACATTAGGTGGGTGGTGGAAAACATGTGGTTGCCTTCCTTTCTCAGAACTCGCAGCAGACCTTGCTCATCGATCACAGCATTCCTGCCCACTGGGAATCCTTCTCGCCCAAGTGTTCCAGGCTGTCACCACCGCTCAGCAAGAGTCCAGCCACGAGACAAAATCATCTTGCCTTTCTTGAATTAAATGACCCCGAGGTTTCCCCCCAGTCCTAATGAAAACTCACCATCTTTTGTATCCTGATTCACTCTAAAAGCCATGCCCAGTTTCACGACATGCAATTAAAATCAAAATTTTACAACTGTCTTCTGAAGTAGATTTGTTTACAAATTCAGAGCAGGGATAATGGGCTTGGGAGCCCCTGCTTTGACCAGGACTGGTAGGACCCAGGATTGCTCCAGGAGCTCTCAAGGGGCCTCAGTAGAGAACTTGGCAAATCCTGAGTCTGGCCGCCAACCACTGAACTTGATTCCACCACTCTCCATGTTTCTGCTTCTTTCTGCCTCCATGGGTTTCTCACACTACCTGCTGGCCTCTTCCCCTTCTGTCTATCTACCTTATGTATTCTGCTCATGTATACCTTCTGTCTATCTACCTTATGTATTCTGCTTTCTCTTAATTTCAACCACTCACGGATTTTCATAGCCCAATGCCATGTTCATGGCATCTTTTTCGGTTCATCTTCAATTGCTCAAGCACTACCTGATTTTCTTTCTTTCCTAGCTCACATCTCCAGAGAGAGAACCTGATGGCTCAGCCGGCCCATTGGCCAGGGGGCCACTGTGGGGATTGCCAGCTGAGCCAGATGCGCCCCTTGATCAGTCAGCTAAGGCTGCAATGACCTGATACAAAATACAATTGCCTAGGCCAAGCACAGCAGCAGGAGATGTTGGCAGGATTTTGCCCCTTGAAAAGGACAGTGATGAGGCAGGTGGCACCTCAAGGGCCCTTTCAAAGACCAAATGTGATTATGTGAAAAGCTACTGTTCTAGGCGAGTTTCCCCCTGAGATAAAGCTGTGAGGGTGCGCAGTTAGTTTGGGAGGTGTGGGAAACACCAATAAGGTAGTGGGGAAGCAACTGAGAGAAGAGAAGGCAGCCAATAGGTAAGCATGTGTTACTAAGCAAACACGCACAGTGGCTGATTGACGCTTATCCCAAAGGGATAACACCACCGAATTACCTTGCCCCAAAGGTGAGGAAGCTGGAGTATTTAAAGACCAACTCCAAGAGTCATTGTTTGAGGGCTGATCCCAGGAATGTTAAGTTTCCTGCACTTTGGCGAGTCACTGATATTCAGGCACAGTGGCTTTTCAAGGTTCTGGGAAAAGGCTTCAGACACAGAGATGCAGATAAGGCCTTTGGAAATCTACCAGAGGACTCAGAGAAGAGCTACCGGAGGGGCTCTGGCAGCATCTGCTACAGCACTTTGTCGACTCTCAAATAAACATCAGCTCCTTTAAGACAGGGCTTGTTTGTTTTGTTCATTGCCCTTTCCCTGGCACTTGGAACATGTGGAATATTTGTGGACTAAATAAGTGAATGAATGAATGGATGAATGTGCTACGTAAATGAATTTTTATTCATTCACTATTATTATTGGGGCAGTTGTTCTGCATCCTTTACATTTGATTTTCACATTTGATTTTCTCCTTATGGAATGAAGAGGTAGTAAGAGGTAGTAAGGTACAGGAGAACAGTTAGTAGGAGACAAAGGACCACCAGCTAGTACCAACAACAACAACAGCAAAAACCTAGGATTTAATGCCAAGTTTTCTGTAACTCCACCATGACTTTGGCAAATCAGGAAAAACAAACGTCTTTGTGCTACATACTTCTTAAGTTGTCTTTTAATGATTTCTTTTCCACTGAGGTTGTCCTTTACATTCATTTTAGCTTGATTTCAACTGTGCAAAATGATGGCTACAGAGGAGGTATATTTGTCTTCTTTCCCAAGTTCTGTGTCCCAAGGATGGTCCTGAGCTTACTCTTGCCTAAGTCCTACTTCTACCACATGACAAATAGGATGGCAGTAACAAGTGTCATTACCAGAAAATATTAACCCACCACTGACGGGATTTAAGAGGGGTTTCCATGTTATCCCATTTCTCTCCTCTGAGGAACTAAGGCAACCAAAGAAATACATGCTAAAGTGAGATCTGAACCAAACTATTGGTTTTCCTTGGTAACACCAAGTCAGGGAAGGCAACTTGGAATTGAGGCCAGAACAAACTCCCCAGTGGTGGCCCTGAGGTTAGGGCTGGAACTTGGAGACCATTTGCCTTACAGAACAGAGACTTCTCTATTCAGAATGAACAGGGATATGCCTCACCCAGAATCAAACTCCCAGAACCCAGGAGATCCTCTACAGACCCCCACTCCCACAAAGGACACCAGGACCAATGGCCTTTCACTATTCCCTCTCACCACTCGGAGAAATCATCCCTCCTCCTTCCATTGGAAGGAGCCATCAAAAGATGGAGAAAAGGCATTGGCTGCTTCAAGCTGTAGTAGCAGAGAAGTCGGGTGTATGCAGTATCAAAGGCCAGGACACGAGAACTCTGAGAAGGAAGATGGTTTATTTCGACCAGCCAGACTCGGTGGACTCCTGTCCTAATAAAAATCGAGCTCCAAATAGAATTGTTGTATCCTTTTTATAGAGAGGAAATAAGAGTGGGGAGACAAACAGTGCTTGCATGCGACAGGACTTTTTGTTAGTTTCTTCAAGTGTTTTATCTGAGTATTAGATAGGTCATTTCCTCCAGGTAAGCTTGATTTAACACATATCCCCACATTCCGGGTAGGCTTGAGTTAACATATACCCTCCACATTCCAAGTCAGCTTTTAGCATGAACCCCCACATTCCAGGTAAGCTTTTAGCACAAAACCCCCTACATTCCAGGTGGGCTCGACACATTTGGCTTGCATCCTTCCTGAATATCCAAAGCCTGTAGAGTTTATACTTCTCAATTGGCTTTCTAGGCATATTTGGATGTAAAATAATTTTGGATTTATGCACAGGCTATATAAAAGCCACAACTTGAGAGAGTAGAAGCTGCTGTTTTTCTGGGTGGTAGGAACCCAGGGAGAGGGGGGAAATTCCTTCCCCACCCCCACAGCTCCGGGAGAGGAGAGGGAAATGTATCTTCCCTTGAATTCTCAGGGAGTTACTAAATGGATAGGGGCGAACTCTAAATGGATTGGGTCTGCTGAGGGGCCTGCTCGACAGAAAAGTGGTTTTCGATTTCTCGTTCCTTATGTCACACAGACACAAATTCATTTAGGTCAGGACATAGACCTTAAACTCTTCCACAACTGGGGCTATTCTTTCTATTCATTCCCGTCTCACACTCAGATTGTCAGTATCAACCTCTGCAGCGAGTGCTTAGCAAAAGGAGGGCGGGGATGTCAAGACCAAGGCTCTCACATGTCAAAAGGAAAACGGTTTCTTTGGGAATGTTTCTTCCTGACCCAAACAAGGTAAAAAAGGGATAATTTTGCTTTTGCTTCAAGGCCTATGTTGCTGGCAGAAGGGCCAGCCAGTTTGCTTTTTAAGGTACTGACCTCTAGTGGCCATCAAAGATAACTATTTACTAGAGCATGAATTTTGTAAGATTTTATAAAATCCAAGAAAGTGTGGGCTAGGAGAAGTTTTCTAAAACATCTTGGGGAGTGGATGTGGTTCAAGTGGTTCAGTGCCTAATTCCCACATGGGAGGTCCCAGGTTCGGTCCGCGGTGTCTCCTGAAAACAAACAAACAACAACAAAAACCACCAAGCAAACCAAAAAAAAGAAAGAAAAGAAAACATCTTCATGTTACAGAAGAGTAAATGGAGATCTATGAAAGATGAGGAACTTGTCAATGATGCCAAGACAGGACTAGAGTCAAGTCTTCTGTCTTTCATTTGGCTTGGCCCTTCCCATTGCCTAGTCTACAATCAAGAGCCATTCCTCTATATGGTAATAAACATTTGGGGCAATAATGGCAATTCCCTGGTTGCAGACATTCCTTCTGAGACTGACCACAAAACCTGATTGGGCAAGTGTGGAAGGAGGTTTCAACCCCTACTAGGTGGTAAATAATTAGAAGGAAAGGATTTTGTCATTATCATCTTTGAATCATCAGTATTTTGTACCATACATGCCGCATGGCAAGTATTTAATAACTGTCAAATGGATTGATAGATTGATGTACAGATAAATTTTAATTTTAATTTGAAATTAGACATCAACTAAAGCCAAAACCTACTTGACTCATTATCCAGTTAACAAATGGCAGACCTAAGGCTGGAGGCCAGCAGCGCAGTCTTGCACTAAACTTGACCCTGCTAACCACTTGTCCTACTGACGCCTGCTATCATAGACAATCTTCCAAAATCTAGCAGAAGCAGCCTCCCTGGCCCTCTGAATCAACACAGCTGATTTCAAGAGTGGATTGTATTTTCAGACCCCCAGCCATAAGTTTTTGCCCTCAAATCAAGACCCAATGAAGACTTTCATTCATGTGTTGATTTGCTCCTTCCATCATTCAACAAATATTTTTTGAGTGCCTACTATGTGCCTGGAAACTCCCCCAGTTAAGAGACCCCAGTAGGAAAGACAAAATGATGTGTCAATAGCTATGATAGTGGAAAGCACTAGGAGGATAAAGAAAGAAGGAAGCCTTGTCAATGATGATGGATCCTTCTTCATTGATAGTGGGGACTTGAATTAGGAGATAATCTTAAGATATCGAGCACATATTAGCACCCTGAAGAAGGTGTGCTTCAACCACAGGAGCCCTTGGTAAAATAACCCAGGCTGGGCTGTAAAGAGGAAGCATCTCCAAATGAGAAGGGCCAGATCTCACAGCAGGCCACCTCCACCCCCAACTCCCTCGCACCCAAGTCTTGTTCCTAGAATTCAGTTGCCTTTTGGGGACTTCATCAATCTCCATAGGTATCACCATTAAGGCCTCTGAAATTACTTTTCTTCTCTTTACACTTCTGGCCCAAGAATGAATATAAACCTTTTCTGTAATTTCCCACAACATAGAGGAGATGATGTAACAATTATAATATTTTACTGATGTCTCAGAGATAACAGAAAGGAATTATAACACAAAGACTAAAATAGGGCAACAAGATATGATGGTACTTAGAACCCAGAGGCTCTGTACCTCACGAGGTTGACCAGGCCACTGTGGCACTGCATCCCTGTCCAGCCCTGGATGGACACATATGACAGTGTCCATCTTTCCTTACTACCATCAAAACCTCTCAAGTATATCAAAGACCCTCAGAGTCCAAACCTAAAGAGCAGAATGGGGCATAGCAGTGTGTGTCCATTTGTCCTCTGCTCCAAAATCCATCTCCCAAATAGTAAAACACAGGCAGTTACCGATTTACAGAGACCATTGACTCCATAAATCTCTTTGCAACACAGGTCTTTGGACCCTGCCAGGTATTTCCAAAAACATCTACAGTGATTGAGATCAGAGGCAAGCCCAAGAAAGTTTTATTTATACCTTTGTCCATCTAAAGATTTCAGAAACATAGCTTCCTGATTTGGCAAATCAGGAAGCAAGTATAGATGTGCCAAATCTCTACAAGTTCCCAAACATTCTGCATTAGGGGACAAGGCAGTTTGCCTGTGCAGGGAATTGGGGATGCATATAGTGAAGACATGAACATTTTTTACTTAGAACCAGCAGAGAAACCATTCCTAAATTGAGTCTAGTGACCTGCCTGTGCTTCCTAAGTATCATTAGAATTTGGTGCATTTGAAGGGAATACAGTACAATTTGTAGCATCACAGGACTAGAGAAAATAATGGCTGGATCAGAGTGTGTGGTAAAGCAGAACTTAACATTTTTTAATCAGGAGATATGATCAACTGCTCTTCTGCCTAGTAAACCCAACAAGTCTCTCTGGATAAAACCTTGTTTCAGTTAAGGGTCAATTGAGCAACTTCTCCAATTATGCAAATATAAGACAAGTGGACACCTATTGCTCCAGGTCATGTGCCTACAACTTTCTGTGACCTGTTGCTGCCCTTTCCAAATGTTCCTTGTAGCCCGTGACATGAAGAGAATAAATTTGCAAAGGGGTAAGCAACCTCCCAGGAAAAAAAAGGGGATTTAGATACCAACCCCTATCCTGCTGGATTTCAACAGCGTGAACACCTCTGTGATGAACCTGAATTATCCAGATTGATGCCGATCATCCATAAAGAATACCTGACACCATGGAGGGGAAGGAAGAATGAGAAAACAGGGTCCGTGCATCATGGTTCAAGCCAGGAATTACATGGGGAGGGAGGGACTGTTGCTGTGACAAGCATAGCTTGTGACTGAGGTCTAAAACCCATCCAGATGCTGGAGAGAGTAACAGATCAGAGTGGTGTAAATCAATAGTTGGGAAACAATAGGTTTTGGACCTGGGCACTCTTGACATATTGGACCAGATAATTGTTTATCAGGGAGGGCCATCTTGTGTATTGTAGGATGTTTAGCAGTAACCTTGGCCTCTACCCACTAGATGCTGGCAACATGCAAATCGTAGCAATCAAAAATGTCTCCAAATATTGCTAAATATCCCCTGGGGGGAAAAATCACTACCAGCTGAGAACACTGGTATGAACTAAAAGAGCATAACCCTGGAGTCTCCAATGTGAGGAATCTGGTATCTGACCATTAGATGAGTATCTGGACCATCAGGCATGTCCGTGTAGCAGAGGGCAAAAATGCTTGGAGTGCTTGGAACCATTTGCAGAAGTAATTGTCTAGACTCTTCTATTTCCTCTCCTTCAGCATTTGGATGCAGACCAACCCTTTGAATTGAGTAAGCCCTTCAAGGTTCATGAACAACTCAAGGTGGAAATGAAGCTTCAAGAGTGAGACCCTGGATGTCCTGCTGAGGAGAGCAAGCACACTTCCAAGCAACTAATTAGAAACGAAAGCACTGTGATGATACTTGTGTTGCAACTGGTGAAGCACATCATACCCGTGAATAGTTTAAGGGAGTAGCTGGAGAAAAGAGAATGCAGCCAAATAGGCTTTTCATCAAGAAAAATATGAGAATTCACTTCTTACACTGGAGCAGTGGTTTTCTCTGTTATGTAAGAGTGTTTCCAGTTATCTCAAATATGAAAAAAGTCTCTAAATAAAATGAATCTTATCGCATTTTATTCTCAGTAACTCAGCTCTCTTAGGAAGGGCGAATGTTGTGATATGAGGCAAATGAAAAGAAAGGGTTGTAATTCAAAACAGGTTGAAAGTCGTAGCAGTGGAGGAAGAAAATTAAATGCCTTAATATCTATAAAATAAAGTAGACCACAGAAGGCAATATATCTGAGTCAATACGAGTTTCTTCCCATTTACAATAGAAACATGAGGTTAAAATTAGCTGTGGTTCAAGTTATATTTCAGGGAGAGATATATAAAATTCAGTAAATTGGAAAATATAAATCAAATTTGAAGAGTGTGGTTTTGTGAAACTCATGATTCAAAGGTGATTCTTCAACTTCCAAGTTGAGCCTTATTTTAGTGATGTGTTTTCCCTGGCGATAGATTTTTCTTTCATGGAGAATGAATCAGCTACAATAAAAATTATTATAAAATTCAAAGAAATGAGTGAAAATGACATATTCATCTAAACCTGAAATTGTGTTCCCCATATCCAGGAGTCAAAAGTATATATTAGTCCTTTATTGCTCTAAATAACAAATGATTGCAGCTTTCATCCAAAGAGAAGGTACCATAGTAGTCTCATCTCAGGTTCTACAATTTTTCCACATTTATTCCAGTGTCCTAAGTACCCAAAGAAACTTCAAATGCAATATGCTTTAGTGACATTATTCTTGATGGCATTGAATGCATTTACTTATATTGTAGGAAAACTTATAAAAGTATGGGCTTCAGAGCCCCACTATAAAAATAATGATTATGTTAGTCATTCATTCATTCACTTATGTACACATATGTGCATATGCATGTATTTTAATATGTGGCTGATCCAGTTACTATTGCTACATAACAAATTACCCCAAAATTTAGGGGCTTAGAACCATGTATTGTACAAAGCATTGGACTGTATAACACAGGGAATCCAGTGATGGAAGTGGTTAACAGAACCAATATGAGAATGTTCTCTCTTGAGCCATAACAAATATGTAATATTAATACATGGTGTTAATAATCATTGTGGGTTGGGGAAAAATTAGACTGAATGTAAGAAGATATGGACTATAGTTAGTAGTAATATTTTGATGATGCTCTTTCACAGTTTGTAACAAACGTTTTACAACAATGAAGGTGTTAGTGGAAGGGTGATGTATGAGAGCCCTGTATGATGATATGCATGTTTGTTTTGTAAGTTCACAACTCTTAGTATACACTTACTGTTTATGTATGCTTGTGTATGAGTGATATACAGCAATAGAATTTTTATTTAAAAGACAACCATTTTATTATGTGTGTGGATTCTGAGTCAGGAATTTGCACAGAGCCCAACTGAGATGGTTAATCTTTGTTTCACAATACCTGGGTCCTCCGCTGAGAAAACTTGAACCTTGGGAGATAATTCAATGTCTGGGGTCTGGAATCATCCAAAAGTCTGTTCATTTACATGCTTGGCACCTTGGCTAGGATGACACAAAGACTGGGACCACCAAATGGAGCACCTACGCAGGCCTCCTCTTATGGCTTGGCTTCCTCACAACATGGTGGCCTCAGAGAAGTTGAACTTCTCATATCATAGTTCGGGGCATCAAAGCACAAATGTGCTAGCAAACAAGTTAGAAACTACAGCACATTTTGTAACTTAGCCTCAGATGTCACCCAGCATCACTTCTGCATATTCTATTGGTCAAAGCAGTTACCCAGACATGACGGGAGGGGAAAATAGACCTCAATTTATGATGGGAAAAATGTCAAAGAATTGGGGGAAGAGTGGGACTTGTTTTAAAGCCACTGCAGTGGCTTGCCAAGACAGGGCACAGGATGTTTATCACTAGGGTAACCAAAGGAATATAACTAATGATATATTAAACACTTAAAGAATATCTGAAAAACCTTATGTGAACTAATTTGAAAACAAATAAAAATCATATAATATCCCAAAACTAAAGAAGAAATTCAAAACGTAAATTGATTCATTAACAATTATTGCACCTGTGGCTTAAAAAAAATATCACCACAAAACTCCCCATACCACCAGACCCAAACAGTTTTATAAAAATATAAAAATATATGTTCAGGGAACAGATGTGGCTCAAGCTGTTAAGCATCTGCCTCCCACATGAGAAGTCCTGGGTTCAGTTCCTCATGCCTCCTGAAAAACCAAAACAACAAGCAAAAAAAAAAAAAACAACTCAGGGAAGCCAATGTGGCTCAGTGGTTGAGTGCCAGTTTCCCACATTCGAGGTCCCAGGTTCAATCCCTGGCCCCCGGTACCCCCACACAAAAAAAGACATGTTCACAGAACTGTGATGTTAACCTTACTTGAACTGTTGCAGAAATAAGAGAGATAGAGATTAGTCTGCTTTTTGTGAGATTAGAATATCCTTTATCTTAAAAATAAAACAAGAACATCACAAGAAAGGAAAAAGGATAGACTGATCCCAGTCATGATCAGAGATGCAAAAAATTCTAAATATTAGCAACTAAATCCAACAATCATTTTTTAAAACTATCTTAACCAAGTTGAGTGAACCCAGGAATGCAAAAAGAGTTTGACATTAAGAAGTCTGTTGATTTAACTGGCCATATTGACAGATGAAAGAACAAAAAAATCGTATTTGATTATCTCAGTAGATATGGTGATGTGGGGACCCTGAGATATGGGATTCAACATTCATTCTTGATTTAAAACTCTTTAGCCAACTAGGAACATTTAACCTAAAAGGATTAGATTTTTGCCTTGTGTTTTAAAATATATCTCCTAGATTCACTTATTTGGCTTACATAACTTTTGGAATTAATGGTGCTTTGGAATAATGTTTTTCAATATGCTCCGAACTTAACAAGACATATAATTCCTATGAACTGCTTTAGTTAATTTTTTTTTTTTAATTTTTTTATTTTTTATTGAATTTGTAATAATATTACATTAAAAATATATATGTGAGGTCCCATTCAACCCCACCCCCCCACCCCCCCTCTCCCCCCCCCCCCAACAACACTCGTTCCCATCATCATGACACATCCATTGGATTTGGTAAGTACATCTTTGGGCACCTCTGCACCTCATATACATTGGTTCACATCATGGCCCATACTCTCCTCTATTCCATCATGTAGGCCCTGTGAGGATTTACAATGTCCGGTGATTACCTCTGAAGCACCATCCAGGGCAGCTCCATGTCCCTAAGACGCCTCCACCTCTCATCTCTTCCTGCCTTTCCCCATACCCTTTGTCCATTATGTCCACTTTTCCCAATCCAATGCCACCTCTTCTATGTGGACACTGGATTGGTTGTGTCCATTGCTTTAGTTAATTATTATAAAATCAGGGCGGTCGTAATCAGAAGGTTACTTTAATGCAAGAGTGGTGAACAAATCCTATCTTATCACAGTTACTTTGAGTAGATGATTTCTATCCTCTTAAAATAAACATACATGTTTAACCCTTACAGAATGTACTATGTGCCAGAACTTTCCTAAACTTTACAAACATTAACTTAATAAACCTCATGACAACCCTCTGGAATAGTTACTACTAATAGTAATACCATTTTAATCTCATCTTTCAGGCAAGAAAACTAAACCTAGAAAGGGTGAGGATGTTGATCACAGTCCTTCAGCAAAAGATTCAGGTCCAACTCCTTTCTCTGTCCTCTCCTTCTGGGATGCTCTAGACATGCTGGATGGCCTCAGTATGTCTTCTATGTCAGTATGTCTAACCACTCTGTGACATATTTTAATTTTTTGATCTTCCTTTTGCATCAATTCTCTTTTCAGCTATCTCATATAGTTTAACACATCGTTTACTTTTTTTTTTTAATGTTGTGACTATATTCTTTTTAAAAGTTCTAACTGGTTCTTTTTCAAATTTATCTGTTCTTTTTGGCAGTATCTTGCACTCCTTTCATATTTTCAAATCCTCTTTTTATGTTCTTCAACATTTGGCAATTGCTCTTTTATATCCTCTACCGATTGTTGTGTTATCTTAAGTGCTCAGACATCTAATCATGCCCTTTGTTTTGTCTCCTGACTCTTGATCAGACTCCTGTGGTGTCTTAATTTTGGTTTGTGAATTCATCTTCAGCAGGGCTTAGCTTTGGATATCCTGAACTGTCTATTTGAAGTTGTCTCTCTCCAGAAAAGTTTTGCATTTGCCCCTACCAGACACACCACAGAGATACACTAACCTAAAACCACTTTTTAAAATTTATCACTTGGGAGGTGAGTTCCTAAATGATATAGGTAGCATAAATAAAGCAATTAAACCAAATGGTACTAGCTAATGGTCATAAATTCTCTGAAGAATATTTTTCCCATCACACGGAGAGCACAAGCTGGCAGAGACAAATTTTCTTGTTTTGTTGAATCTGCACTAGCTTGTAGATAAGTACCTTCAATCTGAAGACTTACTCTTTCACTTCCGAGAGTTTTTCTTGTGTTATTTCTTTGATAAATTCTACCTTGGTATTCTTGGTATTCTTTTCCTATAACTGCAGATGGTGGGATTTCCCACTCTGAATTTTCTCTGTAAGACACTGCTATAAGGGTCGTGGGCTAGTTTTCTCATTAGGGGATCCTGAAATTTCAGTATCTGGTGTCTGTTCTTTGTGGCCATTTGGTTTCTCCAGAAAAGAGTTTTCTATTCTCTCCAATTTGGTGTTGGTGGAGACAGAATGGTGGACGGGGAAGGGAGCCCTTCTGTGGTACCTGGTGCTGCAAATCCTGCACCTCTCAGGAATTCTGCAGAGTGCATCAGCTCATTTCTTTGTTCTTGCACCTACTTGACTCCTATACACCCACGCATGCACACACACAGACACACAGACTAGTACTTAAAGAGCGGCTTCCATTCGGTCTGCTCATTCCATTCCTCTTCCATCTGCTTTCCCTCTTCTCCCATTTCCTTTGCTTTTTTGAGCCATAACATTTAATTTTTTTTTTCAGTAATTTCAGTGGGATTCGGAGAGTATGCAGGGGTTCAGGCACACGTTCGGTCTTCCGCGTTTAACCACAAAAAACTCCAGTGCAATAGACACAGATGTCCTAAAGCACCTGCACACTGCCCAGGCAACACCGCCCTTTTATGATTCTGAGTGACCCCCCACCCACCCCTGAGCATCCCCTGACCTTTCCCAGAAATTCCCAGGACCCCACAGATGGGCCCCAGGCCTGACCTAATCCCAGCCCTTCTCCCCAAATTGTTTTCTCTTTTCCTTCTCCAGTTAACGGTACTCCTCTGCTCCCAAGTCTATTTTATTCCACGACTAGAAGGAACCTGTCACTTTAAAAGGAAAAAAACAAAAGCCACTGCGAGTGACCTTCCTTAGGAACGGGTTGCTAAGCCCGTGTTTTTGTTCTCAGACTTGGCCGCAGCTTTCCGGGGAGGACACTCAAGCTCTCCCCCTCGGATCCTTCCGGAAGATTCTCATCATTCTCCACTTTTCCTTGCCTCCAAGAAAGCAGAATCTGCAAAGGGCCTTCCGTAAAGTTCCTTAAGGTAAATCAGTCCTTAACGGGACGGGGCTGTAGCAGCGTCGTCATTCCTGTTTTCAGTAACCAGCCTGGAGTCCAGCTCTCCTCCCTACCCTGGGAGAGGATTTACTGATTTGTGAACTGGGGGCTCTCCTTGCTATCTTTTCACAATGGGGACTTAGAGCACTACTTGGGCCGCTTTGATTTGAGTTGCAGCCTGGTGTCTGGTTTGCAAGAAATATGAGTCCAGCTCATCACAGCCGCGGGGGGTAAATCCTCCCAGGCTGTCTGCCTTCCCAGGAGTTGGAGCTGTCCTGTTGCAAGCCAGTCTCCCAGAAACATTTGCTGCCTGTTGCAGTTCTGGGCCTTTTATTTCCAGCTAGTGTGTGGGGATAAGTGCTAGTTACCGCAAGCTTCATTTTTCTCGACCCTAGACAGAACAGGCAGTGAACCGCACGGTTGAGGATCGCTGCTCTTTCCAAAAGACCTGGAGAAAATCCACTGGCTCTAATTTAAACTATTTCCTTCTGTGGCAAAGAGGTGCTGAGAAAAGCTAATAAAGTCTAATGGAAAATTTATGCATGTTATTAGATTTTCATATAACCTTTTCTGCACCGGAATGAATTATCTCTCTAGATGTATCTCCTGGAGTGCATTTAAAGAGTCACTCTTTCAAACATTTACTGAGTATCAACGATGGCCTAGGCAATGTGCTTAAGTTCAGAGTGTGCAAAAATGAATTAGACCTGGTCTCAATCTCAGAGTTTGCTGGAAAGATAGGCCTATACACGAATAATAGCACAATGAGCTAAGTGGTGAAAGAGACTGATAAAAGAGCTAAATCACTTATAATACAGCAGGGTAACTACTGCAAGCTTCACACAGATGCATTGGGTATACATCATATAGCATAGCTCAAATATGGCATTCATATCTACTCTTCAGCAACAATGTATACAATGTATCAAGCTGCTTAATGGTTCTATAAAGCTATTTGTCACTAACACTGTATAAGAGAAGCTGTGCCTGGGGTAATGTGTACAAATAGAAAACAAATTCAAAAAGTGTGTGTTGCCATCTCCCCAGGACCCTAGGACCTGGGATCTAACTGGATGGGGCAGATAGAGACAGAGAGGGGATATCCATGGGTGCAGGGGCAGCGAAGGCCCCAGAAGCCTCATAAATGGAAGCATAAATGGGCCCGGCTGGGCCATATATTGCATACTGGAGCCAGGGGAGTTGAAGGGGGGACACAAATTGGCAATGGGGGGGTTGAGCATCACCCAGCGTCTGTTACGACTCTTCTGGGCCCCAAATTCTTTTTTTCCCTCCCTACTCCTTTTTGGGTCTCCCTCCGCCCCCTATCTACCATTACCTTTTCTTAACGATAAAGCTACCAAAAGTGGAAACCTGGTTCATCCTAGGCATTTTACTGCATGGCTTCTATCATTTAATCCCCTCTTAGGTAGGAATGATTACGATAGTCTCTCAGATGAAGAAATGTGTTTTAGAGAGGCAAAGGCATTGCTCCAGGGTCACACACTGGAAACCCAAGCTGAGAGCTGAACCCAGGTTCAAATCAGTTTTTACAAAGGCCTCACTCTTTCTATAAACCCGCACTTTAACTCTTCTGGAAAATGGCTCACATATGTTATTTTTTGAGCAATTGAGGCTGAGCTCCCCTGCACACTGTGGTGCCCCTCATACGTCTTGCTTGCACCTCTGCTGCACCCTGTAGAATTTGTCACAGGGTCCCCTGGACGTCACCCTGATCCACTGATGACCCTCAGGGTAGTTCCTCTGTTCAGATGACGATGTCAGTGCCTTGGCTTTGTGCACCGAGCAGAATAACTCATTGACCTAAAGTGGCCAGAGTCCTTTGTCACTGGTACAATAGAAACCACTTTACCACATTTCCAGAATAGTGTGCATCATTGCAGATATCATTGCAAGAGCAACAATAAATAGCCAGAGAGGGAGGGGTCAAGTAGAATGGAGGAGGGCTTTGGAATCAGAGTCCTGGGATCAAATTCTACATGTGATATTCAATAACTATAAGCCTGGGCAAACCCCTATACCAGTCAGAGCCTCAGTTTACTTGTGTGTAAATTGGGATGCATACTACTAACCTAATGTTACTGTGAGGACTAGAGATAACATACATTTAAAGACAGCGTGAAATAAGTCAGCAGTGCAGCAGGGTTCTTATTTTGATGTTAGCAACAGAAATATACTAGGGGCCCAGTGAACAGCTACATAGTAAAGTTGGCAATATTGATTTGTCTTTTCTTAGCCACAGGGTTCATTAGAGAAATAAATTTGGGTGCCATGTGATTTCCTTAGAAATTCATTCAAAGGTGATGATTAGGAAAGAATGAGAAAAAATTCAACCCATTACATTTTTCATTTTCTACTTCTCTTTCTTTCACATATAATATATATATTTTTTGATTTATAAAGAAAACCCTTCTCTTACTGAAAATATTTCATAGGTTTTTTTTTCCTATTCATAATTACCCAAGTTGTGTTTTTATCAGAGGACTTTTGTGTCCCTTGACATTTAATTTTCAATGTTCATCCCCTAGTTCTCTCTAAATTACCACCTTGCCCCTTTATTTTCTTAGCTGCTTTTATCACTTCTCTTTCTCTACTTGTCATATTGTGTGAGGAGGTCTCAGGGATGACAGCAGAATTTTAGATAATTTATTTCCCTTCGACATGCGAATTCCCCAGAAAGGTCAGTGAAATCTTGAGCCCTTCA
The DNA here is from genome assembly GCF_030445035.2 of Dasypus novemcinctus. NCBI lineage: Eukaryota > Metazoa > Chordata > Mammalia > Cingulata > Dasypodidae > Dasypus > Dasypus novemcinctus. The sequence goes on along the minus strand of NC_080673.1, from coordinate 194,033,950 downwards.
GGATTGAGCTGGTTAAAAAAAGACCAAGTGAGGATTCAGATCCCATGGGTATGAAGAAAGGCCCACAATTTGCCAGCCTGGTGTTTCCCTGCATGTTCTCTCATTTAACCTTCACAGCAACCCAGAGAACAAAACAAGCCTTTGAAGAGTTCCAGAATGTGGCTGTGGATACTCAGCCAATAAATGATGCTCTATACATTCATTCAACAAACAGATTTTGAGTGCCTCCTGTGAGCTATAGTTCTAGGGTCTGGAGTCAACAATGAACAAAATTATGTCCTGCCCTCTTATGGCTTATATTCTAATGTGATCAGTAGACAACGAACAAATAAATCTGTTTAGTGGTGATAAGTGCTATGGGGAAAAAAGTAATTGTAAGGCGTTAGGGAGTGCCAGGGGTAGACGTTATTGCTATATCTTTAGTAGTCAGGGAGATCTCTCTGATAAATTGAGCAAAGGCTTGAAGGATCCATATGACCAAGCCAACTGGGAAAGAGAGGTCTAGGCAGAAGAAATGGCAAGTACAAGGGTCCTGAGGCAAGAGGTTCAAAAGAGATCAAAAGAGATCATGCAGGCCCTTTAAGGCTATTGAAAGGATTTTGGATTTCTTACTGTGTGAGAAAGGGAAGTCATTGAAAGATTTTTTTTTTTATCCTCCACTTGTGGCTTTTTGCGTGCTGTCTGCTCTGTGTCCATTCGCTGCACACTCTCCTGTATGTTTGTTGTTTGTTTGTTCGCTTGTCTCCCTTTTTTGTTGTATCACCTTGCTGAGTTGACTCTCCGTGGAGCTTGAGGGCAAGGCAGCGCTCCATGGCATGTGGGCGAGCCTGCCTTCACAAGGAGGTCCCAGGACGCTAACCCAGGGCCTCCCGTATGGTAGACGGGAGCCCAACTGATTGAGCCACAGCTGCTTCCCCATTGAAAGATTTTGAGCAGAGGAGTGACCCAATCTTTAATTTTAAAAATATTCACTCTGGCTTCTACGTAGAGAATAAACTATAAATGAGGAAGGTGAGAATTGGAGAAGTTAAGAGGTCCTTGCAGTAATCCACATGAGAGACGACAGTGCTTGATAAGTGTGCTGATCGTGGAGGCGCTGAGAAAAGGTTGGATTCCAATTATAATTTGGAGGTAAAGTTGGTGGGATTTCTGAATGACTGGATGGGGGATGTCACAGAGAGTCAAAGAGAAGTCAAGAGTAACTCCAAGGTTTCTGACTGAGCAGAATGGAGTTTCGTTTATTGCAACAAGCCAGGGTACAGAAGAAGCAGGTTCCATAGTAAAGGCAAGAAGTTCCAACTGGGGCATGTCAAGCCAAATGAAGATGCCCACCGGGCAGTTGTAAGTCTGGAGTTCCTGGGAGACACCGGGCCTAGGAAGTGAACTTGGGAAGTGTTTTCATTTCCTAGCTGCTGACACAAACGCCATACACTGGGATGGCTTAGATGATGGAGTGTATTGACTCACAGTTTAGAGTCTAGGAGACATCAAAATTGAGGCGTCAGTCAAGCCAATCTTTCTCCCTGAAGGCTGTGGCATTCCAGGGCTAGCTGCCAACAATCCTTGGGGTTCCTTAGCTTTTCCATCACATGCCAGTGCACAACAACATCTTTCCTTTTCTCCTATGGCTTCCAGTTTCCAGCTGCTCCCCATGGTTCCTCTGTGGCTTATAAGGCCTCCAGTAATAGGATTAAGACCCATCGTGATTCAGTTGGCCACACCTTAACTGAAGTTACCTCCCCAGAAGGTCTATTTTCAATGGATTCACACCCACAGGAATGGATTCATTTGAAGGGCATGTTTTTCTGGGGTACATAACGCCAAGCCACCATGGGAAGTATCAGGGGATGGTGGTATATAAAGGCAAGAGAAGGGATAAGGTCGTGCAGGAATAAGCAGAGGCAAGGTTGTGCCCTGGGCTCCCACATGTGATGGACCCACCTGTGAGGAGAGACTAGAAAAGGGGTCTAAGATGGAGCAGCCAGTGGAGAGGAAGAAACCCAGGAGAGAACATGTCCTGGAAGCCAAGTAAGGAGAGCATTTCAAGAAGAGAATGATCAGTTATGCTAAATGCCACCCATGAGTCAAATATGATGAGGACTGAGGACTGTGGGTCACTGGAGACCCTGACAAGAGAAGTTTCAGGGAGTGGTGGGCCCAAGAGGCAGAGTGGGAAAAGAGGGAAGGTTTTGAGGAATTTTTCTGCAAAGGTTAGGAAAATTAGGCAATAGCTGGAAAGAGGAGTAAAGAGGAGTCTCTCTAAGAAAGGGTCAAATTACAGCACTTTCTAAACTAATGGAAAAGAGACAACAGAAAGGGAAGAAATGATGACCCACATGAAAGGGGGGCATTGTCAGGGGCAATATTGTGGAGGAAAGGTAATGGGGTCCATAGACAGAGGGGTGATAGGTTGCAGTGGAGTGCATGGATGGAAGGTGGGAGATGTGGATGCTCTTGGTTTCATCTGTTTGTTCAGTCGAATGGAAAACCAGGCCATTAGACAGTGGGGAGGAATGAGAAGGGTAGGGGGGTAGGAGAAACTGAAATATCCTTTAGGAACTGAGACCCCAACCAAGGTCATCTGACTGCGAGGGCAGAACTCTTTCCATGCCCCAACCAGCTGAACAGTAAAGTTAGCGTAAAGTCGTTTACACAGACCTAGGGGTCAGTGAGAATGTCTCTTGTGCATGCAAAGTCAGCTCCACTCAAACACTTCCCTAGCCAACCAGATCAGCTTCACACTGATCACTGCAAAGGAAAAGGATGTTTCATTGATTTCAAGATAGATATCTGACTTCTTCATTGTTCTTTGCCTGTTAGGGATCCATCACAGCCAAAATGAATCCCAGGGAAGAAAAAGTGAAAATCATTACAGAGGTAAGTGGTTGCTCAGATGCCCAGTTGGGATGTGCCTTTGTGTGCCCACTCATGCCATACGTGTAAGTGAGGGAGGAAGTCAGGCCAGCAACAAGCATTTATTGCATGCCTACTGCATGCAGAGGTTGCCATATCAGGCACGTGATGGAGAAGAGGGGCACATAGTATGGAAAACACAACTCTACAGGCATTCCAGCATTCCGGCATTCCAGGGTCTGACCTTCTACCTAGATGCTCTGAAGCTGCTTTGTCATCATTTCATGAATTCTGAGTGCAGCTTTTTTTCAGAAATCAATGTGCAGCATGAAGGTAACCATTGTAGACTAGAGTGGCTAAAAAATCTCTATGGCCATTATCTGTTTCGTATAGTCCTACAAGTTCAGACTTATTGTGCCCAAAAAAAAAAAAAAAAAATCATTAAAGCACTATCTAGAACAGAAAAGGGAGGCAGTCTATAACTCCCAGGCAGTATAGCACCCAAGAGAGGTAAGTGTACTCCCCGTGATCCTACCTCATGGGCTCAAAACCATGACCTTGAGATCATGGAGGCAGAAATGGAGATGGCATGCTATTCTCAACAGAGTGTGTCAGAAAGCCAGGAAAGTTCATTACCTAGATAAAACCATGAAGGTTCACTTTAAGCAAGATCTCAAATACTGAAAAACTACATAAATTTGTGTTTCCTTATTCGTCCATGAACTATCTCTCTGTGTATTTATTGTGCCAGGCATTTTTCTAACCCTTGGAGCTACAGCAGTGATCGAGACAGACAAAACCTTCTGTCCTCAGAGGGTTTACAGTCTGCATATATTTCCTGAAGTCCTACTGGACAGTTTCCATTGATCAAGGATCAAAACATTTATTGGAAAGCAAAAGATGGCCTTGTGTCTTCACAAGTCCATTCTAGACCATAAGAACTTAGAATTGAATTAAGAACCATGCTGAGCCTCAATATCAGCATTTTATAATTTAATGTAAAAATAATAATAATGATCTAATGTGTTGAATTCTTGAGCTAAGACTTGTAATTACCTACTGGGGCCCTGGAAAAAGAAGCCAACTGAGGATGGAGCTTCTGCTCAGAGGATGGGTGAGAAACCAGGTCACACAGACCAAGGAAACTCCCAAACCAAGTCCATCCCCTGGTTGTGCCCTCAGCTTGCTCCTCTGTAACTGAGGCGCCTGTCTTCTCAAACCCACACGGCCAGTGGAAGTGATACGTGTGCCAGCCTTGCCTTGCTAAATGCACGACGCTTCTTTGAAATCTGTTATCATAGTATTAGATTCCACACACCTTCTACTTTGGGTCTTAAGCGGGTTTCAATATAAAAACAAAAAAAGTTCCCCACATTTATGCACCAGATAGTCTGGGTTTCCTGTGCAACTTTTTGTACACCCAGAGGTGCTTGGGCCCCAGTTTGAACAGCTCTTGACTAGGAAGCTTTAAAACTTTGGAGTTTTCATCTTTTTTATGACTAAAATTTGGGAAAGCATAGCATGGAAAAAAGAAAACCAAATTTGCCCTGGAAAAGCGTTTTGACCTTTACAAAAAGATGTGCTAAGTTCGCTTTAAATCAAAACTGTGAGGTGATTCAATCATGTATCTTCACTATTCCCTACCTGAGAGCAAGGCTGGGGAGCAGAGACTTGAAACCCCGGGTTTGCCTCTGGGGCCGTCTTCTGTGCTTCGCTCCTTCCATCGGAGCTTTTCTCAGATCATCAGTCCCGGCCCCGTCATGACTTTTGAGGGCAGGAAGCACGTTGCCTTCACCTCTGTGGCACCAGGGCTCAGAATACAGTAGGTGCTCAATAAACGCTTTATGAACATATGAGGACCTGGAACAATGGAAGCCCTAACATCATCTCATTTACGATATTTCAATTTGGATACAACTTTTCAAGACCATGTCTATTTTGAGAAGAGTAGATGACGGTGGCCGCTTAGATTGCGTTAAAGGACGCTGTCCCTTAATTCACACTCAGCTTTAGTGGATGGAGGCACTGGGGCAAGACGGTGATTTTCATTTTAGTGTCTAAAAACCTTCTTTCTCTCTTAAGAGTCTTTCCCAGCTTACACACAAACACACATCAGCATCAACTCTCCCATTTACCTTTTAACAAAGGAGTTCATTGAAAATGAGGAGGAGCTCCACGTGGGAAGACAGAAGAAACACTCGAAGGTGCAAAGACAAAAAAGAATGGAACAGGTAGGGAGTGATGAGAAACGTGTGTCTGGCCACAAACTAACAACCGCCCAGGACCACAGGGGAGGGTGGAAGCCACCGTGGGACACGTCCCTCCCGGGGTGCTAACTTCTGCCTGCTCGTGGGACCCGGCAACAGAGAGGAGGGAGGACGGTTTGGGGCTGGCAAGTGATTCTCACCCTCAGGCTGTGGTCAGCACTTGCGGCCTTTTCCCTCTGAGGACTCTCCAGTCTTCCGAGAGAGGGGTCTAGAAATGACGGCCGGGGCTGGTCTTGGTGTTGTCACTGTCGGCCATAAACTGAGATGGACGGTAGATGGCAGCGCAGGATTGCAAATCCCAGGGAGCTCCTTCTCCCCTTCCCAGCCCGTGGTCCTTCCCGTCTCCTGCCTGCTGGCAGCTCCCGCCCCTGCAGCCGCAGTTGTGCCCGGCTGCGAGCGTCCCCAGGCAAGGTAAACCTCTTCAGGACGCAGGAGACCCCCCTTGGGCTTGGGTGGTCGTGCTCTGAGAAGGGAGGCGGGAGAGGCCTCGTGGAGGGGCCATTTGCTTGGAACAATCGAGATGCCAGCAGGGTAGGGGAGGAGAAGGGAGGGGAGGGAGCGCCATTTTGAGCCAGCAGACACGTGATGGGGCTGCCTGGAGCCGGGTGGCTGCAGGAAGTGGCAGGGGATGGAGAGCCGAAGGCTGGCAAGAAAGCGCCTTTCAGCCCCACCTGGCCTACCTCAGCTCCCCCGCTCACCCACCGCATGCCTGCTGGAGGACGCTGGGCAGAGGAGCCGCCTTCTGCCTCCCCTGCAGCCTGGGTGAAGCCGTGGGTGCCCGGAGCAGGGCCCAGGGGGCGGGGAGGTGCTGTCCAGCCACGTGGCCTGGTCTCTAAGTTCTCAACTCTGGAGACTGGGAGTCCCCCCCCACCCCCAGCCAGCCACAGCGCCTGGAACTTTAACCCCTTCCCGCCGTGTCAGCCAGCAGCTCTGCAGCCGGGACTGCGAGGCTCACAGATGCTGCAAATGCACCAGAGCGGATGGAAAAGGTCAAGGGCTTAAGACTTGCTCTTCCCCCAAAGAAACGCCAGCTAGGCCACCGCTGAAGGGTCACAGGCAGGGTGAGCAGTGGGTGAGCAGGGCCAGGTCAGTGTGGAGTTTGGGCCGAACTGGAGAAAAAGGGCAGGGATGGAGAAGGGAATAGCAGCTCCCAGTTACTGAGCACTGGAACATTTGTGTGCCCAGCAAGGCCCTTCAGAGGTCCCACCTTATTAATTTACCCTCACAAAAGCCCTGATGGTCCCAGACAATGGAGTTGAGTCATTTGAGACTTTGTAAGAATCTAGACCCTGGTTACAATTCCAAATTACCTGTGGCATTTTTTAAATTTTAAATACAGGTGCCCCAGGTCTATCCTCAGCCCATTTGAATCAAAATCTCTATGCTTTGCACAATGCCTGATGCATAGTAACATGTCAGGAAATGGGCTGTTTTTCTCCTCCTTTTACCTTCAACAAAGAAGTAAAGTAATTTGCCAAAAGTCCCACAGTAAATCTGAATTTAGAAGCAAGCCCCGAAGGCAGCCTTCACTGCACCGCAGCCTCCACTGCCAACTTTGTTTAGCTGCCTGGCTCCAGGACAGATAGATCTTTCTCTGGGAGCTTGGGGAAGAAAACCCAGAGGTTATTCTTGGGAGGACCCCAGGGGTGGACTCCATATACTTTTTTGGAGTTAAGAAGGAATTAATTGACTTTCCCCAAACTTCTGCAGAGCTCTGCACATTTTACCTAGGAAAAGCGAAAATCTGAAAATATTCATTTTGCTTTGCGATGCCTTACAATTTCACAAGATATGTCCTAGAGAAACCTGGGGTTGGCATCACTTCCCTGGGGGTGTCCACAGCAAGCCTGGTGACAGGGACCACGGTTTGCCAGTGCAAGCAGTGACCCCTCGCTAGCTGACCCACCCTGTCCCGAGATGGGAGTGCAGGGAACCGAAGCGTGGGAGTCACTGCACCTCTAACTCTGCCCACAGCCGCCGACCTCCAGCCCCAGGGAAATGGTGTCGGAGCAGTCCCATCCCAGCACTCAGCAAGCACCCGAAGAGCCCCTAGAGCCTGTGCGGGACGAGCCAGACACTCGCCTCCTGAGCTTGACAACCCGCCGCGGCCCCCGAAGTAAGTGTGTCCCAGTTCACTCCAGCAGAATTTATCTATGGTCCACTATAAGCGCAGATGATTTTCATGGGTGTTGCTTTTCACACATGGCCACCGCCTTCCCTGCCCCCACCCCACCTCCATCTTACCCCAGCCCTGGGTGATTTTCAGCATCATCACCTCTGTCTGGAAGCCCAGGGTGGGCTTATGCAGCCACACAAATTCGGAAGGGTTCATGGAAATAAAAAATGATGCAGATAAGAAAACATGGAGAGGTATAAAGGGATGAAATAGCAAAGATATGTAAATGACATGGGACTTAGATTGGGTGTTGAAAGAAATGAGGATGATTTCTGAGGCTTCCAGAGACTATGTCCTTTGAGGAGTCATGGTTTCTCATCCACACATGCCCTCTCATCCTCCTTCCAAGAATGTGGCCTATTTTTCACAGCATTTGCTCTTCTCAAGTACAGTGAACATCATTAATTCCCTGCTTGCTGGAGGGAAAATACTGCCCCTCACTTTTGCTTTTCATAAAAAGTAGACAAGAGGAGGATGTGTCACATTTTTCAAATGTTAATTGTTATACAGTTGCTACACAATTTCACTGTGGTGGAGCTAGGGACTAAAGTAGCTGCTGGAAATTAGAGGGCTTTGAAAGCAAACAGATCCAAAATACTGGGTCCACATGCAAACCCCAAGAAAAATGTGGTTCCAATCTAAGAGCAATGATACAATGAGAGCTGTTACTAATTAGTCAAAACAGGACCAAATTTTACCCCACGTGGCCAGTTCCTTTTCTAAATGTTTAGAATGATCATTACTGAAGATCACAGCTATTGAAGATTTAAGTAGTTATTTTGAAATCAAGGGTGATAAACAGAGGGCGTGACCTGGAATAAAGTCTCTGTGATGTAATGAAAAGTGGATTATTTCCTTAGCTCTCAAAAGGGGGAAATATTTGTCTGTGAACATCATGGTGGGCAAGAGTAAAAATCAAACCAAAAAACAGGGATGTGGAAGTATTTTCAATATTATTAAGCTTAGATAAATGCACAGTAACCAAGGTGTTTGAGAATGAAGTAAGAGATATGACCTTAACCATTAATCCAAAAAATCTGTGCTACTTCTGATTTAGCTGAGCAAGGTCATGAGCAGCCAGTGTGTGGGCAGCCCTGGATGGAGCTAAAAGCTACTGCTGATTGGGAAGGACTGGTGGACCAAGATGAAAAGGAAACAAATCTAGGAGTGAGATGGGGAGCCCCCAGTGTATAAGAAGCCTGGGTGGACAGGGATGGTCAGTAGAGAGAGGTCAAAGCCAGCAGGAGGGCAGACATCCAAACAGTCAAGACAGCACATCAAGAGTAAACTGATAGCACATGAGGTCAATGCCTTGATTTCCAGGCTGCTAAAACAAACACCATGCAATGTGTTGGCTTAAACGACAGGAATTTATTGGCTTATGGTTTTGAGACTAGAAGTCCAAAATCAAGGCATCAGCAAGACAGTGCAATCCTTTCTCCCAAAAGACTGTCACTCCGGGGCTGGCTGCTGGTGATCCTTAGTCCTTGACTTTTCTGTCACATAGCAAAGCACTTGGCGTTGTCTTCTCCTTTCTCCTTCAGTTTCCGTTGACTTCTGTCTCCTTCCCATGGCTTTCTCTCTCAAGTCTGAATTTCATTTTGCTTATAAAGGACTCCAGTAATCCACATTAAAGCTCAAACTGATCCAGTTGGCCACACATTACTTAAACTAGCATCTTTCAAAGGTTCTATTTACAATGGGTTCACACCCACAGAAATGGACTAAGATTAAGAACATGTTTTTCTGGGGTATGTAATTCAATCACAAACAAAAATTAAATGTATTCACCTTATTGTATGTGAATTATACAATTACGCAATGCACATGGTGGTTCTCCTCCAGATTCCGTTGACTTTCTGCTTCCAGCCTTCCCCCCATGACTTTCTCTTTCCATATTCAATATTCTTTGCTTAAAAGGCCTTCGGCCATGTTGGATCAAGGCTTTCCCTCATTCATTTTGGGCACACCTTAACTAACGTCTTCAAAGGTCCTATTTACAAATGAGTTCACACCCAAAGAACCAGGACTTGATTTAGTCTGCAGCAGTTGACACACATTAGAATGGGAGACACACAAGTGCTTTGAGGACAGTGGGCAGGAATGTCTACCCGTCACAGGCAAGGCAAGGGGCAGAGAAGGGGAAGATAGAGGAACTGGGTCTCAACGGGTATGTAGGAGCCTCCATGGTGGACTGTCAGGGAACCTTCTAGACAGAGGGGTTGGAAACTACAAATGTGTGAGCAGAAAACCCTTAGTGGGTTGATGTGACTGTGCTTGGTGTTGTGGGTATAAGAAACATGGTGGCAGTTTAGGTGAAGTGGTGGGCAGGACTGTGCTGAGGAGTTTGGATTTGAAAGGCTGCCATGGTGGGAATTTTGAGGATGCATTTGGGGAACTGAGCCTGGACACAGAGATATCAATTTAGACACTGCTGCAGTAGACTGGGAGAGATGAGAAAAGGAATAGTGGTGAGAAGAGAGGTGTCAGGAGTCGGAACTGGCAAGCCACACCGTCAAGGTCTGGCTGGATTCTGTCAACTCAAATGCTGGATCCAAGGCCAGGCCCAGGTCAGCAGGAACCATTTGTGTTCATCCTGCCAGGAAAGAAACCCAACCTGGATGTCAATGTTAGGCCGAATGCAGTTAAGGAAATACCGAAGCTCATACTGATGTGCCCTGAAGCTGTCTGCGACCCCTAGGAAGGAAAGGGAAGAAAAGAACACTGGAGAGGCAGAGCCTCTGACTACAATCTGGCTCTAAGGAAATTTTTGACCAAACCCATCAAAGAATCTGGTGTCTTTCCAGAATGGGCCTGAGAGCATCCTGTGGAATGAGGAGTGCTGGGATCAGAGCTCTGCAGGTGGGGCATCTATCAGCTATATTCCCTGCAGCAGGAGATCCCAGGGAGACATCTCCACAGTCACCAAAGATTGATTGAGATGCTCCTCCTACCTAGAGCATTTTTTTTTCCAAAAGGAAGACAAATTGTATTAGTTATCTATTGCCCCTTTTGAAAATTATGACAAAACATATTGACTTAAAACACCAATAAGTTGTTTCTATAACCCAAGTTTTTCTTGGTTGTGACTTATTTTTTTAATTGCGGTAATATATATACCACATAACATTTCCCGTTTTAACTACCTTCAAGCATACAATTCAATAGCATTAATTATCTTCACAACATTTGTGTTACCATCACCACCACCCATTACCAAAACTTTTCCATCATCCCAAACAGAGACTCTATACCCATTAAGCACTGACTCCCCATTCTCCCTTCCCCTCGTCCTGGTTACCTGTAATCTACTTTTTGTCTCTATGAATTTGCATATTCTAGTTATTTCAAATAAGTGAAATCATACAATATCTGTCCTTTTATTTCTGGCTCATTTTACTCAACATGATATCTTTAGGGTTTATCCATGTGGTCGTATGTATCAGAATTTCCTTTTTACATTTGAATAATATTCCATTGTGTGTATATGCCACTTTTTGTTCATCCAGTCATCTGTTGATGAACACTTGGGTTGCTTCTACCTTTTGGCTATTATGAATAATGCTGCTATGTGTACTGGCACACACATATCTGTTTGCACCCTGCTGTCAGTTTTGGGGGGCATATAACTAGAAGTGGGACTACCAGGTCATATGGTGGTTTTATGTTTACCTTTTTTGAGGAACTACCGAACTGTTTTACATAGTGGCTGTACCATTTTACATTCCCAACAATGTACGAGGGCTCCTATTTCTCAGCATCTACACCACTTGTTATTTTCCATTTTTACAATATTAACCATTCTTGGGGGTATAAAGTGGTATCACGTTGTAGTTTTGATTTGCATTCCCCTAGTGGCTAATGATGTTGAACATCTTTTCATGTATTTATTGTCCATTTGCATATCTTCTTCGGAGAAATGTCTATTCAGGTCCTTTGCTCATTTTTAATTAGGTTGTTTGTCTTTGTTATTGAGTTATAAAACTTTTTTATATATTCTGAATATAAATCCTTATCAGATATATGGTTTCCAAGTATTTTCTCCTGTTTTGGAGATAGTCCTTTCATTTTCTTGGTAACATCCTTGGATGCACAAAAATTTTTTATTTTGAGAAGCCCAATATATTTTTCCTTTTATTGTTCTTACTTTTGGCATAAAGTCTAAGAACCCATTGCCTAATACAAGGTCTTGAAGACTCAGTTATGACTTGTGGAGCAGCCGAGTGGGTGGTTCTGGCTTGGGGACTCTAAGGAGGTTGCAGTCAAGGTGTTGCCTGGGTCTACTATCACCTGAATGTGTCTAGAGAAGCCATAGATCACTCATGTGACCTGCAAGTTCGCGCTGGTTGTGGTGAAGAGGCCTCGGTTCCTCTCCCTGGAACTGCTTGAGTGTCCTCACGACATGGTGGTTGGTCTATGCAGACTGAGAGACCCAAGAGGGTAAGGTGGAAGTAGTGCTGTCTGTACCACCTCCTCTCAGAAAGCACACACCATTGCCTTCGCCGTATTCTGTTTCTTAGAAGTCGCCAAGTCCATCCCACCTTAATGGGTAAGGAAGTTAGTCTCCACCTTTTGAAAGGAGAAGTGTTAAAGAACTGATGGACCTATTTAAAACCACCATATTAACCTTTCTTTAAAACTCTTTATATTGCTTTCTACTCAGAAATCTGTGGTAAGCATCCCATGAAATCCACACTCCTTTTTTCCATGTGTTCTGAGACCCTAATGCAATCTGGTCCCTTGCCAGCATATATTTTTTCCACCCTTCTCCAGCACAAGCTTCCACTTTGGTTGACTCCTTACTGGCCTTTGAATGCCTCATGACAATCACTGCCTCTGAGCATCCCTTGACTTTGGTGCCTCCTCAAAGAAAGCTCTCCAGCTTGCTCTTTACTAAGCTTGTTACTGGAAGGCAATAGAATTGTAGCAGGAAAGACCTTGGGTTTTGATGTCAGACAAGTGCAGTAATCCCTGCCCTGTCACTTTCTTAGGCAACTTTCCCAACCTCCCAGATCCTCAGTTTCTTTATTTGAAAAATGGTTTGTGAATAGACTATCTTAATACCTCCACAGGGAAAAGAAAAGAAATCAAATAGGCACCATAAATCAACAGTATGGCAGATGGTGAAATATGTGATAGAGGAAGATCAAGAAGATGGAGAAGACTGATGTGGGAGCAGGAGGAAAGGGTGCTATTTTATAAAAGGTCATCAGCAGAGATTTCTCCAGGAAGATGAGGTTTGAACAGGGGACTTCAGGAAATGAGAGCACAAGCCAAAATGATACCTGAGGGGAGAATGTTCCAGGCAGTGACCCGAAAGCAAGGGTGTGCTTAGCATGTTTAAGGAACAGCAAGGAGGTCAGAGGGGATGGAGGAGTGTGAGCAAGAAGGAAAGATAAAAGAAATAAGTGCAGAAAGGAGAAAAGGAATTGTACCCAGGCTTGTGGGCCCTTAAGGCATTTAACCTGAGAGTAATAGGAGTCTTTGGAGGGTTTGAGAAAGGAGTGACATGACTTGACTTAAGGCTGCTGGGCTAAGAGTTGGCTTTGGAAGGAACAAGGGCAGAAGCAGGGAGACCAGGCAAGAGGCTACGGCAAAAGCCCAGCTGGGAGATGTTGGGGAATTGGGCCATGGTGGTAGGGGAAATGGTGGAAGAGGTCATGGGGATCTAGATATTTTGAAGGTAGAGCTTAGAGGGTCTATTGATGGATTTAGCAAGAATTATGAACATAGGAAGGATGTCTCCAAGGTTTGACCTGAGTAGCTGGGAAAATGGAGTTGCCATCTATAAAGAAGGAGGAAGCTACAGAAACAATAGGTTTGGGAGTAATAATCAGGAATGGGCAGACAGTCAGAGATGCTCTTTAGAAATCCAAGTGGAGATGGACATGGGATCCGGGGGTCAGGAGGTGCATTGAGGCTGAAGAGGTCGCCCTGACCTTCTGTCTAAAATAGTCCCTCCTCCCCCCACCCCCACATGCTCCATCCTCTCCTCTGGTTCTATTTTCCTTCGGAGCTCTCATTGCCTCCTGGCATACTCCCCAGCCAGCTGGCTGCTGACACTCAGCTCCACTAGAAGGCAAGCAGGGGCTCTAGTTATCACTGATGCCTCCCCAGTGCCTAAGACAATATCTGGCCCGTGGTTGGGACTCAATAAACGTTTGCTGAACAACACTCCTCTGGGTACAACAGCAAATGATTCAGACAGGGTCCTCTTGTAGATGGATTGGGGGGACATTGCTCTATGGCAAGTTCAGGTGGGCTAGCGGCTTTTCAGCAAAAGGAATGTCTACTGTTCAAATACATTTCTCTACCCACTCCCCTTTTTTTAGATATTACTAGGGAAGAGCTGTCTGTTGGCAAGTTGTCCAGGAAAGGCTTGTTAACCTGGCCTGATGCTCATGTTGCATGTAAATGGATCATGGGTTTACTGCTCTCCCTTAGGGCTAATTTATAAAACACTGTTTCCCTACATTTTCCCAGGCAAAACCTCAGGTTCAGAGGGTACCCCATCCCCAAGAAGAAAGTTTATGCTCAGAGATTCATGCTGAGAAAGCTATGGAACTGATCGACTTGTTTAATGTCATTTATTTTTGTTTCCTAAGCACTTTTTGGTTTATCTGGAGCTTTTCCACTAGAGATGATAGATAGATAGATAGATAGATAGATAGATAGATAGATAGATAGATAGATAGATAGATAGATAGATAGATGAGAGATAGAGATAATACATGATAGATGATAGATACATACAGATAGATAATAAATAGATGAGAGAGAGATGATAGATTGATAGATAGAAAGATGATGGATAGAGAGACAGCCAGCTAAGACAGACAGACAGGAATTGGACTCTTGCGTCCGTGGACTCTGAGAACTTAATCATGTTCCAAGCCAGGCCGTGAACTTATGAATAAGGTTTCCATCAAGACTCCTTGCCTGCTCTTCCCTTGACCCCAACCCATTATGTTGCCCAAGATATTAAGGAGTAAGAAGCACCCTAGTCAGCAAAACACACCTTGAAACCTGCAGAAACCCTGAAGTCAGACTCACTACTGCTTGTTACTCCTCAGCCCCAGGCCTCTGGGCAATAACAGCAACTTCCTAACCTATAGAAGCTTCATTTGTAAAATGGGGGTAATCACAGCCTCAGCGCCGCGGACACTAGGACGATGAAACTAGATGATCTACAGAAAGCACCACCCAGAGCACTTGGCACATACCTAGACCCCCTCCAGCTAACAGAAGAGGGTACAGGATGTGAAGCAGCAAAAGCAATCACCTCTCTCATGTGCAGCAGCGTGGCAGGCACGGTGCTGAGCTCTTTACATGCATTAGATTGTGTATGTCCCCAAACAGCCCTATCGTCAGGCATTATCTCATAGATGAGGTAACCAGGGGAGGAGGTGGTGGAGCCGGGATTCAAACTCCCGTTGTTGCCGCCAGAAGCTGTGTTCTGCTCACCACACTACACCGCACTCTTCACTCGCAGGCCTTCACCCTGGATGGTCTTTAGAACCTGCCCACGGAAGGTAGAAGGCCCGACACCAACGCTACGACCCAGTCAGAGCTATCAGCAGGCTCCCAGGGTGCTCTGGGGACCCTGAATACACAGCACAGAGCCCGTGGAGAATCCACGCAGGATTGTCAGCCTGCTGTGCTCATGTGCTCATGTGTGTGTGTGCTTAAACTTTACTGTGGTATTGGCTATATAACATGAAATTCCCATTTTAACCATTACTAAGTGTGTAATTCAGTGGTAGTAATTCCATTCACAATGATGTACTACCATCACCACCATCCACTACTAAAACTTTTCAGGGAGAGGATATGGCTCAAGCGGTTGAGCACTTGCTTCCCACATGGGAAAATAAACAACCAAAAAAAACAACAAGCAAAACAAACAAAAAAAAACCAACTCAGGGGAGCTGATGCGGCTCAGTGGTACTTTTCATTGCCCCCAAAAGAAATTCTGTACTTATCAAGCAATAACTCCCCTAGCCCATGTGCCCCAGCCCCTCAGCTCCTCATAACCACTAATCTACTTTCTTTCTCCATGAATTTGCTTATTCTCTATATTTTCCTTAAGTGGAATCATGTATTATTTGTACTTTTGTATCTGGCTTATTTCAGACACAAAACCTGCATTGTTTTCCAGGTTCATCCACGTGGAAGCATGTATTAGAACGTCCTTCTTTTTTATGGGTGAAAAATAGTCCGTATACCACATTTTGCTTATCTGTTCATCATTTGATGCACATTAGGGTTATTCATGCCTGATCTTTTGCCAAAGGAGATTGGCACTCAGGGAGAGCACCCACCTTATTTTCCCTTCCTGGAATAACCTCTTCTCTATTTGGGGTTTTGTTTGTCCCGTTCTTACCCTGCCTGTGTATTGTTCAGATATTGGTATCCACATCACCTTTTTGGCAATCCTCCCATCTGCACCCTTGGGCTCAGCAGGCCTCCTCTGTGTACGCATGGCCCCTGTGCCCCTGCGAGCATCCAAAGTCATCTTCCTGTTGGTACCGAGCACACCGTGAGCCCTGGAGGGCAGAGGCTGACGTCAGCTCTGCTCAGCACAGCGCAGGCATGCAGGCAACTGCCAGCAGTCTCTGCCAAGGGAACAGATGTCCCAGCTGGCCTCTGCTTTTCAGCCCAGAACACGCCCTGGCCCCATGCCCACCTGGCCACTCCACCTGAGTCTGCGCACCTGCATCCAAATCCTTGCTTCTCCCTGGCCCTTTAGTCCCAGTCCTCCCAGCCCGTCCTGCCCCCCAGGGCTAGCAGCCCAGCTCTTCCCTCCAACCCTCGGTCATCCCGCAGGCTTCCTACCTACTGGGGACCCAGGGCTGTTAGATTGTATTCGGATGTGCCCCCCACACCCTGCATCAGGCACATGCCCAGATATGCACACTCCCTACTTAACAGCACCCCAAACCCCTGCAGTGATAACTTTGACTTTTAATTTGCTATTATAACGTATACATTCTGTGAAATTCCAAATAACGAAAGCATTTCACTGAAAATGCACTAGTTCCAAATCAAATAAACAGCTAGGAAAAAAGGACACACATTCCCCCACGAGTCTATCTTGCACCATCTCTTAAGGGAATAGCCGTCAAACGTTAAGCAGTTTCTTAGGAACACAAACTTCTTCATTACTAACATCTGTTTTTCATTCATTCATGGTAGTTTCTCTGATTAAAGCTTCATTTCAGAGCCAATTTCTCCATATTGGCTGAAAAGAAAGTTCGAAATGCGGGGAAATTTGGTGCGAACGAAAGGGAGCCGTGGGCATGCTTTTTACAAGTCACCAAGACCTGGGAGGCTGACCCAGGAAACCGTGGCCAGCGGCTCAGTGGCAGCCCAGAGCTGAGCTGCCTGAGGGAGCAGGTCTGGGGAGTACCCAGCACCTAGAGGAGGGGAAGACAATCTAGTCAGAGGGCAGAACATAGTCAGAGGGCGGAGGGCAGAAATGCCAAGGAGTTTACCACCCCTGGAGTTCACTACATCCCATGGTATGGGAGGACCAAATAAAAGGACTAAGGAAAGTGTAAATGAATGTTCTCTTTTATTACTATGAGCTGTCAGGAAAGGCACACCCCCATATCCTCCTCCAGCCACAGCCTCATTTCCTTGTCCTTCTTTCCAATAAAACCCCCTTTACAGCAAAATCCCTCAAGGGTCTCCTATCCTCGCTCTTTTTTTTAAAAAAGATTTATTTTTTATATCCCTCCCCTTCCCTGCCTACCCCCCCTTCTCAGTTGTCTGCTCTCTGTGTTCATTCGCTGTGTGTTCTTCTGTGTCCACTTGTATTCTTGTCAGCGACACCCACAATCTGTGTCTCTTTTGTTGCGGTCATCTTGCTGCATCAGCTCTCTGTGTGTGGGGCACCACTCCTGGGCAGGCTGCAGTTTTTTCGCACTGGGCAGCTCTCCTTACAGGGCGCACTCCTTGTGCGTGGAGCCCCCCTACATGGGGGACACCCCTGCATGGCACAGCACTCCTTACCCACATCAGCGCTGTGCATAGGCCAGCTCACCACACAGGTCAGGAGGCCGGGGGTTTGAACCTTGGACCTTCCATGTGGCAGGCGGACGCCCTATCAGTTGAGCCAAATCCACTTTCCTCCCATCCTCTCTTGAGCATACACCAGTGGGACTCCCACCCTCATCCCCTCACCAAAAATGCTCTTGTCAAGGTCACCAATGAATGCCCCATTGGCTAAATCCAGTAGTGGGCTCTACGACCTTATCTTCCCAGCTCTCTCGGCAGGATTTGCTGTATGTAGCTCATTGCCTCTTCTTCCTCTGACTTTGCTTCCCCATTCCACTCTCCAGGTTTTCCTTCTACCTCGCTGGTTGTAACCTCTCAGTCTCCTTTGCTTGTTCTTACTCATCTCTCAGACCTCTAGACGGTGGAGCAGCTGCTCGGTGCTGGGTCAGCGCCCTTCCCCTAGTCAGCTCCTCCAGGCTCAAGGCTTTAAATTCTATCTGTTCTCTGACCTGTCCCAAGCTTTTCTCTCCAGCCTGGCCCTCTTCCAGACTGAGCATGCAGTGACCCACTCAACTTCCACTCTTGCGTATCAAAGAAGATTAACTCACGTTGTTAACAGGCTTATGGAGGTATAATTTATGTATCCAAATGTCATGCCCTGTAAATGTACAGTGAAGTGATTTTTAGTAGATTTATAGACTTGTGCAGCCATCACTGCTATCCACTTGTAGAGCACTTCCACCACCCCACAAAACTCCTTTATGCCTTTTTTCTGTTAACCCTCATTCCCTCCTCCAGCCCTAGGCAAACACTGATCTGCTTCTGTCTCCATAAATGTGCCTGTTCTGGACATTTTGTTAGCGGAAGGTTCTGGGTTTCTAGGTTGCATGAAGGAATTTAAGGACATGCCATAGGGAAAGCAAGGGAATAAAGAGTTTATTAAGAAACAAGAAAAGGAGAAAGTACACACTCGAGACATGGGTGCAGGCTGCGCTGCAGGGCAAACCCTGCCTGTGGGGCCCAGGATGGGTCTTTTTAAGCCTTTCCACCTCCCCCATGTGAAGGAGGGATCTCAGCTCTCCACTGTCCTGACTGGTTGCCTTGCAATCTTCACCTGTCAGCTTTCAGGGAACCCATAGGGAGGCCTTTCTGTTTGCAGTTCTCTGGTGCTTTTTTTGGGCCCCAGAGTTTCAAATGGAGCCTCAGGGGGTTCCGGGCGGGGTCTCATGGCTTTGTCCTGACCAGCGGGGTCCCAGCTCTTATGGCTTTATTCTGACCAGTCGCCTTCCCCGTTTCCTATACCAGCCTGCCTCAACTTCATGTAAATAGCATCATTCAGTATAAAGTGTTTCGCATCCAGCTTTTTTCACTTAACATAGTTTTTAAGATTCATAAATGTTGTGGCCTGTATCTACACTTCATTCTTTGTTCTGCTGAATGGCATTCCATGGTATGGATGTGCCACATTGGGTTTATTCATTCACCCGTTGATGGACATTGGCATTATTTCCATTTGGGGGCTATAATGAACAACGCTGGTATGCACATTTGGGACATGTCTTTGTGTGGGCATATGTTTCCACTTCTCTTGGGAAAATTCCTAGGAGTAGATTTTGGGGGATATATAATAATTTTTAAGAAACCTCATGTGATTCTGTGGAGAACCCTGACTTATACACTGTAGATCTGTTTTCCAAAGTGGCTGTACCATTTTATGTTCCCACCAACAGCGGAGGAGAGTTCTAATTTCTCCACATCCTCACCAACACTTGATATTGCCTGTCTTTGTTTATGGCTTTCCTGGAGGGGGTGTAGTGGTATCCGAGTGTGCTTTTACTTCGTCTTTCCCTAAAGATTAAAGACGTTAAGCATCTATTCATACGCTTAGTTGCAACGTATCTCTTCCTTAGCAAAGTGCCTATGTAAATCTTTTGCTCACTTATTAAACAGGTTGTCTGTTTTATTGTTTGGTTATAAGGGTTCTTTTTATATTCTAGATACAAGTACTTTATCAGATAAATTATTTGCAAATATTTTCTCCCAGTCGGTGGTTTGTCTTTTCATATTCTTAATGGTGTCTTTAAAAGTGCAAAAGTTTTCCATTTTGATGATGTCAATTTATCATTTTCTCTTTGAGGGACTGTGCTTTTGGTGTCATACCTTAAAAACTCTTTGCCAACCCATGGTCAGGAAGATTTTCTCCTATGTTTTCCTTTAGAAGTGTTGTAGTTTTATTACCAGATTTTATCTAGGTTCTTGCCTATATTGCAGAAATGAATTTCAAGAGCATGCCAGGCGAGTGAGGCCAGTAATTTATTTAGGTAGGCAAGGAAGAGAAATGGGGAAAAATAACAGATCAGGGATCCCAGGTAGAGAGGAAGGGGCTGAGAAGTGATAAAGAGGGCTGATTTACAGGCTACAGTTTCCCATTATAGGTTATAAATGCCCAGGTTTTACTTGCATCGCCACGTGGCAGAGTAAAAATGGCGAGAGCGGTGCGCAGAGGGCAAGAATGAGTCCAGACCCAAGAGAGCGGAGCACGTGAGCGCTCGTTCAGGCCCCACTTGGCTTTTTGAACTGCTCATTATCCCACCCCTTTGCTAATGGCAGGGGAGCAGTTCCAGCTGTTCACCACTTTTATGGCTTATTTCTCCCATCAATCTCCCAGGAGGGCCCAATTAAGTCCTTGGAGAATATCCAGGCTTCTCCTGGCTTCCAGAGGAAGTCGTCTTCTGAGTGGCAGAATCTTGGGGGAGGGTCTTCCGGCAGCCATCTTGGGGGTATTGATGTTCTTGTGGCCTTCTTGCCAGGTTCCAGATGCACCTATTGATTCCCTGTCTTACTAGCCTGCTTCAGTTTTAGCTGCTATATTTAATTATGTCTGTAATCTATTTTGTGACAACTCAGATGTCACTCCACTAAACCTGAGCTTCTAATCTCTCTTCCCCAACCCAAACCTCTTTTTCCTGTCCTCTTCCCCACCACACTAAGCAGACATTTTATTTATTTTTGATTGCTTGGGCCAAAAAACTTGGAGTCACTCTTGATTCCTGTCTTTCTATCTTCCCACGTACAATCTATCAACAATTCCTGTCTCCTCTGCCTTCAGAATAGATTTTAAATTTGACCGTCTCTCACTACCTCCACTACTTTTTTCCTACCCCAGGCCATCTTCATCTCTGATCTAGAGAACTGCAACAGCCCCCCATCTGGTCTTGCTTCACATTCTTGCTCCCCTCCCTCAAGCTAGCAGTCAGGGTGATCTTCAGGAAATGGAAGTCAGATCATATCACTCCTCTTTCAAAACCTTCCAATGGCTTCTCACGCAATGCAGAATAAAAGCCACATTCTTTAGGATGGCCTACCCCGTCTGGCTCCCCTTTACCTCTGTGAGCTGGAATCCTAATTTCTCAACCCATACCCCTTGGGCTTCCCCTTTCTACTCTGGCTTCATACCAGGCATGGCCCTGCCTCAGAGCCTTTGCACCAGAAATGACCTGTACCTGCAAATCTCTCCCCCCAGTTAGCCAGGTGATTTGATCCCCCACTTTCTTCACCTGCTCCAGTATCACCTTGAGGCCCTTTCTTGACCACTCTATTGAAAACTACAATACACCCCTCCCTCCTGGCCCTTCTTATCCTCCAGTCAAACTTTATCTCCATACTACGGATTACCAGCTGGCATTTACTAAACATGTCATTTGTTTGTGGTCTCTCTTCTCCCACAAGTATAACAACTCCATGAAGGTGGGAGTCTTTGTTTGTCCACTGCTCTATCCCTAGTGCCTCAAACACAGAATAGGTGATCCATGAATATGTGTTGGTTGAATGATTTCAAAGTGAAGGGATTCTCTAATCCAAGTTTTCTAAATCTGAATTTTGTAGAATACTAATATCCATTGCAGGGTTTCTTAACCTTTTTTGTTCCACGGACCCCTTTGCCAGTCAGGTGAAAACCACAGACCCCTTACTAAGTCCAATCTATACTGTGGATTATTTAATAAATACATCACACCCACACCAACACATCCCCACAAGAATAATGTTTGTTTTTTTTAAATTTAAATTCAAGGTTACAGACCCCTTGTCAAGAACCCCTGGAACTTTAAAGATTGACTTCTTCTCAAAATATTCTAAGGCCAGATTCCAAGTTCAGGAGCTTTGCATATTGTTTCCCCACATGGAAATACACAAAGTTCATTACCATGTTGAGACAACTCACATTTAACCTGGCATCTCTCACAGTTTCCAGCCCTCCTGTGTGCTTAGTTTTTTTTCCATACTGTACCAGACAATTTAGTAGATGCGACCCTATGCAAAATTGTCATATCCAAAGTTATCTATCATGGATCTTGCTACCTTTGAGATTTTCAGTCCTGTTTGAAGTTCCATTGCCCTACTTCCCACCACAGTGATGAACAGGGGCCAGAGGCAGGGCTGGCCAAGGCTGAATTGGGCCCAAGCTTGAAGATGGGCCAAGACTGAGGCCTGTAAAGAAAAAGCAAAGGGCAGCAGGCAGGGCTGGAATTCCAGGGGCCCAAGGACCCCAGAGCAGAAGGAGACCTTGGCGCCAGAATGAGAGCTCCTGAGCTTACTGTTAATATAAAATGAAAGGGTTAATGACAATTTGAAAGAGAGAACTTGAGAGAATCAGAAAAGGGGAAAGTGAGCCAGGAAGCCCCTCTGTAGCCCCTCAGCAAATGTAAATTTTTTTAATTTTTAAAGAAACTTTAGATTACATAAATGTTACACAAAGAGTATAAGAGATTCCCATATGCCCCCGTCCCTCCCCCTCCCATACTCTCCCACATCAACACTGCTGATAATTTACATTTGCTGTAAATATAAATGACAGCAGCTGTTTGTTCTCAGCCTGCTTTGATTTTCTCTTTGCATAAACTTTCACATGTGAGACTCATCTATTTTATAAAGCTTAGAAAATCAGGAGAAGGAACTAGTAGAAAATAATCACTCATATTCTTACATCCCATTGAAAAGACACCATTAACCTTTGAGGCCCGTTCCTTGCTCTGGGTTTTTCCTGCCTGACTGCTGAGAGAAATTCTGTGTTCCCAGAGCGTTGACTGTGGTTAAAATTATATCCAAGGTCCCTGCAACCAGATGAAGTTGGTTAGAAGTTGGTGGTAGATGTAACCTATTTAATTACATTTTTCCTCTCAAGTCTTGAGAATAATGCCTCAGTTCCCCTTTAATTTTTTCTATTGGAATCAAGCTTGCTTTAGCCCCATGCTCTCGTCCCTGCCAACCCTATGTTAGCATTCCATCCCTGGAATTTTGCAACAGGAGACAAATTATTTTGCAGCTGGTTCTGAGCATTGAGAGAAGAGAGGCAGTAGGTAAAAAGCCAGTTCAGACCAGTGGTCTCCTACCCTTTTGTCTACTACCCCTGCAAGAATTATGTAAATATTAAGTTCCCTCTTACATATTTTTTGTGGGGCCATAAAAATTTTTATAATATTTTTAAATATCTGAAAAGGATCTAATTTCTGGCACATTGTATTTATTAATGTTTTAAAATAAAACCATTGCATCAATTTTAAAGTTACCCAAAGGATCTAAATACCACAGTGATTTGATCACCACCATCATCTATTTTAAAAACAATAAACAAGTTCTTCCTTAATGGTTGGAAATTTTATACCATTTCCCTTTCTTCACTTTCTACTCTTCACACATACATACACACAAAATTTTATATATTTTATGCTTAAAAATCTTTTATTGCTCACCCTATCAACAAATTGAATTTTTGACTGAGCCATTATTGTAATTATCAATACTGCACAACTGATGAAAACATAAAGGAGCAATAAAATTTGGTAAATATTAATCATGAAAGTAAAAAAGTAAAATAAAAACTTTCAGAGTTTATTCTTTGTTTAGTGTAGGAAGATACAGAAGAAGGGTCATTAAAAAAGAACCATCATCGTGCCTGCCTATATGAATAAATGTGACTTCAGATAGTACCATTTCAAACCAACTCCAAAATACCCATTTCTAATTTCATATCAAGTCCCTGGAAAGTCCTTTTATACCCCCAAGATATACATAAGCACCAGATTAGGCAATGAGATTCAAAGAGATCACAGAATTCACAGGTACAGTTCTAGCAAGAAGCATGGAAATTTCTGAAAAATAAGGGGAGGAGGGGAGCACTTCCAGAAAGACAAAGTAAAGAAAACCCAAAAAACACCTTCTCCATAAAAGCTATGAGAACCCTGGCAATAATTGTCAATCAGTTTTTTAAAGACCTGGAAAGTAACTAAAAGCTTGCAATAATCCAGGGACATTTGATTTAAGAAAATCACCTGAAATGCAGGACTGCTAGCTTTATGGAATTTTACTTTACCCTAATCCCATGCCTCTTTACCAAGATGATGCCAATTCAAACCAACACCAAAATACCTCTTTACCAAGCTCTATAGTAGATGCAGCCTTGCAACTATAGTAGCAGTGAAAACCAGCAAACTTGTAGCCATCAGAGGGGGCAGAAGGGATTTAGAGCCTCCCCCAAATCCCTATTCCCAGAGAGCTGTCCCTGTTTGACCTGTCTTGCAGCTTGCTGAAAAAATCCATTCTCTGGGCTTGTCTTTATTTGGCCTGACTCGGACTTCATTCTGTGTAAACAGCTTATTCACAGGGCATTTGTTGAAAACTATCAGAAGCAATTGTGTAACATTGCAGCTCTCTGAGATGGCATACTCATTGGGGCTAATAAGAAGTTGATCAAAAAACATAAAAGGAAAGTAATGGGGAAAAGTAGGGTCCTTTGAAAAGTTACAGCATATTCCTGGGAAGTTAGAAGGTCATGCACATATTCAAAAAGACTTGAGAAGACATTAAGCTCTTACCCCTGGCTGCCCTGGAGATTTGATCCAAATCTAGTGTGCACATTAGACACACTCAATAAACTGTAAGAGGCATAAACTCAGAAACCTACCTCTAGACACATCATAATCAAACTTCAAAAAGCCAAAAACAAAAGTGTCTTATCATGTACAAGGGCTCCCCAATAAGATTAACAGTGGATTTGTTATCAGAAACCATGGAGGTCAGTCAAAAAACAGTGGGGCGACATACTCAAAGTAATGAAAGAAACAACTGCCCACCAAGAATTTTATATCTATAACCTAAGTGTCCATCTAGAAATAAATGGGTAGACAAAATGCGGTACATATTCAGCCACAAGAACGAATAAAATTGTGAGATATGCAACAGCATGTAAGAACCTTAAAAACATTATATTCAGGAAATAAGCAAGAAACAAGTTGCATAAGGACAAAGATTGTATGATATTATTTATAGGAGATGACTAGAAATAGCAGTTCACAAAGGCAGAAAGTAGATTAGAGCTTACTAGGGGAGGGGAGGAAAATGAAAGGGGAAAGATTTGTTTGGATTAAAAAATAAATAAGAATTCTATATCTAGCAAAACTATCCTTCAAAAATGAAGGCAATCCATGTTGCTCTAATGTGGCCACTCTTTAAACCAAACTCAGCGTGTAAATGCATTATCTTCCCCCCAACATGGGACATGACTCCCAGGGATGAGCCTCCCTGGCACCAAGGGATTTCTACCAAGCACAAGCTGGTGATGCAACTAGAAAAAGACATTGAATAAAAGGGGGAAACGGTAAAGACAAATAAGTTTATATGGCTAAGAGACTTCAAAGTGAGTCAGGAGGTCATCAGAGGAGTTGCACTTACAGACATCTCAGCAGGATCTCAGAGATAGCCAAAGTAGACACAATCCCAAGTATTGGTGTTCCTGAGGGCTACAGAGACACCCAGGTCCTACAGTCATGGCAGATAGCTCTGGAGTTCAGTGCCTTGCCAGTGAGCCCTACTTTGGAATTTGTGCTCCTGAGTGTGATGGAGTTAGACTCAGATGTGATCTCTCTACACATGCCTTTTCTGTCACTTTTACTGAACCTGTAGTTGCTGCTGGGGTTGGTGTATGCTTGGGAGACTTGAAATTCTGGACTGACTGTGTGCTGGCTGGGCCCCAAGCCTCAGTGGAGTTGCAGCACC
This sequence comes from Dasypus novemcinctus, assembly GCF_030445035.2. Lineage (NCBI taxonomy): Eukaryota > Metazoa > Chordata > Mammalia > Cingulata > Dasypodidae > Dasypus > Dasypus novemcinctus. Next base: position 194,008,603 of record NC_080673.1, on the reverse strand, counting down.
TACTCTCTGGTTTGTCAGACTTGCCCATGTCGGCTAATGGAGAGGTGGGATAGTCAACCACCACACCAGGGAACTGAGAGATTCTACAATTGCAAGCAGGAGAATCCCATCCATGTGGTATCTAAGCCCCCTCTCAAGTTAGAGGCAGAACGGGCATCACCATCCCAGGGTCCTCAGGATGGAGAAATAAAATATGGATTAGAGTGGACTTACTGGTATTCTACTATAGAATTATTGTGACTCTAGCAATGGAAGAAACTGTATAATTGATGTAGAGACAGTGGCCATGGGAGTTGCTGAGGGCAGGGAGAGGGAAGAACAGGTGTGATATGGGGGCATTTTCGGGACTTGGAGTTGTCCTGAACGATATTGCAAGGACAGATGCAGGACATCATATATTCTACCATAACCCACTGAATGGACTGGGAGAGAGTGTAAACTACAATGTAAACTGTAATCCATGCTGTGTAGCAGTGCTCCAAAATGTAATTCATCAAATGCAATGAATGTGCCACATTGATGAAAGTATTTGGTGATGTGGGAGGAGTGGGGGGTGGGGAGGTAGGGAGGTGGAGAGTGGGGGTATATGGGATCCTCTTATATTTTTTACTGCAACATTTGGTATGATCTATGTATCTTTTTTTAAAAATTTTTAATCTATTTTTTAAAAAGTTATACAATGAAAAGGACCATAAAGAAAGTAGGGTCTGTCTTCCTGAGGGTCCTTGCTTCTCCATTTACCTTTCAGGCATGGGTTGACTGAATAGGAAATGAGCCTGTCTTGCTCTGCTGGACCACTGCTTCTCAAACTTTCATGTTTAAAGTTATAATGTGCATAGGAACAACCTGGGATTTTGTGAATGCAGATTCTGATCCAGTGGGTCCATGGTGACCCCTAAGATGTTGCATCTCTTAGCAAGCTCCCAGGTGCTGCTGGTCCCCAGACCACACTTGCAATGGCAGTCTCCACACCACACTCCAGATCCAACTGTGAGAAATGGAGAGGGCAGGTCCAAGGAGCCATCAGTAGGCTCTAGCTGCTTGCCTAGGCTGCTCCACTCCTTCCAAAATCCCAAGATTGTAACTTCTCATTTTAAGGATGCTACCTAGAAAATTCCTCCTCCTCTTACTTAGAGTCTAGCTTTGAGGAAGGTAATTGAGTTAGTTCATTAACATGCCAGGGTAAAGCAATGGCATGGAAAGGATTGTGTGTTGTTTATTAAATAAATGTTCACTTGATTGCTTCATTCATACAATAAAAATATTTATCATGTGCTTATTTTGTACACTAAAAAAAAGTGAAGGCAAAACTAAGACATTCCTAGGTAAATAAAACAGCAAGGAATTCATTGCCAGCAGACATGCTGTATAAGAAATACTAAAGGGAGTTCTTCAAAAAGTAGTTCTTCAGGCTGAAATGAAAGAACACCAGAGAGGTGACTTGAACCCACAAGAAGAAATAATGAGCACCCCTAAAGGAAAATAAGTAGGAAAATAAAAAGACAGTATAAATATACTTTGTTTTTAATTCTTTGTTTTCTTCTATCTGATTAAAAGCAACTGCAAAAATCAATAATAAAACTGGCAATGGGCTTATAATGTATAAAGATGTAATTTCTGTGACAGTAATAGTTCAAAGAAGGGTCAAATGGAGCTGTATTGGAGCAAATATTTTATAATCTATTTAAATTAAGTTGGTATTAATCCAAACAAAATTGTTTTAAGGTAAGATTTTAATTGCAACCCCCAGGACAACAACCAAGAATATAACACTATAACAAAAGAAAGAGTAAGGGAATTAAAATGGTACTCTGGAAAATATCTATTTAGCACAAAAGAAGGCAGTGATGTAGGAATAAACATGTATATAAGAGTTAAACTATAAAACTCTTCGAAGAATACATAGGAATACATCTTTGTGAGTTCAGATTAGGCAATGTTTTCTTAAATATGATATCAAAAGGATAAGTGGCAAAGATAACATAGATAATTTGAACTTCATCAAAATTGAAAATATTTGTGCTTCAAAAGACACAATCAAAAAAAGTTAAAAGACAGCCTGCAAATGGGAGAAAATATTTGCAAACCATTTATCTGATAAGGGTCCAGTATCCAGAAAATATATAAACTCCTACACTTTAACAATAAAAAGACCAATAACCCAATTTAAAATGTGCAAAAATTTGAATAGACATTTCTCAAAAGAAAATACACAAATGACCAATGTATACATGAAAAGATGTTCAATATTACTAGTTATTAGGGACATGGAAATCAAACCCACACTTCATACCCAACAGGATGGTTATGATTACAAAGACAAACAATAATCAGTGTTGGTGAAGTTGTGGAGAATTTGGGACCCACAGCATACATTGCTGGTAGAAATGTAAAATGGTATAGCTACTTTGAAAAACATTTTTATAGCTTCTTAAAGAGTACAACATAGAGTTATGAAATGACCCAGCATTCTACAACTAGATATATTCCCTAAAGAACTAAAAACATATGACTCACAAACTTGTACAAACATGTTTGTAGCAGTACAATTCACAGTAGCCCAAAGCTGGAAACAACTCAAATGCCCATCGAGTGATAAATGGATAAATAAAATGTGGTATAGCTATGCAGTAGATATTATTCAGCCATAAAAATGAATGAAGTACTGATACACGCTACAACTTGCATGCACCTTTGTTTTAGTTTGCTAAATGCTTACAAAACAATTTGCCAGAAATGAGTTGGCTTTTACAATGGGATTTTTTTAGGCTAAAAGCTTACAGTTCTGAGGCCATCAGAGTGTCCAAATCAAGGCATCATCAGAGACGCAGCAATGGGTGATCAGGCACACCACAGGGCAGAATACCTGTCCGCTTGTCTCTCTGCAGGCCTCATTGGCTTTCGCTTTGGGTTGTTCTGTCTATGGTTTTTGTCTCTCCCAGGTTCATCAGTTTCTGGAGGCTTCTCTCTGTCTCTGTGACCTTCTTTCTGTGTCTGCAGCTTTTTATTCCTCCATTTACAAAGAGCTCCAAGAAGAGGATTAAGACCTACCCTGGGTCATGCCCTACTGAGGTGATCTATTAGATTCAGATTCTCAACTGCACGGGAATGGATTAGCATTAAGAACAGGGTTTTCTAGGATCCACCAACTTGAAACTGTTACAACCTTGAAAACCTTGTGCTACATTCAAGAAGTCAGGCATAAAAGACCACATATTGTAAGATTCCAATTATACGAAATGTCTTGATTGGTCAAATCCCTAGAAGTAGAAAGTAGATTACTGCTTGGCAGGAGCTAGGAAAGGAGGGGATGGAGAGTGACTGCTGATGGGAATGGGGTTTCTTTTTGAGGTGATGAAAATGTTCTGGAAATAGTGGTAGTGGGTACACAACACAGTGAATATGGTAAAAATCACTGAATGAAAGGGGGAACTTTTGTGGTATAAGAATTCTATCTCAATATAGCTGTGTTTTGTTTTGTTTTTTACATAAAGGAGGCATCAGGATTCTGGATGGTCTCAATCTAGGGGCATATGCTGAGAGGAATAGAAAATTATTTCGAAGAGTGTAATGCCTATTTTATTTGGAAAAGATGGTTGTGTTTTCTGAGGGGTCAGGTAAAACCAAGTGACTGGAAGGGAACTTGAAAGTGTCTAACATTTCAGTAAGGAGAGAGAAAGGATATACAGTGCATATGCATGAGAGGAAAAGGGGAGGGAGCACAGAGAAGGTCTTGGGAAACATTTGCAAATATGGGGCTAATGAAGCCTAGGAGATTAGGTCAGCTGGGAAGCAAGTGCAGCTCTGCTGAATGTGTAGTCCTTGCAACCCCTGATGAAAAACATCACTCGATCAAGGAAATCCTTATTTCGCACTACATTGGCATTATGTATTAATATATTTTTATTTTAATGAAATGTCCTAAACTTCTCTCATTGTCCATAAGTTTTACATGTCCCCAAATAAAATCTTTTAAGGACTTTTAAAAATTATTTTCATCACACTTACTTTGTACTTGCCAGGTCTTCTTGGCTAGGTCCTGAAGCTTTTTATGAATATGCCTCTTTATGTAAATGTGAAATCACACTCTTACTCAAGCATGGCAAATCAGTTCTTATCCCCAGAGCAGGAAAAATAAAGCCAATTTGAGATCATATAGCTGATTTGCAATGTAGTAGGGTAACTGACAGTAAATTAGAGGAAAAAGAAATGTTTACATGTGCTGTCTTGGTATTTCCATCTATTTAAAGAAATACTGGTTTGCCTTATCCTACCAAAATAAAAATGAAAAGTATCTAATCTCTATTAGTTATTATGTCAAAGGAAATGAATTAGCATACATTGCTTTCTATGGATGCCAATTAATTTTATCTTCAAAAAGTTATCATCATTATTTTATACAAATGAAGAGTACATTTATTTTAATTTGAAATACCATTCAAATGTGACATCCCTTACACCCTGATAGTTCCTTTATATGCATTTTGTTCACTCTTTAAATGCTGCAGAGTACCAGGGACCAATGAGGTCCTTGCCCTCAATTAATCATGCTCTAGCTGGGAAGATGACACATTATAATCTAGTTGAACAGACCAGATTTGGAAATATGTATACCTCTAAGTGGTCTTTCACCATCTAGATTTTTTTTTTTTAATCAGACAAGAGCTATCTTTCTTTTACCTTTTCAATATTCTTCAAAGCTTCCAAAATGAATACTAAAGAAGTCACTTCAGTTTCTTTATTCAGAAGAGGTAGTGTTTAAGTGAAATAGCTTGTCTTGATTTTAAAGTATAATTCCTAAAATTACTTTTCATGAACTAAGTACAGATAGTAGCTGTTTTAAGTTAATTTGAAACTCTGAACTTCCTTTTTAACAACAAGGGAAAATAAGCAAGATGAATTTTCATGTTCAAAGAATGCATGATTAATTTTAAGAAGGGCTTGTCTTTGGGAGCAGAGGCAAGCAAGGTGGCCACCCTGAGGAGAAGACTGGCAAGCACCAAAAAGTCCAAACTAAAACACTCATTTATTCATTCCAGCATTCGACACTCTTTTCGTGAACATGTACCATGTGCCAGCCCTGTGTGACTCAGAACCTGGGGGAGGAAACAGATCAATCAAATAACTACAGAGATACATAAATTCAAAATGTGATCAGTGCTATGAAGCAAAATTATAGGGACTCTGAACATTTCCAAAAGGGGATGATCTACCATGATCTTTAAGATGGAAAGTAGTGATGATTCGGTTTTTTAATGAGTTGAAAAGAACGCCATAGGCCATTTCATTGGGCTGATTCAGATTCTCTCAAATAACTTTAGATCTCAACACATACACAGCAATCATCTTTACCATGGTTATTTCATGCCTCTATGCAGTCCACAACTGAGATGGTTGGGGCATGATATAAATAGTATTTTATATCATTCTATCACACAAAGGGAAGAAAGCACAGTTCAAGAAACCAAGTGGCCATGCTGCAGAAATATCCTTTGAAACCCATGGGCATTCTCTCTGTCAGCATTAAACAGATGCTGGTAGAACCTGAAAACTCATTGCAAACAAGGTCTTTGTCATCTTCCTTCTTCACTTCCTTCTTCTCTGCCACCTGATTTTTCTTCTGCTTGCTAGCCTTCATCTCTTAATGGTGCTTTGTCTGTGTCAGGGCTCTCTTCTTTTAGCATTCTCAACACTTCAGCTCTTACCGTGGGAGAAATGCTTCCTGAATCGTTTTCTGGCCCCTCTCCCAGAGCTCTGTCTCCTGGACAAGCAATCATTTCAATACTCCACCAGCACCCCAGACTTACATTGTCCCAAAATGAATTGACCCTGCTACCTCCCAGCCCCAGCCTGCTTTCTCCCCTTCCCTCCTCTTCTCTAGTAGCATTGAATTCCTGATCACCTCCATCAACATCTCCAATATCTTCACCTTCTCCTTCTTTCTTTATACCAGGGGTTCTAGAATAAGTGTGCATTATAAACCTAGATTGTGGGGCCCCACCCCAGAGTTTCTGATTCCATAGATCTGGCTGGGGCCCAAAGTTCCCAAAGCTGCTGCTGCTGCTCTTGAGAGCCACTGCTATAGACCTACTAATGGGCACTAAGTCCTGTTGTATTTTCCCTCTTGTGGTCTCTGTCAGTTACTCCCACCGACCTCCTCTCGTTATCAGCTCCCCCTGGGACATTCTAGCTGGAGTCTTTGGTGCCTGACTCACTCCACCCAACCATCCTGCATAGCCCCAGGTGCAGCTTCTGAAAATGCTACTTGCTTTCACTTCCTCCTCTCTCCCACATACTTCAACACTTTGCCACTGCTCAGAGCTTACAGCCTAGACCCACTGGCCTGACATCTGAGCTCCTAACCTCCCGCAGTTTTATCTCCTGCTTCTTCCACTACAGACCCTCTGCTCCAACCAAGCTAATACATTCCATTTCCCAAACATTCTGTGTTTATATCCATCTCTTACATAATTGTGTTGGGCACCCGGGAGTCAAAGAACTGGGACCAAATCCCAAGTATGCCACCTACTAGGTGTGTGATCAGAGTCCAGTCTCTTATCACATGGGGGTTCTGGAGTCTTCATATTCAGGACACGATAGGAACAATAGCTGCATCTTGCTGGCTGGGATGGCATGACAATTAATAAGACATACGTACCACAGCGCCTGACATAACAGGGCCCAATAGCTCATGACGTTTATACATTTATTCCAATAATATGTACAAAATAGATACTGTCTATGATACAACCCAGGGCTGTGGGCTGGGCCTGCAGAAAAGGTTTCTGTAGAAGGAACCTTGAAACCCCCAGCTCATTAGCCATCCATTCGCCTGACAAGCTTGTTCCTCAGATGGACAAATCACAGAGCCTCTCACAGGGGTAATTGAATTGGTAAGTGTTTCTGAACAGCCAAGTATCATTCATTTTCTTCTTAGCTGAGTCCATGGGACAGAGCTGGCCAGATCAAGGGTTTGCCGTCAGTCTCAAAGAAGCCAAGGTATATCCTTCCTGCGTCCGAAGGATGGTTGCCAGCTTTATTCCATGTTTGCTATGTGAAGTTCTAAATGTGCAAAATGAAGTCGCTTTCTCTTTATTGTTTGTTTGTTTCTTTAATTTAATCTTCCCTTTTAGGAAAATGTTATTTACATTCATTTTCCTTTATTTTCCTAGGCTTACCTCCAATTCCTTCAGCTTCCAGAACAGGCTTTGCAGAATTTTCCATGAGGGAACGCATGCGGGAGAAATTCCAAGCTGCGAGGGTGAGAGAAGCCACGTGACTATTTAGCTCAGGGCTGATTGCTGTTCTTCCAGTCTTGTCTAGCTTGCTTTGTTTGCTCAAGACCATGTACCTTTGAATACTATTAAAATGATCTTTCCTCTTTTAAATGCTAATGTAGTGTTTTATGTTGGTGCAGATAGAAAGTATGATTAAGAAGAATTTAATGTCATTTTTCTAAACCATTTCACTTGTGTTTAGCCCTTACAGTGCTAAAGCGTGTATTTTTTACTGACTATTTTCCATTGAGACTGTAAGTGGCAGAGGACTTCACAGCATGACTAACATTTTACAGCATTAATTTTCTATTTGGCTTTTTAGTCCAAAGCAGAAAGTGCTTTGCTGCAGGAAATTCCCACCCCACGACCCAGGCGCTTACCAAGTCCCAGTGAGAAGGAACTAGAGACTGGATTCGGCCCAGAGGTGAGAAACGGGCAATCTTTACTTTATGATCATTCGAAGACAGTGATGCAAAATACAAAATTTCAGCCAAAGTTTCTACAACATAACTATGCAGAGAGGAGGTCTTACATGTCTATCAGTTATTATAATAATTACAATTTATATGGCACTCCTCTGTGACAGGGACTTTGCCAAGCCTTTTCCCCATATTACCGCATTTCGTTATCACAACACCTCTACTGGGTAGGTTCAATTATTCTCATTCACATTTGACAGACGAGGAAACTGAGTTTCCATGTGCCTGCATAGCCATCCCCAGGTTACAGAGCGTGTATGTGGTGGGGTCGGGATTTGATCCCAGGTCTGTCTCACTGGGGTAGCATTGCTGGGTCCATGGGTTTGACTGGGAAGTGGGGAGAGAGATGAGTGCAGCATGCAAGTAAGGCCAGAACATGCCTTCATGACAAGGGAGACTGGGTGGTTTTCTACAAGCCGTGGAAAGCTATTGACAACAGGATGGGGAGGTGGCTTGAAGGCACTGGGGTGATTTTCCTTTGAGTAGGACGTGTTTCCAGTCAGTCTCAATGTGTGCTTGTCCAGAGACACATGGAGGAGGAGGCACCAAGCCTGGAAAAATAGATTGAAAAACATTTCCACTGTGGTGAGCTTTGAAATTTTCAGAGTGCCTTTGTTTCCTGAGGAGAAGAAAATTGAATGAGGAGGGCCTTTAGACTTGGAGAAAATTCCACAGACCCATGACGACCCTGAGGAGGAGAGAAAACCAGTCAAAGACAAAGATTCATTCAGGAGGTAGATGAAGGGCAAACATGTAAGAGGGTAGAGAAAAGAAGGGGAAGAACAACAGAGCAAATGGCCCACTGAGGTATATGCAAAGTCTCATCCAGTTTTGTTTTGTTTTATTTTTAACCACTGAACAAAATGAGCACAGGCTTTAGGGATATTTCTCTAACATCACCACTAAGAAGTGACTGACTTCTTAGATTAAGTCTTTTCTTTTTGTGTATGAGATGTTATAAAATGTCACCTATATCCACCCCAAGCAGGCCACTGATTTTATGATTACCAGGAAAGTTGCGGTCTTGCCCATGTGGTCTGTGGCACTCCTGTAGACAGGCTCAGCATCCAATGAAATGGCTTCAGACAATTTGCTGTGTGTCTCCAGGATCCATTCTACTGAGGAAACATTTCTTACTCTTTAATTCTTTTTTTTTTTTAAGATTTATTTATTTATTTACTTCCCCCCCCCCCACACACACACACACACCCCAGTTGTCTGTTCTTTGTGTCTATTTGCTGCGTGTTCTTCTTTGTCTGCTTCTGTTGTTGTCAGCGGTGTGGGAATCTTGTGTTTCTTTTTGTTGCGTCATCTTGTTGTGTCAGCTCTTCGTGAGTGCGGCACCATTCCTGGGCAGGCTGAACTTTCTTTCACGCTGAGCAGCTCTCCTTATGGGGCACACTCCTTGTGCGTGGGGCTCCCCTACGCAGGGACACCCTTGCGTGGCACAGCACTCCTTGCACGCATCAGCACTGCGCATGGGCCAGCTCCACACGGGTCAAGGAGGCCTGGGGTTTGAACCACGGACCTTCCTATGTGGTAGACCCTAACCACTGGGCCAAGTCCGCTTCCCTTATTCTTTAATTCTAATTCATTTTCTTCATCATAAAATAGACCATATTTTTAAAATATTGGAAAATAAAGAAAAAATGGCTAAAATTCTCTTGGCTTGATGCAAACACTTGGGTTATTTCAGTAGTGTGCAAGGCTCAGTGTTGGTCAAGTTGGCCGAGTGCTAGGGGCTTCTGCTCTCTTGACTCTGGATTTTACCTTTTGAGCAAATACCGCTTCACCAAATCAAGCTCTCACTTGTCCTTGGACCATGAGTAAGGATATCCCAAATAGTATATTTTTTCTTCTATTTCGGAAGAAAAAATATCCTCCCTTGGTTTACAGGGTATTTATTTTTCCTGCTAAATATTTCTTCTTGTGAGAAGGGCCCTGGTTTATTTGTCTATTGTGTTCCATATCCCCTAAGAACCATTTTAATGGATTTGAGGCCAACATTAACTGCCCTCTCTTCAGCCCAGATGACTTCTTTTCCATAATGGAAGATCTCACATGAAACATTCACCTCAAATCCAGAAGGAATAACTAAAAAGTGGTCCATTTATATCCATTGATCAGAGTAGAGCACACGAAAAGCCCAGATGCTGTACCTCACCTGCCCAGGATCAAATCCTGGCAACTCCAATCACCAGCTGTATCATCTTAGACACCTAACTTGTTTACTCTCCGGACACTACTTTCTACCTTTGCAGAATAAGGATAGTACTAGAACCTAATTCTTAGCATTGCTTTGAGAATTAAGTGAGTTAATATATGTTAAATATTTCAAACAGTACCTGGTCCATGGTAAGCACTCTCCATTTAAGTGTTAGCTAATGTTAAAGAGAAAAAAGGAGAAACCAGCTGGGAAGGCTTTGGTCAGTAAATCAAATATCTACTTTCTATTGCTTGTGTTTCTTTTCACTTAATACTCAGAGGTTAAGAAAACAAAGCCAAACATAAATCTCCAAGAACATGTAAGCAACCCTTGACCAGTTGGTAACAAAAGCTGTTGGACAAATACCCCCCTCTTCCATGTCCCAAGCAGACAATTCTGAGAAGCATTCTCCAAGTCTCCTTGGAAGAAGGATCAAGCTCTGGTTGCTCTTAGCAGTAGCCAGTTCTATAAAGAATACTTGATTTGACTTTCCCACCCCTCTGTTTTAGGGTATCACTTCCCAAAATAAACTACAGACACAAAACACCCTTGCCTCAGGCTCTGGTTTCTGTCAGACTAAAATATATTATTTATAGTCCTATTATGAACACTCAGACTACAGGGATAAAATCTAGACATGAAATAAGAAAATGAATAATGTGGTAACTCCAGAGCCCATAGTTTTAATTACTAAACTGTACAAAACTGTGCCTGATACGACTCAGGCAAAAAGAATTCCTTAAAAGAGAGTGTATTTTAGGGTGGAAGAGTCTGTGACAGGAGGTGAAATTTGAATGGTCTTGAAGAACAGGTAGGACTTGGAAAGGCTAAACTGAAGGTGCCCAGGACAGGTCCACTGCATTTTGTGTTTGATGGGTGAAAATTATTCCATGCTGTGATATAAGCCTTGGCCCAGATAATGGTTGAAATGCTTCCATCGCAGGTAGAATAAGTATGGTCCCGTATTATTATGAATATCTAAATATATCACTGGAATGGTTAGAGTTCCTCAAAAGGAAGGCCTGGCATTTAGTGGACTAGAAGAAAAGATGAGGACCAGATGGGAAAAGCATCTGAATAGAGGCCTGGTAGATTGGGGAGCAGAGGAGAAAGGGGAACCCTAACAAGAAGTAGCACATAAAGCAAGATAGGCAGAAGGCTGAGCTTGCCAGTGCGATAGCCAGTCAAGACGCACTTGGAAAGAGACTTCTGTGGTTGATGTTGAACTTACTAACAGTCAGACATTATTGCTGTTTTTCTTCCTAGACTGGAAATGATCCTCTATGAACTATATAACCTATTTATCTATAGGATGAAATAGCATCTTTCATTTTAGGGTTCATTGCATATAAAATCTTATATTTTCTAGTCTTGAGAGAGCTGAGTATGAAAATAGTCTGCAACCTATAGTTTGAACTTTATAAGCATCTCATTCCTTAGGAATGGTGAGATAAGTCAGTGGTCAGAAGACAAGCCTTTTGAAGAGTAAGCCTCAGGTTAGAACATTCTTGGTTCTTGATTTTTTATTATTTAAGTGATTTATCTATCTTTTTTTTTCTATTCATATAGCCAGGTAAAGAGGTAGTAAGAACTCAGCAAGAAGATGACTTGCAAAGTTATTCAAGAGTAAAGTTCCGTGACTCTGTAAGAAAAATCACGTCTAAAACTCTGGTAAGAAATCCTGTCTTTTAAAATCATGTTTTGGTTTGTTTAAAAAAATCCAATGAGGGATGACCATATACATAATCAGATGTCTGGTGCTATGAAGTGTGCAAAGAAAAAAGTATAAAAAATGCCTTCTACTTTGAAAATTCTAGGTAGTAAGAGATGAGTACTGCCTGATTTTGAGAGGGGAGGGTGTGAAAGGGCAGAAAATGTTCATGATAAGACTTCAACTCTGAAGTTGCACCAGCATTCATTAGGAGGGAAAAGAGAGTGGTACTAACTCAAGAAGAACCAAGACAAATAAAATGGCCTTTAAAAAAAATCTTGTATTTGTCCATGTTGGCCTCTAAAACAAGGAATCTACTTTTTGGCATTTTAGTATTGTCTAAAGCTTTTACAGGTTTATATAATATATGAATATGCTTTATAAAATTTACTTGATGGTAAATAACCACTGGTTTATAGAAAAGTAACTTATTAAAGTTTATTTATAAATCTAACTTATTTAATAAGATTTTTTTAAAGATTTATTTATTTTATTTATTTCACTCCCCATTCCCCCTTTCCCCGCCCCAGTTGTCTGCTCTCTGTGTCCATTTGCTGTGTGTCCTTCTTTGTCCGCTTGTATTCTTGTCAGCAGCACCAGGAATCTGTGTCTCTTTTTGTCACGTCATCTTGCTGCATCAGCTCTCCGCGTGTGCCACTCCCAGGCAGGCTGAACTTTCTTTTGCACCAGGTGGCTCTCCTTATGGAGAGCATTCCTTGTGCATGGGCCAGCTCACCACACAGGTCAGGAGGCCCTGGGTTTGAACCCTGGACCTTCCATGTGGTAGGCAGATGCTCTATCCGTTGAGCCAAGTCTGCTTCCCTTTAATAAGTTTTTAAGGTTAATTTATTTTAACTTTCTGTTGAAGTTCATTGCCAATAAACTTGTAGCTTCAGGATACCTAGAACACGTCTGATACCCCAAGCATCAAGCCAGCTGCCAGCTGACTGCAGGGAGCACATTTCGCCATCTCTAATCTGAATTTGCTCTCGCTCCTCCGTTACCTTAGGTTCCTCCGGGCTTCCCTTCTGCGGAGCAAGCCTATAACTTCTTTACTTTCAACTTTGACCCTGAACCAGAGGAATCGGAGGAAAAACCGAAAGCAAGAAACCGAGATGCCACCAATCAGGAGGGGGAGGAAGAAGAGGAAGTAGAAGCACCTGTGCAGGAAGGAGCAAACAAAACGGTATTTAATAGTATGATGGTAACAAAGAGGGGGAGAAGGAAGACAAAAGACCATGGTGAAGAGATTGTAGCAAGAGAGAAAGGGGCTGAGGTCAAACCTGCTGCAACCACATAGAACAACTCAACCACGTCTTGGCTGAAAGCAACAGGGGTAATTAGATCCCCGTGGCTGCGGGGAGCCCTTGCTTAGTAAGGGCCTTGGTGAGAACTGCCCGTCTTTCTCTTGTGAAAAATATAAGGGAACACTGTACCTGGCACAGTTCTCTGGCTGGACTTCACACAATGATTAGCTTTCATTTCACAGGGAAAATGTTTGTTCTCCAAGGCAAATGAAGCCTCACTCCCCTCCCTGCCACCTTACCAGTGAAGGGGGACATGTGCCCAATACCTCATTTAATTAGGGACTCAGATTCCTTAATTGTGGGTGGAGTATGAGAGATGAAGTACAGCAGAACGTTCCAGAAACATTGGCATATTCTTTTTCATTTATAATCTCCTTTGAAAAATCCCTCCCGGAACTGGAATGAGGTGATGTGTAAAAGTCTTTAAAAGGACCTCACAGATAATGTTGATCATCTTTCAGAGATATCTACATAGAATTCCTACTTATGATAAAGACTTATTGTGTAGAATCCAGAAATCAAGAAAACCAAGTTCTTACTTTAGGGCTCTAAATGTAATCTGTGTCTAGTTCCTTGGGCACATCTCTCCCTTAGCCACAATTCTACTTGGACCCAAGTCGTGCTTGGAGAAATCTACCATCTTCACCTGGTTCTCTTTGTCTGCTCACTGTTAGCTCGCCTTCTCTAGAAGGCACCGGGAACTGAACCCAAGACCTCCCACATGAGAGAGGAGTGCCCAGTGGGCTGAGCTGCATCTGCTCCCTGCTAGCCATGGTGTCAGAGGGCCTGTGGTATTTGCTCATTTAGGCATCTGCTCTTTGTGGTGGAGTGCAGCAAGTGGACATTAGTTCTCATTGCAGCAGGGTGCAGGTGTCTATCTCACTGCAGCGAGCAGGTGTCTAGCTCTCGCTGCAGCAGGGTGTGGGCTTATGCTTGTTCACTTTATGTGAACCTTCCATGTGGTAGGCGGGTGCCCAACTGGTTGAGCCATATCCACTTCCCCTCCCTTTGTTTTTGACCATTTTTCTCCTGCAGAAGTTAAGCCTTCCTAAGACTGCCCTTTTAAATCATGTGCACTTTGAAGTCCCTGCCCTGTGATCCATTCTCTGTTCTGCCCCACAAACTTTTTTAGCATTTTGACACTCAGGGTGGAGTTAGTCTTTCTTCTGGAAGTTTTACATCACTGTGGGCTCCCTCGCTAGCTTCCCTCTTCTGTCTTCTCCAAGGTTTTCCTTAGGCAGACTTCGCTTACCATAAAAAGCAGAGGTGATACAGGAGGAGCAAGAGAGAGTTACACTGGCATTTGGTGATTTTTTTTCTCCTCCTTTTACTTTTTTGAAATTTCTGGCATTCTCTGACTTCAGGTTATGCTGAGAGCGCAGATTGCCTGTTGATTTACTTTTCTTTTCGTTTTGTATATTTTGAGAGGAAATATGGGGAGGCATGGAGCTAGGCTGCTGCCATAGTCTTCAGTTACCTGCCAGTCTCGCCACAAGATTTTAAAAGGTCTTATTCATTAAAGGATACCAGGTTTAAATTTTAAAAAGGAGGAGGAGGTAACGGGGCGGGGGTGGGGGTGGGAAATGGGGAGGTAAGGTTTAAGGCATACAGAGATGCTGTTTGGGTGGTGGAAAAGTTGTGGTGATGGTAACACAACATTGTGAATGTAGCTGACACCACTGAATTGTATACTTGAAAGTGGTTAAAATGGGAAATTTTATGTTGCATTTATGTTATCACAATAAAAAATTAAAATAAAAGAAAGGAAGAGAAGAAGAAATAGTAGTGGTTTGAAAAATACTCATAGTTAACATACTTCAGCTACCATTTGTGATGACAGAGCCTGTGCTCAGAATCTTTACATCCATTATTTAACTTTATCCTCACAAAACTCTGAGAGGTGAGCTCTGGTCATACCCCCATCTTACAGTTAAGAAAACTGAGGCTTAGGAGGCCAAATAAGTCCCCTGAAGTCACCCAGGGAGTAAGGGGTGGCACTGGATTCAGTCTGAGCAGAGCATGTAGACCCTTCACCTCTTTGCTTGATGACTTTGCCCCTGGGTGGGTGCCGGGCGGAATGTGAAAAATACCACAGAACATCGGAGCCCAAGTCCTTTAAGTAAATGTCAAAGAACAAGCACCCCCAAGGAGACGAGATTTGTTGAGATTTCAATTAATCCGCTCAGCCCTTCTCTTCTGCCTTTCGCCCACTATGACTTGACATCTTCCAGGAAAGTGGAATAGTGAAAAACAATCAAAGAAAATCCGTTTTTTAAATATAAAGTCCATATCATTTTATGCTTTCGTTAGAAAATGTAAAAGGAAGAAGTAACTTACATTCGGTTTGATGAGTTTAAAATCGTTCATTATTTTTCTTAGGAAACTAATCATCTTACCATGACTTTTTCATGTTACTTTTTAACATAATACAGGATGGGGAAGAGCTGCTTAGCGGTAAGGAAGCTGAGGACTTCCTGCTGGGCTTAGATCATGCAGCTGAAGATTTTGTGGCCGTCAGACCCGCCGACTATGAGAGCGTCCATGTTCGCATGCAGATGGAAAATGAAATCTTATTCACACCCAGTAGGCTGACAGGTACTTGCTCTTTATTTGCCTGCTTGGCCTTGGCATCTTCATTTTCTGTTGAATGAAATGTAGATGGTGTACAAGGATACCCAATTTCCATGACTGATTCCAATTCCTAATGTGATTTAATAATCAAGAAATATTTTCAGACAAAGAAAAATAGAGAGCATAAAAAAATATCCATTCAATAAACACATTGTTAGAAGGGCAGAGAGATCCCAGGATGCTATGGGAGCCCCTTCATCAAGGAATGGCCAGTTCTGGGGCTGACAATATGTGAGACATGGAGATCTGAGCTGGCTGGGGCTCCGTATCCCCTGGAAATAGCCATGGTACTGAAGCTGGGACAGTCTGATTGAATTCTGATTTCCATTCCTTGCTTGCTTCCTTCCTGGCTTGGGTTTCTCTCTCCTCCTTTTTTCCCCTGGAATTTCTTTCCCTCCTGAGAGTGCCTGAGGAATCTCATTCTAACCCAGTTCTAGTAGTTAATATAAAATAGCCGAGCAGCCTAAGTCATATAATAGAGCCCCCTCAGGCTGGTAAGGGGGAGCCTGAGCTTACCTTACCTTCTCTCTGCTTGGAGGTGGGAAGGTACAGGTAAATCTTGATGGGATTTTGGAAAGTGGCTTTTGTATTCATTTCTTACATTCTATCAGAGAGTCCCAATCAAATGTTGAATCAAGGACAAATTACTGCTTCATTTAATAGGTCATTTTGGGGAAACGGACTTTGGCCCAGTGGTTAGGGCGTCCGTCTACCATATGGGAGGTCCGCGGTTCAAACCCCGGGCCTCCTTGACCCGTGTGGAGCTGGCCATGCGCAGTGCTGATGCGCGCAAGGAGTGCCGTGCCACGCAAGGGTGTCCCCCGCGTGGGGGAGCCCCACGCGCAAGGAGTGCGCCCGTGAGGAAAGCCGCCCAGCGTGAAAAGAAAGAGCAGCCTGCCCAGGAATGGCACCGCCCACACTTCCCGTGCCGCTGATGACAACAGAAGTGGACAAAGAAACAAGTCACAGCAAATAGACACCAAGAACAGACAACCAGGGGAGGGGGGGAAATTAAATAAATAAATAAATCTTTAAAAAAATAATAATAATAATAATAGGTCATTTTGAAACATATATGTTCGAAGTATTGGAATTTGCCAGACATCCCAAGTTCCTTTTAAAATAGGTAGCTGGCAAAAGTGGACAAAGATTACGACTTTGCCTCCATAAAAAGTTTAGCAAATAAGTGCCCTTACTACTCTCCAAGTACTCTCCTGTTTGACCCATATCAGCTAATGGGACCTCACCCCAGCCCTGGGAGCTGCATTCTTTATTGTCTCTTTTACAGATGGTGAAGCAGAAGCATAGAGAACTTAGGGCACTGGTCCAAGGTATGAAGCTAGCAAAGTGATGGAGGCGGGTTTTACTCCACCAGGTGGCCTACTCTGGAGGCCCCATACCTGGCTGCAGGGGCAGTGATGTCTCTTGTGGACAGAGAAAAATGGCTTTTGTAGCAGCCTCAGCAGGAGAGGAGTTTCGTCACCTGTGTTTTTGCTCAGGGGACTCTCTCTTTGTCCTCCCCTTAGAGTCCACCTGGACTGGGGTGGTGATAGATGACAAACAACCTCCCCCAGGGCTTGGCTTTGGACCCCAAAGAGGGGCTGGCTGGGGCCAGGCGAGAGGTTTAGGGAGCCCTAATTGCTCTGAGCAGGGTAGCTGAACGAAGACTCCATCTTCCACCCAGCTCAGCTTTGGAGGGAGAGCCCTGGGAGGAGGTGACCTCATGGCCAAGCAAACAGGAGATGGGGGGTCCAAGAGACCCAGTGCTTCCTTGTACTAGGCCTGACCATGAGCAAATTCCTCTATTCTCAGTTGCCTCACCTGAAGAAAGGAAGAAATCAAAACTACCTTATTTTGGGATGCGGCTGTGACTCAATCAGATGAGCTCCCATTTACCATATGGGAGGCCCTCAGTTCGGGTCCTGGGGCCTGCTTGTGAAGGCAAGCTCTCCTGCACACTGTGGAGAGCCATCAGCCTGCAGGTGCCATGGAGAGCTGACTCAGCAAAGGTGACAGAACAAAAGAAGGGAGACAAGCAAGAGCACAGAAGAGCCAGCAGCAAATGAACACAGAGAGCAGACAGCAAGCAAGCCACAAGGGGGGGGGGGGGGGAAATAAATAAATACAGACACAGAAGAATGTACAGTGAAATGGACACAGAAAGCAGACAGCACACAAAAAAGTGGCAAGGGGGGGATAAAAAAAAACAACTACCTTATGAAATGATGGAGAGCATTGATCATGATCGTGAGCATGGAGGAAGCAATACGCGTGGCCTGCCTGGTAGCGTGCCTACCACATAGTCGGCGACCAGAAATAATGACGTTCATCACTGATGCTGTCGTTCTCGTTTAGAGTAATGGTCTACAAAGCAGATGGAAGTCAGTATTAAGGCTTCTACTTAAATTTATTTTTAATCTTACCCATTCCTCATTTAATTTTGTTTGCACATTAGTACATTTCCATAATCAATAAATACACACGTTTTGATCAAAGCCATGGAAGACCATTGGTTTAATGGTGAACTGAAGTCTAAATATGTCAGTGCAGGGTGAGAACAGAAAGCAGAGTAAAACAAGAGAATGCTCTGTTTGCTAAAGATCCAAGGTTATGTTTCTCTGGAAATACTGGCATTGGTTGTTTTTCATGGATACAGCGGGGATGCGGATTGTCCAAAGGGCCACACCCAGGAAAGTTAGCATAGGCAGGGATTTGGGTAGGGTGAGATCATTATTTTTTTTTAAATACACCTTTAATCATTAATTCCCAAATTACCCTCATAGGTCAGCATCTCTTGGCTTCTCTTATTTCTTCTCTAGTCCTCTGCAGGCAGCAAGCCCAGTGCCCTTTGAAAGAACTGCACGTCCCAACATTGAACCCCTCAGTGGGTCCCACCACCCTCAAGTAGAATCCAAGCCTGGTCACCTGCAAGGCTGTCCATGTCCCTGCTCCTGCCTCCAGCCTCATCTCCAGGCACTGCCCCTCTTCACCATATCACAGCATTCTGGATGATTCTTTCTCTTTCCCAAACACATCCTTAGTTCATCGCTATTTCCTTAGGCTGATAGACTCCTCTCATCACTGGCTCTTTCTCGTGAGCCTTCGTGTGAGGAAAACCTTTCTTCTCAGCTCTCTCTCAAGTATTTCCCCGCGCCTCTGGGTCACTGTCACACAGGTATTTTCTGCACACCTCTTATCACCCCCTGAAGTGGCCTTGTTTAGATCTTTGTTTATCGCTGCTTCCTGTTGCTTCCCCTAGCATCCAGGCTCTAAACAGCAGTGCCTGCATTCCCAACCCAAGAGTGAGGGCACCAAGGGGCTCTCAGTAAAGATTTGTTGATGAGTGAATTAACAAGAGAGTGAGTAAATGAGGGTATGGCCGCGTTTATGCAAACATCTTAATTTTAAAAGATTTTCTGATATTTTACCTAATTTAATTCTTCCAAATTAATTCCTAGCCCAAATTCCCTCAACCAATGAGCACTGGAACTTGAACCTGGTCCTTGGATTTGACTATTACATGCTTTTCACTGTACCATGCTGGTGAATTAGGTGTTGAATTAGTTAGGTGTTATCCCTTAACTACATGATCCTACACCAGGATATTGTAAGTGAATGCATTCATCTGTTTCTCGGTTCTGCTTCTAGAAATTAATTTTGAAAACTTGCAGTTTCCGAGATCATCAGTGATATCTCTGGTGATGGTTTGAATTCACTGAATTGCAGTTTGAAAGGTTTCATTTGACACTATTGCCTCTTTTTTTCTTTTTTTCTTTTTTTTAATGAACAATCTAGTGCCTACCTATAAAAAGCTTCCTGAGAATGTGCAGCCCCGATTCCTGGAAGACGAAGGCCTTTATATCGGGGAAAGACCAACAGTGCCGCGTACTAATCAGAACATCGTGGAGAATAGATTGCTGACGCAGGAGCCCGTGAGTGCCCAGCCACCTGCTCCCCAAGAGCGGCGGTGTTCGGCCCAAAGGAGAGACACCCAAAAAGATGTCAGTCCACTCCCATGCAAGTGTTGGGGTCCCCAGTAGAAGCACGATGGAAAGACGTTTCACTCACACAGTGAAGACAGAACAAAGCCAGCTTCCCTAGTGGGCATCCATTCCCCAGAGCCAGAGGGTCTCAATGCGTGGCCAATCCCAGGAGATGGTCTATGGGCAGTGGCACCGCTCTCTTGAGTGTGGGAGAACCCTGCTCCCTCCCTGCCAGGGACAGATATACTGCCAGGGTGAACCAGACATCAAAAAAACATGCCCACCAGAGTCAGACAGTCTCCAGTGAGTCTTTAGCTAGGCTTGGACACTAGGGGAAGGAAGATACCTGCACTCCCCTTCTCTACTGGGTGTTGGGTCTTATCTCACCAAGCAGACACACATGGTCCTAAGCACAGGATGTATTTGTGGTGCCAGAGGAGAAGGTGGCAGGCCACACCAGGACAGTATCCCGCTCCCCATGTGCCACCTTCATAAAGGGGCTTGCTTACTCCTGCCTGGACAGTGTTTATGCCCCCTGCACTCTTTCTCTCTTCACGATGTCTACAGAAAGTGGTTCATTTGAGCCTTAACTTTTTCCATCAATTCATTTATGATCCTTCAAACAACACACCCTCTCACCTGCTCCAAACCCATCTTCTGCTCGCTGGATGGGGCTGCCCCTGCTAAATCAAATGTTGCCAACCTTTTCCCAATTCACACAAATGTTTACTATTCATGGATAGAATGTGCTCCATGTCAGGTTTTTCTCCCTTAAATTTTAATGAATATAGATTAATTTTTTTTTCACATTCATTTAAGCTTTCTCTTAAACTTTTTTGGGGGAGATTCCATCTTTAATTGTGGCGGCAGGGCACTAGTGAGGTCTCGATTTCTATGGAAACAAATTTTAAAAGTTCTTTCAAGGCAGGGAGAAGGTACATGAAATGTGTCTATTGACACAGAAATTTTTTCTGCAAATGTTCATTATAAGTGTTGTTATAAACCTTTTTCTGTCCAATTAGAAGAAACTCTTGTTCTCCCCTCTGCTGGATTTGCAGGGAAGAAGATGGTTTGGAGATGACGGCAGGATCCTCGCACTGCCAAACCCCATCAAGCCGTTTCCTTCCAGACCACCAGTGTTGCCACAGGAGCAAGATGCTAAGGCAGAACTTGAAACGTTATATAAAAAGGTAGGCTCCCTCTCCATCTCTGCTGCGGGGATTGCCTGGAAAGCCCTTTTCTTTTGAATAGCCCGTTGTAACATTCTACTTTGATATACATTTTAAGAACTAATTCACTATCTTAAAGAAAAAACAACAGGTCAGTTATATAAGTGTCAGTCTAGCTTTGTCCCCTGAATCCCTTCTTAGATGAGGAATGAGTTTTCCTAGGCAGGAAAGGCAAAATGAGCTTCCTTATTTGCATATCCGGATAAGCCACTTTTCTTTTTCTTCTTTTCCCACCCATTCTCTTTGTATTAAGTAGCTGGAGACTAGCCATTCTTGCAAATCCTTTCACCGTATTTTCCTAAGCTCTGGTAGTAAACTATCTGATTTGAATTTCAGCTCTACCACTCACCAGGTGAATTTGAGGCAGGCCCTCAATTTCTCTGTGCCTCAGTTTATTCATCTGCAAAATGAGCGTAATAAGCACATGCACCTCCAATGATTGCTGTGAAGACTGAATAAGATAATACACATAAGTGCTTAGAACAAAGGATTAGGAAGTACCGGCTATTCAATACACAGAGTCACCTGCCCTCATTTTAATTACATTGCTATTACTTTCCAGAAGGGTTGTAACTTCTTTCTGAGTTCACCGAGCCAGGCTCACCTCCTTCCAAAGTCCATGCAATTTTTACATTGTAGCATTTTAATACTGGTAAGATACAGGCATACTGCAGAAATATTATGGGTTAAATTCTAGGCCATTGCAATAAAGCGAATATCCCAGTAAAGCAAGTCACACACATTTTTTGGTTTCCCAAAATTAATTTCTGTTAATGTTGATCTTCTCCCATGAATCATGTATGGTCTTGATGGATTCTAAAATGTGAACTTCTCCAGAAGGTTTTCAATTGACCCTGCCCAGATGCATCAGAGGATAGAGAACTTATGTCTATACTAGAATGTAATCAATTAAGAGTGCAGTAGCCTATGTAAAAAAAAAAAGTGCTTACCTTAATTTTAAAATATTTTATTGCTAAAAAATATTAACTATCACCTGAGCTTTGGTGAGTGATACCGTTTTACTAGTGGATGTTCTTGCCTCAATGTTAACGGATGCTGACTGATCAGGGTGGTGGTTGCTGAAGGCTGGGATGGCTGTGGCAATTTCTTAAAATAAGACAACGATGAAGTTTGCTACATCGATTGACATTTATGAAAGATTTCTCTGTAGCCGGTGATGCTGTTTGACAGCATTTTACCCACAGTAGAATTTCTTTCAAAATTGGAGTCAATCCTCCCATACTCTGCCACTGCTTTACCAACTAAGTTTATGGAATATTTTACATCCTTTGTTGTCAACTCAACAAAGTTCATGGCATCTTCAACAGGAGAAGATTCCATCTCAAGAAACTACTTTCTTTGCTCATTCTTAAGAAGCCACTGCTCATCCGTTAAAGTTTAATCATGAGATTGCAGCCATTCGGTTAAATCTCCAGTCTCCACTTCTAATTCTAGTTCTCTTGCCGTTTCTACCACATCTGCAGTTAATTACTCTGACAAATTTGAAGCCCTCAAAGTCATCCATGAGGACTGGAAAGCACTTCTTTCAGACGCCTGTTAATGTTGATATATTGATCTCCTCCCATGAATCACAAGTGCTCTTAATGGCATCTAGAATGGTGAATCCTTTTCAGAAGGTTTCAATTGCCTTTGCCCAGATCCATCAGAGGAATCACTATTTATGGTAGTGATAGACTTACAGAATGTATTTCTTAAATAATAAAACTTGAAAATCAAAATTTCTCTTTAATCTATGGACTGAAGAATGGATGTTGTATTAGCAGTCTGAAAGGAATCTTTTTTTCTGAGCATTAATGTCTCAACAGTGGGTTTAAAATATTCAGTACACCATGTTGTAAACAGATGTGCTGTCATCCAGGTTTTGTTATTCCATTTAAAGATCACAGGCAGAGGAGATTTAGCATAATTCTTGAGGGGCCTCGGGTTTTCAGAATGGTAAACGAGCACTGGCTTCAACTTAAAGCCACCATCTCCTTTAGCCCCTAAGAAGAGAGTCAGCCTGTCCTTTGAAACTTTGAAGTCAGGCATTGATGTCTCCTGTCTAGCTGTGAAAGTCCTAGATGGCATTTCTTCCAGTAGAAGGCTGCTGCATCTACATTGAAAATCTGTTGTCCAGTGTAGCCATCTTCATCCATCGTCTTAGCCAGATCTTCTGGGTAATTGCTGCAGCTTCTACATCGGCACTGGCTGCCTCTCCTTGCACTTTTATGTTATGGAGATAGCTTCTTGCTTTAAATCTCATGAACTTTCCTCTCTGATAGCTTCACACTCGCTACTGCAGCTCCCTCACCTCTCAGTCTTAGTAGACTTGAAGAGAGTTAGGGCCTTGCTCTGGAGGAGGCTTAGATTAAGGAATGTTGTGGCTGGATTGATCTTCCATCCAGGTCACTAAAACGCTCTCCTTATCAGCAGTAAGGCTGTCTCACTTTCTTATCATTATGTGTTTACTGGAGTAGCACTTTTCATTTCCTTCAAGAGCTTTTCCTTTCTATTCTCAACTCGGGTATTTGGCACAAGAGGCCTAGCTTTCGGCCCAGCTTTCAACTTGCCTTCCTCGCTAAGCTTAATCACATCTAGCTTCTGATTTAAAGTGAGAGATGTGCAACTCTTCGTTTCACTGGAACACTTAGAGGCTATTAACAGGATTATTAATTGACCTAATTTCAATACTATTGTGTCTCAGGGAACAGGGAGGCCTGAGGAGAAGGAGAGAGACTGGGGAACAGCCAGTCAGTGGAGCAGTCAGAATACACAAGACATGTATCGATTAAGGTCACCATCTTATATGGGCATAGCTTGTGGTGCCCCAAAACAATTACAATAGTAACATCAACGATTGATCATCACAGGTCACCATAACATAAAATAATAATGGAAAAGTTTAAAATATTGCAGAAATTACTGAAACGTGACACAGAGTCTAAAAGTGAGCCCATGATGTTGTATCTTTGTGAGAACTGCAATGCTGTATGTGAATGCTCTTTTAAATTGTAGTTTCTATGAAATATTATTACAGACAAGTATTAACAATAGGCTATTTTGTAGAGAAATGTAACCCAGGAAATTGATTTACGAAACAAGTATAAACCTTAAATGCATCTCATGAGGGACAACCCATCTATTTGGCTATATGACACAGATACATGAAGTAATTAGTGATCAAGACAGTATTAACTTATGCATAGGTCTATAAAGTCATCAGTCTATCAGCTCATGCATTCATCCATCCTTCCATTTCATCATGAAACACTGACAAAATGAAGCACTAAATGGTGAGTTAAACTTAGAGAAGAGAAGAGCAATTACCGTGAAGAGTAGGGTGTGAGGGAGCCAGTTTATCTCTCTGTCTGCCTTAGACATTCTGTACCAAGTGGGAAATGGTCAGGAGTCAGAAAGGTCAGGAGTCAGACAGCAGTTTCACTAAGAGACAGCAAAATGCCTCTTGGTCCCAGACCAAATGGGTTTCTTGTTCCATCTCCTGGGAATTACTTTCCCTGCCTAGACACCAATTGAGCAGATAGAGAGTTTCCCATGCAGCGCTAAGGGGAACCATGAGAAAATTTTAAAATATTGCAAGAATCACCAAAATGTGACAGAGACACATTTCTCCCAGTGGGGAGAGAAGGACAGAGGATTTTTTTTCCTGACTTTTGAGAGGGATCATTTTCCTCTTTATGGACAGCAATAGGAAACTGGGGAAATAGAGGAAAAATTTCATGTCATTTAGCACCACAGAATTTTTGCAAGTCAGAGAAGAGAGAAATCCAAAGGGGCTGAAGTCTTCCAAGTTAATTTTTAGAGGGCCAGGCTTAGAACATAGTAATAAAGTACAAAGAATGCAGTAGAACACATAAGAAAGAAGCAAAGGAGTTTTAAATATGTAGGTGATACTCTCCCCATCTCTTTGTCTCTCCACAGCAGTTTACCTCTTAGGTTTACTCCTGCCTTGTATATCTCAATAATTTGTATGTGTTGTGGAACCTTCAGTGATTCAAAGCACAATGCGTGACTTTCAGAATTAGTATTTTTAAAAATTTTTTGTATTTAGTTACTCTTACCTTTCGTTACTTGTATTCAGTTCTGTCTGATGCCCAAATCCATGTTTTTTCCACTTTGCATGTAATAAGCTTGTCTTTAAGTAAATTTTTAAAATGCATATGGTCTCTATTTTCCATTTAGGAATTTTGACATGGTGCACGAGTGCAGAAATAGGTAAACAGGCAGAAATTGTTTTATATATAGATTGTTTATCCATCTTCTTTCTCCCTCTCCCACTACCCTGAGAGTGACTCAAGGACAAGGACTTCTTAACCCCAGAACTTAGCAGAGCACCTCATGCATAGTAATACTTCAATGAAAGTGTGAGTTGAATGTATTTAGAAGAAATTCCGTCTTTCTAGTTCTCTTCTTAACTCAACTCTCTCTCCTGCAAAACAGTAGCTTTCCTCAGGACCAGGTTGATCTGGACATCCAAATGGTGGAAAACCAAGTCCGTCAGGAGTTGGCAATTTCTCGGGGCCTTAATGGAATCCTAATTATATTAGTCAGCCAAAGGGGTGCTGATGCAAAATATCAGAGATCTGTTAGCTTTTATAAAGGGGATTTATTTGGGCTAGAAGCTTACAGTTACTAGGCCATAAAGCATAAGTTACTTCCCTCACCAAAGTCTATTGCCATGTGTTGGAGCAAGATGGCTGCCAAGGTTTAGCCTTCTTCTTCCTCTCTTCCCAGAGCTTGTTTTTCTCCAGGCTCAGCTGCCCTGCTTTCTCCAAAAGGCCAACTGTAGACCCTGAGGCTGCCACGTACAATGACATGTGACAGAGGAACCTATGACCAAAAGCCAGCCCTGAAATGTTAGTCTTTGGGAAGAAAGCATTGCCTTGATCCTACCTTGATTTGCAGTTTTTCATAGCCTCAAAACTGTGAGCCAATAAATTCCCCTTGCTTAAACTAATCCATCACATGATATTTTCTTGAGCAGCCAAGGAAACTAAAACCGAGAAAGCGAAAATTTTATCCAGTGATAAAACCAAGAAGGAGGTTGGATTTATGACAAGTTCCTCGAATTGGTATGCAGATTTGCAAATCAGACTCCTACCTGTATGTTCCATGGTGCCTCTGACACTTTATTACATCTCTCTCTTCAAGAGGCATGGTCTCTCTGAGGCTAATTCAAGTGTTGCTCTTCTGTATTCCCAGAATTGAATACAGTAAGCTTTCAATTAAGGACTGAAAGAATCAAAAAGGAAGAAAGAAGGAAATGAAGGAAAAAAGGAAGGAAAGAAAGAAGAAAGAAGGTAGAGGGTAGAAAGAAAGGAGGAGGCTATCTGGACTGTTTTCGACAACTATAATCCCATATGTGATTAGACAAACTGCATTTTATCTGATTTAGGTTTTACCTGAACTGTCTCTGGACATTTTTTTTTTTTTAGGCTTTGGAGTAGTTCCCTCTTAATATATATTAAATTGCATTCTTTCTTATTTGAGATTTACTTTTTCTTTGCATAATATCTAATCTCTTTTTGTATCTATCGTCAATGGTTTCTGAAAAGTTTCTCATAGGAAGAACAAAAATATTTTGCTTTTAAAAATGACTCCCCCCACCTTGGTAATCAAGAAAAATGTTCCTAAAAGCAGGGCTGAATACTAACTCCCTTCTAAATAAAACACATAAATTTTCTACTGGAAGGCATACAAGTCATCATTTGAGCTGGCAGTCTAGTCATTCTAAACAAAGGAAAAAGGAGGGTTGACCATAATGGGGGCTCAGTTTTGACTCAAGATCTGAGACTGTTACTGCCCCAGAGCAAATGCAGAAACATGTCTTTAAGTCCCTCCAATGATTATTAGTTTTCTGTATAACTTTTTCATCTTCTTCAACTTTTGACATATATCTCCGGACATGCCAAGTATATCGACAGATCATCCTTGTATCACCTCTGATGGTTTGGGCTTCCAGTTTTCAACTGAAGAATCAAATCTATTTCAAAATTAAAATAATATACTCCATCAAGATTATCTCTTCTAAGGAGGAATTGTTGCTTTTGTTTTCATGATAGTTTTCAGTAGATACAGAAAGAAAAGAGACAATAAACAGAAAGTCAAGAGACTAGGAGGTCCTTCTCCCTCACAGGAGTAGAGGTGGTTTTTTGAACAGGAAGCCTCAGCAGGCTACCAGGAGTTCTGGAAGCATTTTATACCTGGTTGAGCTGAGGTTCATGCAGAGAGACCACCAGCAATATTTTGGAGAGTGAGTTAAGGCAGATTCAGAGAAAGAAATGCAAAGCACAGGTGTCCTAGGAAACATAAGAAGTAACTAGAACCATGCTACCAATTTACTTACTCACCCCAAGAGGAGTCCAAGATGGGACCTGAGAGCCATAGCCCAAGTGATCTCATAACTTTGGAGCCAGATGGTAAAAGGAGGCAAAGCAAGGACCAGCAGAAGCAAGGCAATTAGAGAAGAATTCGGGAAACGGACTTGGCCCAGTGGTTAGGGCGTCCGTCTACCACATGGGAGGTCCGCGGTTCAAACCCTGGGCCTCCTTGACCCATGTGGAGCTGGCCCATGCACAGTGCTGATGCACGCAAGGAGTGCCTGCCACGTAGGGGTGTCCCCCGCATAGGGGAGCCCCACGCGCAAGGAGTGCGCCTGTAAGGAGAGCCGCCCAGCGCGAAAGAAAGTGCAGCCTGCCCAGGAATGGCGCCGCCCACACTTCCCGTGCCACTGATGACAACAGAAGCGGACAAAGAAACAAGATGCAGCAAATAGACACAGAGAACAGACAACTGGGGGAGGGGGGGAATTAAATAAAATAAATAAATCTTAAAAAAAAAAATAGAGAAGAATTCTTCGTTAAGTCTGTGGACTGATGTTCAGTTGTAGATGTCTTTGTGAGGTGAAAAATTTTTAACTCACCCAGGTAAAGTGAGTAGTTATGAGGCAAATAGTGGTCACACGCCAATTAAAAACATCTAACACTAATGCATTTTATATGGAACAGAAAAGAAATGGGCCTCCATCATTTCAGTGTGAAATGGATTAATAAATCAGAACTAATCTCTGGAAAGCCATATAGAACTTTCATCAGACACACAGTTTCAGTGGACTATGACATGTGTACGGATGGTCATTGTACCCTGTAAATTCAAGTGGAGGTTTAATTAGGCGTCTTCAATAGGTACCTAGATATATCAATCCATTCCTATTCAAACGTTTCGTATTTCTGAACACATACCAGTTTTGCAAGCATATATTTTCAAAGAAAAAATCTGTTATGTTTTTTCTTCAGAGAGCTTGAATGTTATTTTATAAGAGAAAACTTGTTTTATTACAAATATAGTGCACACTATTCTGGAGTGCCTTCGGAAACCATAAGTGCTAAATATGCATTAACAATCTACTAATCCTAAAAGAAAAAGTCTGAGTTTGGGTTGGTCACAAAGAAATAAGTTTCTATATTCTTACCTATGTACATCTGTGCAAAGCAGGCAATAACGCAACAAAACAACAAATTTACTGGTATATGAAAGTTCATGTATAAGCTTTACTGTAAATGTAAATATTGGTAACTTTCAATGACTAATAGTTACTGAAAAGCAAATCGAGCCCCTGATACTAATGACTATGCTTGTGAGCTGATAAACCCAAAATAATAACAAGGCCTAGAGCAACTTTGTGCCTGGGAATTTCCTTCTGTCAGCCTTCATGTTACTCAAATGTGGCCAGTCTCGAAGCCAAACTCAGCATGTAAATGCAATGCCTTCCCCCCAGCGTGGGACATGACACCCGGGGATGAGCCTCCCTGGCAACGAGGGACCACTATCAACTACCAACTGATGATGCAACTGGAAAATGACCTTATACGGAAGGTTCAATGCGGATCAGCAGAATATCCATGTCTACATAAAATACCATGACTTTAAAATGCTGTTTGACCTAAAGTAAGGGGGAAATGGAAAGGAGAAATGAGTTTATATGGCTACGAGTTTCTAAAAAAGAGTCTGGAGGCTGGCAGAAGGTTTGCCCTCATGCACAACTGAGCAGAGTCAGAGAGACAGATAAAGCAGATACAACCCCCAGATATTGGTTCCTTTGAGGGCTAAAGAGACCCATGGGAGTTATGGTCATGGCCAATGGGGTTAACTACCAGGGCAGATGGCCCCTCTTTGGAAATGGTGTTTATGTGTGATGAATCTGGACTCAGATGGGATCTCCCTTCATAAGACTTTCATGCTAATGTGCTGGAGGTGCAGTTAATGTTGGGGTTTAAGATATATTTAGGGGATTTGAATCTCTGGACTGACAATGTGATAGCCAGATCCTGAGCCTCAACAGACTCCAGCACCTACAATCTGATTTATTGGACTTACCACACTCAGCTAAGATGGAGGTGAAGAAGGACAACCACCACACCATGGAGCCTAGAGTGATTACAACTGAAAATGGGAGGATTGCATCCAGCATCCAGGTGGAATCTGAGCCTCCTCTTGACATAAAGGTGCAATGGACACAACCAATCCAGTGTCCACATAGAAGAGGTGGCATTGGATTGGGAAAAGTGGACATAATGGACAAAGGGTATGGGGAAAGGCAGGAAGAGATGAGAGGTGGAGGCGTCTTCGGGACATGGAGCTGCCCTGGATGGTGCTTCAGAGGTAATCACCGGACATTGTAAATCCTCACAGGGCCTACATGATGGAATAGAGGAGAGTATGGGCCATGATGTGAACCAATGTATATGAGGTGCAGAGGTGCCCAAAGATGTACTTACCAAATCCAATGGATGTGTCATGATGATGGGAACGAGTGTTGTTGGGGGGGGGGAGAGGGGGGGTGGGGGGTGGGGTTGAATGGGACCTCACATATATATTTTTAATGTAATATTATTACAAAGTCAATAAAAAATAAAAAAAATAAAAAAAATTAAAAAAATAAAATAAAAATAAAAAAAAAAAAAAAAAAAAACAAATGTGACTACGCTTCTTCACATACATAGAAAGTGTTTACACACAATGTGACATTGTAACTCCTGCCCCCTTTCCCCTTCTTTTCTGACCGTTAGTTTGATGGGGTAGAATTTTAAAGGCCAAATCCCCTCTTGTGGGTGTCCCTAACTTCTCTGCAGTCCACACTTCGTCCTTTCCTCTGTGTGCTTTAGAGATCAGATTCCAAGCTGTTTGCCTCTCTCCTGATAGCTGCTGGAGAACAGGCCCCACCACGATGTAGAATCAATTATTTTTGTTGAATAAGTGAAGCACTTTACATGTTGCTTAGTGATCTGTGAAACACTGATTATCTTCCCTTGGCCTCCCCTTTCTACAGATGAAGAAATGGAGGTGCAGAGATGGGGAGCGACTTGCCCAAGGCCCCAGAGCGAGTTAGAAGTAGAGGCGGGGCTAGAATCCCAGACTTCTGCCCCCATTCCAGCATCTTTACCTGATTTCACACAGAAGAATGAAATGCAGAGATCGCAATTAAGAATAGAAGCTTCCATTCTGACTAGAGTTTTGGCTATGTCTATTTAACGTCATAACTTACAAATAAAATATTCATGCCAGACAATTTTATATCATCATTTTCTAAACAACATAAAGCTTCCAGAGTTCATCCTCTGTATAAGGAGAGGGTAGAGGGATTTGTCTCAAATCACCTCATCCTGACTGTATCCAGTCAGTGTATATAACGAGGAGAGGAAATGACAGAAAATCAAAGGTTACAGCTGTCTCCCCTTCACCATTGAGGTCCCCAGCTTCAAAAACTTTACATACTCAAAAGCAGTAGTGGTCAATGTAGAATACTTGAAGATTTTAGGGAGGGGTGGGGGGGGGGTGGGCAGGGAACAGACAGAGAGTGAGAGAAAGAGATTTATCTGA
Organism: Dasypus novemcinctus; assembly: GCF_030445035.2. Classification (NCBI taxonomy): domain Eukaryota; kingdom Metazoa; phylum Chordata; class Mammalia; order Cingulata; family Dasypodidae; genus Dasypus; species Dasypus novemcinctus. The sequence goes on along the minus strand of NC_080673.1, from coordinate 193,977,883 downwards.
CCCACCTCATGCCAAACAATCCAATAAATTCCCATTGGAAATTTCCATTCCTCATTTCCTCACACTCAGCTCAGCTGCTCTGCCTCCTCCGTCCTCTGTCATTTTGAATACCAACTTCCTTTCTCCCCAAGGAAATGAGGTGCCAGCATAAGGTTGAGTTGAGGAAAAGTTGGTCTCGCTCTGCTGCCTTCAAAATAAAAATTTCCCCACATGTTTTTAAAATTTGGTTACATAAGGGCCTATCAATGATCCAATTAACAGTCAGCTTGGTCTATGTTCTACATGCTTCTCTCATTAAAAGAATTTCACACTCACCAACTACAGATCCCAAGATTTCAGGAAACAGGGTCGTCTGTACGAAAAAAATTGGGACTATGACTTGGGAGAGTAATAAGACCTACAAGATGTAGGAAAGTAAGGTTAAATCGGTTTCTTTACTCACTTCTTGTCTTTCATTTTTCAAAGATTGACAAAGAGCAGGCCCCTAAGACCTGGAACGAGGGATCAAGCGCCTTCCACCTGGCCACACCAGGGCAGGAGTGCTTTGTGATGGCTTTCCCACTGCAGAGTAGAACATCCTTAGCTAGTAAGTGCTCTAACTGCGCTCCCCCCACTCTGCTCCCTTCTGCAGGCAGTAAAATACGTCCACCGCAGTCAGCATATGATGGGATCTGGAGACCCTCCTGGCAATTTCCAACTGGACATTGATATTTCGGGGTTAATATTCACTCATCATCCCTGTTTCAGCCGAGAGCATGTTTTGGCCGCCAAGCTGGCCCAATTATACGAACAGTACCTCGCAAGGCGTCAGAGAAACAAGGCGGAATTTCTCACCGATAAGGTACATGTGATTCTCTTCCACTCTTACATTTGACAGCTTGATTCTTCTGAGGAGGTCAAAGAAGTTACTTTCCAGCAGCAAAATGCTCCAACGCCTTTCTCACAGCTTCCAACTGTCTAGGATGTGTGGAGCCTTGTCCTAACTTAGAGGCTCAAAGAAGAGAGAGATGTGTTGGTTTATTGTATGCAAATCCAGTGGCACACACTTGGCTCGAAGAGAAAGATTTGTGTAAATAGTGCAAGCAGTTTCACCCACCAGGAGGGGTACGAGATGGGAGATACGTAGCTGGTGCTTGCTCACATGCTCTCAGATCCTGGAGAACATTCATGGCTTGAGAATCCCTTATCATTTTCTTATGTATTTTCACACAGCTGGTGCCTAAACCTAAGTCAGTTGCTTCATCTGGTGCTTGGTCCAAAAACGGGGCTATCTGTATTAGAAAGATTTATTTCCAATGCAACACTGTTCATCGGACTGCCAGGATAATTTTAATTTTGGACAATTTTAGCCCCATACTGTGACATTGAAACCATCCTGCTCCAATAAGCTATAACTCCTCAGTACCTCCTTTTATGGCCCCTACTTTTATGATCTCTTCATGAAATATCATGGTATGTCCAGGACACAGAAATACCCCCTTTTTGTCTTTAGAGAAAACTTGTTTCTGAGACACATACATATAAAGGTAATATTTACCCTGAGTAGCTTGATTATCTGATTTCAGAGCAAGGATGAGCATACATTGTTCTTTATTATTCTTTTTTTTTTTTAAGAGAGAAGAATTCTCTGTCAAGGTTTATTTTATTTTATTTTTCATCAACAGTGCTTTTGTAATAAAGAGAACAATTCTAGTAATTCATTACTTTTTACAGGCATCCCATTAACTTTCTTTTTTTTGTCTTTATTTTTTCAATGTTACATTAAAAAAATATGAGGTCCCCCTATACCCCCCACCCACCTCACCCCACTCCTCCCCCCATAACAACAACCTCCTCCATCATCATGAGACATTCATTGCATTTGGTGAATACATCTCTGAGCACCGCTGCACTTCATGGTCAATGGTCCACACCATAGCCCACACTCTCCCACAGTCCACCCAGTGGGCCATGGAAGGACATACAATGTCTGGGAACTGTCCCTGCAGCACCACCCAGGACAACTCCAACATTTTGGTGACTGTTCAGAGACAGCTGGATGCTTGGACATCCATTCATGACCTGTGCATGTCATCCTGCCAGGGATAGTAGGTGGATGCAGACGTGCTCCGTGCAGGAGGCAGTAGAGTTCCATCTTTCTAATTCAGCCTTTGTGTTCATGTCTTTTTAAGCTCCAAGCTCTGAGAAATGCTGTGCAGACTGGTCTTCATCCAGCAAAGCCTCATCAGTCTCTTGATGCAGCCCAAAAAGTCATCAATGAGTATAAATCTGAAATTCGGTGAGTAAAGTTTGTCATTGTAACTACTGCTCTTTTTTTTTTTTTTTTTTTTTTTGCTCCTCTTGGATGAGAACTTTAGGGTTTGATTTTTACACATAGTTTTTCCAAATGCACCCAATACATGAAAAATTATGCCAAATGAAACACTGAGCTATATCCACCAAATTGACATGAAATTTGAAGTCCAATAAGATGAAGGGTGGGTGAGGAGGTGGGAATCGTAACTTATGCTTTCACTTACTGGTGTAAGTGAAAGTTGCTGTATCCACTTTAGAGAGCAGCTTGGCCATAGGCTGGTAAAGGGCGGAAGAGCGCCTCACTTAGACCCAGTGATTCTGCTCCAGGTATGTTTACTCCGAGAAGCTACAAGCTTCACATGTCCAAGGGTGCTTACAGCATGATTTACAAGAGTAAGAAACTAGAAATAACCTAACACCAGAATGCACACATCTTGGTATAGCCTTACAACGAGGGCCTATACCACAGTTGAAATGAATGGATCAGCCCTGCTGTATTGGCATGGATAAATAGGGACAACAATGGTGGGTGAAAATTCCACTTATAAGAGGAAACTTGCTGGATGATATGGTTTATTAAACCTAAGAGACACCTGAAAAAGGGTACAAACACATGTGCAATGTCCATACAAACAGAACAAAAAACCTGTCAGTTTCTGCCTCCAGGAAGGGAAGGAAGGAAACAGAAGGGGGAAGAGCTTCAAATGTAGCAATAGCGTTTTATTAAAAATAAAAGAAGCCTGAGTACATGTGACAAAATGTTAACAGGCGCCGTAGTATTTATTATCTGTAGTTTTCTGTGTCTTTTAATTCTTCGGGTTTCAAAAATGCAAACTCTAGTCATTGTCAAACAATAAGAGAATTTACAATGTAGAAAATGAATATCACATGAAGTCCCATCCCTCAGAGAGAAATCATGGTTAGCAGTGGTTTGCCAGCTCTTGCATACTTTTTCTATGCATATACCTGTACAAACATGTTTATGTGTATAGATTTTCTTAAGAAATCCTCTTGCATTCTGCAACTTGCTTTTTTATATAAAATGCATCCTAGGCCTTTTCCTATTACAGTGCACCTAAGTCTATCTCATTGTTTAAAGACTCTTGTTATGTGGACTTATCAGATTTTGTATAATCTCCTACTGCTGGGCATTTGTATTATTCCTTTTTTTTTTTTTAAGATTTATTTATTTATTTAATTCCCCCCCTCCCCTGGTTGTCTGTTCTCTGTGTCTATTTGCTGCGTCTTGTTTCTTTGTCCACTTCTGTTGTTGTCAGCGGCACGGGAAGTGTGAGCGGTGCCATTCCTGGGCAGGCTGCACTTTCTTTCGTGCTGGGTGGCTCTCCTTACGGGGCGCACTCCTTGTACGTGGGGCTCCCCTACGCAGGGAACACCCCTGCGTGGCGCGGCACTCCTCGCGCGCATCAGCACTGCGCATGGGCCAGCTCCACATGCGTCAAGGAGGCCCGGGGTTTGAACCGCGGACCTCCCATGTGGTAGACGGATGCCCTAACCACTGGACCAAGTCCGTTTCCCTTATTCCTATTTTTTATTATTTAAAATGCACTGTGATGAACATCCTTATATGTATATCTTTGTGTACCCGTGTGACTATTTCCACAGAATAAATTCTTAAAATGGGAACCGATCAATCAAGACATTTAACTGTATTCTTTTCCTTTTACAGTCTAGCTATGAATCAGAAATTCTTCTGGCACAAAAGAAAATACAATCAGTGATATCTGTTCACTGTTATAGTAAAGGCATTAAAAGTATTTTTTAAAGCATTATGTTTAAAAAATACCACATTGCTATCTCCATTTGAGAGTAATTTTAGTTTTAGCATAAACCGGGTAAGCAAAAGGTGATGAAAAGCTGTTCTGAATACACTCATGGTTTTAAATGGAATTGCACTTATTAAAAACAGTAGCAGAAATGAGTGTGAGACCCACAGTCTGTGCTCAGGGACCCATAGATGGCAAGCCCATTGCAATAATTCTGCAACCCCCCAGAGTCGGCTGCCCACAGGTACAGCCCTCTGAGATGGAGCGTTAGTGAGCCAGCAGAAGAGTGGGTTTTCGACCTTTACTGATTCCTCAAGAGGTAGTAAAACAAATTCTAGCAGATGATCTGCTCCTGGTTATCTCACCGAGGAACTCGTTCTCTTAAGCACCCCTGGAGCTGCCCTCACGAGCTCCTGCCTGGGCATCTGCTAAGCTCTCGGTTGGAGCAGTTAACCTTGGTCAACGCCACTTCTAGCATTTTCCATGTTATTTTCCATAAGCAGCATCATAACTGCCTTGCTCTGGACAGGAAGCAGCACATATAAGGAAGGAAACATGGGTATTCATACAATATAATATGGAACTCTTTCTTTGACTCTCTTAACTGGCTCTTTACCTTCAGATGTGCTCAATCTAGAAAAGTTAAAATTCCTGTGACTCCAGAGCCTATCCAGCTGCCACCCTATATCTGTATCATAGATATAGATAGTCAAACTTCTGGACAACATTTACTATCCGTGCTGGGTCCATGCCTTCCCTTCCCATTCACTCTCCATCCCATTCTCTCTCCCTCCTCCCCATCTTTCTTCTGAAGCTGATCTCACCTCGATACCCAGGGATCTCCGTGTTGCAAAGACCTTCATCAGTCTTGACCTGCTGGTCAAGGGCACTGTCCCATGCCCTTCTGGTGAGACATTCCTTTCCCTTGAGGTCCATACACCACCCTCTCCTGGACATCCTTGTCCTTCTTCAGGGTTCCTTGGGCTTTTTAATAAATCTTTTTTTTTTCTTTTTTTATTCATTTTTCTCCTCTTCTTCCACTCCAGTTGTCTGCTCTCTGTGTCCATTTGCTGTGTGTTCTTCTGTGACTGCTTCTATCCTTACCAGCAGTACCTGCAATCTGTGTTTCTTTTTGTTACATCATCTTGTGTCAGCTCTCCATGTGTGCGGCACCATTCCTGAGCAGGCTACACTTTCTTTCGCACTAGGTGGCTCTCCTTATGGGGTGCACTCCTTGCGCATGGGGCTCCCCTATGTGGGGGACACCCCTGCGTGGCAGGGCACTCCTTGCATGCATCAGCACTGTGCATGGGCCAGCTCCATACGGGTCAAGGAGGCCTGGGGTTTGAACCACGGACCTCCCATGTGGTAGGCAGATGCCCTATCCATTGGGCCAAGTTCGCTTCCCAATAAATCTTTTCTTAATCTCCTTGGATGGATATATTCCTATGACTTTAAATATGTAGATGCCAATGACTCCCAAAGCTGCATTTCTGGGCCAGATTCCCTTCCATTCTCCAGATGCTGTCCACATCAGGTTCCAGCGTTCCCCAACTCCCTAATCAAAATTGCCTCTGCTTCTCCCCGTAGCTCATGTCACAATATTCCTTTGTGATTCTTTGCTTCTTCTGCTCACATGTCAAATTTGTCTTGCCAGTGTTCTAAAGATGGATGTTGTCTACTAAAAATGTGTCTTGCCAGTGTTCTAAAGATGGATGTTGTTATCTACTAAAAAAAAGAGGTTAAAAAAAAATCAGAAAGCTTTAAGTTGTTGTGCAGCTCAGTAAAACATTATATATTAATAAAAAGGAGGTGGCGATAACAGCTCAAGGACAAATTAAAGAACAGTCCCCCTGAAAACGACAGATAACATTTGTCAACCACTTACCAGGTGCCAGACATGGTTCAAAGCACGAGTAAATGTGTTAACTCATTTACTCCTCCCATGAAGTAGGTTCTTCTAGTATCCCTGTGCCACAGATGAGGCTTGGAGATGCTAGGTAGTTCTCCCAAGGCCAGCTAGTAAAAGAACCTGGATTCAAACCTGGGTGGTCTGGTTCCAACAGCTGTGCCCTTAACCATGATGCCTTCCTGTTCTTCATGTACAATGTGTCTTATTCTAGTTGGTTGTTTTCTTGTTTGTCTAAGGACCTCATGGAGTCCTAAATCTTGGCCTGCCCACCACTAACTGACTGTCACCTTCTGCCATCTTTCTGTTCATGGCCACTGGTTGAATGATTGGAAACCTAGACTTCCTTGTGTCTCTGTACCATCTCCATAGGCTATGTCATCACAAGGACAACCTCCAGACTCGGTCCTTCCTCTTGAGTTCAGGAGGGGCTAATTAGGATGACACTGCCTCTTGGTCTTCCAAGGCACACTCTTAGGCAAATCTCACCTTGTATGCTGTGTGTGTCTGTCTCCAGAGCTAAACTATGACGTTCCTGAGGCCAGAGACTATCTCCCAGACGCCTCTCAATTCCCTGGAACTTGGAACTTGAAACTAGGAACTTGCTGAAGAAATAAATAATTGTTGAGTGAATGAATAAATAAACGAATGAAAGTCATGAATCAGTACACGCAGGGTCTGGATTTGGTAATAATTTGTAGAAACGGCTTAAAGTAAGGCATTGAATAATTCCCAAAGACTTTAAATAATGGAAATAAAGATGAAAGCATTTTAATGATGCCTCTTCAGATCAAGCCAAAAATATTGCTAATATAATTTGCACTGAAAACTCTCCAAGACATGAATAATATTACTTCATCTCCTAAACGTAGAACGTGTGATTTGAGCTAACACAGAAAAACTGTAACATATTTGTTGGTATCTAGTATGTAACACATATTTTCCTTTGTTGACAATAATTTCTACTATGAAAACTGTTTATTTGGCCACTTATGTTCATAACTTCAAAGGTTGCATTTGTTTAAGGATGCATACCTTCAATAAGAATTTTTTTAAGGATTTATTTTATTTATCTATTTCTCCCCCCTTTGTTTGCACTCACTGTCTATTCTCTGTGTCTGTTCGTTATGTGCTCATCTTTTTTTTTAGGAGTCACCAGGAACCAAACCCAGGACCTCCCATGTGGGAGGGAAGTGTCCAATTGCTTGAGCCACCTCTGCTCCCTGCTTATTGTGTCTCTCATTGTGTGTTTCCCTTGTTGTGTCTCTGGGTTGCGTCATCTCATTGCATCATCTTGTCTCATCAGCTCGCTGCACCAGCCCATCACATCAGCTCACTGTCTTGCTCAACTTCTTTAGGAGGCACCAGGAACCAAACCCAGGGCCTCTCTTTGATAGGTGGACACCCAACTGCTTGAGCCACATCCACTTACCTAATAAGAATTTTGTAAGTTAATTTAGTTTAATTAAAGTCAGGTTCTTGTAGAGGAAAGGAAATTAAATAAACGTCCCCGTTTATCGGCATCCTATTGTCTTCAGGTTTGCACTAGGGTTCGGTTTTCTATACTCGTTTGAAACTAACATAGCTATCAGAATGAATATACAATCACTGTAGCATTATCTGTTTCTTCTTTTAATTTGCGAACTTAAACACACCTAAGTAACTTTTTCATCTACACTAATAAATTATGTCTTGTAGGCAAACAAGAAAATTGCGTGATCTTGAACAAGAAAAAGATCGAACATTGCTTAAGACCATCATAAAAGTTTGGAAAGAGATGAAATCCCTTCGGGAGTTCCAGAGGTTTACGAATACGCCCTTGAAACTTGTTTTAAGAAAGTATGCATTTTTCAAAAATAATTTTTTTGGGTTATGTCATACAAAAGAGAAAATGTATAAAATACTGATATGATTTAAAGAATAATTATAAACTGAATAACCATGTAACCACCCTGCGGGTTAAGTAGTAGAACTCTGGCAGTACCTGGGCAGCCCCGTGTGCCTGTCCCACCTCTATCCCTTTCCATCCCTCAAGTAACCACTATCTGGACTTTTGTGATCATTCTTTCCTTGCTTTTATTTATAGTTTTGCCATCTAACTGTAATCCCTAAGGATATATCATTTGATGTTGGCTATTTGGCATATACATAATTGAAAGTATGCATTGGGTTTTCTTTAGTGAATACACACTTGCTTCTTTTGTTCAAAAATGTGTTTGAGAGATTCATCTACTTTATGGCACATAGTTGCAGTTTGTTTTCTTTGCTTTATAGTATTGCATTATATGAATTCATTTAGCAGAATTTGTCTGTTTAATGGACGTTAGAGTGGATTCCATTTTTCAACTGTTGCATCAGCACTCCTGTAGACATTTTTGAGCATGGCTCTTAGGGTACCTGTTCCCTACTTTTCCAGGAAATATACCTGGAAAGGAGATAGTTGAGTCTCAGGGGATGTGCTGCTTCACCTTTCATTCTGATTCCAAACCTTTTTCCAGAGTGGTTGTGCTCATTTATTCTTTCGTCAGGGATCCTGTAGGTCCACACCACCCAGCGCTTGGTTTTGCCAATCTGGCAACATGTTTTAATTTGTATTTTCCTGACTGCTCATGAGATGGAACATTTTCTTTCATGTATTTATTAGCCATTTTGATTCTCTCTTTTATTAGGTGATGATGTTCAAGTCTTTTGTCAGTTTTTGAACTGGATCATTTATCTTTTGTGGGTTTTTTCCCCATGTTCCCTGAGTTGTAGAAGTTGTGCAGATATCCCGGGCACGAGACCTTTGTTGTGATGTATGTTGCTGATATGTTCTTCCACACTAGAGTTGTCTCTTTATTCTCTTTTTATTGCTTTTTGCTGATAAGAATCCTTACTTTTAAAGGCACAGGATATATTAGTCTTTTCTTTCATGATTGGTGCTTTTTGCATGCTGTTTAAGAAATCCTCATCCTGAGTTGTACAGCTACTCAGCTATGTTGTCTCTTATAACCTTTAGAGTTTTAGCTTTCCCACTTCGTCTTTAACCCACTTGGAACTGATCTTTTGTGTATGATGTGGCTATGCCCTCCACAAAAGTGCACCTTGATGACATTTATGCTACCTAATCGGCTAGACTTTTATAAATGATTAAGAGTGCAGTTTAAAACAACAAAACCATGTTCTATATAGTCATTCAAGAACTGCTGCCAGTTTGGGGCCCTTTCAGATTGTTTCTTCCGAATATGTGCTGTGCCAGTATAGCCACATAAAATGTGACAAAGTTAGGTAGTTATCTGATACTGTGCATTGAAAACATCTATTTCTTAACCAAAGAGGGTCGCAAATTGTGATTTTAGGAGGCTGTAATTATCAAAAGACTGAGAAATCCTCGAGTTCTCTGGACAAATATGAGACTATTCTCTGTGAGGGTGGGACTTTGTCACTGCTGGATACCAACTGGTCAAGAGGTGCCTTCCACTTAGTAGTTGCTCATTTAATAGTGGTTAATGTAAAACTAATTCAAAAATTCTTTCCCTCAGAAATCAGAGATGTTTACCAGAAATTCTAGTGTTTCTGCTTCCAGATTCCATCTTCTAGGCTTTCTCTCCCACCCAGAAGCAGCACATAAATCTTTTACCAGATTCTTTCTCCGACATTCTTTGGAAGTGCCCATTTCCACATTCTTGATTCATCTGGCCACCTTAAGATACAGCATAATTATTCTGCAAAAAAAAATTATTCAGATTTCAATGGTTTATTCATGCTTCTGAACAATAAGAAAAGTGGCTGTGTTGCTATATATCAGGAATGAAAAATAGGTTTAAAGCCCAATTTGCCCTATGTTTCTAAATTTTAGGGACCACTGTGTATCCAAAGGGATTTCTTTAGTAGTACCTTAGAGGACAGTTTGGGAAAACTGTTCACTGCTAAATTCACCAGGCCTCACACGTCCATAAGCAAACACCTGTCTGCTCTACTGACTGAATTTGTCCAAAATAGACTGAGGAATGCTGGAGAGCAGGCTAGATTATGAGAAAAGGCGCAGGCCATGAGTGGCAGGCTTCCATCCTCTTCCCGGGCAGCCACGCTGCACATTAGCCTATAAAGGCCTCTGAAAAGATGAGCAGCAAAGAAACTTCTACGTTTGTTTAACCTCGTGTTGATTTGGCCACAGCACTTTGGGGGGGAGGGGGGGAGATGGGAAGGGACAGCACATCTCAGAGGACAAGGCGTCCAAAGAACACTTTGTGGGAAACTCTGGCTAGGGTTGAGCTGAGCTGGGGGAGTGCAGGCAAAGACATCAGAGAAAAACTCCACTTGTCAACCCAAAGTCAAGAAAAATTATTTTCAGGGACCCCGTAGCAACATAGTGAAATGGTTCCTCATCCAATCAAAGCATTAACACAATAACTACAATAATACTTCTATCACTGTCGCTTGAGACCCTCCGGGCATGGTGTCAGCATGCCATATGGATCTTCAAACTCAGAGCAGCATAGTTGCCTGGCAGTGAAGAGACTGGGTGCCTTCCCCAGCTCTTCCTCTCAGCAACTGTGCGTGCTTGGACGAACCCCTCTATGCCTCAGTCTCCTGGTGCATAAAATGGGCATGATCGTAGTACCTGCTGCCCACAGGTCTGGGGATTAAATCAATTAACAAGTGCAACGATTTTAGAAAGGGGTCTGGCGCATCATCAGCCTATCAGAATCGCTATTACTCTTACTCTCTGGCTTAATTCCAAGAGATAATCAAAGTACGGCAAATTATTTTCAAGGGAGAAAGCTGACCAGAGGGCAGATGAAGCAGCCTATGAAGCAGAAATCCAGACGGAAGTCAAGGAGATCCTGGAAGAGCTCACGGAAGAGTACGAGCAGAAGCTGGAAGCGTTCAGGACTGCGCAGCAGGAGTGGAGAGCCTGGAGGAAAGCTCAGGTGTGCGCACAGGCCCCCAGCCTTGAGCAGCCTGGCCTCCGCGACAGGGTCTGGAAAGCAGCTCCACGAGGCAGGAGGGGACGTGTGCTGGCAGCCTGGGTCACCTGCAGCTTTGCCCAGTCTCCCCTGTGAGCGAATGGACTGGCGAAGGTGTTGGTTAAACAGCTCCTACCTAGCAGATCACAGAGCCAGCTTTGTCCACAGATGGTTCTCTGGTGGCACTCTGTGATTTTCGGACAGACCAAATAAGTAATGACATAGCAATCGCTCAAGGGTCTTAGCACGTATTATGTGTCAAGCACGTTGTAAGTATTTTACGTGTATTATCTCATTACGTGCATTGATGCTTCTGGTTTCCCTCCATAAATGATACAACCTTAGACATGCAAAACCGAAGGCGAGGACGGCAAGGAAGTGATCAGGGTGGCCTGCGATGCCGGTCACAATCACAAGCCTTACTTTAATGTCAAGATGTCTTTGGCCTTTAGAACCAATATTGATAGCTACCATAGTTTAACCTCTTTCTCGGGTGCAGGCACTGGGTGAAGTGCTTTCTGGGCATTACCTCAGCAGCCCTGGCAGAGGAAGGGGGTCCTGTAATTGCCCCCGTTGCAGAGATGATAAAACCGAGGCACAGAGAGGCCCGGTGGCTTGGGAGCTGCCTGCATGCACGCGGCTGCTGGGGGTGGAGCTGGGTTTGCCTCCAGGTTTACCTGCTTCTGAAGACTGTACTCGCAACCAAAATTCCAAAATTCCAGTTTGACATCTAGGCACCTTTTACCCCACAGAGGGCCAAGAAGAAAAAAAAGAAGCAAGCGGCAGAAGACCCTCCCGATGAAGAGCCCGAGGAGCCAGATCCCGGGGAGGCTCCCGCGAAGCCGGTCCCTCCTGAGCTCGCCGACCGCGCGGCGCTAGAGCAGCAGGTGAGGGACAGAGCGGCGCAGAGCCGGCGGCGGCCCGGGGAGCCCCGGCTGGCCCCGGAGCTGAGCCTGGCAGGGAGCGTGACGCCCAACGACCAGTGTCCCAGGTGAGTGGAGGCTCTGGCACCAGCGAGGCCGCCGTTTCACACAAACACCCGCGACACGTGTGCGCGTGTGCTGGTGGAGGACACATCCCCTGACCTGTGATCAGGAGACTCGGTCACTCCCCGTAAGCATATGTCCGGTTGAACGACAAGGACTCGCTGGCAGTTGACCGTTCGGGGTCATTTCATATGGCTGAACGACTTAATACATTCCTATTGGCGGCTCAGGACACCCTGTGAAGTTGCCTGGAGCAAAGCAAACCTATGCCTGCTCTCCCAGGGGCTGCCAGTGTGACTTTGAATTTGGGCCCCTCATCTAAAACCTCAGCGTGTCTCTTCCATCCACTGGAAGCAGGTGCCTCCTACCGCTCCTTGCCCCTTGATTTCAGCTGCTCCAGGGGCAGCCTCTCTCCTTGAAGCACCACAGAGCCTCCCCAAGTGAGTGAGGGGTGAGTCTTTTATACCAGGCCATCCCAAGCCTCTCCTCCGAATTTGACAAAAAATGCCATTCTAGTCATTCTTACGTGATGCCTAAGAGAGAAACAGAGACTTTACTTTATTTATATAAATCTACGTATGTCATGAATTCACAAACACACTTTTGTATGTTTACCCTCTTTTTCAAAATTGTCACGTCATATGCATACACCTTTGATCTCCCGTCTGAATTTCCTTCTCCCCACACTTCATAGCCATGGTTCTTGGAATGTGGCTCTAGGAGCAGCAGCATCACTGGAGAACCGGACTGAAATGCATATTCTCAGGCCCCACACCAGACCTACTGAATCAGAAACTCCGGGCTGGGGCCCCAAAAACTGCTGGCACAGGCCCCCAGATGGTTCTGCTGCATATTATAATCCATAACACCCCAGATCCCAGGCTTAAGTCTCTAAAGAAAAGAAGGCCTATCTTGAACACGGGGATATCTTTGACTGGAGATACTCGATACCCCAACACAGAAAATAAGAATTCAAGTCAAATCTGTCAGCCTCATGAGTTATTAGGAAGTAGAGAACACCTTATAAGACTTTATGCAAACTTCTTGGTTTCAGGCATCTGTTAATGCACCAATCATTTATTACTTTAAAATTGTGGCTTTGTGTGGGTTTTCATGTGTTCTCTCAACTTCACGGCATTCAGGTGCTAGACATAAACTATTCCTTGGCACCAAAATGGTTATTTTCAAGCCACAGAACCCACACCTTATAATTTTGTGAAGAACATTCAAAAAATGTGACTACAGAGCATGTTTTTAAAGGGAAAAATTGGACTTGATTTGACAGTATTTTATGAAGGGTCCCATTTTGGCTGAGAATGGGCATCCCTGTCTCAAGCTGCTGCGTTTTCCCTGGGACTCGGGCCTACCTCCCAAGTTACCCCCGCCTTAACGACTATAACTGCAGAAAAGGGAGCTGTTTTAGGTCTGTTTGTTTTATGAAGTTAATGAGAATACGCCTCACAATAGTTCTAAGTGGAGACTAAGTCTTTGGGTGTCTTAGATACTTCTTACAATTTGCTGTTAAGTGTACCATATAAGAAAAAAAAAAAGTGCTCAAATCATTTGAGCAATGTCATGTCTAGGAGAGTTCTAAATTACAGAGATTATAGAAAGTTAAAACTACCACCCAAAAGACCCAAAGTTTTGTTTTTGATTTTCATGCCTTTTTTCAACAAGCTTGCATTGCTATTGATGTAAAACCAAACTGGCTTTTTTTGGTAGTCATCTCTGCAGATAGATACCAAAAATTTAAAGCCTACTCTTAGAGGTTTCATGGGTTTTTTTGTTTTTGTTTTTTAACTTTCTGGCTATTAGAATGAAATGCTTTGACTCTTTCACAGTGCTAGGATAGCTTTTGCAATGACCTTTTAAAATGAGAAACATTGCTCAATACCCGGAGTTCATTGAGCAGTTTGCACCTAGTCTGAAAGTATGAAGAACCTGGATCTTGGAGAAACAGGCTTGACCAATTGGCTACAATATGCTACTGTCTTTTAGGAAAAAATGATCCTGCCCAAATATAAATCACTACTGTCCTTCATGATTTGAATCCACTCTGTTTAGTAAGGAATATGCTTCCATTTACTTAAATCTGGGGATGCAAACATTAATATTGCTTGGAAAAAATAAGAGAGCTCATTGGACAGTGGTCCTTGAACCATTCTCTTCAAGATTTATTTGTTTCTCCCCACCCCCTCATGTGCACTTGCTGTGTCTGTTCATCTTCCTTGTTTTTCGAGGAAGCACCGGGAACCGAACCTGGTACCTCCAATGTGGGAGGGAGGCGCCTAATTGCTTGAGCCACCTCCCCTCCCTAAGGGCCGTTGCTCTCAAATTCGCTACGGCTTTTTCACCTCTTAATGGCTTTTCCATAGGTTCCATATCACAATGTGTTCTTGTATGAAGCTCTGCAAGGCCTGTGGCTGCCTTGGTCAGCAGTGAGGGTGGAAGTGACCGGCAGTGTCCGCTCCAGTGGATCTTGTTCTGTTCGGTGCCCCTCTGCACATACTCCTGTTCCCTCCCGTGCGTTTCCACCAACCACCCTGCAAATGGTCTCTCTCCGCAGGGCCGAGGTCTTGCGGAGGGAGGACGTGAAGAGGCGCGCGGTGTACCTAAAGGTGCTCTTCAACAACAAGGAGGTGTCCAGGACGGTCAGCCGGCCGCTGGGGGCGGACTTCCGAGTTCACTTTGGACAGATTTTCAACTTGCAAATATTCAACTGGCCGGAGAGTTTAACCCTTGAGGTACGCATTTTAACTCTAGTTACTGTCCCAAGAATGTTCTGGTCATGGTGGCTGTGAGGTGACTTTAAGTCACCCCTGATAGATCCTCAAGGGGAACGGGAGGGCGGCCTTTTCCTTGGTGAGTCTGTTCTCAAGGCCTTGGCAGAACATCTGCTGCCCCAGTCACCTGGAAGTGCTGGCAGCGGCGCTCTGGCCACAGAGCTCAAGTGTGGCCTTGAGATGGGGGTGGGAGGGGCCTTGGGCTCATCCACTGAACACACGGGAATACTTCAATATCAACCTCTACCGGGACCCTAGCATATGTCACACCAACGATGTGACAATCCCAGGGGGTCGTGATGGAGGAAAAGGCTCTAGGATCCCCCCTCCAAACAAATCTCCTCCACTAGCCTAAATCCAATTAACAAAATATCCTTTTGTGTCTTAAGGCTTATGGTTCTCCCAGTGAATCCTCTGTTAGGTTACTAAATAAATTCATTAACTAGGGTTGCAAATATGTGGCACTCGTGCCCTCGTTTCCCATCCACCACCTATGCAGAAATCACTATTTTCCATCTACCACCCTTGGCAGAAATCACAATTGATCACCCCCTTTTCCCCTCACTGAGCCTGCATATAACTTCAGAATCCTTCTCAACACAGTGCTCCAAGCAGCTGCTTTCTATAGATTGTATTTTGGCATTAAACCTGTAGGTACTATTATAACTACATAATTACATAACTATGTAGACATTTCCTACTGGTGGACAAATAGCTGCTGCCCTGAGCCCCCGAAATGCCACTCTGGCCACAGTGGCATTCCCTGGACCTCCTCCAAGCAACTGGTCAAGAGGTGTGGCTATGCAGGGTTATTGTCCCAGGACCTGGTCCCGTGTTTCCCGTGGAGTGGGCAGTACCCTGGCATGTGCGTTGCTAAACATTTGGAAAATCACCCCTGCCTAGACGCTAGCACTGAAAAGCCGTCTAAAACTGGCAGAAGGCGTTTGAGGCAGCTAATGGAGGAGGTTCTTTTGACAGTGGGAGGTGCAGAGGGGTGCCAAGGAATGGGACAGGAATCCTGAAAGGGCCATCACTGGGCACCCAAGATCAGCCACGGCAGATGGGGATGTGGCCAGAGGCTGTGGCACTTCTGTACACATCTGTTCACCCATGGCCTGGGGAGAGACAGGGGTGGGTGGGGATCCTCATTTACAAAACAACGAACCCCAGGACTACAGGCCACGCCCTTTGCTTTACCAATAAGAGCATTGGTAGGTGCACAACTGAGAAGTGCTTTTCTTAACACTTTGGAATTTGGCTTAGTCTGGTCACTCTTAAAATTTTTTTAAACCTCATTCTAACTTTTCAAAACCTTTCTATATATTCTGAAACCTGGAAAAAAGAGCTAGAACTTGTTTTGCCAGTAAGAAAAGAAACAAGGGAAGCAGATGTGGCTCAACTGATAGAGTGTCCGCCTACCACATAGGGGGTCCAGAGTTCTAACCCAGGGCCTCCTGACCCGTGTGGTGAGCTGGCCCACACACAGTGCTGCTGAGCGCAAGAAGTGCCATGCAAGGGTGTCCCCTGTGTAGGAGAGCCCCACACGCAAGGAGTGCACTCTGTAAGGAGAGCCGCCCCACACAAAAAAAGTGCAGCCTTCCCAGGAGTGGCACTGCACACATGGAGAGCGGATGCAGCAAGATGATGTGACAAAAAGAGACAAAGGTTCCCAGTGCCACTGAGAATGCAAGTGGACACAGAGTAACACACAGCGAATGGACAGAAGAGAGCAGACAATGGGGGTAGGGGGGAGGGAGGGAAGAGAAATAAATAAAATAAATCCTTGAGAAGAAACAAGTACTTTTTGAGAAGTGAGAGATGATATTAGAATGGCGATACAATTTGAGGGCTTGGTGGAAACTGGGCTTTGCTTAAGCCTGAAAATTCCCTTTCTGAATATCTGAAAATAATCTCTCTATAAATGTCTCCCACTTGCCCCCGTGATTTACAATTCCATTTGGACACAGAGACTGAAATAAGGTGGCTGTGCCTGCAGGTGGGAGAGGAGAGCCCACCCAGCGCTGCTGCTGGGCAAGATCTGGGCGAGTGGGCAGGTGCAGTGCCCCGCCCACCTCCCTGCATTCAGGCTTTCAGGTCCTGCTGAGGCTGGCCCGCGACACTCAGAAGCTCAGCTTTCCTCTGTCCTCTCAATGGAGCGTGTCTGAGTGGGCTCCATGATGCTACCAGGTGGGGATTTCTTTGGCCTTTGTCACCTGATGGCCAGCCACTTTGAGGTCAAACATCCCGCCACTTAAACAATGATCCCCCCCCATCGATGGAAAGACTCTGTCCAATTTCAGATATGCGACATTTACGAGCTATTAGTGGTATTTATACTGCCAGCGCCCGGTGACGAGGTGCCCCTCCTGACCAGGGATTCCCTGCACGGGCCTGGGGGCAGTGGCTTCCGTCCGGCTGGCTTAGGGTTTGGAAACATGTCAGATCCTCACACCTGGTGGGGTGGGGATGGCCTTGCACTGGGCAGGCCCCGGAAACCCCAGTCTTCACTGCTTCCCGCGTGAGCCCCCTGCCCTGGTCCTGAGCACACTCGCTTGAGCAAAGGAGTAAAGTCAGGTCTGCGGCTCATGGGGAAAAATGGATACATTAGGAATAAAAGTGGACTGAGAAGACAAACGAGCACAACCTCCATAGCCAGTTGGTGTTCATTTAGGTTCATCTGGTGCATTTCTGTCACCTGCCCTTAACACACGAGCGGCCGCTGGAGCCGTGTGTCCATCTCTGCCGTTGTGTATTCGCACAATAGCAAACAGTTCAGCCATTCAGCCTTGTCCCCCTCGTTTGAGATTTGGCGTTAACTCATCCTCCCCGTTCCTGCAGAGGAAGAGCTGGCATGAGGAAGACTAAGATTAATGTGAGAAGCCCAGGTGGAGAGCTAGAAGGAAGCAAGGGAAAGCAGCAGGCAGTAACGGTAGCAGGTAGGAAGGAGAGGAAGGCTGCGCAGGCAGGCACCCCCTGTAAAAGAGGACAGCCAGCGGGAGAGAAGTCCCCCGTTCCTCTGCTGGTGGGTGTGAGCTCAGACCCCCAGGGCAGCTTCTGAAGCCACTCCCACCACTGGCAGTTCTAAATTTTCTGAATTTCTTTGGAAGGAAAGAAGTGGTCTTCTACTTTCCCCCAGCACACCAATAGACATTCTGAAATACAATATAAGTGAAAAGACTCCTATACTATCTCCTGTTTACTGTCTTGATGATTAGTTTCTTGCAGATGTTGCAACCAAAATAACTTTTTCAAAAGCAATACTCTGAAGTGAAGTTTTCAAACACAAAAGCTAAGTTTTCTCCTGTATTACCAAGAATATACACATAGGCAGTTAATGTGGCCCTTTAAGCTGAATAGTGTCATCTTTTTTCCAAAA
Source organism: Dasypus novemcinctus (assembly GCF_030445035.2). Classification (NCBI taxonomy): domain Eukaryota; kingdom Metazoa; phylum Chordata; class Mammalia; order Cingulata; family Dasypodidae; genus Dasypus; species Dasypus novemcinctus. Next base: position 193,959,801 of record NC_080673.1, on the reverse strand, counting down.
ATGACAAATTAAAGGCATCTTGGCCAAGTTCTTAAGCTGAATACAGGGGCTTAATAATTGATCAAACAGCATTTCGCAAATGGCATAATTTTTATGACTGAATAGAAGCTGCAGATAAAATTAATTTAGAGGATATTGTATTTCAGTTCTCTAGGAATAGGACTACTCTCTTTGGAAATTTTCCATTTAATTGCTAGTGTTGAATTAGGGAAAGTTTAAGAATTATGGACAATTTTAGGAAGGTAAGAAAAATCTCCTTAAATGCATCTGTTTATCCTGTGCTTTCAAATTCTTAACTTTTGGGGCTGATCTAGTTCAGAAAAAGTTCAGAGGTTCTCGAAATGACAATGAGTCAATTGATGGTTCAACCACTAAGTCGTGAAAGTTTGCTGCTTGATATTTTAAGCACTGCACCAGCTGAACCAGGAGTGTGGTGGGAAATTGGGTGCACTCAGCCGGCCACAGGGAGCTTTAAATCCATCTGGGGGATGAGAGAATGAGAACTGCAACAAAACAATCCATGGCTGGGTATGGGTGGGAAGGACCTTTGGAGGGAACGATGTTGGCTTTGATGTTGGATTTCGTGCAAACTTTTAATTGCAAGGCTCAGTCCTTCCCAGTCAGGCTTGAGATAAGAATGCCCAGGCAGTAGCACAAGCAGAAGTCCAGAGGATAGCACAAAAAACTGACATTGCGGGACTGGACTGGGACCTGGTGGTAGAAATTGGAGGAATGAGTGAATTAGAGCCATGCTGCAGTCATGAAAGGTGGGATTAACAGGGCCTCGTGACAGCGGACTCCAGGGAAGTAAAAGGAGTCAAATCACTTAGTCCCAAGAGAAGTATGAGATTGAACTTCACAGGACAGGGGTGGTAAACAAGGGCCAACATCCTTCACAGGAAGACTTAAAATCCTGGCTTCCCAGCTCATTCTAAAATAAATGCATGACCTATTACAAAAATGAAGTTTGACTTAGAAATTTTTAAAATGCTCTTTTGATTATTTTCATTTCTTTGTTTATCACGCATATCTATAATTTCACCTTGCATTTATCTTATTGATTCCCCAAAACTAACAAGTGTTGTGAAATACTGCTGGGTGATTTTTAAGTTTTTAGAATTACTTTTTCCTTATAAAAAAAAAAATGTTCCTGATGAATTAATCATGTTTCTTGAGTGGCTCGGGAAAGGGAAATTTTCCTTTTAACCTAGTTGGTGATATGTTAGTCTCCCTTCCCAGGGCCTCTCCTGATTTCCCTGACTTGTCTGTGGATTGTGCTTTCAGTGTAGAAAACAGTGGTATTTAGAAGAGTGTGCTTCCCACCCAGAACTACTTGACTTTTGCTGCTGTTGCTGTAGTTGTGGAAATAAGTCCAAAGCAAGTATCTGTCCGCACACTTTGTGTACATGGTTACCTGGATGATAGTGAGTCAGATTGTTGAGAACTGCCCCTGGAACCCAAGGGAAACCTGAAGTGGGCAGAGCAGCGAGCACAGGTGTGGAAGGGCAGGTGGCTGCTGAGGAGAAGGTGGTTTGCAGGGGTAAGGGGAAGATGGCAGCTGTTGTCATCTCCAGGTAAGAAGAGAGCCTGAGCTAGACAGGGCCTGTGGAAATTGGAGAAATCTCTAGGAAATATTATTTTTTTAAGTGTCTCCTGCATGACCAGGCTCTTTACTTATGTTGTCATATTGTCTCTTGTTACCCTAAAAAAACCATGGTTACTATTATTATCCCAATTTTAAATTCATGAAAAAATGTTGAGTAACTTAGTAACACAAAGCAAGTCAAGTGGTAGAGCAGAATTCAAACCCAGGTCTGTTTGGCTCTAAATTTTATGTTTGTTTTTTCAGTGTTCTTGGGATATAAGTGATAAAGAAGAGCAAAATTCACACTTTGATTTATTTCCTATGCCCAAAGAACTAATTACGATAGAACAATGGCAGAAGCCTTGGGAAAGAATTTTAGGTATCACCTCAAAGTATGTAACTCAATGGCTTGAGTTGTGTTTATACTTAATAATTGTATAAGACATTATAACATTTATTGGATAATTACAATATGCCAGGCACTATTTTAGATCTATTGATGTATAAACTTATTTAATCTTTACAACAACTTTATAGTAGTTGTATTATTATTCCCATAGTACAGATGGAGAAACTGAAATGTAGAGAAGTTTAGTAATTGGCCTAAGGTCAGGCAGCCCTGGCTCAGACCCCAGAACCTGTTCTCCTAGCCACCTTGCTGTGCTGACTCCACGTGTAGTTTGTAAATTCGATCCGTGTTTATTGAGTGTCAATGTTGTGCAAGGCAGCATGAGAAACCGGAAGATGGACTAGACGTGGTCTCTGGCGTGGCAGTGGTGGAGACGTGCCCTAAGGACCTGGACACTGGCATCCAAGGGAACAGGAAGGGAGAAGAGTGAAATCACCCAGCAGAGCCTCCCCTCCCGGTGGAGCGGCAGAAGAGGGAAGGAGATAGATGGAACAGGGGTCTGAAAGAGAGCCCTGGTTTACTTCAGGGTGTGGTGAGCATGTTTGTGGGCAGTGAGAAAAGCAGCCAGTGGAGAAAAGATTGATGACTTTGAAATTTTAAAAAGGAAAGTTGTAGGTGTGGGGTGAAGGATCAGATCCCACAGGACAGTGGGAGGGGTGGGGTCCACACACCTGTAGCAGTTTGGCATTGTTTTTGAATTCCAAAAACAAATAGTGATTATGTTTGTGAACTGGCCTGTTTGCACATTCGATTGCATTGGGTTCAGAGGTTTCACTTTTTCTTGATTAAATAATGATTGAGGCTTTGATCGGACCACGTCAGTAGGATGTTGGTGAGCAGGAAGTCACAGATAAAACTACCCAGCAGAACAGAGGAGTTAGTTGGAGTTGTGATGCTGGAGTTTTGATGAGGAGCCTGGGAAGTAAAGACACAGAAAAGGAGGGCATAAGGGAGTTTTAAACTGGAGCCAAGGCAGTGAACACACAGGAGAAGAACACAGAAGAATAGAGACGGCTCCACAGACATGGCAGAGGCCCCGGGAAGAGAGAAAGTCTACAGCTGACCTTGTGGAGAGAAGCAAGTCTGAGCCCAGAGAACTCCAGCCCCAGGAAGAGAGACACAGCCTAGAGAGCCTGATGGCCTGCGGCTGATATTGGAAGAACCTGGGACCACAGAGCCTTAAGAGGAAGAGGAAGACTGAACATTGGCAGCCGTCTTGCTCCAACATGTGGAGCAGACTTTGGTGAAGGAAGTAACTTATGCTTTATGGCCTGTTAACTGTGGGCTTCTACTTCAAATAAATACCCTTTATAAAAGCCAATCGACTTCTGGTATTTTGCATCAGCACCCCTTTGGCTAACTAATACAACACCCTAGTGGGATTTAGCCTCAGGTTATGTCCTTAGAGGCAGCAGTGACAAGACAGGGTGGGTGATGAAGGATGTCCATGTCAGAGGTGCTCCGTCTCCTCAGTGAAGGAAAGGAGTTTGTGGATGTGAGAGTTGAAAGGGGGTTTGATTCAACAGCTGAGGGGAAATGGGTACATAGACCAGGAGACAACGAAAGTGACTGGTGGACGGCATCAAAGACAACTGAGGGAAGCAGGTGTAGCTCAGTGATTGAGTGGTTGAGTGCCTGCTTCCCATGCACAAGGTCCTGGGTTCAATCCCCAGTACCTCCTTAAAAAAAAAAAAGTGCAACCAAGAGTAAATAGCAGCAGCTTGTACCAGATCCAACTCCATGAAGTGCAAAACTATTTTGTTTTGCTTTGTTTTTTATTCCACCCCCCTTGCAGCTTTTTGCTTGCTGTCTGCTCTCTGTGTCCATTCGCTGTGTGTTCTTCTGTGTGTCTGTATATTATTTTTTATTTATTCTCCCCCTCCCTTGCAGCTTGCTTGTTGTTTGCTCTCTATGTCCATTCTCTGCACACTCTTCTGTGTTTTCACTTGTTTCCCTTTTTGTTGTGTCACCTCGCTGAGTCAGCTCCATCCGATGCACGCTCTTCTGCGTTACCTTGTTGAATCAGCTCTCCACAGCGCTTACGGGCCAGTGACTCTCCATGGCTTACAGGCCAGCCTGCCTTCACAAGGAGGCCCCGGGTCATGAACCCTCCCATGTGGTAGACGGGAACCCAACTGATTGAGCCACAACCGCTTCCCTTGTTTTGTTTTTAATCAAGAAAACCGTGGAATATAAACTTTACTTCAAGATAGAATATTATTTTTCATCTATCTTAATTTCCCTAAATTTCCAAGATTTATCTTATCTATACAATTCTAAATACTGTTAGCAAAAAATTTGCACCAGATTCTTGAGTTAAAACAAACAGTATTCCAAATATAGGGAAAGTAATAAAAATTTCATAAATGCCCCAGTTTTGAAACAGTTGATCTAATTGCTATTCTGAATTCAATTCTGCCTTGCTTTGCACAGCCAAATGGTTGACTGTAAATCAAACTCTATTTCCTGTCTTGTTTCTTCATTAACATTCCATCTTCAAACACACACATGCACACAAACACACACACATGCACAGAGGCCTTTTGCTTAGAGCAGTGCTTCTCAACTGAAGGTGATTTTGCCCTACAGGGGACATTTGGCAATGTCTAGAGACATTTTTGGCTATCACAAGTGGGGAGAACTACTGGCGTCCAATGGGTAGAATCTAGGGATGCTGCTAAACGTGTTACAGTGCACAGGACACCTCACCACAATAAGGAATTATATATCCCAAAATCTCAGTAGTGCAGAGTTGGAGAAACTCTGGCTTAGAAAATTTTTAATACTAAACTTAATTATACAGAAAACCACTTAAAGATGGGTAATGGAATGGTTGAAATTATAAATGAAACAGGGTTTGCCATAAGTTAGCGATAATTGCAGCTTGGTGGATACATGGTGTATTATTCTTCTAAAATTGTATATGTTTGAAATTTTCCATAAGAAAAAGACTTTTAATATAGATAAAAATATCACCTTCTTACTGATATAGATGAATTCAGAGAATGTGGCTTAAGTGTGTGGCTACTCTAGGCTTCCTGCTGAGCCCAAAATTTAGGCAGACTTGGGCCACCCAGTCACAGGAAAGTCCTGAACAATCATAAGTCTCTTGCTGCAACCAACCTGCTAGAACACTCACAGTGATATCAAGTCTCCCTTTGCCCCAGAAGGCCCGCTAAGCTCAGTCAGCCATCTTGCAAATGGGAACCGATGAATACCAGGGAGATGAGGCCAGGTTGGCAACCCAGCACAAATCCACTCTCATCTCTGGAAAAAGAACTCAAATGTGCTATAAGGGAAGGTGGGTTAAGGAGACCATTAATGTTATCTTTGTGCATTGTTGGTAGGAACTGGAAAATATTGATCAGAAGAAGACTCTGTTGTGTAAGAGGAAAAGTATAAGGTTAATTAGTAGAAATAACAGGATTAAATTAGCATTAAAATTAGCATTAAAAATGTGTACCATCAGAGAGATCTTGTGGAGAGACAGAAAAGAAGCCAGCAGAACTGTGGAATACTTTGCCATCTACTTAATCCAGAAGTGAGCTAAGAAAACAGGAGGAATGTGACCAAATAGAGTAGAAGGCCCAACTGAAGCTAGATTTTATTTTTATAATCTATGTTTGTCCTAGCAATGGGGTTTCCACCATATGGGGATAGAATTTAAATGAGACACACCACAATAATTAGTATGAGAGGTACAGATGGTCTAGTTGGCTCCATCTTGGAAAATGGTCTGAGAAGGAGTTGTGTGGGGTTTCAGCAGTGAACAAATAAAATGAAGTATTAAGGGGAAGAAATTGAGAAATTTACTAAATAGCTGACACTCTAAAGTGTTTCTGGGTGAGATCCTCATACTGATTTTGAGGTCGGTGCAGATCATAAATCATCTAGTGGCATGTCCATATTTGTCTCACCCATTCTACCTGATGGCTTTGCTGTGTGAAAGCAATATGAACTAGAAAAGAAGGAAGCCTCTTCTCCAGATAACCAGTGTATAAGCTTGGAGCAGAGACAACTTGTAGTAGGCTGCTACTCTGATATACCTGATTTACACCAGGATATTAGACCAGACCAGAAAGCAGGGTGTCAACAACTTAAAACAGGATGTCAACTACTTGGCCACAAACAGGGTGGAAGCTCATCTCCATGGGAACACAACACAATTTTCCATTCTGAGGTGGGCTCTCTGGGCTGGAAAGTAACCAAAACAGTTACTAACTTGTAGAATGACTCTCTGGGGTAAACACACTATTCCCATCTACATTTGGCTCTTTCTCTTCCTTGGTTTCAGGTATATGAAATAGTTGGACACGGTGCTGCCACCTTGCTGGCAGAAGTATTTCTGCCCATCCCTGAAACAACAGTTGTAACTGGAAGGACTCCCATTGAAGAAATTGAGTTTAGCAGCAACCAACATGTGACACTGGACCACGAGGGAGTTGGAAGTGGTATGGAAAGCTAATTGTGTTCAAAATATCAAATTTGAACATGTCTTTTTTCACTCCCTTCTCAAACAACCAGATAATTGTAAATTGCTATCAGAAATGCAGATTTTAAAAATGATGATATACAATTTTTTGCAAAGTCATTTTTAATATACTCTTGATGGCCATGTAAATTTGTATAACTATGCAAGTATATAGAAGTTGGGCAGTATGAATTAAAGACCTTTAAAAAAGCCTTTGACCCCTTAATTCTACATCCAACAAATCTTTTTTAAGAAAATAGTTTAAAATATGGACAAAACTTTGTATGAAAAATGTGCATTACAGTGTAATTTATAAGACTGAAAAGCTGGAAATAACCTAAACAACTAATAATGGGGATTATTAAATAATATTCTTTCTGTTATCTCCTCCTAAATTTTCATTAGATATATGATGGACCTTCTCACTCTGTCCTCTATTGCTTAGCCTTTCTTCAACTTACTTGACATCTTTTTCTATCACTGCTACATTCTGTGAAATTTCTTTAAATCTATCTTCCAAATCATGAATTTTCTCCTTGGCCATGTCTAATTGTTGAACCTCATCCATTAAGTTTCTAATTTCAATTATTGTATTTTTCATTTCAAGAAACTCTATTTAGTTTTTTTTTCAATCAGTCTAGTCTTGTCCTCTCCTCAGACTCTCAATCATTCAATCACTCATTCATTTATTTAAATGTATTAATTTTATATTCTGCATCTGATCATTCTAATATCTAGCTGTTTATTGGTCTTATATTGCTGCCTCTTGCCCATGGTGACTTATTTCCTTTGTGTCTGGTGATTATTGATTGTGAACTCATAGTTCTTGGAACTTTATCTGCAAGAATTCATCAAAGTCGAAGTACTATCACTAGTCTAAAAGTCAGAAGACCAGGGCTTTAGTTCCAGTTCTGATCCTCGCAAGCTTTATGGCCCTTGTAGTCATGTAACCAATTTGAATCTTATCTTCCTCATTCATAAAATGGATTCAGTAGTACCTCCTTTAATGCCTTAAAGGATTATTTTGAAGACCAAGATGAAAGTAGAGTTTTGAAAACACAAAGATGCTATTACAGTGTGTTTTAGTTTGCCAAAAGGCTGCCAATGCAAAATACCAGAAATGCGTTGCCTTTTACAAAGGATCTTTATTTGGGGTAAAAGCTTACCATTCTAAGGCCATGAGAAGACCAACTCAAGGCACCGTAAGAGGTGCTCTCTCACCATAGTCAGCTGCCACGTGTTGAAGCAAGATGGCGGGTGATCTCTGCCAGGTCTCTGCTTTCTCTTCCAGACTTTCTCTCCCAGGCTTACCTGCTCCATTTCCCAATTTCAGCTGAAAACTGGCTTAGGGCTTGTCTCTTTCCAGGCCTCCAATTACCAGTTTCACTGTTCCACTCTCTTTCCAAGTTCAACTGTAATATATCAGGCATATAGCAAGGCAGTTCTCCTTTTGAGCTGCTCCATGGGCCCAGCCTCTTGGGGACTTCATGCTTAAGCAATCCTCTCTCTCTCACATCGCAGAACCCAGTATGCCATCTCCCTTTTTCCTGTGTCTGTCCATGTGAGTCTATTACATCAGACCTAGCAAGGGGGCAGGGACTCAACCTGAGTCACCCTCCCTGATACAATACAATCAAAAGCCCTAAAGCAATCTTATCAAGTAATCTAACAAAAAGTCCTCTCAACTGAATTTAATATAATCAAAATATATCACACCCAGAGGAATAGTTTAGTTTACAATAATAATCTCTCTTTTTGGAGGATTCATACAATAATCTAAAACTGCCATATAGTGTAATAGTGATATTGTTTTGTTGTTAATAATGTTAACTGGAAATCCAGAGTGTAAGGTTGCCATATTTATATTTGAAAGTAAGTTGTTCCTTAGTTGGTTAAACATACTGCCCCAGGAAATTTTAATCATTAATTTCCAATCAGTGGAGGCCAATTCAGTGTGCTTTTACTGTAGCTGCAAGAGCTTAGTAATTGCTAGCATTTACTGAGTCTCATTATCTACCAGGCACTAAGTTCTTTGCAAGTATTAATTTATTTAACTTGCTATTCCTCACTCCAAGCACACTCCCTCCTGAGGCCAATTACTTTTTTTTTTTAAGGATTTATTTATTTATTTATTTCTCTCCACCCCCACACCCCAATTGTCTGTTCTCTGTGTCTATTTGCTGCGTGTTCTTCTTTGTCTGCTTCTGTTGTTGTCAGTGGCACAGGAATCTGTGTTTCTTTTTGTTGCATCATCTTGTGTCACCTCTCCATGTGGGCAGTGCCATTCCTGGGCAGTCTGAGCTTTCTTTTGCGCTGGGCAGCTCTCCTTACAGGGTGCACTCCTTGCACATGGGGCTCCCCTACCTGGGAACACTCCTGTGTGGTAGGGCACTCCTTGCACGCATCAGCACTGCGCAGGGGCCAGCTCCACACGGGTCAAGGAGGCCCGGGGTTTGAACCGTGGATCTTCCATGTGGTAGATGGACGCCCTAACCACTGGGCCAAGTCTGCCTCCCAGGTCAATTACCTTTGTTCCTCCTGTTAGGAATGCTCTTTCCTGAGACACATCTATATGCCTCACTTCCTCTCTTTATTCAGGCCATCATTCAAGAGTCACCTCTCATTGAGCCTTCCCTGGCCACCCTATCTAAAAGTCCATCTATTCTTCACTGCCCAACACAAGTTTTCTATACACCTCCTCTAGTTTATATGACTCCTTAGTACTTAGCACCCTCTAGCACTTATCTCTCGTTTTTTTTTATTTATTGCCTATCTCCTCCACTTGAATATAAATTCCATGGGAATGGGGCTTTGTTTCTTTCCTACTCTATCTCTGGTGCCTAAAATAGTGTCTGGCACATAGTAGGAGCTCAAATAAGTACGTGTTAAATGAATGAATGAGTCTTCACAACAATCCTTTGAAGGAGATACTATTATCCTTATTTTATACATAAAGAAACTAAGGCTCAGGGAAGGAAAGTAATTTGGTGACGGTCACACAGTTATTAAGTGGCAGAGTCAGAATATGCATGCAGAGAGTCCAGCTCCAGTGTGTATCCTTACAACCTCTACCCTCTGCTGACAGAGACAGAGCCAAGTGACTGACTCTTAGCACTGTCACTAAAGAAGTTCAGTGATGTTGCCACCCCCAACCCCTCCAAGTTCCATTTGCCTACTCTCTCCCTTCTTGCCAGGGCTGGCCTCACTCCTCTTTCTAAACAATGTCCTGTTTAATCTGGTATTTCCCTAGGAGTGCCCTTCTCATTTGAAGCTGATGGTAGCAATCAACAGATTCTAATGACCTCGGGGAAAGTGTCCAACAGTGTAGCATGGGCCATTGGAGAAAATGGGATTCCTTTAGTTCCTCCTTTGTCACAGCAGAATATTGGATTTCGGAGGTAATGTATGTCTAAAATAAAGTGATGAACAATGTAAGTATTAGCATTAAAGAGATCCAAAGGGATAAAAGCTTGCCATATCACATCTTTTCCTTCTATTTTCATGTGCTGGTAATTTTCATGTTTTTTATTATTCTTGAAGCCAAAATTAAAATATTTATAGCCTAAGAAAATAGTGGGTACCTCCTCATGTGTCAGATACTTGACCTCATTTGATGTTTATGATAGCTCGATGAAGTGTTCTTTACCCAGTTGTACAGATGGGGACGTGCATAGCAGTATGCATAACTGTCTAGATTTGTCCTCAGTAAAGGTTTGTTGCTAAACATGATTGCCATAGACTCTTCTAGTTACATGAAAGTCCCTTTTATTAGTCAGGGTTCTCTCGGGAAACAGAATCAACAAGAGATACCTGTTAATAGTATGTGATTTTATCAGAGTCTCTCACATGACCATGGGATGCACAAGTCCAGGTTCCACAGGCAGGCTGCAACCAGGGGCTCTGATGAAAGTCCAGTGAAGGTGCTTGATGAGTTCTGGGAGATACTGTCTGTCCAAAGATGAGCCAGGAAATTCTCACTCAATGCTGAAATCACTTCCCCTTTTAAGGCATTCGACTTATTGGATAAAGCATCATTCATTACTGATGGCAATCTTCCTGACTGATGTCATTATAACCAACTATCTAGGATTTACCACTGCAGTAAAGTCAATGGTGACTAAAGTCCATAAATGCCCTTGTATTACAGTTAGCCCAGTGCTTGCTTGACCAAACAACTGGGCACAATTACCTGGCCGAGTTAACACAATAGCCTAACCATCACACCCCTATTCTCTGCTTCCCTTGCCTGACTGAAAGATCCAAAGGCATCTTCTCAACAGAAGAAGGGACGCTTGGCTCACCAATTTCTCCCAAGGGTGCCCCTCTTTGGTTGGTGCCAGTCCAGGCAGCCCGGCTTATGGGAGCCATGGGCCTGGGTTCAAGTCTTGGCTCTGCCATTCCTTTATTGACTTGTCAATAATTCATCATTTTAACCCTCTAGGGTTCAGTCGCGTCATCAATAAAATAGATTTATCCTGATCATCAAGAAGACACTTACCAAGTCACAGTCTGGAAAAGCAAAAGATGGGCTTGTTTTGCTCCTGCTATGTACCCTCCATCCCTGTAGCAAATGCCTGCATCCACGTGATCAGAACGACACGGAGATGCGGCTCTGTGGTTAATTCAGGAGATTGGCAGCCATTTCCAGTGGAAGCTTACTTATGCCTTTGAGTTTAAGCTCTTTGCATTCATTTCATTTCACTTGAGTTTAGTGAAAATCCCCCCCGGAAATTTTCTGGGGATTGAAGTTTCCAGATCCTCAGGAGGGAGGTGAAACACAGTGTAAGTGACAAGATATGGACGACTGTTAATAAAGCCCCAATTCAAATTGCGACGTCCCTGGCAACCAGTGAATTCAATTCTGTCCCAAATTCGTGCTGTTTATTTGATTCTCAGCTGCATGTGGTCCCCAGCCGCCTGGGATGTGAGGCTCTAGGGGCGTCCTGTGCCAGTCGCAAAAGCTCCATTGACTGAGGTCAGGGGTTGGCGGGGCCTTATGCACAGGGCAGAGCTGAAGGAATGGGCCACACTTGCGTTCCTTCCACTCGTGCTTCTTTGTTTTCCTTTTGATAGAGTTGATAGCAATCGTCAAGTAGAGGAAAGTGGCCAAAGCCCTTCCTTATGATAACATTTTCTTTCAAGGAGTGTAATAGCCTCCTTAAGCAGCGCTGCCCTTGGGATTCTTGGTTCTGATGAAAACAGCTCAGTGGCAAAGTTGGTCTCACGGCATCAACCTTTTTTCCAGTGCTTTGAAGAGAGCAGATGCCATCTCATCCGTTGGCACCTCAGGATTGACAGACATGAAAAAGTTGGCCAAGTGGGCAGCAGAGTCCAAGCTCGACCCCAACGATCCCAACAATGCCCCTTTGATGCAGCTAATCTCGGTAATGCGGCGTGGGTCCCATGCACACACGCGACTTCCAGGCTTGGTGTGATAGCCATGGAAGTGGCTTGGCCCCTTACACCCGTTAGCTTTTGTACTATGTTCTCCTCTGCAACAGGGTTTAAGAGCAGGAGTTCTGGATTGAAGCGCGACCACTTACCTGGCTGTGTGACCAAGGCAAGGCCTCAAGGCCTCTGAGCCGCAATGCTGCCCTCAGGTATTGTTAGGAGGCAAGGAGCTAACGTGTGTAAAGACTTAGCTGGGCACACAGGACGTGTGCAATAAGTATTAGCTATTATGATTGTCGTTGTTGCTCTCACCTTTCATCTCTGTTAAGACCCCTGCAAGATAGCCTTTATTCTCTCCACTTAATGGAAAGGACTGTGTTCAGAGACTTAGAGTCATTCACCCAAGGTCACACAGCTAGGAAGGACTCCATCCAAGCTGAAGTGATTTCAGAGCCCAGACTCTTTCCATTACACCTTAAAAAACGGATAAGGACAGTTTAAGAAATGCTTGTTTATTTTGTTTCTTGTTTGATGATTAATTAAGTTATTATTTTGGTTTCATTTGAGTATTTACCATATAAATTGTTTGTATCAACCATAACATTCAAAATTTTTGCTTCAGTGAACTTCTAAATAAAATGGAACATGAGTTAGTAAATGATTTTTCTTCATATCAAACTCAATTGGTTTTGCTGCCATGTTCATCATTCCCATTAAAAAAACCATAATAAACAAATAGACGATCCAGTGAGTGACCACAGCAACATATTCTATAATTTTATGAGTGTGAGCTCATTAGTAGGATAATTTTAACCAGTTTGAAAATTTTTGTTTCTCTTTCAGTCTTTCAAAGATAAGTCCCCAAATACGCTTTGGTTTATTCTGATTCTTCATAAACTCTCCTTCCATAACATTAACTTCTTAATGTGGGTACTAGAAACATTAAAAAGAATAAGCCATCTTACCAAAGGGTAGTTTATTCCATGTAAAGTTTTCAAGACACTTTTCAATTTTTATCAGTAAATCGGCATTAACATAGCACACTGTTTTAGTCAGGGTTCTCCAGAAAAACAGAACTGGCAGAACCTATAATAAATTAGGGCATTTATTATAAGAATTGGCTCACACGACCATGGGGATTGGCAAGTCCAAATCCCATAGGGCATAGGGCAGACCACAAGCTGGAAACTCAACTGTGATGCTGAATTCCCCAGGAGAAGCCACACGTTGGCAACTCTCCTGAAGGCGATGCTGAGCTCCCCAGGAGCAGGCTGAAGTAGAAATAGAAATTCTTTCTAAATAATGAAATCCTCAGTTCTCCCTTTAGGCCTTCACCGACTGGATGAGGAGATTCCTCATTGCTGAAGGCCATCCCCTTGGTTGACTGTAGATGTCATCAGCCATAGATGCAATTGGCTAATGATCTAAATCTACCTAGGAAATACTCTCCCCATAATAATCAGGCCGGGGCTCGCTTGATCAAACCACTGGACACCAATACCTAGCCAAGTTGACGCATGGAATTTACCATCCCACACACATCACATTCGTTGTTTTTTTCTTTCTTTTTGCCTTCCCATAGAAGAACGAAACATAGGGATTGCTTTCCTCACTTCTGTCTCTTTTTATGAGCAGGATTTTCACAGCAAAGACCTTCTTTCCCCAGATAATCTTTCCCCACTGGCTTTTCCCCTGCCTAGAAGGAGATCACAGTTGGCAAAGCATCAAACAAGGCAGGCAGACACCTGAGTAGAGTGCAGCCCACACCTGCTCAGCTTCCCAGTGGCGTCCTAAGCTCTCTTTTCCCTGTCAGTGTACACTGGAGATTGGCTGGCCCTGACCACATCTGACTCTGTTTCCCCAGTGACCAAGACCACCAGGAGACATTGAGACAGGAGAGCAGGGAAGCTCCTCAGCTGATTTTATGGCTTTTATCTACATTTCTGTGCTTAAATATATTTGAACAGTCATACATATTAGTATATTAGATTTATTATTTAGTACTATATTAGATTTTCTATACCCAGTGTGTAAGAGTAATCTCATTCCCTGTAAGCACCTAGTAATACACTGGGGTCTGGCATAAAAATCTCATTTTTCAGTCTGTATATTTGCCTAATAGCACCTATTAGGAAATTATGCTTACCAAAAACATATCTTGTAATTTTTATTTTTTTGGAAAAATGATTGTGGTACTTTTTATAGCTACTGAATGGATATAATAGTATCTGCCTACTATCATATCTTAAATGTATTTTGCCTTTAAATGAAATGCAGGATGTGTCAAGGACCTCAATCTAAAACTGTTAAGTTTCCATTCACCGAAGTCCAGTGCCAGGTTTCTTTGGATGAAATCTGCTTGTCATCTAGAGCTTTGTATTCTCTGTTTTTTATAGATTGCTACCAGTGGTGAATCCTATGTCCCTGATTTCTTTCGACTGGAACAGTTGCAACAGGAATTTAATTTTGTTTCAGATGAGGAGCTAAATAGATCCAAACGATTCAGACTTCTTCATCTTAGGAGCCAAGAGGTACCAGAATTCCGAAATTATAAGCAAATTCCACTATATGACCGAGAAATTAAGGAAAAGGTATTTCAGGTAAGAAATTACCCTCGAGGGGTTAATAAAATAATAAAATATACTCTGTGTCATTTGGTATACTATTTTTTATATATGTGTGTATGTATATTATGTATGTTATTCTTATGTTCTCAGTAAGAATATTGGTTTCTCTTTTATACATTATCTTTCCCTTACTCTTTTGGAAGAATCCAATGTTTCAATAATTTCCTAGTTTCAATATAAAGACATATAAACTAAGAAAAACTAAAATTGTAAGGTTGAAAAATATCTTGAGTGTTAATATCGCTGATTATCCTGCCTAATCAGGAATTCAGTTCTGTTTTAGGACATTAGTGTTTACTAAGCCCCATGCACAAGGCACAGTGCCAAGCACTGCCGGGAAAGCTGGGTGGGTGGGATCTGAGAAGCCTGGGGGAGGGTTGGGCCGGAAGGAAGGGGGAAACAGGGCTGGCATCCTAGACAAGGATGGTGGGATAAACAAAGACTTGGAGGAGGGCAGATCGTGGGGGGGCTGGGGAAAGGGGCACAGGGGCCCTTGAGGAGTTGTAAGCAATAAGCCCTGTATGGGGGGGGCAGGCCAGTGAAAAGCAGACAGAGAAGTTTGCATTTAATCAGGTAGGTGGAGAGCCATTGGATTTCTCATGGAGAAACTATGCCTGCAGAGTACTTTTTGATTATTTGAATTTTCTTTGTATCCGCTTGGGCTCTTGTTTCTAAGTGGCAAACCCCCATTTTACCTACCTCAGGCACCCAGGGGAATTCCTTAAATAATGAACCCTCAAATATATAAAGAAGAGTGAGTGGCAGGAATGCACCTGTGCCTCAAGGACACCAAGATGGCAGGACCCGGATGTGGCCATGACCCTGTCCATCCTTCTGGCCTTTTCTTGCTATGCTGGCCTCCTTCTCCCCCACTGCAATCGGGCTTTCTCTGCATGACCACATTGTCAGCATCATCCAGTGTCCACATCTACCAGCTTCAGCAGCAAAGACAGAGGTTTCCTCTTGTCCCAAGTTCAGAAATCTAAGGGAACAGCTCTGAGTTGCTCAGCCTGGGCTAAAGGATAACATGGCAGCTCCCTGAACAGAGGAGGGAAGTGCAAGGGCCTAAGCAGACAAAGCCAAAAGTCTCCACTGCCCTATTCTAAGTGGGAGACCTATGTCAGCTGCAGCCAGGGCCTATGTGATATGGGTAATGTTTCCACAGGAGGTGTTAACTATTTTTACAATTGCTTTACTTAAAAATAGAAAAGGCCATGGGGGTGAATGTAGCTCCATGGTCCATCACCTGCTTCCCATGTACAAGTTCCCAGGTTCAATTCCCAATACCTTCTGGGAAAAAAAAATACAGAAGCAAAACTAGAGAAGGCAAAACTGAAGCAGGGAGTTAGGCTGAGTTGCTTGGATGGGCTTAACATCTCTGTTAGCTTCTGCGGCCTCTCTTTCATTTTGCGTGAACATTTTACTCTGAAACTACAGTATTCTTCTGCCACTAATAAGGCCGTTCGGCCAACTGATTCATAATCCTGGCTACTGCATCCAGTATCGATTCTGAACCAAACATTAGGAGAAAGGTGGAAGAAATGTAATTTACGACTTAAACCACATGTGAAAAATGATTCTCTAATGTCAAGAAGGGCATTGGAGAGTACTTTAAAATTATGAAAGTGTGACTTTTCATTTTAGGACTACGAGAAACGGTTACGAGACAGAAATGTAATTGAAACCAAGGACCACATAGATACCCATAGGGCCATAGTGGCCAAGTACCTCCAACAGGTAAGAAAACTTGAAAACTTTCCTCACAAGGGGGAAAGCCAGCATCCCCAAATGGGAGGCTTTTGTAAGTGTCTTCTGATCCTGTGTAAGTCACTGGACTTCCTGGATCTCACAATTACAAATATGTGCATGATTACCATCTGCCTTCACCTTGTAAATACATAAAACCACTAGATGTGTCCCAAATTATCGCATTATTATCATGGATTACCTAAAGTGGGATATGATTACAAGCAACTCAATTACTAAGTCATGTTCTTTCTAATTCTTAAATGTTTGCATCATATTGCTTTTGTAATTGGGGTGGGGGGAACGGGGAATGTGCTTTAAGCCACATGGCTGCCCTTATGCACTAGAAAACTACAAATTAAAATTGAAATACCCTTTTGTCAGTGCTTCTTTTCTTCTTTTTTTCTTCCTTCATTTAATAAACTTAACTTGTAAAATGTATTACAATAATTATAATATGTTTCCCACCCAGTTGCTCTACCCTGTAGCTCAGGTATAAAACAATAAATTCATTTATGACATTTAAGAAGTTCTCTACTTAAAGGATTAATTAGAAAGTGAATTGGTAAACAGGGGAAGAGCTTGAGAATTAGTTCTTGATTGTGTATGCTTTAAGACTGGTCCTATTTTTTATAACTGTTCATTCACTCATTCAGCAACATTTCAGTGTCTTACATGCCAGGCGTTTTTCTAGATCCTGAGAATATAGCAGTGAACAAAACAGAAAAGCCTCTGCCTTTAGGGAGTTTACAGTCCCATGAGGAAATCTAGAGAAGGAGGTGATTGTTCAGTAGCAGATGTTAAGTGCTGTGGAGAAACAGAGCTGGGGAAAGGGCGTGGGGAGCACGGAGCTGCTGTCGCTTCGCAGAGGAGTATTGCAGCAGAGGCGTGGAGGAGCTCAGGAGCGGGCTGTGAGCTTCCATAAGAAGATTTACCGTGAAACTGATTTCTTTCCCCAGGTTAGAGAAGCTGTGATAAATCGTTTCCTAATTGCAAAGCACCATTTTCTTCTTTCTGACTTGATCGTAGAAGAAGAAGTTCCCAATATCAGGTAAAAACGTTCAAACAAACCCATTCTTCTTATTATTATTTCTCATAGAAAATTATTTTTATTATATCAAAGATGTCCTATAAAATAAGATGTTTATCATCGTGTGGGAGGCAGCTGAGCCCTGACTAGTCCTGGCAACCTGGTCTCCCTGGTCAGTGCTGACTAATGGCATTAGTGGAGGGGTTTCTGTTAGAACAAGCCAGGCTAGGGCTGCTCCCATCTCATTCCAGGAGACCCCAGCTCCCCTCCCACTGCCACCACATCAACTTCACCCGCCTCAGCCATTTTCTCATCCAGCCAGACTGCTTCACAGTGTAAGTTGGAGGGCATTTCCTTCCTGCTCAGGAGCTCCCAGGGCCAGCCCTCTGCTGCCTCGCCCCTCGCCTGGCAGTGGAGGTGGCTGAGAAGCTAGCCCAGGGAGCTTCCGGGTCAGGAGAAAAGCCTGGTCCCCACATCACCCCTGGTGCCATGCTTGGCGCAGGAGAAAGGCAGCAGGGAATGTAGAATAACCCTCACATTGCCTCGACTAGATATAGGTGCATAAAAGATAAAGGATAACCCCCTAAATGGCTGCCCTTCTGCCGTCCAGTAACTTTACGACCTTGTCCGTCATTCAATGTCTCCGTCTCTGGTGCATCTATTTCTCCTTTTGAAATACCATCAAGTTGAAAGAGAGACAAAAAGCTGTGATATCCATAGCAGTCCCGTTTCCTTGACTTTGTCTCTATCCATGTACCAAAGGGAGGCTGCACCCCATGAATTCATACAAACTCCTTGTCTTTTCCCCAAGGCCAGACTTTTAGGCATTGCATGTTTTTTCAATCATGAAAATGACACTTAGAATAGATGATGACTTTTCATGCTGTTTTTCCTTTCCTTTCCTTTTTTTTCTTTCTTTTCTTCTGCTTTACTTTCTGCATTAAGTTCTGAAGGCTCAGGGTATGTTCTTTCTTCTTTTGATTCTCGTTTGTTCTGGGCTTTAATATATTTCTGTGTCTTCTGCTCCCAACAACCATGGTGTCCCCATGCTAAACACTATGGGGCAGCAAAGCCCCAGAAGGGGCCACCTCCGGGGGAAGAAGGGAGAGTGATGAAGGGAAGGGACTTGTCATGTTAGGACCCTCTCAGGCCCCCCAGTGTGGGGTGGGTCAGTGTCCTGGCAGGGTGATTGAGAACTTGGGCTCTGAAGTCAGAGTGACCTGAGTTTGAACCCCAACTCACCTGCCTACTTCCCAGCAGCCCTCAGCAAGTCTTAGCATCTCAGAACCTCCAGTTTCTTCATCTGAAAAATGGAGTTAACATTATACCTGCCGCATCGCTGTAAGCATTAGAGTCTTCCGTGTTTAGCAACCTTTTGTAAAAAGGTGTGCCTTTTACAAAATGGTAGCTATAATTGTGCTCTGTGGGCACAGGACCTGGAGTCAAACCGGGACTACAGCTCTGGGAAGCCCCACTGGAGGTGCCCAAGACAGAAGCTGCGTGGCGTGGTCCCCTCAGCTGGGACGAGCCTCCCAGGAAGAGGGGCTCCTGCCAGCTGACCCCTTAGCCTGCTCCCATGCTCAGCAGGTGCAGCCGGCTTTCTCCTTGGCTGTTTGGCTGAGTCACTAATGTCAGCTTGCAGATACGAAGTCTGCATTTCTGTTTAGTCTCTGGGCAACAATTTAATTATTTGCTCCGTGGACCTTTCTCCCATAATTCCCTGGCTCCGTCACGTTCACGTCCAGTAAGCTTGTCCTGAATGTCAGCTCGCCATCCTCCTGCTCCCCGTCCCCATCCCTGCCCCTGCCTCCACCTCTTCCTCCTCCTCCAGCATCACCACCTGCATCGTAGTCATGGTTGTCTGAATAGCTGCTGTCTTTAGGGCATCTCCAAAGGGAAAGGTCAGTGCAGATCCTTTGCACTCCTCTCAACAACCCCACGAGGTAGGTATGCTTATCCCCATTTTACAGATGATGAAACAGAGACTTAAAGCGGTGAAATAATTTGCCCAGGGGCCCCAAAGCATAGAGCCAGGGTTCACATCCAGGTTTGTCTCACTCCAGAGGGGACATCCCAGGACTGCCCCAGAAAGCTACACGCGTCAGCTCTCACGGGAACAGGGCAGGCTGGCTCGGGGGAGGAGGCACCCCTGCAGGCTGATGTGGCCGAGCCTCTTGGAATGGGGGGCGGGGGACAGAGGGGTCCCTGGCCCGGAAAGGTGAGAGTCTGCCCAGACGGGGGAGATGAGGAGGAAGGTGGAGGGACGCATGCCTCCTGCAGGGAACGGCATGAGCAAAAGCAGAGGGTGAGGGTGCAGGGCACGTTTGGGGACAGGTGGACAAGCAAGGAGAGAGCAAAGCAGGAAAGGCAGGCCACGGTCAGAAGGCGGCTTCTTTCCTTCTGAACAGTAGCAGTGACCTGAACAGGTACCCATCCAGGTCTCCAGGCCCCTGTGAGGGACCTTGGGGCCCTGTTTGGGAAGCCATCCCACAGCTTTCTAGCCCTTTCTTTGCCCTCCGAGTCTGAACCCTGTTCTGTAATCATCAGCATTTTGGGCCTCAGCCTTTTCAAGCTGGCGGAACAAAAGCGACCCCTGCGGCCGAGAAGAAAAGGACGGAAGAAGGTGACAGCCCAAAACCTGACGGACGGAGACATCAAGCTGCTGGTGAACGTTATCCGGGCCTATGACATTCCGGTGAGGAAGCCCACAGCAAGGTGAGAGCCCTCCGAGCAGCCCCGGGAGGGGAGCGCCCGCTCTCCTGCCTTACGGCATGCTCCTGTCCCCTTTTATTTATTTATTTTTTTCCTTCTTTATTATTATTTTTTTAATGTTACATTCAAAATATACGAGGTCCCTATATATCCCCCACCTCCCTCACCCCAGTCCTCCCACATCAACCACCTCTTCCATCATCATGGCACATTCATTGTATTTGGTGACTACATTTTGGAGCACTGCTGCACCCCATGGACAATGGTTTACATTGTAGTTCACACTCTTCCCCAGTCCACCCGTGGGCCATGGCAGGGCATACAATGGACAGCATCTGTCCCTGCAGCACCACCCAGGACAGCAACTAGTCCTGCTTCCTGTTAGCATAGCTGCGAATCCCGGGGCCCTGGGGCTCTAGCTGAAGGTGCGTCTTCATCAGGGCCCTGGCTTGATGAGCCGAGGCCCAGGCAACGGAATCGATCCGGTCCATGTTAAATGAAACGGATGGTCGTTGGGACTATCTCCTAAGAAGTCAAGGACAGGAGGTTCCACCGAAGCACATGAGCCTGCGGAGATTGAGGTGCCTCTGCTGGGGCCCCGTGGTCTCGCTCACCTGCTTCCCTCTCCAGGTTCTCTTCGTTCTTCTCCACGCAGTGGAAGGGACCGGTCCAGCCATGGTGTGTGGGCCTCTGAGGAGGGACGCCAACTGCCCTGACTCGGGCAGGTGTGGAGGAGAGGTAGCATGGCGGGGCCAGCCTGAAGGCAGGAACAGACTTGGAAAAGCGGGTGTGAGCTGGGAAGACCCCCAAAATGTGGTGTTCAGAGAAACGAGTTACCACTACGGTCACTGCCCTGGCGCAATGGGGGCCTTCCACTGAGTGGGGCGAGTCGGGGTTTCTCATTCCCTTAGGGAACGGAGCTGAAAGGCCCAGGAATTGAAACTTCTTTTTGCTGCTGTCCTTGCCAGTGAATTGGAGGAAACTTATTTATTGGGCAGCCTCCATGTTCCAGGCCCTTTTACATATAGTGTTTCATTTAACTCTCACTGCTCTTACTCTCTCCACTTTACAGGGGAAAGGCAAGTAAAGAGAGAGTATAAAGAGGCTCACGCAAGGGCGTTCAGAGCTAATTACACAGAAAGGCCCTTCCAGCCTTTGGCTTCTTTCCTCCGAGGTCTTACCCTTTTTTTGCTCCCTCCGTTTACCCATTATTTCTTTTCTGACTAATTCTTTCCTCTGTTACAGAATGTCTGAGTGTCACAACTCTTTCCAGTGCTTCGCTATTTGGAAACGTCCTTTTAAGCCCTGGCACTGGGCCATGGCACTGTTGACTTGATTCCATAGTTCAGCCCTTTGATTTCATCAAAGCTCAATTGTGACATGAAAAGCTGTTTTTTAAAAATGAATGTTTTGGTGTGTCTTTTATTCTTGGCCTTTATAAAGTATTTTTAGGTGTTAGACCATTTCATTCAAGTAATTTTAAGGAAACATAGTTGATCCTTTATGTAACACATTTCAGTGTAGGCTCATCAAGACAGCGCAAATATCAGCTCTTCCATGACCCTGCCCACTTTCCGCTCCTGCATGCAACCAAACAGGATTTGTCACCTTCCCGTCTCCAGCTCCTACAGCCGTGCCCATCCCCTATTCTAACATGTATCCCACTGTACTGTGATTATTTGTTTTCATGTCTGCCTTCCGGGCTAGTCTAAGCTGAAACACTGTCTTACTCATCTCTGCAGCCTCAGGGTCTAACACAGGGCCTAAACTATGGTTGCTACATAACAAATGTTTAAGAATATAATTAATGATTTTCCAAAGAACAAAGGATTTTCTCTGGCAACTGTTGTGTTAAACGTTCCACTTGCATTGTCAAAGTTTGTCTGAAACCTTAGGTGTGAAGAAGTGAGAGAGTCTGGTAGAAAAGCATCATTTCTTCTTTACCCAGTAATGAACGTAAAATTCTTGGCAGACCATGAGGTTCAGTACAAATATGCCAGCGGGTTCTTAGGATGAGAGGCTCTCTGGAGATGCCCTTTATTAATTCCTTTAATAAGAGCAGCTCAGAAGGGAGAAGAGGATAAGACCCACTGATCCTAACCCACGCTAGCCATGCCTGAGCCTCCCTTTGCCAGCGAGGCTGGGCAGACCCAGAGAGAGCTGCTTCGCCTGGGGTATGTAACTCGAGTTCCAGGGAGAGTCCAGGCTCAAAGGAAATATGGCGGGAGGGGACCACAGCTGGATGGAGATGGGGCAGCCAGGTCAGGAACTCTGCCACTTTGGATTGAGGGTCTCATTTTATGGGAGTAAAGGAGGTTCCTCATTCAGGGACTCCCCAGGAGGGTTGAGGAGAGAAGGGAACCTTTTCCTCTATTCTCAGTCACAAGAGACCTGGGGATAAAAGATGGGGAGGCTCTAGTAACTGCCACCTGACAGGGGGAACCAGACCAGACTAAAAGGCTTCCGAAGTGTCAGCAAGCTTAGGGAAGGGATCTGTCACCACAGGCATCAGGGGTCATCCTTCTTTGGAGAAGCCATCTTCTCAGGAAGTAATGAGACTTTCCCTGTCATTTGTTCCTTTCATCCATTTTCCCTTCTAGCAAATTCCAGCAGTCGTCGAGGTCATCAAGGACGTTCAGTGAAAAGCATGCTGCTTCCACAGCCACACACAGCCCGACCCACGGCACTGACCACCCCCTCAGCCAGGTGAGATCCCCAAAGGCTGAACTGCACTTCAAATCTTGCCCCTTAGGTTTTTAAGAATTACCTATAAACTTCTTAGTCTATTTTCCGCTATCTTCATTGGAAATGTATTCTACCTCTGCTAAAGAACAAAACAGTTCAGGTGTGACAGGCTCTTACGGTTGGCTCTTGATTTTAAGGTTTTAGTACGTCCTTTTGTAGAAGTTTCTTTTCAACGAACTATTTGCCACACCACTACTGCTGAAGGACCAAATCCCAGCTGGAATGAAGAACTTGAACTTCCCTTTAGGTAAGCATATTTTCCTCTTTAAAGAACTAAAGGTAGTTTTAAACAATTGTGAAGGAAACGGAGGCTCAAAGAGAAGTGGCTAAGGCAAAAGGTTTTATAGCAAGTGATCCGGAATGAGAATCAGGTGTGTGTCCTGATGAGGCGTCCTGATGCCAAGCCCCATATTTTTCCTCTTCTGTCACAGCTGACTCCATTCAAGAACAAAAGTAGGAAAATGTCCAAATTTTGAAACTTGGGTCCCTTGATGGGACACCCCACTCCTCTCCAGGTTCTGGTTTCTTAAGAGCGCAAAGTTTCTCAGCCTCTCAACCCTGCTGCCCCTACACTACTGTTCCTTTGTTCATCTCCACTCCTCTGGAAGCTTTGAAGCTCCTAGTTTCCATAAATCATACTTTCTCCCTCCCCAGAAACACACACGCATTTGAACATTGAAGTCAAAGGATTTCAGATGTTTAAAAAGCTCATATTCCAGAGCTGGAAGAAAGGTTAGAAATTATCTAGTCTAACCCTCCACTTACATAGAAATAAAACCCAAGGAGTGAAGGTGACCTGCTCAAGGCCACAGAGCAAATGAGAGACAGGGCAAGGAACAGAACTAGTTAAATCAGAAGAGGCGGCAGATACAACTGTAAGACATAAGCAAAGTAAATGATTCTTTTGAGAGAAGCTTTAGGCAAATGTTCAACAAAAGGCCTGCAGTACCTGAGGTAGTATCTCTAGCCATGCCAGAAGAAGCATGCTTGGGCCAGGCATGGCTGGACTAGGATGGGTTATGGTGTAGGAGAGGAACCTCACCCCTTGATTACTTTACTTTTAGACAGGGAAAGTACGTGGGAGATGTGGGTCATTTGACCAGCACATAGTAGGAGGCTTCTGACTGGAAAGTGGTCTTGCTGGAGAAGCACCTTCTGGAGCCCAGTTGCTTAGGAAGTCTGCAGCGAGCACCAGCGTCAGCGGGAGGCCTGGCAGCCCACCCCCTGGGCCAGCACAAGCAACCCTGGCGCGTGGCTCCTTGCAGAGCTTACCAAGGGGGTGGGGGGTGAGAGACCCTCAGGACGTGCCAGGAGACAGAGGGTTTGTCTCTCTTCACAGAACCTCGGTTTAGTGTTCTTTCCTTTTGAGGGTAGGTATTGTGGTAAAGTATTCCTGTACAAGATAAATTCTCGAAATGCAAGTCCTTGCTCATTTGGGGGCGTTTTTTTTACTTTGGGCATTTGAGTGCTCCTGACTTCTATTTTACCCATTTTCGTGGTAACCAGTGACGTGTAATTTTACAGAGCCCCCAATGGGGATTACAGCACAGCCAGTTTGCAGTCGGTGAGAGACGATGTGTTCATTAACATTTTTGATGAAGTGCTATATGATGTCTTAGAGGTGAGTTCATAGCTTTAAGGAATACATCTGTGGTCATTTCCATGTCCTCTTTCCACTAAATAAATCCCAAACACATTTTCCGTCTTTCTTATGTTTGAAATCAGACAGAGAGGAGGGGGAGAGAGCTAGCTTCCTTCTTTTTTTTTGAGTGTGCTATGTACCAGTCATTGTACCAGGTGCTTAGCTTTACATTCATTGTCTTACTCAGTTCTAAAGTGGTCTTATGACAGATCACTAAATCACCAATTAATTGATGAGGACACTGAGGTTCAGAGAGGTTAAATGACTTTCTTAGAGTCACAAAGCTATTCAGTGATTGAAGCAGAATCTGCGCTTAGGTCTGTCTAATCTATCTACGCGTGCTTTCAGCTAAAATCCTGCTGCTTCCCTGCTGCTGAATTAATTAAAGGATGTCCAGAGTTCTTAAAAATGACTACTTCCCACCTGTTCTTAGGATGACCGTGAAAGAGGAAGTGGAATCCATACCCGGATCGAGAGACACTGGTTGGGATGTGTGAAAATTCCGTTTAGCACGATATATTTCCAAGCTAGGGTAAGCATAGAGTCAGAATTTCATGAGATTGGGTACTGCTCCATCCGTCTCTCCTGTGACAGCTTTCTCTGTGGGAATATAACCTAAACATTGAGAGAATATTTGTGCAAAACCCTTGGAAAGATAAAAACAGTACATAAAGACAATGATCTTCAGTCTTGTTTGCATGACATAAAACATTCCTCTTCCTTATAGTTAGTAAATAATGTATGCTTCTTATAATCTGGAAAAATTTTTAACATGTAAATCAACGTGAAGAAAATGATGGGACAAAGTGGAAGCTTGTAAAAACAGCAAAAGTGGAGTAGATAGATGCCTGCAAGTAATTGGAAGAAAATATCACCCATTCAATCAAGTGCATTCTATTAATATTTCTGCCAGTCCTTGCTATTTAAAATATGAAAAATGGTTTGTAGACATATGCTCCATAAAGCCACCCTTCTTCAGAGTTAGTGACTTTGTTTAAGGGGCTCCATTTGGGTTAACAATCCTTGAACGATTTAGTCACTCTAATCTTGAACAGTTAGGGACTCTGGGATCACTTCAACATGCCAGGATTAAATCCTTGGCAACAGGAAGCATTGAGCCAGAAGATTGTAACTCATGTCACACAGCTACAGAAGAAGCTATTGCACGCCACAGGTGATGGCCACACAGAGCAAACACTGCCAGGGCCTCAGTCTCAAGCAAGACCAAGACCACTGAAAACTCAAGTCTGAGAGGTTTGGACTGTTTGGAATCTCAAGGATGAACTGGAATTGCAATCCACCCTGAGCAAAAGGGACAGTCTACAGGTGATGCTGCAAAGATGTGCTTGCTAAAAGAATTTACATTCCCATCTTTGAATAAATTTTAAATGAAAATAGACTTCAGGAGCACATCATTTTGCATGCCAAAATGCCCGTGAAACTTAGCAGTGCTGATTTTCCATTCGGAACGATTTTCAGAGGTCACTGCTCCACCCCTTCTTGGTAAAGGAATACCCTTTACTGTATCTTGGTACATGCTCTGGAATGTCCAGTGCCTCTGGAAACAAATAACTCACTAGTTTATGAGGCAGTGTCTCTGTTTTCCGATAGCTCTGGCATAAATTTCTTCCGTGAACTATGCCGTAATCTAGGCACTTCCCTACAACTTCTATTCTTAGGTCCTGGTTCAGTTCTCTGGAGCTACACTTAACAAGTAGAATCCTTATTAAGTAACTGAAATAATGGTAATAAGAATATTTATTGGGCATATATTATATACCATTACTAGGTACTTTTTTGCCATATCACCTCATTTAAGCCCAACCACCAGTAGCCATTATTATCCCCATTTTATATGTGAAGAAGCTTAGAGAGGTTAAGTAACTTACCTAAATCACAAAGTGTACAGCAGAATTGGGTTTCAGCTAATCTCTGGGAAGGGTAAAAGGCTTTTTTCCAGGAGGTGCTGGGGATTGAACCCAGGACCTCATACATGGAAAGCAGGTGCTCAACCACTTGAGCTACATTCACTCCCCTATTTATTTTTTGTTTGTGCATTTCAATATTGCTTTTGAGAATTGTTTTATTACGTTTGCCATTTTAAAAGTTTTGTCCGACTCCGAAGCCCATGCTCTTAAATGTCCCCCCTGGGAACATTTGGCAATGTCTGGAGGCATTTTTGGTTGTCACAAGTGGAATGAGGGTGCTACTGTCATCTGGTGTGCAGAGGCCAGGGAGGCTGCTAAGTGGGCTACAATGCATGGGCCAGCCCCCCACAATAAAGCATTATTTAGCCTCAAATACCAGTAGTACCCAGGCTGAGAAGCCCTGTCTTAAACCCACAGCTTCAAATAGCTGGAGATGGTGTGCACGTTACCTCCTCTGTCGTCTGTGTTTCAGTCTGAACCTGCTCAGTTGTTTCACCTGTACTTTTTATGCCATTGTTTTTATACCTTTCTCTTTCCTGTACCCTTCCCATCTGACTCAGTATAGGCTTTGGGAGAACTCTGTCAATGAAAGGAGGAAAACAAGTAACAGGTTACTTAATTCATCCCTCAAGACTGAAATTTGAATTTCTTTCTCTATGACTCCTGAAACATAAGTGTCACTAAGGACTGAAATAAAAATGGGATGCTCTGCAAATCCTTGAATTTCAGATTTTAGCCCTGAATACTTTTGTAGTACTAGACAGTCTTTAATAAAATTACTGTTGCTTTGAATATCTAAGACTAAAAGATCCTTTTTCTGAACCTCTGCATCCATTAGTTCATTTTATATAAGTGACTTGTAATCCATTTAGCTCGCATTTATTCAGCACCTACTGTGTACACAAAACACTGTTCTATGTTGGAGAAGGATGATACAAAAAGGAATGAAATATAGGTCCTGTTCCCACAGAGCAATTATCTAGAAGGATATAACAAATATGCACACAACTACAAAGTCAGGCAGACCATGTTAATGTGACACATGAAAGGAACAAACTACGTGTAAGGGTGGTGGAGTTAAAATAATTCAAGAAGGAGATAGTATTTGACATGCACCTTGAAAGATGTTAAGAATTCAGGCAGGGGGAGATGGGATGCTGGGGCATTGCACAGAAGAGGAGTGGCTGCTAGCCAACATTTGTGGAGCACATAGCATATGCCAGAATTTTTTTAGTGTTTTGCATCTGTGAGTTCATTCAGGACTCACAGTGATCATATAAAGTAGGTCCTATTAAGGTCTCCTTTTTTATAGATGAGGAAGCTGAGGCACTTGGAGTTTAAGGCAGGATTTGAACCCAGTCAGCGTAGTGCTAGGATCAACTTGCTTAACCAGTCGACTTTCCACTAAACAAAGGAAAGAAAGCAGGGGAATAAGGAGCCCTTTCTGGCAAGAGTTTAGGGTGACAAGGCCAGAGAGATGGGCTGGGCCTTGAATGCCAAGCTGAGCAGTTTCTCTTTAATTCACCAGACGGTGGGCGGTTGCCATTTGCCCTTGAACTTCTGCTGGAAAATCACCAGAATGTTTACCAAGTCATATTTTTTTCACAGATCGATGGGACATTTAAAATAGATATCCCCCCGGTTCTTCTGGGCTACAGCAAGGAGCGAAACATGGTTCTTGAGCGGGGTTTCGACTCTGTTCGAAGCCTAAGTGACGGCTCCTACATCACCCTCTTCATTACCATCGAGCCGCAGCTGGTGCCTGGAGAGTCGGTTCGAGAAAAGGTAACCCTACTTACGGTCTGGAGGTGCACGTCTGATGTGGATGAACTGTGGGACTCGCTTGCTCGGCTGAGCTTTGATAAACTGCACAAGCAGAGGCTTGCCTACTTTAGTGCCCATGTATTACTCTTTCAGTGTGGACAGCATGATGGTGAAAGCACAGCTGTGGGGGTGTGTACTTCATTGAGCCAAGAGCAACTTAAACTTCTAGGCAAAGCTTGATGAATATAACTGATATTTACCTGCACGCATGCTGAGATACATTTCTGTGTCTGACCTCACACCCTTGGCTGTGCTAATTGGGATGAATCCTTTCAGAGGGCCTTACGGCTAGATGATCTTTAGGGGTCACTTCAGTTCATTTCAGTGACTTCAGGCAGAAACAAATACATATATGTACATGTACTCCAATTTTAAACTGCTCTGGAAAAAAAGGGTTTCTAGAACTCCCATTTGTTAGTAATTGTTTCCCGAATTTCATGGTTGGGAAACACCTTCTTAGTGTAATGTCCTTGTGCAGCATCTATGCATACTGCCCTCACTGGATTTGGGAGAAAATATCAATGATGCCTCTTATTCGTTTATAACCTAGTGCAGTAATCACCATGTAGTGAGCTCTTACTCTGTCCCCAGCACTGTGTCAGACCCATGACATATAATCTCTCCTTTAGTTCTCACCACTGTCTTTTGAGGGGGTTTCCAATTCACAGATGAGGAAAATGAGGCTCTGGGATGGCATAAAGGAAATTTTATTCGGTGCCTCATCATAATAGCCTAGTCACAAGTTCCCCTTCTGAGTAGCCACCCCAGCTAGCCCTGCCCTGGGTATAGCCTCAACTAGCAAGGACTGCACCCCCGTACAGTTTGGATGATAAGAGCCACCCACCATGAGCATCTCCGGGTGGCCCCTGCCACGTTTTCTCTCAAGACCCCTTGCCCTTTCATGCTGCATAATTTACTAGCAAGGCCTGTATCTCCAAAGGCTTGGATGAGAAGAAGCTGCCCTCAGCTTCTCCAAACAGCCTTCACCACACCTGCTGTTCATGCCTTTCATTTGAAATGTCCAGTCCCTGGTATCTGTGGGAAAGTCCTACCCCTCACCCCTGGGTCACAGTCAAGGCAAGAGCCTGGACCCCCGTGTGCTCCTGTCCATGCCCCCACCCCATGGACCCACGTAAGGTCCTAGGTTAGGTAAACCCGAGGTCCCTCTGCCATCCTCACTCTCCCCCCTTCCCCTTGGCTGACTGCGTTTGCACCTCTTCACCCAGAGAACTTTCACCTAATATCCAGAACAGGCTCACTTTACCCAGGGTCACCCAAGCAGTAAATGGCAGCGGTAACAAACCCAGTATGTCTTACTTTAAATCTTAGACATTCAACAAATGTCTATTAAGCATCTTCTGTGTGATGGGCATTTTCTAGGCATGGGTACTGCAGAGGACAAAGCCAAAAAATCCTGCCCTTGTGGAACTTACATTTGCAAGTAAGCACAAGTTGTTAACCACAAGATATACTGCATAGATGATGTTGCCTACTTCTTCATTGTAATACAGACTCAGATGGGAAAGAAAAAAGAATGCGCTCCCATAGTTTCCTTTTTGATTTTTTCAGTATCACAATTTGGCTCAAAGAGAAAAATACTATCACTATCTCCCCTTTGCAAGGCAGTTACAGAAGGATGTGAAGGACTATTGGAAAAACAAATTTGCCAAAAATCAAATTAACTTTATCAGCTGGCTTGGCACAAAATTATGCAGTGGCTGCCTGGGAAACATTAGAACGTACGTTATATATTCATGTTCATGTATGTTCTCTTTACGCAGCCTGTGTCTGAGGCTGAAGGATCAAAACTAGAGTGCTTAGAGGCGGCCTGTGCTTCTCCAGCACTGACCTCAGACCTGAGGGCTTTTAAGAGGCCTCCAGGGCCCTGAAGCAAGTTCCCAGGCCCGGCAGCCTTGCTTCCCCAAAGCCTGAGAACCGGGCCGGCAGCTGTCGCGTGGTGGCATGTCACTGCCCCGCTGTGGCTGCAGGAAGCATTTCTCTTGGGCCTCTAAGCTGAGGGCTTGGGGAGCCCCTCTTGGCAGGTTCTTTGACACTCTCTGGTAAGGAGGCCATGCTGATGGGCAGGACCACGGTGTCCTGAAATCACAGGGCAGACCACACCACTCAAGTGCTTCACCTGCAGATTCTCAGGAGAGAGCAGCTCTCTTCTAAAAATAATAAGAACAATGCAAAATTGTTTTCCACTCACAGCAACTTCCAAGATTAACACATTAGAGACTTCTCTCTGCCACCATCCCTTACTTTCTATAGGAACCATTCCATGTGATTTTTTAAAAGGTATTTACTAATGTCATTTTTTTTAAAAATCAGTAGCAACTCCTGAAATGCTTATTTTAACATCTTCTACTTTATACCTCTTGGTAAAAACATGTTTTAAAATATATATTGTTTCTATTAATAAAGCCTTCCTCTTTCATTTCTTTTCTCTTTCTCGCCTCTGATAGATGAGTGACATGCTTACAAAGGTACCAGGTATTTTGTTTTACAATTTATCAGTCAATATTTATTAGGCCTTAAATAGTTGCTTTGGTCACCTGCCAGCTTTTGGAAGCTGCTGGATCCTGCTGTATGTGTTAGCCCTTGACAGTGAACTCTAGAAAATGCCTGCAGTCCATGCAGAATGTCATGCTTTGCCTTTTGGCCCATTTCATGTTGTCAGAAAGATGCTCACGTAGCTTTGAATTTAAAAGGTTAGAGATCTAGATGTCACCTGCATAGTGGAAGCTACCTCCACTCTCTCCAAGTCAGTAAAATCCATGAGGTCCTCTTATAGGGACACTTAGTAAGGTGTGACATTTATTTCTGGTCAGTGGAATTGTCACAGTGTAACTATTCAAAGGGGGAGTAAGACCATTTCGTTTTCAGTAAATTTTTACATTAATCTAGAGGTCAAAGAATTGAGCCTGCTAAGGATTTTCCAAATTCCATTTTGTATCACACTGAATCTGTTGGTTCTACCTTACCTTCTTGCAGAATAAATGACCCAAATTCCTTTAGTATTTAGCTTTCTTTGGCACAGTCACTAGCATAGCACACTGATCCTTAAATTAGTGTTTCATTCCATTAAATGGCATCCTAGTAGCCTAAACAGTATGTGAAGCTCCCCAAATGCATATTACTGGATACTTATTCAGTGTTACTATGTACATGCTTAGTGCAGGGAGGAACTCTAAATGAGCCCTGCCCTCAAAAAGCACTAATCAGAGTTAAGATACATAACACAACATCCAGTCCAAGTGGCAGAAAAAGTTTTAGAGATACTTTTTTCAACTTGGCAGGCCCTTAGTACTGATCTGAGATTTTCATTAGACTTTGGTGACAATGCCTATAAATGCATCTTGAAATGCTCCCATTGCACCCTATAGAATCTCCCGTTGGTCAAGTATTTAAAGTACCTGATTGCCTCTAGACTAGAAGTTCCTTGAGGGGACTGATTCATACTCGGTCATCCAGAATGCCTGGAACCTCATAGGCTCTCAGCAAGCATTCTTCAATTAATTGGAAATGAATGGGTTTAAAGAAAAAAAAGGACACATTCAGCTAGGTGCCTTTTTCCCCATATCACCCTTGTTTCATAGTTCTCTAGCTTTCTGAAATTCAGTTGTTTCAGCTTTGATGATTCTACTTTATGTGTCTGTCACACACCACATCAAAGTCTTATGTGTTCACCTTTTCCATTGGTTTATTCATTCGTCGTAACACATATTGAATAGCTGTTGTGTCTTAGCACTGTAATGAGTGGTAGGAGGTTATAATAATAATAAAATGATGATGATGTTAAGATTTGGATATCAATAGTACATCCCATAAAAATATAGAGATGCCTCCATCCTATCACCTCCCACACCAGTACCCCAACTTCTCAGGATACAGCAATCAAATTAGAAACCAAAGTCATAGTTTCACACCAAAAAAGAGAGAAGTCAAGAAAAATTAGCATATTCCAGATTTGCTCTGAAGTCATAAAAAAGTAATGGGATGTTGTATGTTCATTCATTCATTCATTCATTCATTCAATATTTGCTGCGTACTATGTGTCAGGTAGTATTCTCAGTACTAGAGATATAATATGAGATAAAAACATAATCTCTGACTTCAGGAATTTACTCTATGGGGGAAACAGAGTAAACAAATATACCACATGTCAGCAGTTTTAAGTGCTAAAAAGAAAAGTAAAGCAGGGTACGAGGAGAGATGTGCAAAGCATTTCTCTCCTCAAAAAAAAAAAATTAGCACTCATTGCCTATAATCTAAATTCTACTTAAAAATGATTTTTTTCTCATAAAATTTTGCTTGACTTTGTCTTGAAACCCTTTGAAATGTTGTAAGCAACTATGCATGTATTTTCAAGCCAAACAGAAAATCTTGTAAAAACATTAAAACCTTGTCAAGGTAAATGTCTGCCTTTTTGTTGCTGTTGCTATTTTTAGCAATAGCTTGAGGGAAAAAACACTACTACATGAGTATAAGGCAATTGAATTTTTTCAGTGCTATCTGCTTTGAGTTACTTTAAAAACCTGGGAATTGGTACTTCATCTTGGGTCAGAGAATCATTTAAGTAATTATTATACATTTGAAGTTTCTAGTTCTGGTTCCTTTTTCAGTAGGACTTAGTATATCTTACTTTAATTTTTATAGGTTCTTTTCTTAATCCAGTTGTTCCTAAATGGCTTCTCACCTGTTGACTATTTTCTTTGAATCCTGTTGAATAGACTTTAAGTATTTAATGAATCATTCCGATTTTTTTAAATTATAAATGTAATTATGTAGCTGCAGGGTCATGAAGGCATGACAGTTCTGTAAGGGGTCACATACTCAGACTTCCTGAACTACATATTTAATTAACTGTGAAATCTGAACATGTTCTACTGTGTCTCCTGTAATCATAAATTAACTCCTTGATGTCTTTGTTTTTGAAGTTTGATTCTCAGGAAGATGAGAAATTGCTTCAAGCAACAGAGAAGTTTCAAGCAGAATGTGTCTTAAAGTTTCCAAATCGCCAGTGCCTTACAACAGTGATTGACATAAGTGGAAAAACCGTTTTTATTACACGTTATCTCAAGCCTTTAAACCCTCCTCAGGAGCTCCTTAATGCCTGCCCCAATAATCCACAGGCAACCGCAGTAAGTATCATAGCCAATCAGTGCTCTGCTAAAATGTTTTAACATTTCAAAGTATTGCCACTCTAATTACGATATCTCATAGTACTCAAAATATTAACTATGTTAATATCATTCATTAGTGATTAAAGTAATGATTAAAACTTTTTTAGTACCGTGATGCTTGCTTTTTTTAGAAAAGTCTGAAGGTACCAGGGATGATTATCCTTAATTCATTCTTTCAAGGAACAATTATTAAGTGTTTACTGTGTTTAACATTCGTAAGATGCTCTACACTTTACAAAATGCCTTACATAAGCATGTTTTCTTTACGTATTCTCAATAACTCTGCTAGGATTTTAACCCAGGCCTCTGACTTCAGAACTCATGTTCTTCCTACTGTACTAAGAAAACTACTCAGTATCATGCTTAATGCTACAAGCACCACTGAATTTAAATTTGGGTGAAAATTATTTCAAAAATTTTGAGTAAATACAAATCTTATAGAAGAATACCCTTTAAACCCAGCCTCAAAGAAAATTCCACAGAAAAAATTCCAGGGAACATGAGCACAGCTTGAGTACACCATAAAGGATCATTCATTGTATGAAAAGATAAGTCACAACAAATGCAGCTTCAGGCTACCAACTCTACAGATATTAGAATTAGAAGATAAAATAAAACATTTTTAATAAGTTTATGAAATCTAGGGAACTGAAAGTCTAACAAAAGAACAGTAGACTAGCAAACCTGACAAGTAGATTTTTAGAAATATCAAATGGGGGAAATGGATGTGGCTCAGCCAACTGGGCTCCTATCTCCCATATAGAAGTTCCAGGGTTCAATGCCCAGGGCCTCCTGGTGAGGGCAAGCTGGCCCATGCAGAGTGCTGGCTCATGCTGGGAGGAGTGGGGAGAAGGGAGTGGGTGCATATGGGAACCTCTTATATTTTTTAATGTAACATTTTGTGTGATCTATGTACCTTAAAAAAAGATAATAAAAAAAAAAAGATAGGGGAACAGGTGTAATGCAGTGGTTGAGCTCCTGCTCCACATGTACAAGGTCCCAGGTTCATTCCCCGGTTCCTCCTTAAAAAAAGAAAGCCTTAAAAAATAACTTTTTACAATTGTTCTTGAAAGTTAATTATGTAGTAATAACTCATGTGTGAGAGAAGAAATCATGGTAGAAAATAAAAATTACTTTAGAATAAATCATGATAAATAGAGTTCTTAATAAAACTTATGGGGTGCAGCTAACATGGTATATAGATGGGAATTTATAGATTTAAATGTATATATTAGAAAATGAAAAAGGCTGAAAGTTAATGAGCTCAACTACTAATTTAGAAAGAAGGATGGAAAAATAGAGTAGAGAGGGAAAAAAAGCCCATCACTGACTCTCGGAAAAGACCAGTAGAATTGATAAATGTCTGGCAAGGTTGATTGGACAAAGGGAGAGAGAAAGAAAGGAAGAGAGAAAAAGAACAAAATTAATACTAGGAATGGAAAAGGAGATCAAACTACCAATGTAACAGAGATTTAAGAGATAATAAAATATTATTGTGAGTGATTGAAAGGGAAAGTAATGTATGTTCCTAGAAGGAAAGCTAAAAAATGTAACATGGGACTGTATAACATAGTGAAATCTCATGGGAAATGTGAGTAGGGGTAATATTGCATATATAAGACTGTTCTTCTTTGAAACTGAACATATGTATGTTAATGCTACAAGATATTAATATCAGGCAAAAATACAACCAAAGCAAAATATGGACACTAGTGAAT
Source organism: Dasypus novemcinctus (assembly GCF_030445035.2). Classification (NCBI taxonomy): domain Eukaryota; kingdom Metazoa; phylum Chordata; class Mammalia; order Cingulata; family Dasypodidae; genus Dasypus; species Dasypus novemcinctus. Next base: position 193,924,787 of record NC_080673.1, on the reverse strand, counting down.
AGCAATATATTAATAATCTTCCATTAATGGTAAAAAAAAAAAAAAAAAGGAAATGCACCAAGCGAAAGAAACTAGACATAATGCACTACATTGACATATTATTTGATTCCATCTATACAAAATATAAATACAAATAAATTAGAAAGACTGAAACAGAATTGCAGTTATGTATAGCAGGGGAAACAGATTGAGAGGTGATTACTAAGGGATAAAACTTTTTTTGTTTATTATCATTATTATTGGAATAATGTAAATGTTCTAATAATGATTGAAGTGATAAATGCACAACTATGTGATTATACCAAATACCACTGATTATAAACTTTGGATGGATTGTATGCTTTATTAATATGTATCAATAAAATTGATTTTTAAAAATACTATTATGAACAACTTTAAGCAAAAAAAAAACAAAACTGAAAACATAGGAGAAATAAACAGTTTTCTAAATTAAATCCAAAGAGGCCTATAAAGTTCAAGAAAAGTTCAATATGAAGTTAAATAGATACAAAATGTGAGCACAATAGAATTAAGTTAGAAATCAGAAATGAAAGATAACTGGAAAATCCAATTTAATTTCTAAATTAAATCATGCACTTCTAAATAAACTATGAGTCAATGAAGAAATTACCATCGAAATTTGAAAATATCCTAAACTTGATAATGAAAGTGATGTCATAAAACTTGAGACACTCAGCTACAGTGTAAGGGGAAATTTATAGTCTTAAATTCACATGTTAAAATGGAAAAATGATTATAATTCAGTGGTCTAAGTATCCATCTCAAGAAGGCAGAAACCTAGAAGTAATATATGAGCAAGGATACATAGAATTGCAAAGCCAAAAGTTTGTTCTTTGAAAAGGCAAATACAATTTATACACCATATCTTAGTTTGCCAATGGGCTGCCAATGCAAAGGATCAGAAATGTGTTGGCTTTTATAAAGGGGATTTATTTGGGGTAAAAGCTTCCAGTTCCAAGGCTGTGAAAAGTCCAAATCAAGGCATCAGCAGAGACGCTTTCTCGTGGTCACATCACATGGTGAAGCAAGATGGCTGCCAATCTCTTCTGAGGTCCCTGCATTCCCCTCCAGAATCTACCATCTCCCAGAGCTCAACTGTGGGCAGCCAGGCATGGGGCTTATCTCTTTCTGGGCCTCCTCTCTCAGCCTCTCGGGACTTCTCTGCCTTTCTGCAGCTGTAGGCAAACCCAGAGTCCTCTCTCACATATGGCAGCTTCCTTGTTCTCCTGTCTCTCTCTGTGTGTCTCCATTTATATCCAACCCAGCAAGGGGGCAGAGACCCAACCTGGCTCAGGCCTAACTGACCTAGTCCAATCAAAATGGCCATGCCGGCAGGAATGGATTAGTTCAATAGGATAATCTTTCTCTTTTGGGGATTCATAAAGGAACTTCAAACTGTCACACACCCTTGACTGATCAAAGAAAAAAGATAGAGAACACAAATTACAAATTAAAAAGAGATCATAGCTACAGATAATAAGAGGATCCTACAGATATTAAGAGGATATTTTAATCAAATTTATGCCAGGAAATTTGAAGTTTTGTTTTAGAATTTAAAAATAACTAGGAAACCATCCCAAAATTGAGATAAGGAAGACATAGATAATAGGAATAGTCTTAGATCTAATACATAAATTGAATATGTAACTTAAAAATTCTTCCCCACACATATACAGAACTCCACACCGAGATAGCATCCCCAGAGAAGTCATACAAACTTTTAAGAAAGAAGTAACACCTCTTGTATAAATTATTACAGAGAATAGAAATAGAAACCGCTCCCAAATCATTTTATGAGGAAGTATAAACTTGGTATCAAAACCTGAGAAGGTTATTATAAGAAGGAGGTATTTTGTGCATATATTTTACCTGTTTCCTGTCTTTTGAATTTCTTTATGGGTTTTGAATCGATTATTGGTTATTGATGTTTTGAGAGTTTTGTATCTGTTTTTGCTGTGCAGGTATGTCATATACAAGCAAAACTTGTTTTATTGCACTTCATTTTATTGCACGTTGAAGGCACTGAGTTTTTACAAATAGAAGGTTTGTGGCAACTGTTTTGAGCAAGTCTATTGGCACCATTTTTCCAACATCATGTGTTCAGTTCATGTCCATGTGTCACATTTTGCTGATTTTAGCAATATTTCAAATTACTCATCATTATCTGTTATGGTGGTCTGTGAACAGTGATCTTTAATGTTATTATTGTAATGGTTTTGGGGCACCATATAAGATGGTGAACTTGATTGATAAATGTCTTCTATATTCTGACTGCCCCACTGACCCGCCATTCCCATCTCTCCCCCTTGCCTCTGGCCTCCCTGTTCCCTGAGGCTCAACAATATTGAAATTAGGTCAATTAATAATCCTACAATGGCTTCTAAATGTTCCAGTGAAAGGAAGAGTTGCACATCTCTCACTTTAAATCACAAGCTAGATGTGATTAAGCTTAGCGAGGAAGGCAAGTCGAAAGCTGGGCCAAAAGCTAGGCCTCTTGTGCCAAACACCCGAGTTGAGAATAGAAAGGAAAAGCTCTTGAAAGAAATGAAAAGTGCTACTCCAGTAAACACATAATGATAAGAAAGTGAAATAGCCTTACTGCTGATAAGGAGAGCGTTTTAGTGACCTGGATGGAAGATCAGTCCAGCCACAACATTTCTTAATCTAAGCCTCTTCCAGAGCAAGGCCCTAACTCGCTTCAAGTCTACTAAGACTGAGAGGTGAGCGAGCTGCAGTAGCAAAGTGTGAAGCTATCAGAGAGGAAAGTTCATGAGATTTAAAGCAAGAAGCTATCTCCATAACATAAAAGTGCAAGGGGAAGCAGCCAGTGCCGATGTAGAAGCTGCAACAATTATCCAGAAGATCTAGCTAAGACGATGGATGAAGGTGGCTACACTGGACAACAGATTTTCAATGTAGATGCAGCAGCCTTCTACTGGAAGAAATGCCATCTAGGACTTTCACAGCTAGACAGGAGACATCAATGCCTGGCTTTAAAACTTCCAAGGACAGGCTGATTGTCTTATTAGAGGCTAAAGCAGCTGGTGACTTTAAGTTGATGTCAGTCCACATTTACCATTCTGAAAATCCTAGAGCCCTTCAGAATTGTGCTGGATCTATTCTGCCAGTGCTCCCTAAGAGGAGCAAGACTAAATGGCAGCACTACTGTTTGCAGCATGGTTTACTGTATATTTTAAACCCACTGTTGAGATCTACTGCTCAGAAGGAAAAAAAAAAAAAGATTCTTTTCAAAATATTATTGCTCACTGACAATGCACCTGGTCACCCAAGGCCTCTGATGGAGATGTACAATGAGATTAATGTTGTTTTCAAGCCTGCAGGTCATGGAACAAGGAGTAATTTTTACTTTCAAGTCTCATTATTTAAGAAGTACATTTTTTATGTCTATAACTGCCATACATAGTGATTCCTCTGATGGATCTGGGCAAAGGCAATGGAAAACCTTCTGGAAAGGATCCACCACTCTAGATGCCATTAAGAGCATTTGTGATTCATGGGAGGAAGTCAGTATATCAACATTAACATAAGTTTGGAAGAAGTGGATTCCAACCCTCATGGATGACTTTGAGGGGTTCAAGGCTTTGGTGGAAGAAGCAACTGCAGATGTGGTGGAAATAGTAAGAGAATTAGAATTGGAGCCTGGAGGTATGACTGAATTGCCGCAATCTCATGATAAAACTTTAATGGATGAGCAGTTCTTTCCTATGAATGAGCAAAGAAAGCTGGATGGACTCTATTCCTGGTGAAGATGCTGTGAACATTATAGAAATGAAACAAAGGATTTAAAATAGTCAGTTTGAGAAGATTGCCTACAATTCTGAAAGACGTTCTGCTGTGGGTAAAATGCCATCAAACAGCAATACATGCTACAGAAAAATCTTTCATGAGGGGAAGAATCAATCCATGCGGCCAACTTCATCGTTGTTTTATTTTAAGAAATTGCCACAGCCACCCTTGCCTTTGGCAATCTGTCAGCAGTCATCAACATCCATGCAAGACCCTCCACCAGCAAAAAGATTATGACTTGCTGAAGGCTCAGATGATAGCATTTTTTAGCAAAGCATTTTTTATTTAAAATAATGTTATTGCATACTAAACAGACTGCAGTATAGTATAAACATAACTTTTCTATGTACTGGGAAACAAAAACACTCGTGTGATTTGCTTTTTTGCTGTGGTCTGGGAGCCAGTCCACATCTCCAAGGTATGCTTGTAGTCAGCATTTATCATTCTTTTTCTTGATATCATCTAGACTTTTTGCTTGGCTTCTTATTGCAAAAGATTTTCCCCACTCTCACATTTTGAGATAAACTCTCCCATGATTTCTTCAGACAAGCAAAGTGATTTGAGTGCATAGCAGAGCTACACATTCAAGGTATGATCTTGACTCTACCATTTAGCAGCAATATACTAAGTCACTCGATGCAGTTTCTTCATCTGTGCAAGAATGAATAATAATAACTTTTCTTAAAGGCCTATTTGCTGAGAATGAAATAAGTTAATACTAATATAACACTTGGTAAACCCTTGGTATTAGCTAGATATACAATTTCATTTTTATATCTTTATGATAGATGAAATTTATTTTGTTGCAAAAACTAAGGTAGGGCATGCAGCTTTCTGTTTTACTGGAATTGTTACAGCTAATTTTGTTTATGCAGGAACTGGTGGCTCGATATGTGTCTTTAATTCCTTTCTTGCCTGATACTGTGTCATTTGCTGGTATCTGTGACCTATGGAGCACATCTGATGTAAGTAGTTCTTCATTCCTCTACAGGTTGACTAGTTTGACCTGACTTAATTGAATAGTCTCTAAATGGCTTGAATAATTTTAAATCACAATTTTCATTAACCATTATAAAAATCTACTCAGACATCTATTAGGGAGGATAAACTAAATTCGGAAGAATTTTTTCTTCCTGGTTCAATTCTCCCAAGTTCAGAAGTTGAAAAAAAATTATTTGCACAAAGAATAAAAAATAACACTTTGAATGTCTTAATGCTTGTTTATCTTCCAAGAATTGCCTTAACAGCATTATCCCAGTTTTGTTCATAAAAGGATTGATTTTACCTTAACTACTTATATTTTATAGGTAGATAATTTTTAAATTAAGCAAAAATGCTTCGATGTTATATTTGGAAATTGAATATACTTTAAGTCGAGGGCTTAAGGTATACCATTTATTTATTCAATATGTATTTCTTGATCACCTACCAGACACTGTACTACATTCTGGTTATAAGCAAAATAAATATGGTCTCTGCCCTTCTGTAACTTACAATCTATGTATGTATATAAAATTTCAAATGAGTCCTAGGCAGTGTGAAACAAACATATTATGACAGGCACTAATTCTGCTTCCGGATCTTATGTTGAGCTATGTTTATATAAACTTAACTGTATTTATGCAACTCCCTTGGAAGCATAGTCAAAAACTGGAGAAATGTAAGTGCACTTTAAATTTTTTGTTCCATATACATGATGACAATTTTAGAGATACCCTTCCTACAGCCTTATGGCATCTGTAAGAAGATGTACGAGTACAATAGTTCATTGTTACAGAGCCAGGCTGGCTTTATCATTTCCCATGTTTTACCTCTCATCTCTATGCCACCACTTCCTCATCTGTAAAATGGGAAAATAATAGTTCTAGGATTGAATGAGTTTGAAAGCATACAATGTACTTTACAAAGTGTTCAGCACATAGTGAGCTATCATATCTAAAATCAAAATGAAAAGTAAAACTTAGAAATTTGTCTCTCACACCACCTCAAATATAGGGACTATTGATTCTGGAAATCTATGCCATCAATATCAGAGAAAACACCACATCCACCAAAAGTGGTTGTTTTTGTTTGTTTTATGAATTGTCAATACACTATCAAAGTTTGTGAAAAGTTTTAAAAAATAAGTCTTTTTTTTTCAAATATATTATTTATTTTTAAAAGGTACTTGGATTACATAAAATGTTACATAAAAAAAAAAATAAGAGATTCTCCTATATCCCACTCCCCACACCTCCCACTTTTTGCCACATTAACAACTTTTTCATTAGTGTACATTCATTGTAATTGATGAGCACATTTTGGAGCACTGCCACACAGCATGGATTATAGTTTACATTGTAGTTTACACTCTCTCCCCCTCCATTCTGTATGTTATGGTAGGTGAAAAATAAGTCTTTCCCTTTAAGCCACCAATTTTAACTGGGACTTGTTAAAATCCTGCTAGCCCAATGCATAATGAAGCAGTCATTACAATATAATTGTTTTCTTTCTGTCAGCAATTTCTTGATCTCCTGGCAGGAGATGAAGAAGAACATGCAGTACTACTGTGTAATTATTTTCTGTCCTTGGGTAAAAAGGCCTGGCTCATGATGGGCAATGCTATTCCTGAGGTAAGTGCACAGAGGCTAGCTTTAACAGAAGTGTCGCTGTCTAACCTGATTGTGTTATTTTCCAGATCCTGGGCAGGTCTTACTTTAATAACAGTCCTATGAGTTGCTAGGAAAGTTGGCCTAGATATGCCATTATAGGCAAAGAGACCTGCTAGTGGTGAGACAGGAAATGGTTTGCAGCGATACTCAGGACTCTTCACAACACTTCCATTGTATTTTAGCAAAACTAAACCCTTCAGCACTCAATCCCCCACCTCGCTCTGTCCTTTTAGCATAAGCCTCCTCCCACCCATATTACTGAGAATTTTATTCCTTTAGTGACCTATTGGTGTTCATGCTAAGGAGTGAAGGGGATCCAAAGGAGTGTGGTAAAGCTAGAGGTAATGCTTTCATGCCTTCTGTTCTGCAGGCATCTGCCGCAGAGGGGAATATGCCAAATAACCACAGGAGGAAAGAAAAGAGTATTAGCAGCTCTATTTTTATATTAGTACTGTTAGTTTTATTAGAGTAGAGATTTAGTGACTTGTATTAGTCAGGATTCTCTAGGGAAGGAGATATCTGTCAACAGTAGGAGATTTTATAAAATTGTCTCACGCAACCATGGGGATGCACAAGTCTAAATTCTATAGGGCAGGCTGCAAGCTAGGGACTCCAGTGAAGGTCCTCCATGAGTTCCCCAGGAGAAGCTGGCTGTCTGAAGTAGAATTGGGAAGTCTCCTTCTGAAAGCTGAAATCACTTCTCTTTTTAAGGCCTTCAACTGATTGGATGAGATGCCACTCATTGCTGACACAGTCTCCTCAGTTGATTGCAGATGTAATCCACCATCTATGTAATCAACTCACTGAAGATTAAAGTCCATGAAATGCCCTTGTCTTTCATTCAGCCAGGTGTTTGCTTGACCAAACAACTGGGGCACCGTTTCATGGCCGAGCTGACTCATTAGGCTAACCATCAGAGTGACCATTAGAATTTGTTTCCCTTGCCCACTGAAAATATGCCTAAATTTTGGGGCATGCTGGGGAAGTACAAGGTCAGAGCATTTGCATGGATTGAAGCAGTTTATCTAATGAGCGTTTGAAAAAGAGGCCACAGGGCTCTAAGCATCCTTAAGAATTAGCACAAGTCTGTGCGAGGCAGGTGTTAAAGTAGTATCATATCCACAGGCTAGCGTGGTCTCCATCATCATCTTCCAGACACCTGGTACAGGGACAAGAACCCTGGGCTAGGAAGGGCCCCAAGGCGTGGGGCAAGGCTCTGTCCTCAACAGCTTTATGAGCTTGAGCACGTCAATTAGAAACTCTGAGCTTTTATAAGGCAGCAGGGACTGTGGGCATCAAATGAAATCATACACAAAAAATAAATAGATAACGCTCATTGTTAAAAAAAAAAAAGAACCCAAGAATACATAAGTATTCTGAGTAAAAAGTGAAAGTTCCTCTTTAGACTCCAACCCCACAATCCCACTCCCCTCTTAGGTGCAAATCTTTCCATCTTTTTCACGCATTTACAAAATTACAAATGTATATCACGTGTAAATTATTGAATTAGAAATGACATAAAGAGCCGCCCAGCGCGAAAGAAAGTGCAGCCTGCCCAGGAATGGTGCCGCACACACGGAGAGCTGACACAAGATAACGCAATGAAAAGAGACACAGATTCCTGTACCGCTGATAAGGATAGAAGCAGTCACAGAAGAACACACAGTGAATGGACACAGAGAGTAGACAACTGGGGGGTGGGGGTGGAAGAGGAGAGAACTTTAAAAAAAATAAAAATCTAAAAAAAAAAAAAAAGTTAGGGGTCCAACTAAAATAATGAATTGTCTGTGCAAACTACTACAATCTACCTTAATTGCATAATCGGTTGAAAGTGTTTTAATAACTATTTTCCCTCAGGGTCCAACTGCCTATGTGTTAACTTGGGAGCAAAGTCATTATTTAATATGGAATCCCTGCAGTGGACATTTTTATGGACAATTTGATACTTTCTGTCCCTTAAAAAGCGTGGGCTGTTTAATAGGACCCGATAATGTAAGTATTTCCATTTCCTCTTGAACACGGTTGAAAGTTACTTTCCGTTTTCTTTACTTACTGATTTAAGTAGTATCTTTTCTAATGTGTTGTGTATACATTAAGAATTCTGATTTCCTTAGTGATACAGTGTTATTCACGATAAGGAGTAAAGGGCATCCAAAGTGTGGTAAGGTGAGAGATGTCTCCTTTCCTGCTTCCTGCTCTCCACACATCTGCCACTAACCTGGAAGGCAGGGGGGAATGTGACATCAAGTACAGTGGCAGAATCGTTCTACTTCAACTTTTGATTGAATGTGACCTGCAGAGAAACAGAATGAAGTTAAAGAAAAAGATCTTGTTTAGAGTCAGAGGACCCAAGCTTGTGTCCTGGCTCTCTCCTCAGATTTCTCATCCGAAATAGAACATGCCATGCCTACCTTGTAGTGTTTTGAGAACTAAATGAGGCAAATTTATCACCAGAGAAGACTGACGTTTTTTCCTTTCCTTTTTTTTTTTAAGGTAGATCGCCAGGCACCATCCTATTTATAATCTCCCCACATGATTTTAGTTGCACCCAATTTTGGGGGCTGTTTAACTGTGAAGGGTACCATAGAAAGCAAAAGTAAAAAACATTAATTTGGGGGTCAAAATGCCTGGGTGTAACCCCTACTTCATCATTTACTGGTTGTATGAGGTTCATTTATCAAAGGCTCAGTTTCTCTTTTGGTAAAATGGAGGTAATAATAGCCATTACTTAGAGTCATTGTGAATGAAATATAGTCAATGTAAAGCACCTAACACTTAATAATAACTAGTCTTTGATGACTCTCACAATTCTTTTTATAATCATTACCTCTGAATTTTATGGATGTGTCAATAAAAATCATTTGCGCATACAGCCCCAATATACAAAAAACTTTTAAAAGATAAAAGAAAATAATTAGATCTATTTTCCTTCCACATCCATACCTCTGGGGTGGACACCCTACTTTGAAGGCCACTGATCTACTTTTTAAGGTTATGGTTTAAATTTAAAGTAATATTTGCCAAATACCCATCAAAGTACCTGTCTTTTATAAGTGTTCAACAAATGGCAACTACTATTAATTACAAATGTGAAAAAGAGCAATGTGGAGCACTATTGTCCTGTTAATTACTATTTTAAATTAAAGTTATTATCATAGATGATCTGCAAAACTCCATCAACGTCTAGAGAATCATTTTAAGGTTAAAAGAACTCCATCCTATGTCAAAATTATTACTAGCTCTCAAAACAACTACTAATTCTTATAGAACCAAAGTTTTGTGAGGAAGAACCCTCCTTTCTCCTCTTCTAAGAAGAAGGACAACAGTGGCTGAGGATGTCGCACACACCCCACTGGAGGTGTTCTAAAGCTGCTCTAAGTCTGGACCACTCTCGGTGGACTCACCCTTGCTTTGCTGGCCTGGCACTGTGAAACTTCCACCACACAGTCTCTTTGGGTGGTCAGCCTTTCCCTTCCTTCACTCGTTTTCCAAATTTCTTCTCTTTCCACCTGTGGTTGCATTTCCAATCCTACTCCAAGAACTGGCTCCACTAATTGTTCCAACTTGCCCCTATATTTTTGCTCTCTCCTTGTTTACCTACTAATGTACTCAGGAGTCCAATGATTCTGAAACACGTTTCTCCTAGCCTAATTACACCCCAAACTACCATTATGTCTCTTTTCTTTCCTATCAAAATTCTTCAAATATTGGTTATTCCTGCTGCTTCCACTTTCTCAGCACACTCAGAGGTCTTTAACCTCTTCTAGAGCCAGCCACTCTTCCCTGACCATCCTACAGAAATTAAACACTGAGAAGTGCCATTGCCTTGCTAATGGATAAATAAATCCAATGATGTACTCTCATCCCGCACTCTCCTTTTCTGTGATACATGACACCCCCGACCCCCTCTTCTTCATGGAAAACAAAACAAAACACAACTCTTTCACCTTCCTTGGTTTACTGATGAAGGACTGTTTGGTTTTCATTTCTCTATAATAACTTCTTATGTTTTCTTTCACTGGTCCATCTTCCTACCCCTTAAGAGTAGATGTTCCCAAAGCTTTTATATTTAGATTTCTTCCAGGACCAAACCTATTATTATTTTTTTCGGCTCTATGAAGCTTCTTGGGGCAGAGAAGTTATAATTCTTTTGTTACTATCCCTAGCTTCTTCCTTAGAATCCTGGATTTGCAACTCTTTTCTAGACACCCAGGTGCTTATCAGAATCTCAAACTTAGCATATCCAAAACACAATTCATTTCACCTTTGCCTCCAAAAACCAGCTCCTCCTCCTAGCTTCCTATTACTGTGAATGTCAATTATCCAAATTCAAATCCCGGAATTGTCTTTGATTTTCTCCCCACCTCCCTTACTTCCTCCTACTTTCAAATTATATTTATAGATCCAAATCATATAGATTCTACCTTTTCTTTTTCCCAGGTCATGCCATTATTGTTTCATCACTGCTTTACCATAAATAGCCACCTAAATAATCTGTTCCAATTCAGCTCTTTATTTGATACACTGCTGCCTGATTTAAAGCATCTTAATATTCAGCTTTCATCATTCTATGGCTCAAAGAGACCTGGGGCACTTCACTGCAAACAGATTTAAGAATAAACTTCTCACTTTAGATTTCAAAGCCCTATGTAATCAAACTTCCACTCTTTTTTCAAGTGCTGTTGCCCACTACTTTTCTGCACTTTGCCTATACTGTAGCCAAACTGTACTTCCTAAGGCCTTTGCCTTCTTAAAACAATTTGTTGATTTGGAACGCCTCCTACCTCATTGACTGATCTTTCTCTGTGTCCTTTGCATTTTCCTATTTCTCCAAATTCTAAGCACTAGAGATCCTCAGAATTCTTACTAAATGCAGTCAATAGGCAGGATTTTCTAACTATACTTCTTCCTGAGGAACACCATCTATACATTAATGATTCCCAAACTTCTCTCTCTAACTCAAAGTTAGCTCCCCCAAACTTCAGATTCAAGTATCCTACTACCTACTCATCTTCATCTGGATGTCAGGTAGATACTTCAAACTTAGCATGCTCATATTTGAACTGATTTCCTTTTACAGTCTTTCCCATTCCAATAAATGGCAACTCCATCATTTAAAATCCTTGGAGTCATCTTTGATTCCTCTCCTGTCTCTCACTCTCCAACATCAAATCTATCACCAAATCTTGTTGGCTCCACCTTCACAATATATCCAGAATCTGACCACCGTTCACCACTTTCACTGCTACCATTTTGGTCCACGTCACTTCAGCTCTTACATGGATTATTTCAAATAACCTCCTACCTGGGGGGCTTCACTACTTGCCTATGCCCTATTCTGTCCAGTCTCAAAACAGCAAAGAGCAATCCTGTTAAAATGAAAGACAAATTATGTCACTCCTCTGCTCAAAATACTCCATTGCCTTCCCAGCTCACTCAAGAATAAAAGCCTAAATCTTTAAAATGGCCCATAAGGCCTTCCACTGACCTAATCATTTACTTGCTCTCTAATTTGCTCACTTCTCTAAAGCCACTGTCTTCCTTACTGTTCCCCAAACACATCAAGCACACTACATTTGCTGTTTCCTCTGCATAGAAGACCCTCTTTCCACCAAATATCTTCAAACATTTGTCCCCATCTGCATTTCTGCTTATGTAACCTTTCCAATGAGAATTTCTCTGCCCACCCTAAAATTACGTCCTTCTCCCATCTTAGTTTTCTTCTTCACTCTTGTAGTGGTTAACTAATGCCATAATACAAATGTGTAAAAACCCATCCCCAAACTAACTGGCTCCAAGCATTTATTCTGTGGGTCAGCTGCGAAGGCTTTGCTGATGTGAGGGTTGCGGTGGCTGGAGCAGCTCTGCTTCTCCTGCAGATCAGTGGCTTGGCTTTGATAGTTCTGCTTTATTCATTCTGGGGCTCAGACTAAAGGACAATAGCAATGGCAGAGGCACAAGAGGGCAAGCAGGAAATACAGACCCTCAAGGCTTAGTCTCAAAAGTCACACACTGACATTGCCACATCATTCCACTGGCCTAAAGCCACGAAGTGGAGAAATATACTCTGCCTTTTTGCAGAAAGGAATTACAAAGTAACATTGCAAAGTATATGCATAAAGGAAGAGAAGAAGAATTGTGGCCAATAACGCAATCTATGACATCACTTAACATCATCTGATATCCTATGCATTTACTTGTTGATTTGTTTACTATATCTTCTATTTACTACTTCATGAAATTAGGAACTCCTATTTCATTTACTATTTTATCCCCAGTGATTAGGACTGAGTCTGGACACAACAGGTACTTGATAAGTATTCTGAATAGATGAGTTTACCATTCATGCACAGTCATTCAGTCTACCCACTATATGTCAGGAGTTATGCTAGATGCTAAAGATAATAAATATGGAGAATAAGACATATGGCAACTGTCCTCAAGATAATAGTCTAATAGTCTAGTGAGGAGAAAGATGACTAAATAGGCAATTATAAACAATGAAATAATGATGATGATGATTATAACAACAGCTAACAATTACTGAGCATTTAATATGCACCAAATATTATTCTAAGAAATGTACATGAATTAGTTCATTTAATCCATTCAACAACCTTATTAGTAAGTAATATTACCCTGCTTTTAAAGATAAAGAAACACTCTATAGAAGTTAAATAAATCGTCCAAGTTCACACAGTTAATAACTATTTGAGCTAGAGTTCTAATTCAGGTGGTCTGGCTCCAGAGCCAATGGGCTACACTGCCTTAATGAAGGCTGGAAAAGAGTAGGGTCAGAAAAGGCTAGTTGGAGAAAGGATTGACCTTGTCTTATTTCTTCTAATATATTTTAAATTTCTTATCAGGAACTACCTTATTTCATGAATATACAATTATCAGTAAGATACATCCCAATTTCGGATATAAAAAATGGGGAAAATGTTCAATGACAACTGTATCATAACACTGATTATAAAATGCATGTCAGTTTTCCAAAGCAAAAACTGACGAAAAGCATGCACTTTAGAATCACTGAAATGCTGCATCATAAAACCAAAACTATATCTCCTGGGATACACGTAGGCCAACAAATGCTTTTACCAAATGCAATGCCTTTGTGCACTCTTACTATCTCTCCCTCTGTGTATATATATATGTGCACATTCAGACATACATACATATCATCTAACATATATTCTAATTTTGTCCTATCTTTTTTAGATTTGGTTTAACATTCAACAATATGATTCTCCTCTAAGGATAAATTTTGATGTCACCAAGCCCAAGCTTTGGAAGTCTTTCTTTTCAAGAAGCCTTCCATATCCTGGACTTTGCAGTATTCAGGTATATTCCTTTTTTAACAATTAAATATAGACAAAGAAAATAAGGAATTTGATATTGTTATACAGTAGCCAGATATATTTTGGCCCCAGGTATTTAGCCTGGAACAGTGTTTGTTTTTCAAACTATTTCAGCCCAATTTACAATAAGAAATATATTCTGCATCATGAACCAGTATATACAAATATATGAAAGAAAAAGTTCTGATATAAAAAGTCCCATTAGTATCACAAAATATATTTTATTTTACTTCAATTTTTAGTTTTTTTTAAAATGCTGGTCTCAATTAACTAAAACTGATTTCATGACCACAAATGAGACAGGAGATCAAAATGCAGGGCATGATCCATTAATGGCTCATACAATAATTGAAGATCCAGACTAGTAGATTGTAAGTAGTAAACATAAGCATTGTTTCCTAAAACTCTTGTTTCCACTTAATAGTTAGATACATGTATGTGTGTACTGGGTTTGTAATATAAAATGTATTTTTTACTGTGAATAAAAACTTTCAAAAAAAGATTTGAAAACCCTGCCTTAGAAAAATTGTCCCATATGTGCACATGGTGACATATACAAGATGTTTCATAGAAACACTGAAATAGCAAAAGAATTGGAATAAAAGAAGGAATAAATAAATTATGGTACATAATATAATTTTTTTAGGAGTAAATGAATGAACCTATACAAATCAACATGAGTGAGTCTTAGTAAGCACTCTAAAATGTGTTTGCTATTATCTCTAAATAAAATAAGGGGCAAAAAGCAAGTTGCCTACTCACAGTATAAAACTATTATATAGCTTAGAAAACATGGAAAATAATACAATACATTGTTTAGTATACATACATCTGTGGCAAAATCATAAAGATGTTTTACTAATTTGTCTATCTCACTCGCTATAACATAAGCTCCATAAGGGTAAGGGTTTTTGTTCACAGCTATCACTCACAACTAGCCCCCTAGATTAGTGCCTGGCACACAATAGGTACTCAGTATTTACTAAATGGGGGAAAAAAACAACACAAATTCAGGTCATGGTTACTTCTGTGAGGAGAGAAAAGGGAAATGAGATTGAGGAAGAACTAAACAACACTCTAGTTTATTTGTGATGTATTTCTTGTTGAGTGTCTGAGATTTCATAATTGTTTAAAAACATTTTTAGAAGAATGTACAGCTATTCACATTCTAAGTGTAGATGATTTTTAGAATTGCTGAACTATTTTCTTTTATAGCCAGAAGAGCTCATTTACCAGCAAACAGACAAAACAGCTACAGCTGAGCTACAAGACAGGTAACTTAATATCCATAAATCCACATGTAATCTGTCACATGGAATATAATACCAAACTTTCAACTATTTTCAGCCTGAGTAAATGTGAAATAACATGGGCAATTAAGCTTTATTTCATGTTTATAGATAGCAAGGACAGAGGTGGTCTCTAAATAGTGTGGCTAAAAAGAAGGCGTCTGCATCAGCATGGCGGGGGAGAAACAAATGAAAGTAGTTTTCCCAAGACTTTACTTCAGAGTAGAGCTTGATATCGTGTTCTCATAATCCTCAGCCTAAGCATGCTTCTTTTGTCTAATTAGTGGCTTATAGAACTTCAGCTAATTTATAAACATGATGCATGGAGAAGGCAGGTCCCATTTTAACCCTTATAACCCTGTAAAATGGAACTTATTCTCCCAGTTTCACAAATGTGGAAACTGAGGCTCAGAGAGGTCTGCATACCTGTTAAGTGCTAAAGGCAGCTTCTGAGCCCAGTTAGGTCTTTATGGTTTCAAGGTCTGTGTACCCTTTCTACTGTATCAAGCTGTGTGAAGAGAGGCATGTCAAATAAGAGAGGAAACATGACCCCTTTTTAGGTATTATTACTAACAAACACCAACTGACTCTCAATTTGTCTGTAAAGCCTTATTTAGGATCCTCACCTAGGACAATTAATCTAAAATAAAACTTTTTGTTTCCTCCAATAGCTTCAAAATACTATCTATGAGACACATGTCATTTATCTCTCCAATACTGATGAAGTGCTTGGCAATTCAGTCATACACTCTTATTCAGACCATCCTGAAACCCAAAACAAGGAATATGTATTAATACTCTGTGCCAAAATAAAAGTGGATCCTATAGCTGTTGAGCAATGGAAAGCTGTCTGGGTCCCCAAATCTGTATTATTTGTTAGGGGATGACAAGAGGCTTTATTTATTTAGTTTTGTTTTTCTTTCTTTGAGGTACCAGGGGCCGGGGATTGGGGCTGGGCATTGTACCTGGCACCTTGTGTGTGGGAAGTCAGCGCTCAATCACTGAGCCACATCGGCTTCCCTGAGTTGGTTTTTCATTTGTTTTGTTTGTTTGTCTTCTCAGGAGGCACGAGGAACTGAATCCAGGACCTCCCATGTGGGAGGTGGGTGCTCAATTGCTGGAGCCACATCCACTCCCAACAAGAGGCTTTAGAATTGGCAGGGTGTCGATTCGAATCCCAGCTCCCCTGTCTTACTCAAGTCATTTAGTCTACTTCAAACTGTCACCTCGTATGTGAAATGGTGACAATATCCCCTACCACAGAGGGTTATTAGGTGGATTAAATAAAAATATATGAAAAGCACTTACAACAGTACCTGGTTAATTAGGGCTCAATAAATGGTAGCTATTTTCCATTCCACATTTTAAGTTTTATATCCTATAAACCCAATACCTACCAATTAACTATAAAGCAGGCTATCAAACATTAAGTTGCAATAATGGTTTGTATTTTAAAGGAAGTTTTAAAGGCAATTTAGAAAAAAAAAAAAGATGATCCTTGTGAGGAGAAGTCTCACTGGGCTAAAAAATCAGTAAAGGGCATTAATAGCCCTACAAAGATCTGAGACTCTCAACATAAGCCTCATCCCTTATGCCTGGATCTGATGTATATGTTATCAGTAAATCAACTGATAGAATATTTCATGATAATAAAAATCTTTTGCTAACTTTGTTGAATTTATCCCTTAGTCATTCAGTGTCACCTCTTCTGTGTTACATTTCAAGCATCTTTTTTGACCCTTAGGGTATCATACGTTCTATTTACAGGTCTATTCCCTTCCCCATACCCATACTCAACCCTTAGAACAAGGATTGCTTGTGTTATTTTTTTCAGCTGTGATTAGGTACCATGACTGGTGAATGACAACTCCACAGACAAAAATGTAGTTACATAATCACCTGAATCCCCACTGCAAACAAATCAAATGTGGCTTTTTTTTTTTTTAATAAGAGAAAAGTCAAGTCACCCAAAAATGGAGTTTATTTTTTATGAACAGGATTGAAAAAATACTAAAAGAAAAAATCATGGACTGGAGGCCACGCCATCTGACTCGGTGGAATAGATACTGTACCTCAACGCTGCGTCACTTCTTGCCTCTATTAGAAAGAAGTCAAGGAGAAGATGTAGAAGATGACCACAGAGCAGAACTGCTGAAACAATTAGGAGACTACAGAGTAAGTACGAATAGCTCCTCAACTGACCCTGGGGATTTGTTCATTTCAAATTGAAAGTAACTCAGTAAAGATTTTTTAGAAAGAAAATACCTACATTTCTCCCCCAAGTACATAGATTGAGCAGCATAGACAAAGAAATTAAATTTAAAAATTTAAATCTCAATAAACCTATAATTAAATACTAAAATGCCTCTATATGAAAAAAATATGTCTTTTATAAATACACTGTAAGTATTACAACAAAGTAATTTACTGGTTTATGTGAAACTAGAGATGAGAAGACATCGCGGCTGTTCCATTTTTCTGCAAGTCATCCTACTCTGCCCTCCCCCATGTGATGGCATCATCCTCAGGCTGCCTTTTCTCACAGTAGCAAATGGCTGCAACAGTTAAAGGACTCACAACTGCACAAACATTGTCCAAAGCAGGAAAGAGTATCTGTGTGCCATTATTCCTAGCCAGGTTCCCAAGATTTACGATGATTGAGGCTCATTTAATCACATGCCCATCCCTGTATCAAACATTGTGGCCAGGGTGGGGATGGAATGCACTGTTAGCTTTACCAAAGTCCCTAGAACTACAATAGTAACTATGCAAACCAGAGGCTGTAGGGAAAAGGGAAGGGGATGGTGGAGCGTAACTGTCAATATACTAGTAACTAAAACAAAAAGGGTATTTAATCCCCACTCCCCTTTCTGTATGGCTAATATAAAGCTAAATAGAAAAGCAGAACTAAATAAATGGCTCCAAGATCCAGAAGGAAGACTTACTATATAAAGAATTACATACATTTAAATGAGGGAAAAAACATAGTGAAATCCTCAGACTTCACTAACCACAACCAATGTTGTCTTCTCTCCCACAGTTCTCTGGATTTCCCCTTCACATGCCCTACTCTGAAGTGAAGCCTTTAATTGAAGCTGTGTATAGCACTGGAGTACATAATATTGATGTTCCTAATGTTGAATTTGCTTTAGCTGTATATATCCACCCATATCCCAAAAACGTTTTGTCTGTTTGGATCTATGTTGCCTCCCTTATACGCAACAGGTAATTTTTTCATTCTACTTTTTATATATCAAAAATTTAATCAGGAGATGAGAATTTTTTTTCAATGTGTGAATTTTTGCTTCAACTTCAAGAACATTTCATTATGATACTGATCGCAGAGGAAAATATATTTGCAGATAATGAAATAAATTTATGTTTTCAAACTGTGCAAAATGTTTTAATTTAATAGGCTGCCTTGTCTCTGCCACTCTAACCCAAAATTCAACGTAAGACTGCCCCAACCCCCCTACACTATGCAGCTTCATACCCCTCTGCCTTTGTAGTTACTGATGACCCTCTGCATGGAATGCCCTTCTTCTTCACCTGTCCAGAAGAATATCAATCATACTTTTCAGTCCCAGAAAAGCACCACTTCACAACTTTTCAGGGCACTGGGGAAGGGAGAACAACCTTGCATTATCAAATTTTTATTTTTAACCCTGGAACATCTCTTAAGACTATATCTTACAGAAATACTAAATAAAGTATGCATATGCACAGACATGGTATGCAGATACATATCCACTGAAACAATATAGTATTTGGAAAAAAGGGGAGAGATATATTTAAATTGTCATCAAAAGGAAAGCAGTTGATGGGAAGCGGACTTGGCCCAATGGATATGGCGTCCGCCTACCACATGGGAGGTCCGTGGTTCAAACCCCGGGCCTCCTTGACCAGTGTCGAGCTGGCCCATGCGCAGTGCTGATGGGCACCAGGAGGAGTGCCGTGCCACGCAGGAGTGTCCCCCGCATAGGGAAGCCCCACGCGCAAGGAGTGCGCCCCATAAGGAGAGCCGCCCAGCGCGAAAGAAAGTGCAGCCTGCCCAGGAATGGTGCCACACACACAGAGAGCTGACACAACAAGAACGATGCAACAAAAATAAACAGATTCCCAGTGCTGCTGATAAGGATAGAAGTGGTCACAGAAAACACACAGCAAATGGACACAGAGAGCAGACAACAGTGGGGGGGGGGGGGGAGCAGGGAGGGAAGGGGGGAGGGGGGAAAGGGGAGAGAAATAAATTAAAAAAATAAATCTAACAAAAAAAGAAAAGGGAAGCAGTTGAAAAATCTAAGATACATCCATGTAATATTGTACTATTGTACTAAACCATTAAAAAGGATTAGATATATGTGTCGATGAGGAAAGTTTACACAAAATAGAAATATGTATAAAGCAGGATGTCTCAACAGTAGTACTATTGACATTTGGGGCCAGGTAATTCTCTGATGTGATGGACCATAAGATGTTTAGCAGCATCTCTGGTTTACCTACTAGATACAAGTTGCACACCCCTCTCACCCCCCTAGTTGTGACAACCAGTCTCCAGATGTTGTCAAAGGTCCTCCATGGGGCAAATCACCCCCCACTGAGAAACACTGAAGTAAATAAGAATACAGTCTCACTTTTAAAAAAATAAAATTACATCTGGTGGAAACAGAAGCAAGGCACACAGCATCATGAAATCAATACCCCTTCAGGGGCCATATCTGGAAATACATGACAATCTATTTCCCTGAATTTAATATGGCCTGTGCATGAATTCAAACTTATCTAATTCTGTATCCAAGTTTGCCTAGTTTCTGGAGAGCCAATTAAGTGATATAGGCTCTACAGGCTTTGAATATTCTGAAAGGATGTAGACTGAATGTATATTCGAACTTACATCCAGATGGAATGTGGGCAATATGTTAATTCAAACTTACCTGGTATGTGGGCGATATGCTAATCCAAGCTTACCTAGTATCGAAACAAACCCCTAAACTCTAAGAAACTAACAAAGAAGGTCCTTTTTGCACCAAAGCACCACTTAACCCCCACTCCTAAGTCCTCTGTATAAAAAGGACCTGGAAATAGTGCTCGGGACTTGGTCTTTGGACAGAAGTCCACCAGGCCCAGCCAGCTGTTAACAAACCTTCCTTCTCAGAAAAGCCTTGTGTCCTGGCCCTCAATACCATGGTCACTGGACCTTTCTGACTACCACAACATCTCTGGGGGCTTGTCCAAGATCGCTGCAAGGCCAGAGATGGCAACACTTGGTTGCCCCTCTCGGACACCTCCAAGAAGGCTGGGAGGGCCCAGGTGAACCCCAGCCCAGGGCATCCCAGACCCCTTTAGTCCAGAAAGAGGTTGTGGACTCTGCCAGAGCCCTCCTGGAAGAAACCAGAGGCACTGGAGGGTTTGAAGGAGATCCTGAGAACAAAGCAAAGGAGTTCCACATGCCAGACAGGTAAGACCCCAGGGGCATAGCTCAGGAAAAGCCTAATGCTGAAAAGTTGGAGGAGAGCCTGATCAGCTCCCAAGAAGATCCTAGTACTCCCGAGAAGAAGGGAGGAAGCCGTCTTCTCTAGGTCCGAGAAATGAAAGGAAAGCAGGTGGCTGTGTGCGTGTGACTGTGGAGACTGAGTGAAACGCAGAGACAGACTTCTGTGGGGCGAGAGCGGAGTCCCAATCTGTGGTTCCGTGGTGACCTCCTCTGGTCAAGGGCAGTGAAGGCACCCTCCAGAGTCCTTCATCCAAGTCGGGGGTTTATACTGACCTGCTAAGGCTAAGAGGTGCAGTAAGTCCCTGCAAGGGGCACAGCCAGAGATGGATGAAGTGAAAAGGCTGAGTGTTGTGCAGTGCTGACACAGCGTGGAAACATGGGGAACACACACAGTAGGACCCTGTTAGGTTGTATGCTGAAAAACTTTCCCCAAGCATTCCATGGAGATGTATACAGCATAAAGTTCCAGCCAGGAAAACTTAGAACGCTTTGTGAATTAGAATGACCGACTTTCAGCATGGGCTGGCCCCAGGAGGGCCTTTGACCCCTGGCTCATCCGTAAAGCCCAGGACGTGGAAACCATGGCACCCTGACCAGTTCCCATACATCGATGCCTGGCAGGACTCTGTGAGTCAAAGACCATCCTGGTTAAGGAAATTCAGGTGACTAAAGAAGCCAAGATTTGCATGATATAAAAGCCCAGAGGTGCTGTCCAGGAAACCAGGTTAAACAAGTGCCTTGCAAAGGATCCAGGGAAAGTGAGCTCGAAATCTAGTTCAGACCCACCCACTCTAGAAGAGCCAGATGAAAATGACCTCCTGCCACCTTATGTGGTTTGTCCTACCACGCCAATGCCAAAGAATGGGGACAAGCTGCTTTCCCCAAGCAGCATGGCCTCACTGTTTCCGCAGCCGCTTTCCCCAAGCAACACAGCCCCATCGCTCCTGCAGCCACTCCCACAGCCACTCCTGCAGCCATTTCCACAGCTGCTTCTCCAAGCAACCCAGCCTCTTCACCTCTGCAACTGCTGTCTCCGCCAATCTCGGCCCCTGGCAGCATAGTGCCATATTCACAGGCACAAGTGCCGACCATCCATCAGGAAGGAGCCCCTGAAAGATGACAACTCAGACCACGGGGAGCCCTGGGGACAGGTGGAGCAGGGAGAAGGGCCACCCTACAATTACTTCTCCATGAGGCCCAAACTCCAATTGATTACAATGCCAATGGCCAGGTCCAAGGTGGAAACCGGACATTCATGTACCAACCCTTCACTACCACTGACCTCTTTAACTGGAAAAGCCACATCCCACCATACTCGGAGAAGCCTCAGGCCATGATGGAACTCTTCCAGTCCATCATAGAAACCCACAGACACTGCTGGGCTGACTGCAAACAACTCCTCATGACCTTACTCAACTTTGAGGAGAGAACGCAAGTCACACAGGGGCTCTAACCTGGCTCAAAGAGCACCCACCTGAGGGAACCCTGGAAAGTGACCAATATGCCCACACACAGTTCTCAGGCGAGGACCCCCAATGGGATCTCAATGACACGACCAGGCTCAACTGACTAGAAACTTTTCATAGAGCCTTAGTTGAAGGGTTCAGAGCTGGGAGCTGAAAGGCAGTAAACATAGCAAGGAACACCCAAGTCCTACAGACTCTCAATGAAAGCCCTGCTCAATTTTATGAGTGACTGTGTGAGGAGTTTTGTGTATACACACCCTTTAACCCAGACACCCCTGAAAGCCAAACAATAGTCAGTGCAGCATTCATTGCCCAATCACAGGCCAACATCTGAAGAAAGCTACAGAAGTTAGATGGGTTTGCTGGTATCAACATTTCCCAGCTCATGGAGGTAGCCACCAATATTTATATCAACTGTGACTAGAAACCAGGAGAGAGGAAAACCAGAAAATGAAAAAGAAAGCAGACCTTCTCACAGCAGCAATAGCAGAAAAAAGCAACCCCTGTCAAGGAAAGTAAACTGGGACACACCTGCCCCAAGGAGGGGGGCCCACCCCTAGGGTGAAATCAGTGTGCATACTGCAAGAAGGAAGGACACTGGAAGCAGGAGTGCCCCAACAGACTGCTTGACCCCATCGCCTTCAAGAAGGCGGCCAAAACATTAGCTAGGAAAGCAAACAGGGTACTACAAACTAAACCCTGGAAAATTCAGAAGGGAAACATGCGGATCAGCTCATTGGACTTGCAGGAATAGAAGGCTCTGATGAGGATTTTTAGGACAGACTAGACTCCTATTTTCTCGGCCCTACAGAACCTATGGTTAGAGTCCAAACTGGGGAAGCAGATTTGGCTCAACTGATAGAGCATCCACCTACCATATGGGAGGTCCAGTGTTCAAACCCAGGGCCTCCTGATCCATGTGGTGAGCTGGCCCACACAGTGCTGATGCACACAAGGAGTGCCGTGCCGTGTACGGGTGTCTCCCTGTGTAGGGGAGCCCCATGCACAAGGAGTGCACCCCGCAAGGAGAGCTGCCCCATGCAAAAAAAAAAGTGCAGCCTGCCCAGGAGTGGCACTGCACACATAGAGCTGACACAGCAATAAGACACAACAAAAAAGACACAGATTCCCAGTGCCACTGATGAGAATGCAAGTGGACACAGAAGAACACACAGCGAATGGACATAGAGAGCAGACAATGGGGGGTGGGGGAGAGAAATAAATAAAAAATAAATCTTTAAAAAAAAAAAGTCCAACAACACTGGGGCTCAATACTCTGTAATGACCAGGCCAGACAGGCCATTATCAAAAAGACAAGCTACTATAGTAGGGGCAACTGTTAAAAGCACCCAGCTACCCTTTCTCCAAGCCAGGACCTATAACATTGGGGGTAAAGAAGTCATTCACGAGTTCCTGGATCTTCCAGAATGCCCTGTCCCCCTTCTGGATAGGAACCTGTTGTCCAATCCACAACCTCAAATTACCTTTAATGCTACAGGCCAATCCACGCTAACACTCAGACCACCAAAGTTTCCAATGGTGGCATTAACCCTCCCTCTGCAGGAAAAATGGAGACTGTTCTGCCTCAGCAAAGCCGGCCAATCTACAGCTGCACAGCTCCCCTTTAAAGATGTACCCAAAGTTTGGGCAGAAGGCAACCCAACAGGGATGGCACATGCCATTCTCCCAATTGTTGTTGAAATAAAGCCCACAGCCAGCCCAGTAAGCATAAAACAATATCCTGTTTCACGTGAAGCACAAGAAAGAATCCGGTTACATATTTAGAGATTGCTGAATGAAGGCATACTAAAGCCATGCCAGTCTCCATGGAATACCCAACTCTTGCCAGTTAAAAAGGCTGATGGGGATTACCGCCCAGTCCAGAACTTGTTAGCGGTCAACTCAGCGGTAGTAACCCTACACCCAGCAGTCCCCAACCCTTACACTCTCCTCAGCTTGATACCCTTATCAGCAGTCTACTTTTCATTCCTGGATTTCAAAGATGCCTTCAAATATGCATTCAAATAGCACCCCGAAGTCAACCGACCTTCACCTTTTATGGGACAATCCAAGCTCAGGTGAAAAGCAACAACCTACCTGGACATGGGACCCTCAGGGATTAAAAAATGTGCCCACTATTTGTGGACAAGCCCTGGCCAGTGATTTTAAGTCCTTTAAACCAGAAAGCCATAATTGTTTCCTCCTCCAATATGTAGATGACCTCATTCTTGGAAGTCCCACCTACCAAAACAGTGCTAGTGGAATCCATGCCCTCTTAAAACACTTGCAACAAAAGGGTTATCGGGTATCTAAAAAGAAAGCCCAAATCTGCCTACCTCGGGTCAAGCATCTAGGTTATAAAATAGCACAGGGGCTCCGCAAATTAGGACCTGAAAGAAAAGAAGCAATCTGTAGCAGCACTCGCTGAAATTTGTGAGAATTCCTCAGAGTAGCTAGATTCTGCCACATTTGGATCCCAATTTTGGAGTCCTCATGCACCCTTTGTATGAAGCCACAAAGGAGGGAGATCATGAACCCCTGCTCTGGGAAAGCCCACAGAATGAAGCTTTCACCGCTCTCAAGTGAGCACTGATGGAAGCAATGACCCTCGGGCTTCCAGATCTCAGTAAACCATTCTACCTCTATGTCCACAATCGCCAGGGCATCACAGTAGGAGTACTCACTCAGTACCTGGGTTCCTGGCAAAGACCTGTAGCCTATCTATACAAGCAACTGGACACTGTAGCCCAGGGATGGCCCTCGTGCCTACAAGCTAGAGCTGCTGCAGCAATGCTAACACTAAAAGCCATGAAATTAATTCTTCGGCAGCCTATGATTGTTTGGGTTCCGCACATGGTAGTCACAATCTTATAAGCCAAAGTAACACACTGGCTTACTAACAGCCACCAGGCTAAATATCAAGCTCTATTACGTGAAAATCTGTCCGTCCAACTGGAACTCATAAAAACTCTGAATCCTGCTATCCTGCCACCTGTCGAGCCTGGGATGTGAACCCATAACTGCCTGGAGACAGCAAGAGGTGTATGTTGGACCTCCAAGACCAGCCACTACCAAATCCCAACATAGAGTTCTTCACGGATGGGAGTAGATTTGTTCAGGTCAGTGACCAGAGAGCAGGATACACTGTCGTGACCTCTGAAACCACAAGAGAAGTGCAGCATCTCCCGGATAACACCTCACCCAAAAAGTCGACTCACTGCCCTCACCTGAGCCCTACAACTTGCAGCTGGAGCCAAGGTTAACATCTACACAGACTCCAAATATGCCTTCCTTACCCTGCATGTGCATGGAGCCTTATACAAAAGAAAGGACTCATTAACTCAGGAGGAAGGGCAATAAATATGGCACTCTATAGTACTATTAGAAGCAGTTTGGGAACCCACCCAAGTGGCCGTGATGCTCTGCAAGGAACACCAGACAAGCCACAGCCCCGTCGCTCAAGGAAACTGGAGGGCAGACACTGAAGCAAAAAGAGCCACATGGGAAGGATCCATATCTGAGTCGCTGCCCTCATCCCCCAACATCTTAATTATCAGAAACTCAGCCTGCTTTCATCCCCCAGTCTCTGAATCACCGGCACCAGCAATATACTCAAGCTGAGAAAGATTGGATACTCTCTGAGAGCGGGACACAAGGAGCAAACAGGTGATGGACATCGCCCAATCACAGAATCATGCCGCAAATATTGGCTGCAACCATAGTACAGGAGTACCACAAAAACACACACTTGGGAAAAACCCATCTTAGGAAGATTCTTCTACATTCCAAATCTAGTCACTGTCACCCATGCTGTATGTCAGCGGTGCATGAAATATGCAAAGAATAACCCTCACCAAGGACCCATGGGAGCCCCAGGAGTCCAGTGAATTGGCAGTATGCCAATTGATCTAGTAGATTTCACCAAAATGCCATGATCCAGAGGCTACAAATATCTCCTAGTCCTCGTTCGTACTTTTTCCAGCTGGGTGGAAGCCTTCCCCACTCGGACCAAAAAAGCTGAAAAAGTGGCCAAAGTTCTGCTCAGGGAAATCATTCCTCGATATGGGCTACCCTCTCAATTGGCTCTGACAATGAACCCACCCGCCTTAGTTTCTGAAATCACTCAAAGGATTGCCAAAGCACTACATATCCAATGGAAACTGCACACCACTTACCATCCTCAAAGTTCAGGGAAAGTAGAGCAAATGAACCATAGAATAAAGAATTATATTGCCAATATTTGCCAAGAAACTGGACTTATATGGGTGTAAATGCTCCCAAGTGTTCTCCTCCAAGTTCAAGACAGCCTAAGCCAAAAACCAAGCCTAATCCCTTATGAAATCCTTTTTGGGATGCCCCCCTGCCCCTTTAATCTGAAATACAGAAAGGGACCTCAGATAAAGAGGAAACTTATCAATAGCTCAGCAAATGATCAGCTTAGGAAAAACCCTATAAAACTTGCATCACTTGGGTCCAAGAAAGGGCCCCCATTAGCTTACGCAGCTCCATACACCCGTGCCAACTGGGAGATGCAGCCTAGGTCAAAGACTGAAATCAGCTTCACTAATCCCTCCATGGCAAGGACCCTATCTTGTCATTTCATCCACCCCCACTGCAGTTAAAGTAACTGAAATCACCCCGTGGATACACAAAAGCCATGTCAAACAAGCTGCCCCAGAGTCCCGGACCTGTATTCCAGACACCTACAACTCAATCAAACTCACCTTGCAAAAGAACAAAATGCCGAGCCCTGCTCCAGTCACACCCCAGAAGCTGACTGGTTCACACACAGCCGAAGGTTGAGGACGGAACACCAAGCTCTACTCCAATCACACCTCGGAAGCTGATGGGTCTACACACAGCCAAAGAGTAGGAATCTGGTTTAATCCCAGTCACAAGGTCCCTTCGGTTATTTCCCTAATCCTCCCTTGGTTCCAGGGGGATGCCCCAGAGTGTGGTCCATGTATCCAATGAGTGCAAATGGGGGCCCATGTCAATACTACATTAATATATCATAGCCATTACACCGGCAAGGGCCATATTCAGGGAATCTCCCATAGTATCTGTAATGTATCTGGCCAAATAACCTGCTTTGACCCCAAGCCCCCAGCAGTCTCCCACCAATGGGAAATAAGGGTATCTTAACAAAAAGGAAAGCTGTTCAATTCTACCCCAGTTACTTCCAAATCCCAGAGTGTCTCGTTACTGTTTGATAAATTCCAACACATGGGGCTCTTGTGGGGGCCTCAGCTGGGAGCAAGAACACACACATAACGACAAGTATATATGTTATCCTGAAGGGCAAAACAGTGCAGCGGATTTTCACACCCGAGATTGGTACTTCTGTCCATTTAGGGCTGTCTCATGGGCCACCTGGCAAACATGTGGACAATCCACTACCTTCACCTAAGGTAAACCTCCAACCAATTGTGCCCTTACACAATGTAATCCCTTAAAGATCACCATTCTACAACCCAACAAGTACAACAAAGGAGTCCAAATGGGCCTCCTCATCTGTGGCAGAGGAATGGACCCAGGAGTCCTCATCTGGGTCGGATATCAGGAATCCTCCCTCATGAATAAAACCTACTCTGTGTAAAACCCTTTTCCATTCCACAAGTAGCAAGAAACCTCTTTATGAACCTAGCTGAAGTAGTAGGGACAGCCGTAAATGTCTCCTCATGCTATGTATGTGGAGGTACTAATATGGGAGACCAATGGCCCTGGGAAACTGAAGAATACAATTAC
The DNA here is from genome assembly GCF_030445035.2 of Dasypus novemcinctus. NCBI lineage: Eukaryota > Metazoa > Chordata > Mammalia > Cingulata > Dasypodidae > Dasypus > Dasypus novemcinctus. The sequence goes on along the minus strand of NC_080673.1, from coordinate 193,896,950 downwards.
AGCCAACCAAATAATGACACTGGTCTCCTGGCTATCCCCCAACATGGTATGTGGCCCTTGCAAACTTCTGTCATAGGAAAATATTGCGCTTCGAGAATATGCCTAAGCTCCTCTATAACTGTTGGAAACCTAAGATGTACAGGAGGGAAGTTGCAAAATCAAACCACCAATACAACGGAATCTTGGGGAACATGGAATGAATCTAACTTCATTTTCATAAACCATACTTTCCCCAAGTTAATCACAGTGTGGAACTCTACCGCAAAGGGCCCCTTTACTGCCCCAAATGGTCTATTCTGAATGTGTGGAAAAGTCGCATTCCGAAAACTTCCCCAAAATTGATGTGGTACTTGTATGCTCGACACAATAAAACCCTCCTTCTTCCTAATTCCCTTAGCAGAAGGGAAAGAGCTGAGCCAACCAGTATATCAAACATAAGAGACAAAAGGGCTGTCACTATCTGGGCAAATGATGAATGGGCCCTTGAGCATATAGTCCAGTATTATAGGCCAGCGACTTGGGCAGAAGATGACATGTGACCAAATCACCCACTTAAAAGCCGTGGAAGAAATAATAACTAATGAAACCACCCATGCGCTAATCTTACTAGCCCAACAGCAAACCAAATTCAGAAATACTATCTATTAAAACTGTCTCACTCCAGGCTATCTCTAGGCAGCTGAAGGGGGAGTTTGCGGAAAGTTCAATCTCTCTAATTGCTGCCTTAAACTAAACAGCACTGGAAAGGTTATCAATGAAATTACAAACAAAATGGTAAAAATTGCTCATGTTCCAGTACAAACCTCAAATGGCTGGAATTTAAGTAATCCCTTTGGAAATTGCCAGTAGAAAATTTCAAACTTCTGTTGGGAATAATTGCCTTCCTTGTAGGATGCATCATAATCCCTTGCCTCTTCTCTTTCATCATAAGCAGGATACATGCCCTAATAAATAGTACAGTGAAAACACCAACAGCTGCCCATCTCATGGCTCTATATACATACCAGTCAGTCCAGAGAGACTCTGACAACAGTGATGCCAAAGCTTAACAACCTAAGCATGCATCAAAAGGGGGAATAATATGGACTGTGCGTGAATTCAAACTTACCTAATTCTGTATCCATATTTGTCTAGTTTCCAGAAAGCCAATTAAGTAATACAGACTCTATAGGCTTTGAGTATTCAGGAAGGATGTAGACTGAATGTGTATCCGAATTTACATCCAGAAGGAATGTGGGCGATATGTTAATTTAAGTTTACCTGGTATGTGGGTGGTATGCTAATCCAAGCTTACCTATAGCCAAACAAACTCCTAAACTCTAAGAAACTAACAAAGAATGTCCTTTTTGCACCAAAGTGCCATTTAACCTCCACTCCTAAATCCTCTGTATAAAAAGAACCTGAAGCTTGGTCTTTGGACGGAAGTCCACCGGGCCCAGCTGGCTTTTAATAAACCTTCCTTCTCAGAAAAGTCTCACGTCCTGGCCCTCAATACCATGATCACTGAACCCACCTGACTATCACAGCAACAAATAGTTATACTCGTTTATAATTCCCCTAATCGTGATTATTCTACTCCTTATATATGAACCTACACTTTTCAATGTACCTGGTAAATATATTTCGCAGAGACTTAAATCTTTGGACTGTTCAAATGCCTGTGGAGTCCTAATCCCAGAGAGTAGCAGACATCTCCCACTCTTCAGTTCTTCAGGCTTGCCCTGGACAACTAACAAATGATGGATAAGTCCCATCCCAAAAAACGGGGAGCATCTGCAGCTGCAGACAGAATAATTCCTTCCATTCTGCCCCATGGTACGTGGGTCCCCTCTCAGCCTGGAGCTGTAGGAGTGGACGTTGTCCCAGGTCCCTCTGGATTGGGGAATAAACAACCATGGGAGGGGGGGAGGGGAGAGGTGGCCACGACCAAAGTAGATTTTTTGTCATTGTGGATGTTAATCTTTTGTTGATGGAAGAACTTGTAACATTGATGTAAAGATACTGATTGCTAGGGATTCACAAGGGAGGTGTGTAATGAATGGGTGGACAAGGCATATCTGAGGTGGTAAGATTCTTCTGTATAATACTGCAATGATGAACACATGACATGACACATTTGTCAAGTGGAAACCATAATGTAAACTATAGACTGGTTTGTAGCAATGCTTCAGTACTGGCTCATCGACTGTAACAAATATATCACACTAATCTGTCAATAGGAGTAACTGTGTTATGTGTGTGTGTGTAGGGGGAGTGTTACAAGGGAATTCCCTATACTTTAGGTGCATTTTTCTGTAAATGTAAATGTAAAACTTCTTTAAAATATAAAGTTTAAAAAAACGTTAAGACATTTCTCCACTAAAAAGCTCCTTTAGTGATGGGATGGGATGGGATGGGATGGAGGGGACTGAGGTAAGCAACAACTTAAAAACCTTTTGCTTTCCCTTATGCCTTCCCCTCTATCAAAGTACAGTATATTGCAATTATTTATTTGCATGTCTTTGATACCTCTGCTTCAAGGTAGAATTTGATGACTGACCCATAACAGCTACCATTACAGAAATAATGAGACAAGATAGATAATGGTTAAGAGCATGAACTCTGGAGAAATCCTAGATATGCGTCTAACTAGCAGGGTAACCAGGGCAAGTTATTTGTTATTTTCTTTCCCCATACATAAGATCTGGATGATCACATTACCCATTTCATAGCACTGTTGTAAAGATTAAACAAGTTAGTGATGTAAAACATTTAGAACACTGCCCGATACCAAGCACCTGATGGGTGAGGCACTACAAGGCACCTTATGTAACTGTTGCATTTTTTCCCCCCAGAATGAACAGTTTAAATAATTCATGAAATCAATCACAAAATCTGTTAAAAATTTAAACCAAATAGTGTCTCAACTTTCATTAAATATTGACCCCTTTAAGTCAACAATAATGAAACCTTAATTGCAGATTATATAAAAACAAAGCTGATATAAAATAAAAATTAAATGCAGATTATGCTATGGGGGGATGGGAAGGGAGTAAAAAACAATGACTCAACATGAAAACATGCTGACATACTGAAGTGGTTTGAGTAAAAACTGCCAGGTCCTATTTAATGGTTTTCTAACATCAGACATAAGACAAAGCAAAAGAGTCACCTCAATTATCTAAAACCTCTGAAAAAATTAGTTGCTTAAAATTAATTTATTGGGTACTTCTTGGCAGCTTCACAGAATGTCATGAATGACAGGAAGAAGCCTGAAAATATAACAGATTTGGGGAGTTTAGGAAAGTACCTGATTTGGGTTATCGAAGAGGCCTGGCAATGATCTTTATATTTGGTTACCTTTAAGGTTTGATGCCTTTAAGTAATACGCATCTCTGCACAGTGACATATTTCAAGGTAGTACCCTTTAGCTGTCTATTTTGAATCAGGCTCTGGAGTGGACACCCAGCTGAGGCATCATCTGGGCAGCCTGAGACCTATGGAAGATGGTAGTGATGGCTGCGGGGCCAGCATTTGGGTGGAGTTTACTGTTGGTGGCTGTACTTCAACCGTAATCTGCATTCAGGGCAGTTTTCATCTGAAGCATGCAGAGTTAGACTTCTTCAGCAACTTGCTCTGCAGTTCTTCGGATCTTCTTGGACAGTTCAATTTGCGTCAGCTGTATTCTGACTGCAGAGGATACTGTCGGGAAGCAGGACAATTTGAAACCAAAAAGCTGAATGCAGGAGCTATTCTTGAAGTCTGTGGATAAAAATTGGGGAGGCTTCCTCAAGTCTAAGCTTTTGTCAGGAGTGATAAACCCAAACTATTTCGAGGACTAAAATCAAGTATGTTGGTAGTCCAGACCCTGCACTAAAGCTTTTGGACAATGGGAACATTGCTGTAGAAGTAAGCATCCTCAAACAGAACACAGTGCAGAGTTCCTGAGAGAAAAGTTGGAATGCATAAAAACCCTGCTTTTCTTCTATCCTTTTACCTTACCAAATGAAATACTGCAGCATCTAGAAAATAATTTAGTTTTTGCTTTCTTCCATTGACCAATTTTGTACTGAGGCATTGAACATCTAATTAGAAGTTGAAATGGTAGCACACCCTATGACGTCTTAGTTGGAAAGCTTAAGAAATCCCATTTTTTATAAATTTCCAATGTTCTTCACATGTTGACACCACTAACAAAATGCTTTGTAGCACACTTGTGGTTAATTATGCAAATGATAGTTCCTGATACTTGGCCCAGTTAGAGTAGTAGTAAGGGAGATGATTACTTGGCGCTGGAGCTGATAGTGTTTGTCCAAGAGACCTCAATCTCAGGGCTGTCCACATGCCAGTTGGGCACTGAGCCTCAGTGGAGTAGCAACACCTACTCTCCAGTTCTTTGGACTCACCCAGGACAACTAACAAGGAGGTGAGGATAGACAACTACCATACCAAGGAACCGAGAGTCTACAACAGCAAGCAAGAGTTCCATCCGTCAGCCGTATGGGATAGAAGCCCCCTCTTATTTAGAGGTGGAATGGGCATCACCATCAAAGAATCGATTGGGGAATAAAATATGGACTACAGTGGACTTACTGGAACTTTACTATAGACTTGTGATTCTAGCAATGGAAGAAATTATATCACTGATGTGGAGACAGTAACCACTGAAGGTGCTGAAGGCAGGGAGAGGGGAAAAAGAGGTACAATATGGGGGCATTTGCAGGACTTGGAATTGTCCTGAATGACATTGCAACAACAGATACAGGACATTATATACCCTGCCATAACCTACAGAATGGAGAGGGATAGAGTATAAACTACAATGTAAACTATAATTCATGCTGTGTGGCAATGCTACAAAATGTGTTCATCAATTGCAATGAATGTACCACACTAATGATAGAAGTTGTTAACGTGGGAAAAGTGGGGGGTGTGTGGGGAGTGGGGCATATGGGAATCCCCTATATTTTTTATGTAACATTTTACATAATCTATATATCTTTTAAAAATAGATTTTAAAATATATATTTTTTAAAGGGAGATGATTACTATGCCTCATGTGCTGTGTGCTCTTTTAATGACAGAAAATTACAAAACAAATAAAATTTACTGAGTCTCTGAACAGACTAACTGCTCCTCAGTTATTTTTTTTTCTATTACCAGCTTTCCTTTTAAAATAAATTTTCTATGAATGTACTACATAAAATCTTTGTAGCTTCATTACTGCGAAACAGTCATCTACAGTGAGAGTGAAGCACTCACAAAGATTCACACTAATGAAGGCAACACAGAAAACCTTTCTAAGGATTTGTTTAGATCTGATATTTGGCCAAACTTTGTGTTCTATGCTCTTACAGAAAAGTGAATTTTAAAAACAATTGTTTATAAGTCCAAAATATTTTTAATTGTTTCAAAAATCTAAAAAAAAAAAAAAATTGTAAAGGATAAAATTTAGGCAAAGTCCCGAAACATCATTTCTGAACTTTTCCAGAGATAGTCAAAATATTTTCCCCATAAGTTAGACTATTTTCTGACTAAATGGTAATAAACTGTTGCCTTCCCTTAATGATTCAGGGTCATCATCATGGATGAGCCATTCTACCACGCACTTCTTGTAAACACAGATACGGTGAAGCCTGGGCTGGAATGAGACCCAGGCCAGAAGACTTTCCATAGTTTATTCTGTTGAAAAATTCTCTGATGTTGGCTTTTTAAATGGTATTAAGCACTTAGGGAAATAAAAATACAGTTAAATACAAAATGGTCAACCTTATAAAACAAAACTTTTGACCCTATACTTCTCACTGAGCTCATATTTTCTTCCAAATTCTCTAAGGGAATCAAAAAAAATGGGTTTGTTCTTTGCACTTAGAGCAGAGTTTTAAAGGAGGAGTACCACAAAAGACACAACGACTTGAGCTTAAGAGACACAAACTCAAAAGACAAAAGGTAATGTGGTCTGCTTATACAACTGCTCTACCCTACACGCACCTCATAGGGTTCCATGTTTAACAACAATGGATTCAAGATGTGAGAACCCATTGGGCAATGTGAAAGTTCTAGGAAAAGAATCATTTAGGTATCCTCTCTTAAGCATTGATCATCCCTTGAAGTATTTAATTAAAATGTTAGTTGAATTTAAAAAGCATGAGTGAATTCTTTCTAGTCATATTCCCATCACTTGTTTCGTCCTTAATCTTCAGACAACTCTGTCTAAAATAAGGTTTTCTCTTACTCTGAACTGAAATCTCTCTCTATATTGTTTATAACTTCCCCTTCTCTCCAAGCACCTCTGCAATAAAACAAATACCTGGGCCCACAAAGACTAAAACTGCAAGATTAATTCCTCTTACACAGCCTTGCAAATATTTTTAAAATAGATAGTATGTCCCTGACTGTTCTCTTCTTCATGGCATATGACATGTCATGAAATTGACTCAACATGTGCCTCTCTGAATGGCAGGTCTCCATATCTTTTCACAAAGTAATGAAGGTAAGCTTACAAATTCAAATTATGACTGGTGTACATTAAAAAAAAAAAAAAATTCAGCTTAACAAAATTAAGTTTCTGTCCAAAACTGTTTATTTGTGAGGGTCATGATTTCACGGGAGATCAAAAGACAAAATATTTAGTCCTATTTTTTACACTAAAGTAAACCTGGATTGAGATTTATGATAACAAAATCAAACACAAAAGATATTACTTGGTAAAGTCCTCAAAGTAGATTTTATTTATACATTTCTTCAAATGATTGTGGAACTTTTAAAAATCCCTCCCAAATTTGACAATGTAGGGACAGTAGTGGGAACCTGTGATCTTTGAAGAAAGCAAATACAAATACACTGGGGCTTTGCTAGCTCACTGAGCTAACACCAAGAAATTTTTTTTTTTTTAATTTTAAAGAATCTTAAATGTAAGTATGTTTGTATTGGCCCTCTGAGAATTGTTGAAATCAAGGAAACATTATGGAAAAGATACTGGTTTCCAAAATGTGCAATCTTTGAAAATAAAGCTTCAAAAATGTATGTTTGAAAAAAATCTGCAAAGCTTGGTACAGTGTTTATATATAGAGAAAACCAATAAACCCTACTGACTTTAAAACCCAAAATAATCTAAAAGATACTTTAAATGGCATAGCATTAGTGACATTCTTTTCAAATCATTTCATTGAAAAGAAATCTGACAGACTGTTCTCACCCTTATGAAAAAACGTAATCCCTTTCTAAAACAAAAATATGATTTGCAAGAGAAACAACACTGTACAATTTACTGGTAAATTAAGATTTCTGAAATTGTAAGAAATGGGGCCAAAACAAGTCACACCCAAAAAAGGATGGTTAACACAAGAAATGTGCTATAAGTAAAGTGCATGAAAGGAAGCCTGCTCAGTTAAATGAAGTAGACAAAAGTCAGAAGTCAAGGGTCATTCACCAGAGCGGCAGCAGGCTCGAAAACCACACTGCAAATTCTGGCATCCACTGGCGGTATCAGCATGAGGACCTGTATAAAAACAGAAAAATGTGAAAGGAGGAATTTCTTAGAATCCACATGAAAATAATCTTGCTATGCAAGAGCTAAAAACATTGTTTTTTAAACTAGCAATAAATTTATACAATATAAAATCTCATAATGTATGAAAAAAAAAATTGTTCAGACAACAAAAATCACCAACAGCAATTTCAACTACTATACCCTCCATGATTCAAAAGGTAAATGGAAGGGAAGTGGACTTGGCTCAACAGATAGAGCATCTGCCTACCACATGGGAGGTCCACAGTTCAAACCCAGGGCCTCCTGACCCATGTGGTGAGCTGGCCCATGCGCAGTGCTGATGTGTGCAAGGAGTACCATGCCACACAGGGGTGTCTCCTGCGTAGGGGAGCCCCACACACAAGGAGTGTGCCCCATAGGGAGAGCCGCCCCACGCTAAAGAAAGTCCAGCCTGCCCAGTAGTGGCTCCGCACACACGGAGAGCTGACGCAGCAAGATGACACAACAAAAAGACAGATTCCTAGTGCCACTAACAAGAATACAAGCGGACACAGAAGAACACACAGCGAATGGACACAGACAGCAGACAACTGGGGGGGGGGGGGAAGGGAGAGAAATAAAATTTTTAAAAAAAGATACATTTCTGAAAACATTAAAAAAAAAAATAACCCACAGAAGCAAGAGTGTCACATGAATTTAGCTGATTTGTTATACCCTAAACATTTTTAACTAGAAATATTAAAGCAAAACAGACCTATCCATAATAGGTCAGCTAAAGAATCCAATAGTAAGCAATTATAATATTTCATTCAAAAATTTAAAACTATACAAAGAGTTAACATATTTTTCATATTTTACTTAACATCTATAGCCAAAATAAATCATATATTACTGTTAGACAAAATTATCTTTCATAATTAAATATATGATTAATTAAACACATCTAAAACATGATAAAAATTGCGATTTACTTACAAAAAAGTGTAATAAAACATCTACAGAATGACTGACATTTTATCCCAGTCACATTATGCTACTCAGACACTAGATAAAAGATCCATTAGGGAACATAACTGAGAATTAGAAAATATCAAAGAGGTTCCATGGCATATATTTAAATAGTAAGTACTCTGAATGACAGTGTTAATAAAGGCAAGTAAATATGGAAAAGGCTCTCTTAACTATACTGAAGTCTCAGCATGTCTGCACGAGCACCATGAACAAATAAAGAACAGTTAATTAGTTCTTTTTTTTTTTTTTTAGGAGGTACTGGGGATTGAACCCAGGACCTCATACATGGGAAGCAGACACTCAACCACTGAGCTACATCCATTTCCCCTAGTTAATTGGTTCTTTAACCTCTTAAGTAGAACAACCAAACCACTTACAACTGGGATATATAAGGATAAAGACAAAATGAAAAAGTACATCAAATGTATTTTTACTGTAGAATAAACCAAATGATTATAACTGAAAATCACAGTACTTTAGATTGATAATTAGTTTTTAATTCAAACACTTTGAATTTGCTTTGTTTTGTTTTTTAAGGTAGCAATTCATTGCAAAAGAAGATAACCGATACTAATACCGGCACTACAAAACAATTACTTGCAAGTGAACACATACAACACTCATATTCCCAGGGATTTAACTTTTCCTTATGTTCCTGAAACAGCACATACAAAATACAAAGGACAAATTTCTTAGGCTATACAATCAATAAAGTATAATGTTCATATACAATGTCACTATGGAAATGACAATATACCTTTAAGAAAAAAAAAGCAATGCACTTCTTGCATGTATATGTAGCACTGCAATAGCTTATGATTTCAATTACTTTCAAATAGTTACATTTAATTTAAAAATCGATATGATGTCTGCAATGAGTGTCAAATTAATGAGGAAGCAGGCATGGAATGGGCAATGATATATACGTAGGTGATAGTACACGAGGGCTTATTATAACGTTTAAATTTTTCCAAAATAAAAAGTTTTAGATTTTAAATTTACAGATGAATTACCACAAGCCCATTTTTTTCAATAAAAATCTGTTTCATTTTTAAAAAGGAGAATTAAATGTGTCACATATTTAAAATTCATAAAGCAACAATGTTCTTAAGGTTATTTTTCCTCAAAATTAAGACACGATGTTAGTTATCTCACTACAGTGTTAAAATAAAATGTCTTAGTACATATTATCAGGTATTTATTAGTAAGGCCATGATAAGGAATCTTATGTTTTGAACCTCTTCCCTGTCAATCTTTGAGCAGATTTTCCCTTTGAATATATTTTCAGTTTTAACATATACCATCCAACTCCCTTTCTCAACTTTTCTTCACCCCTGACACCTACCTGTACTGCTTTGCCTGCCTACTCACGTTTCTCCAGGACCTAATTCCCTGTCTCACTACCATCTCCTGGCACTGACACTTAGTCCCTTGAATCAGTACTTTTTGCCAAAATTTATCTGAATATTGTTTTATTAGTATGTAACTCAATCCAGATTTTTTTTAAAAGGGAGAAATGGAAGGAAAGAGACATGGAGATTTTCACACAATTTTCCAAATTAAAACTTCCTAAAATATTTGAAAATGTCTATGGTCCTATTTGAAGGACATAAAGGTAAGAAAGAAATTTTATACTGAATTCAACAGTGACCTGGGAAAGATGGCTGAAAGCAATGGAAGTGAAATCAATGTGCTACGGTTTTAAAGGAAGGAAATAAAAGAGAGCTACAAAGGAGTCAGTTGGATCAAGGAAGCTATTCTAGAGATTCAGATCTATCCAAGCAGCACACACCTTTTCATCATCCTCCCCCAAAACTCAGTCTCCACCCTAGCCACGTGGGTTACTCTTTGCTCCCAAAGTCTTAAGGATGGTGGCAGGGATAATAGGGGAAGCAAAACATAGGAATAACATACCTGTTTTCTTTTATTACGTAGAAAAGCTAACCCCATCCTGTTGTCTCTCAGAATCTCCTTATTTGCCACAAGGCAAAGTTATTGCTCATATTGACATAAAATGTGCACCCCCTCCTCCAAATATACACTAGAATATCTCTGAGTTTAATGAGATTGAGGTGTATAGAATAAAGAAAGGGAAGTAATATATCAGTGTTTTCAAATTTCAAACTAGGATCTGCCTAGAGAAGCCTATGGTGCTTCTACCTGTAATCCTAACTGCCTCAAAACCACAGTCCCATCATGAAGTCAATGACAGAGCAGATTTCTGATCCTAATAATCTATGAATGTGATAGTAACCATCAAGGGATTATAATCTATTAAGGGCCAGGGCAAAGCATCAGTGAAGACAACAGCTGTTTTTACCTTCATTTCACATCTAAGGAAACAGGAGAGAATAGCAATTTCCAACATTTGGAAATTGTAAGCAATGTGATCAGTAAGACTCTTAACTATCACAGAGGACTGCTTGGAAAAGTGAATAAACAGCCAACAGAAATAAAAGTGATGTAACATTAGAAAGAAACAGGACTACAAGGCAAGTTGTGCTACCAAGAATCTTGAGTAGACAGCTGTGCTTCAATAGACACTAGCAATTCAAAAGTAGTTCCTTTAAATATTTGACTTATCACCAGCACATTTCTATCTCAATATAGGATAGCAAACCCAATTTGTTATAATAAACCAGAGCTAAATTATATTAAATAATATGGCTAATATTATAATTAATATAAATAAGGAAATGGAAAAATAAAATTTCCAGAATTGTTAAAGAAAATCTTCAAATGATGATAAAGAATATATTTTTAAAGAAAGCACTTTTTAAATACTGGATAGAAAGAACTATAAAATTAGTTATTGCTATTTCCCCCTATTTTTATTATTGAATGACTTGTTTTTCCTGTATAATTAAGTGTAATACTTATACTGTATATCTGCACTTACCTTCACTTACCTTTAAATCCTCTTTTACTTAAATTAGAAACATAAGAGAGCAAAGCATCTGAGATTGTGTCACCTCCAGAACTATGAGCTAATCTATCTTAATTCATAAATTACACATATAATGAAACGCAAATCAGTATAAAGTTTATTTGCTATCATTGTTCAAATGTTCTTCAGACTTTTAAAACTATGCAATTCCATTTAACACTTCTTAAATGACTAAATGTTACAGCTAAGAAGTCTTCCTTTATGTTCACATCTTAAGTTTATCAATCAAATAACAAATCTAAATGTCATGAAGAATCAAAACTTGCACTTTAATCAGTTTTTATTACAGTGTCTTGTTCACAGTAGTTATTTGTTGAGTATATGATTCACTAACTTTTCTTCTCCAAAATCTGTTAGGGCTTAAAAAAACAGATCATTCTGCTTTACTTAACCACTTATTTAATAATAACCACTTATTTAATAAACTTAATAATGACTATCAGTATTTATTTCTTTTAGGTAATAACCTGGTAGCTAACTATGCAGACTTTCTTGTAAGCAGATACATCTTCACTCTAGAATTTTTAAAATATAATTTAGCACTTAAGTATGCTCCCTCATTACTAAAAGATAATATATAAAATATACTACTTTCAGAAATAATGAAAATAATAAAGGGATTCCTAAGCATTCACTAAATATTACCACACAAATTGAGTTGTACCAAAAGAAACTAGATGAATAGTGTCATCTTGCAAAACTTGATACACTGGAACTTGATTCTAACGCTTTCTAGGCTGTCAATAAATCCTCTAAAGGAACAGATTATATAGGGCATTGCTGTAAGGGCAAATGGCTGGAACTCTGGAACACAAGTTAATATAACAAGTAAACCTGTAAACTTTAAAGGCTTTCCATTTTCTCAAAATCAAGCCTTAAAAAGCTGTAAAAGGAGATTAAATATTGGATTCTATAAAAACGTTGCCAATTTCCCTTCAAATCTTTCAAAGTCAGTACCGACATTAAAATTCAAAATTCAATTATAGAAAATTACCAATCATCTACCAAAAGAAAAATCTTACATTCAACAAAAGGAATGTGGCAGGCTCTTTTCAACCGCTATAATATTTATATTTTCAAAATCAGTCAAAATAAAAGGAATGCTAACATACTAACAAAGTACAAAAGATTGTAAGTATTTAAGTATTTTTCTTCATCCCAGCATCTAAATTAACTCAGGAAGTTAAAAAAAGCACACACAAAACAAGAAAGCAGGTCATAAAAATAAACTGAAACCCAATATACCCCAACACTACACCATCTATATATCCAAAAATAAATTTACCAAATTAGGTTTTGAGATTTATTCCCATAACCATAACATATGCTGAAATCAATGTAAACAATTAAAGTGGAACACAGAAATAAGATACTTTTCTTACAAAAAATAAGTTTTGCTGATTACTTTTCATATGTTCTATAAGCCTTAAGAACTACAACACTGAACCTAAAACAACTTTAAATTTAAAACAAAAAACAAAACTTCCTACTCAAACATACTACATCCACAAAAGAAGTGCTTCATTGTAGCAATCACACTGTTTTTCTAGGCTTAGCAGGCGGCATCATTTTAGTTATGTTCATTTTCATCATTCCCCATTACAGACTAGAGACAACAATGTGTAAAGAAATGCTCCAACTTAGTGCTGCTATTTCATGAACATGGAAGCCATCACAACACTGACATGATTCCAGAAATAAGAGTTGCTAACATCAATCCTTTCATATACACTTTAAGGAAAATGTAACATCCAACAAACAGCACATTTACTAACTTCTCTGCCTCTTGGTATGTCATTAAAAGAGAGTCTACTCCTTAAGCCTTCCTGGCTCCTCCCAAGTGTTCTTCCTGAGAAAAACTCAGAAGGTATTCTTGTCATCTCAAGATGAATCAGCTTCTCAAAAGGAGATAGATTTGCTTACTAATAACTGAGGGACAGAGCTTTGTATACTTCTGGAACATCAGTCTTTACCAATAACTATTAAATGCCTAACAGGGCATTGAATATACTTGGAAAAGCATATTCAATAGGTCCAACTATAAGGCTTAAAAAACAAAAACAATAAATACTTATCTGATGATTTTTAAAAGTAGGCTCGGGAATCAACTTCAGAACTGCTCTAGGAATTTTAGTTTTGACTAAGAACATCTCAGTCTCTTCCACAGTATTCCCCCCCTCCATGACTATACTCAATCTTCAACGAGTTATTTGGAACTAGACCCAGAATCCCTGATGAGTTAATATTACCAAAGACCTTTTCTTATATATATAAAGTTGTCCTGCAAGTACAATGACTCCATCGTCCTTCAAGGTAAGTGGAGATTTAAGGTATCAGTATATCTAGAAAATCTATGACTCTGAATTGTTACTGGGTGCTAAATCACCCTAGAGGAGTTTCCCAAAACTTAGTAAGAATTTCAGTGTTTCTACAACAACCTGCTATTCTTAAATAAATTATTATATACTTCAAAATTCTAGCAAAACAGATATCTACCCACAAGAAAAACTTACCTTTAGAGAAGCTAATTGATGGAACCATCATATGTGATTTTTAAAATTTTATTAAATGCGAAGGACTAAATCTTGAATTAAGAGATTTTAATTTACAAACCTAGAAAACTAACAGAAATCCTAGAAATTATTAGAACTGTTTTTAAAATTTTTTAAATCAATTCCTTCAAAATTAACTCGTTGTTAAAAGGCATTACCGTTAATGTTGTCACAGTAGTAAAAGTATTCATCATTTAGAGATGGACATGCTGAAACCAGATCTTGCAGGCCTGCACCAGTTACAGTAAGACAACCAGAGAGATTAAGGTGCTCCAAATAAGGCAGCCCTCCTCCCAGAGTCAAAACCCTGTAAAGGAAACAATTTAACAATGAGAATACTTTAATCCATGAAAATTTACTATTCCTATGGTCCAGTGGACCACTGTTGAACTAGCATTCAATTTACTAATGAGAAAATTTAAGAATTTCTATAAAATAGGAGAGCTAACTCATCCTTAAGCAGAAATATATTTAAGTTAGAAAAACCGTATACATTTTTTCCTAAAGACATTCAATAAAGAAGTCAAAGGACACTTTTTTTAGTCTCCTACCAGATTATCCAAGTAAAAATTATCAAGAATAATACTGAAGTTAAAACCTAACAACCAGTTGGCAGTTCCTCACAAAGTTAAACAGTCACCACATGACCCAGCAATTCTACTCCTATATATATATATATCTCCTAGAAAATTTAAAATGTTCACCAAAAAAAAACCAAAAAACTATACATGAATGTTTATAGCAGCATTACTCATAGCAAAAAGTAGAAACAACTCAAGTGCCCATTAGTTGATGAATGGATAAACAAACTGTGGTTTATCCATACAATGGAATATGATTCATCCATTAAAAGGAATGAAGTACTGATACATAATATGACATGGATGACCTTGAAAATATGCTAAGTGAAAGAAGCCAAACACAAAAGGTCACATAGTGTATGATTCCATTTAGAAGACATGTCCAGGGAAGCGGACTTGCCCAATGGATAGGGCATCTGCCTACCACATGAGAGGTCCACGGTTCAAACCCCAGGCCTCCTTGACCTGTGTGGAACTGTCCCATGTGCAGTGCTGATGCACGCCAGAAGTGCCCTGCCACGCAGGGGTGTCCCCCACATAGGGGAGCCCCACGCGCAAGGAGTGAGCCCTGTAAGGAGAGCCGCCCAGCACAAAAGAAAGTGCAGCCTGCCCAAGAATGGCACCACACACACAGAGAGCTGACACAACAAGATGACGCAACAAAAAGAAACACAGATTCCTGGTGCCGCTGATAAGGATGGAAGCCTCCTTGACCCGTGGGGAGCTGGGCCACATGCAGTGCTGATGTGTGCAAGGAGTGCCCTGCCACGCAGGGGTGTCCCTGGCGTAGGGGAGCCCCGCGCAAGGAGTGTGTCCCATAAGGAGAATTGCCCAGTGCGAAAGAAAGTTCAGCCTGCCCAGAAGTGGCACCACACACACAAAGAGCTGACACAGCAAGATGACGCAACAAAAAGAAACACAGATTCCTGGTGCTGCTGACAAAAATAGAAGCGGACACAGAAGAACACACAGTGAATAGACACAGAGAACAGACAACTGGGGTGGGGGGGGTGGGGAGGGGAAGGGGAGAGAAATAAAAATAAATTTAAAAAAATAAAATAAAATAAGAAATTTGTTAAACTAACTATGGCAGTTAAAAAATATGAAGAACAAAACAGAATATCAACTTTTGGTACAATGATTATTAGGCAATATTATAACAGTAAACAAATGGGAAAGTTGGTAATGTCTATCTTGACATGGATATCAAGAAACTAATAATATAATAAGTTTGGAAAAAATTAATGTGATTATGCAGATACATGGAAATTTAAGAAGTAATGTTAAATAAAAAATATATAAACTAAGAATTGAGATTAGAAAAATCTTTGGAAAAATTTATTGATAGACATACTGAGGAATACTGAATTGTACAAATTGAAAAAGTAATTTTAAATTTTTATACCTACATGTTTAAAAAAGGAAAATGGTTATTTTTTAAACAGTGAGAAATTTACATGCATATTCCTCTCCAAATCTTGATTTTAAAAAAAACAGGGAACAGATGTGGCTCAAGCAGTTGAGTGCCTGCTTGCCACATGGGAGGTCCCAGGTTTGGTCCCCAGTGCCTCCTATAAACAAAAAACAAAATGAAACAAACAATAAGCAACAAACAAGAAAACCAACTCAGGGGAGCCAAAGGCTCAGTGGTTGAGCGCTGGCATCTCACATACAAGGTCCCGGGTTCAATCCCTACCCCAGTACCTAAAAAAAAAAAAAAATCATGGAAGCGGGTATAGATCAAGTGATGGAACGCCTGCGTCCCATATATGAGGTCCCAGGTTTGATCCCCAGTACCTTTTTAAAAAAAACACACACATTTATTTCCTCCTGCCTCTACAGACTGTAAGCTGGACACAGCAGTCAGGGACAACATGCTTTAATGGGAGACAATACAAACTTTAAAAACTATTTTTTCTGTTTTTCCTATAAAGTTGAATGGTTCATATTTAAAAAATACACAGTTTAAAAAAAAAAAAAAAGCCCTGAAAAGTCTCAGAAAATACCACAATGCAGAGATCATTTCATATTCTAAAGCTTATAATTTTCCCGCATATTAAGGACTGTATGGAATGTAAACTTCCTATCACCAGTATACTGAAGTAAACTATTAGCATAGTCACTGGCCTCCTTAAGCTTACTGGGAAATCAAAGTAAATAATAACAGTAACATGTGATGAATATTCTCCTGGGATCCTATAGAAGGGCCTTGGGAGTCAGAAAAGTATCCCATAAAAAGTGACATTTAGGCTATGATAGTAAGATGAACAGAAGTTAGCCAATAACTGTGTTACACACAGAGGCAACAGAAATATCTAGAGACAAGAGAAATATGGTACCTTAGAGGAAGAGAAAATCACTGTGTGTGGCTAGAAGAAGGCACATTATGTTTATGTTTCTTTTCTTTTTTTGCAGGGTCATGATGGGGATAAGTAAAGAACAAAAGTTCTAAGGAAGGTAACAAGAGACAGAGGTAAGCAGAGGCCAAAAGTTTGGGCTTTAACCTGAGGGCAAAAGGAATCACTGGAAGGCTTCGGTGGAGGAGTACCATAATAAGAAATGCATTCTAGAAAGATAAATCTAATCTCCTTTTTATCTTCAATGTCAAATATGCCAGGCATAGGTCTAAAACAGAATACAAAATGAATAAAAAACATTCTCCACCCTCAACTAGGAAAGACACATTTAAACAAATTATTAATAATATATGCAATAAGAAAAAATGTTAAGAAATGTATACAAGTTACAGATATAGTAGAGACCAGGGAGCAATACAAAAGTGGCACCATTATAGGAACAGAACAAAATCCAAGTATTCAACAATATAAAATTCACATTATTTGGTACCTGATAAAAAAACTACTAGTCATTCAGAGAAGCAGGGAAAAAAAAGAATCAGTGAATAAAACCAGACCCATGAATGATGAAGATGACAGAATCAGCAATGACTTTATAAATATTTTAAATATGATCAAGGATGTAAAAGAAACATAATAAGGAGAGAAACATGGAAAAAAAGTACATACTTTTAGCTTTATTTAGTGACTTTTACATTAGACAGTGAGTTGTCATTTGGAGTCATTAATGCAAGAATGACTCATATTTAATTTCATTTTTACCATTTCAGCCTTCCTTATTTCTAGTGTAGATCTAAGTTTTTGTTTGTATGTCTCCTATATCTGAATAACTTCCTTTAACATTGCTTAAGCACAGATCTACTGCCACTGAATTCCACTTAGTTTTGTTTGCAAGAAAAATTTTCCTTTTTTTTTAATGGTTCACAGTTTACTGACCATACTGTCCTTTATTAATCTTGAAAACAATACTGTGAGACAGGTATGATTAGAAAAAAAATACATCTTACAAATGAGAACATTGAAGCTGAGAACATTCAAAGATTTGCTAGTATCACATAGCTTTTTTTAAAAAAAAAATTTTTATTTTATTGCTTATTTTTAAAACTATCATTATTTACTTTTCTTATTAATTGTATTTGGTTATTTAGTTGGCTTCATTTTTGAAGAAGTTTCGGATCATAGAAGGGTTACAACTATGACAAGGGAGAATCACTGGTGCAGGGTATCAGTGATGGAGGATACATGGGAGGAGGTTCACCTGGGGCATACATAAAAGGGATATAAATGTTTCAAATGTTCATGGGGCATTGTCACAGTAGGCGGAGATTCACACAATAACCGAAGGAATATTAATTCCCGTTCTGGGGAGCTCTGCCACATTTTCTAATGGAACAGCAAGAATCCCCCAAGTACAGGAACAGTGAGTAGTGAAGGAAGATGGTCCACTGAGGGGCCCTTGATTTTGATGACTATACTTATCAACCTTTACTTCTGAACTTGAAACTTAGCCTAGTCTTAAGGTCCTAAGAGTTACCACATGAGAGCCTCCCTGTTGCTCAAATGTGGCCTCTCTTTAAGCTGAACTCAGCATATAAATACATTACCTTCCCCCTAGCATGGGACATGACTCGCAGGGATGAGCCTCCCTGGAACTGAGGGATTACTACCAAACATCAACTGGAAAGGCCACTGTAAGTTTCCAGTAAGGCAACTGGAAAAAGGCCCTGACCAAGGACAAAAAGGTAAAGACAAATGAGTTTATATGGCTAAAGGACTTCAAAGTGAGTTGGGAGGTCATTCCAGAGGTTACACTTATGCACATCTCAGCAGGCTCTCATTTACTGCCAAAGTAAATACTACCTCAAATAGTGGAGTTCCTGAGGGCTCTGGAGACACCCAGATACTATAGGCAGGGCAGACAGCTCAAGAGTTTGCTGCCCTGCCAGTGGGTCCTACTTTGGAATTTTTGCTCCCCAGTGTGATAGAGTTGGGCTCAGTTGTGGTTTCCCTACACATGGCTCCTCCGCCCCTTCTATTTGAACTTATAATTAGTACCAGAGTTGATATACGTATGTCCAATCGACTTAAATCTTTGGACTGTCCATGTGCTAACTGGGCTCTGAATCTCAAAAGAGTTGCAACACCTCCTCTCCAGTTCATTGGGCTTACCTAGGACAACTAACAAGGAAATGATGATTGACAACAACCATCCCAAGGAACAGAGAAAGTCTGCAACCGCAAGCAAGACAGTCCCATCTATCTGCTCTACGGGATTGAAGTCCTCTATCAATTAGAGATGGAACGGGCATCACCATCCCAGAATCCTCAGAATGGGGGAATGAACTATGAAATAAAGTAGACTTAATGGTATTCTACTATAGACTTATTTTAATTCTAGCAATGGAAGAACTTACATCATTGATGTGGGGGCAGTGGCCACTGGAGGTTCTGAGGGGAGGGAGAAGGGAAAACAAGTGTAATATGGGGGCATTCTCAGGATTTGGGAATTGTCCTGCATGACATTGCAACAACTGATACAGAGCCATTATATATCTTGCCATAACCTACAATATTGTGCAGGACAGAGTGTAAACTACAATGTAAACTATAATCCATGCTTAGTGGCAATGCTCCAAAATGTGTTCATCAATATTAATGAATGTACCACACTAAAGAAGGATGTTGTTAATGTGGGGAAATGTGGGAGGGGTAGGGAGCAGGATATATGGGAAATGCACTATGTTTTTATGTAACATTTATGTAATCTAAGTAAAAAACATATATATATATATATAAAACTTATATGTATAAATATATATATGCACATACATATATATGTATTTCAAAACCGAAACTACTAGAGGGGGAAAATACAACAGGAAAAGACAGTAAGTGTCCTACACTTTATGTAAAATGGTATATTATTATTTGAAGGTAGAAAGTGATTACATACATATAAACACTAGAACAAACAAAATAAGCTTTAGTCAATACAGAGAAAAAATAAATACTACAATAACACTCAGTATATCCATAAGCAGGAAAAGAGGAAAAAAATAAAGAACAAATGAAACAAATGAAAACAAACAGCAAGATGGTAGATATAAACCTAACCATACTGATAATTATATTAAATACAAATGGCCTAAACATACTAAGTAAATAACAGAGAATACTGGACTAGATTGAAAAAAAAAAGACTCAAAATATTAAAAAGCAGTTGTCAAGAGTTCAAGGGGAGAAAGAACATTTTACACAAAAACTATAACAGCAGTGTGCAGGTTAAGAATATAGATAAGAGGCTATTTTAATCAGTGATAGCCAAGATTTATTATATTACATTCTTATCAAAAACTTTTTATTGAGATTACACACATGATACTATTTATTCCAAAAGGCTTAACAATTTTATTATGTGACAGGAAAGTTCTCATAATGGATGGTGGTAAGGGTATCACAACACTGTGTGATTAATCCCCCTGGATTGTATGCATAGGAGTGGTTGAGATGAGAAATTTTATGTTGTGTATATGTTTCCATAATTAAAAAACAAAAAAAGAAAGACTAAAGAATTAACAGCAATTAAATGTAATTCAATACATGATCCTGGACTGGATCAAATAATGGCGAGATCATCAAAAGAACAGTAGTGGAACATAAGAAAAAATTGTAATATAAATTGTAAGCTTTATATCAATTATAAATTTCTTTAACTTGATAAGTGTACTTATGGTATTTATATAAGTAAATATCTTTATTCTTAGGAAATGAACAAGGAAGCATTAAGTGTTCAAGGAGTATGAAATATAGAAAATACTCTCAAATGTTTAGAAAATAAAGAGATGGATGGTTGGATACATGGAGAAAGGGACAGATAGAATGACATGGCAAATGTGATGAAATGTTAAAAGTTAGTGGATATGGAAGGACTATGGGAAGATGGTGAAGCAGGAGCTGTATGAAACAACTATTTAGAAACTCCAGGGACCCAAAGAACACTGTACACATCCAGGGAACAGGATGAAGAGGCTGATAAATTACAGTAAACAACAGTAAACTGCTCTCTCAGCATAGCAACCACAGACACCCATCTCCTACTCCTATGGCAGGCTGCAGTGAGGTCCATCCTGGCAAACTCACCAGTTTGATTGGGCATGGCCAAATCACTGATCATGGCTTCTGATTAGTGTCTTCGGATAGCTGGGGCCAGTTCTGAGAGCAGTCACTGTTTCACATCAACCCAGAAAAAGCTGCGTTTGTAGGAGATAAAGTTGCCTCACTACCTCAGCGCTATGGGAGACAACTAGTTGAAGGGCTGAAATTTAAAGAAAGCTCAGCTTTGGGGAGGTATATAAGCAGCTTTGGGCACCATTCCTGATTCCTTCCCCAGTAAGGGGCCAGTCTGCACCTCCTTAAGGGGTCCCTGGCTCTTTTTCAGCTAGGAAAGACTGACTTGGTAAAGTCCTCTACAGGGAACCACTCCTCTCAGAATTTTCCCTCTAGTCAAAAGCAGCATGAGTCAAGAAAAGGAGTTTAAGAAATTATAGAGGCGGGCAGTCTGTGGAAGGCTGACCAGCTTCAAACGTAAGGAAATCTGTCTCCTAGAAAACAGACAGTACAACCAAACCCCAATAAACATGGGAATTCCAAAACCACCAACAAGCAAAAGCCCAAGACACAGCCCAGGAAGACAAGAGAAAAATCTGCACACCTCAATCGCCTTAGACAGACTTTCCTAATAGGAGGGTGCAGTTCCAGAAAATCTCTGTGTTATCACCAGCGATTACAAAATTGAGTATCTCAGCAAATAAACACAAGAATTAACATATTGAAATATTATAAAATATAAGGTAAAACAAAAGAGTGCCAGACAAAACAAATAAGCACAAAATGATGGCCCACGAATAGGAAGAAGACAAAATTCCAGAAAACACCGAGGAAGACCAGAATGTGGACATACAAAGCCTTTAAAACAATGATCTTAAAAATTCTAAAGGAGATGAAGAAAAACACAGTGAAAGACCTAAAATACATTAGGAATGAATGAAAAACATGAGATAGAAATTTTAAGGAACCAAACAGAACTACCAACAGGAGCTGAAGACTGCAATAACTGAAATGAAAAATGCCCAGGGGGGTTTAAAGAGCAGATTGGAGCTGGCAGGAGAAATAATCCATGAACTCGAAGACAAGACACCTGAAATGACTCAGGCTGAGGAGCAGAAAGAAAAAAGAATTTAAAAAAAGCAAAAATAGCCTAAGACACCTCTGGGACACTATCAAGCATACCAATATACACATTATGGGAGCCCCAGAAGGAGAAGAAAAGTGAAAGAGACAGAAGGAATATGCAAAGAAAGACAGAGAACTTCCAAACTTAGCAAAAGATGTGAACATACATATCCAACAAGCCCAGAGAAGACCAAATAGGATAAACATGAAGAAAAAGTCATATAATGATGACATTATCAAATGCAAAGGAAAAGAAGAGCACTCTCAATTAAATTGAGTGTCAATTTTTCATCAGAAACCATAGAGGGGGAACAAATGTAGCTCAGCGGCTGAGAATCTGCTTCCCATGTCTGAGGTCTCAGGTTCAATTCCCTGCTGCCTCCTAAAAGAAATAAAGAATCCATGGATGCAAGAAGGCAGTGGGTTGAAATACTTAAAGTGCTGAACTGCCAATCAAAAGTTACATAACATGAGAATTTCTTTTTAAATTTTAACCCAAAAGTAACCAAAAGGAAAAGAGATGAAAAATATATCCAGAGAGAAAAGAGAAGGCACTCAATTAGCACAATACCAAAAGTCAATAAAAATAAAAGGAGGCATTAATGGAAGTACTGAGGGATAAAAAAGGTGAAAGACATACAAAGGCAAATGGCAGTAGAAATTCCTGCATTATCAGAGATGCCATTAAATGTAAATGGATTAAACTCTCCAATTAAAAGGCACAGGTTGGCAGAATGGGTAAAAAGAACATAATCCAACTATATACTGTTTACAAGAGGCTCACCTTAGACCTAAGAACACAAATAGATTGAAAGTGAAAAGTTGGAAGAAAATATTTCATGCAAATAATAACCAAAAAAGAGCTGGGATAACTATCTCAGACAATAGACTTGAAATGCAAAATGGTTACAAGACAAAGGAGGACACTACCTACAGTGGTACCTTGGTTCTTGTTACTAATTGGTTCTAGGAGGTGTGATGAGTACCAAAAACTAGTACCAAACAAATGTTTCCCATAAGGAATAATATGAATAAATTTAATACATTCCCAAACCAAAGACAATGCACATTTTTAAGGCAACTCATAAAAAGATAGGGTTGTATAATATCACATAATAAACCTAAAAGCTAATAAATACTTAGATTAAATAAAATAAAAACTTCATTTTACCTGCACTGAGAAAAGTCCATGGCCTAACGGGATGGTGGGAGGAGAGTGGTAAGGAGGAGAGCTTACATGGAGTGTTGCTTAGCAGGAGAGGCCCCTCCAATAGAACACTTCAGGTGTTCTCTTTTCTGCCTTTTTTCAACTTGCACCACAGGCTCTGGCACACTCTTTGTAACATCACTAAACACTTATCCAATGAGAATTGCTTCTGTCTTCTTTTCAAGATTCCTCAAAAGTGTGAAATTGTTTGGTCATTCAATAAATTCACACTTCTGCTTATCAAAGCTTTGTCCAGATGGTACTTCACAAAGTTTTGAAATTCTGCCCATTTTACACATATTACTTTTATCAAGGAACTGGGGATATCCTCCCTTAATTCCTCCTCACCTGAAGAAACGTCTTTAGCCACTTTTTTAAAAAATTATTTATTTTAAAGAAGCTTTAGAGTACATAAATGTTACATTAAAAATATAGGAGATTCCCATATGCCCCACTCCCTCACCCTCCCACACTGTACTACATTAACAACATCCCTCATTAATATGGTACATTTGTTACAATTGATGAATACATATTGAAGCATTGCCACTAACCGTGGATTAGAGTTTACATTAGAGTTTACACTCTGTCCCATGCAATTTTGTTAAGTTATGACAAAATATATAACAGCCTGTATCTATCATTGCAACATCATGCAGGACAATTTGAATGTCCCAAAAATGCCCCCATATTATACCTATTTTTTTCTTCACCCTCCCCTTAGAATCTACAGGGGCCACTGCCTCCACATCAATGATACAAGTTCTTCTATTGCTTGAATTACAGTAAGTCTGTAGTAGAATAATAGTCTACTTTAGTCCATTGTTCATTCCCCAATCTTGAGGATTATGGGATGGTAATGACCACTCTACCTCTAATTGAGAGGGAGTTCAGCCACCTCTTGTTGCTGCTCTTTCTGTAGTTCTTGCAGCTCCTCAATGCTGAGCTCTTCATGATTTTCCTCCAACCCCTCAAAATCAGCAGCATCAACCTCCAGATCCATGGATTGGCCTGGTAATGCCTTCTCCTCTTTCGTGATGTAGGTTCTACTCAGCATTTTTTTCCCCAAGAAACTCTGGTGTCATTACAGTTGAAAACTTGGTGGGGAATAAAACGCTCAGCCTCTATGTAGTCATGAAATTCACTGACAAATTCATCGGCAGCCTTTTTATTAGCACTCACTGCTTCACCATGTCTTACAACACTATGGATGTTGGAATACTTTTTAAAATTATTAAACCAGACATAGCTGGCCTTAAAAAGGTCAATACTCGCATCACTCCATTCCGTTTGTTTTTCACAAGATCGACACGGAACACTTACTTTTTCACATATCATGGCTTCTGATACACTGTCACCCAAAAACTGCTTCTCGTTTACCCAAATTTATAACAGTTTTTCAACTTCAAGTGTTTAGGAATGATGCTTTGTTACTACTTTAACTCCTTTTGCCAACATCAACCTTTTTTTTAATCACTTCTTTATTCTTAATGATGGTGGAGACCGTTGTTCTAGGATTACCGTATTCCCCTGCCAAAGTCAGTAACGCAAATACCTTTCTTCACGCTTACCTATTATTTCTTTTTTTTTGCCCAAGGGTGGTGTGAAGTAATTTATTTTCTGCTCAGCGCTATCACTACTCATTTTCTTAGGAACCATGGTGACAAAAAAATGCAAAAATACACAAAATGACCACAAAAGCTAAAAGAAGACCACAGTGGGATGTGCGAAGGGCAAGAGCTACCTTCTGACTAATACATGACCCTTTGTTTTGGCTGGAAAGGGTAGTAAGTCATGAGGCAATCAATATCAACAAGTTCTAGCTTGCGGGTTAAGTACGAAACAAATGACAAGTACTGAGACAACATTTTCATGTCAAAATGCATTGAATACTAAATTCAATGAGTTTCAAAGCAGTCAAATATCAATGTATGACTGTACTAATAAAAGGGACAATCCATCAAGAATAAATAACAATCATAAATATTTATGCACCTAACCATAGTGCCCCAAAATACATAAGGCAAACACTTGAAAAACTAAAGGGAAAAACAAACACCTCTAAAATAATAGTTGGAGACTTCATTATACCACTCTCATCAATAGCTAGAACATCTAGACATAGGATCAATAAGGAAATAGAGAACTTGAATAATATAATAAATGAATAAGACCTAAGGAACATAAACAAAACAATGCACCCCAAAATAGGATATACATTCATCTCAAGTGTGCCTGGATCATTCTCCAGGATAGACCACATGTTGGGTCACAAAACAAGTCTCAAATTTTTTAAAAGATTAGAAGTACACAAAGCACTTTCTCTGACCATAATAGATTGAAGCTGGAAATCAATAACAGGCAGGGAACTGGAAAATTCAAAACTCTATGGGGGAAGTGGACTTGGCCCAGTGGTTAGAGCATCCATCTACCACATGGGAGGTCCGCAGTTCAAACCCCGGGCCTCCTTGACCCGTGTGGAGCTGGCCCATGTGCAGTGCCGTGTCACACAGGGGTGTCCCCGCTTAGGGGAGTCCTACGTGCAAAGAGTGCGCCCCATAAGGAGAGCTGCCCAGCGTGAAAGAAAGTACAGCCTGCCCAAGAATGGCACCGCCCACACAGAGAGCTGACACAACAAGATGACACAACAAAAAGAAACACAGATTCCCATGCCACTGACAACAACAGAAGCGGACAAAGAAGAAGACGCAGCAAATAGACACAGAGAACAGACAACCAGGGCTGGGGGGGGGAAGGGAGAGAAATAAATCAATAAATCTTTAAAAAAAAAAAACTCTATGGAAGTTAAAACAACACACTCCTAAATAATCAGTGGGTCAAACAAGAAATTGCAAGGAAAATCAGTAAATATCTCGAGATGAGTGAAAATGAGAACACAGCATATCAAAACTTGTGGGATGCACTGAAGGACCTACTGACAGGAAATATTTATTACCCTAAATGCTAACATTAAAAAACAAAGAGGATGAAGATTGTGACTAATAAGATATAGATAAGAATGCTCTTATTTTATAAAGTGCTAAGAATATGGTGAGATGCAGGAAAATTACAACTAATATTTACAAACAATAGTTAACAGTAATATTGCATTTTGCAGCAATGGCAAGAAGATATTATTTCAATACTAAGAGACAACTATAAGGAGGAAAGGAATTTTGCCTCTTGGAGTAATGAAAACGTTCTAAAATTGAGGTGATGACAACACAATTCTGTGATAAAAATGACAGCTGATGAGTGTACACTTTGAATGGATTGTATAACACAGAGAATCCAGCAGTGGGTGACAGACTGTGGTTAACAGGACAAATATGGAAACATTTTCTCCTGAACGATATATAATATTAATACATGGTGCTAACAACTGGGTGGACTGAGGGAAAATATAACAAATATAAGATATGGGCTATATATAAATATATAAACAAAATAAATATACTTATATTTTGATGATGCTCTTTCATAGTTAATGACAAATGTTTCACAACAATGCAAGGTACTGGTGGTGGTAAGAGGTATGGGAGCCTTATGATGATATGCATGCTTGTTTTGTAAATTAACAAATTTTACTATATATTTATTATATTTATGTTTATGTATGAATTACAAAGTTCAATAAAATTTTATTAAAAAAAAAAAAAAGGCTAAAACCAAAGACCTAACTGTACACCTAGAGGAACTAGAAAAAGAACAGGAAACTAATCCCAAAGCAAGCCCAAAGCAAGCAAAAGGGAAGAAATTAGAATAGAGGGAAGTAGATGTGGCCCAAGCAGTTGGGCGCC
Source organism: Dasypus novemcinctus (assembly GCF_030445035.2). Taxonomy (NCBI): domain Eukaryota; kingdom Metazoa; phylum Chordata; class Mammalia; order Cingulata; family Dasypodidae; genus Dasypus; species Dasypus novemcinctus. The sequence goes on along the minus strand of NC_080673.1, from coordinate 193,869,792 downwards.
CACCTACCATATGGGAGGTCCCAGGTTCAGTTCCTGGTGCCTCCTAAAGAAAACAAGCAAGACTGAATTAGATTGACAGTTGGAACAGTGAGATGGTGTAACAAGATGACACAACAAAGAGATGCAAGAAGGAAAACACAACAGGTAGGGAGCAGAGGTGGCTCAAACGATTAGGCGACTCTCTCCCACATGGGAGGTCCCACGTTCAGTTCCCAGTGCCTCCTAAAAAAAAGGAGCACACAATGAACAGACACAGAGAGCAGACAGCGAGTGCAAACAATGAGGGGAAGGGTAGAAATAAATATATTAAATCTTTTTTAAAAAGCAAGACTAGAGCAGAAATAAAATGGAATTAAGAATAATAAAACCACAGAGATATTTAACAAAACAACAATTTAGCTCTTTGAGAGGATCAATAAAACTGGCAAACACTTAGCTAGACTGGCGAAAAAAAAAAAAAAAAGAGAGAGAACATACAAATAAATAAGAAATGGGAGAGAGTCATTAGTACTCACCCCACACAAACAAAAAGGATCATAAGAGAATACTACAACAACCGAATACCAACAAGTTAGACACCTTAGATGAAACTGACAAATTCCTAGAAACACACGAACAACTTACACTGACCCTAGAAGAAATAACATCTCAACACACAAATTACAAGTGAAGAGACTGAATCAGACATTAAGAACTCCCCCAACAAAAGCCCAGGACCAGGGTGAATTAGAATTCACCAGGGAATTCTACTTATCATTCCAAAAAGAATCAATATCAATCCTGCACAGATGGGTTTTATCTCAGGTATATAAGGGTGGTTCAACATAAGAAAATAATGGAACCCACCACATTAACAAGACTAAGGGGAAAAACCACTTGATTATTTTGATTAATGCAGAAAAGTCATTTGAGAAAATCCAGCATCCTTTCTTTGATAAAATCATTTCGAAACATAGGAACAGAGAGAAACGTTGTCAACATGATAAAGGGCATATATGAAAAACCTACAGCTAACAAACTCAATGGTTAAAGACTGAAAGGTTTCCCCCTAAGATCTGAACAAAATAAGCATGCCCACTGTCACCACAGTTCAAAAGTTCCAGCCAGAGGAATTAGGCAGGAAAAAGAAAGGGCACTGAAATTGGAAAGGAAGAAGTAAAACATTCATTATTTGCACATAACATGATCTCATATACAGAGAGTCCTGAAAACTCTACAACAAAACTACTAGAGCTAATAAATGAAATTAGCAAAGTGGAGGGATACAGGATCAACATGCAAAAATCAGCAGTGTTGGGAGTGGATATGGCTCAAGAGGTTGTGCCTGCTTCCCAAATGTGAATTCCCAGATTCGATCCCCAGTACCTCCTAAAAGCAAAAAGCAAACAACAAGCAAACAAATGAAAAATCAACTCAGGGAAGCTGATGTGGCTCAGTGGTTGAGCACTGGCTTCCCATATACAAGGTCTTGGGTTCAATCCCTGGCCCCGTACCTCAAAAAAAAAAAAAAAAAAAAAAATCAGCAGTGCTTCTAAGCACTTAAAGAGCAGGCTGAGGAGGAAATCAAGAAAAAAATTCCACTTATAACAGCAACTAAAGAATCATACATTTATGAATAACTCCAACCAAGGATGAAAAGGGCTGTACACTGAAAACTATAAAACATTGCCAAAAAAAAATTAAAGACAACCTAAATAATTGTAAGGACATTCTGTGTTCATGGACTGGAAACTAAATATTGTCAGGATGTTAATTCTAGCCAAATTGATTAATAGATTCAACATACTCCCAATCAAAATTCCAACTACATACTTTCCAGAAATGAAAAAAGCCAATTATCTTATTTATTTGGAAGGGTAAAGGGCCCTGAATAGCCAAAGCCATCTTGAAAAAGAAGAACGTCAGAGGACTCACTTGCTGATACTACAACTTACTACAAAGCAACAATAATCAAAATAGTATGGTACTGGTCCAAGGACAGACATACAGACTCATGTAATCAAAATGAGAGCTCAGAAATTAACCTTCACCAACTGATTTGTGGCAAGGGGGCAAAGACTACTCAACTGGGAAACAAGATTCTCTTCAACAATTGGTGCTGGGAAAACTGCATCTCCACTAAAAAAAAAAAAACAAAGAAAAAAAAATGAGGACCCTACCTTACAACATAGGCAAAAATCAACTCAAAATGAATCAAAGACCTAAATATAAGAGCCAAAATTAACAAACTCCTAGAAGAAAACATAGGGAAGCACCTTCAGGACCTGCTGACAGACAACGATTTCTTAGACTTTACACCCAAGCATGAGCAACGAAAGGAAAAATAGATAAATGGGACTTTATCAAAATCAAAAAACTTTTACACCTCAAAGGACTTTATCATGAATGCGAAACAACCACATACACAATATCCTATAAAGGTTTAATATCCAGAATAAAGAAATCCTTCAACTTAACAACAAAAAGACAAACAACCCAATTAAAATATGGGCAAAAGACTTGAATAGACATCTTTCAAAGAAGATGAAAATATATCATTAGCCATTAGGAAAATATAAATCAAAGCCAAGAGATAACAATTCACAAACATTAATATGACTATTAAAAAAAAAAAGGAAAATAAGTATTGGAGAATAGGTGGAGAAATAAGAACAGTCATTCATTGCTGTTAGCAATGTAAAATGGTGCAGGCTGCTGTGGAAGACAGTTTGGCCGTTCCTCAGCAAGCTAAGTACAGAACTATCATATCCCACTACTAGGTTTATACCCAAAAGCAATCCCACTACTAGGTTTATACCCAAAAGAAATGAAAGGGACTTGAACAGATATTTGCACACCAGGGGCATTATTCACAATTGCCAAAAGATGGAAGCAACACAAGTGTTTATCAACAGATGAATGGCTAAATACAATGCTGTATATACATACAACGGAATCTTACTGAGCTGTAAAAATTAATGAAGTCCTGATACATGCAACAACATAGATGAACCCTGAAGACCCTTATTTCACTTATATGTGAAATAAGCCAGATATAGAAAGACAAATATTATATGATTTCACTGATTTTAAATAAATAGAATAAGCAAACTCATAGAGATACAATCCAGAATATGGGTTACCAGGGGACTGGGTAGGAATAGGAAATGGGATATTAAGGCTTAAAAAATATACAGGGTTATTATTTGGAATGGAAATGTTTTGGTAATGAATGGTGGTGATGGTGGCATTAACCATGAGCGTAATTAACAGCACTGAAATAAATATTTATCAGAATGTGTTTAAAAGTGGAGATGTAAGATTGTATAGGCGTAACAGAATAAAAATTAATTTTTAAAAACCCGTGAAACTACACTACACAGTGAACACTAAGTTAAACTGCGGTCTATAATTAATAACACAATTATAAAATGTGCTACTATCAATTATGGCAGATGTTCCACACCAATGTAAGGTGTTAATAATTGGGTGGTATATGGGAATTCTGTATTTTATGCATGACTGTTCTGTAAACCCACAACTTCTCCAATAAAGCAAAAAAAATAGTGAATATGTGAATCTGAGTGGAGGGGGGGGGGGATATGTCGGAGTTCTCAATATGGGTTTATATTATTTTTTTGCAACTTTCCTGTAAGTTTTAAAGTATTTCAAATGTAAAAGTTAAAAAAAAACTTAAATCAACCTGTATTTATATAGTCAAAGCACTTTAATAATGCCCCATTTATCCAACTTACCAAAACTATGACACCCATTTCTGAATAAAACATAATAATACAGACAGCACAATGAATGTTCCTTCTAGTATACCTGAGTACTTCTGCTCCCGTAAGTTGAATTGTATGCTTGCATGAATGGTATTTGTTCTCAAACCTATTTACACCAGGTGTACTTATTGAGACAGATTAGTATAGGGAAAAAGAACATTTGGGTCATAGCTGAAGACCCAGCAGAAAACATGCCCAATAGACAACATGGTGAGTAGACCACATGGCAAGGAGACCCTGACTGGAAACCTCCTGACGGAAGGCTACTGGAAAGATCCTGCAAGACCCTGTCCGCAAAATCCCTATCGGAAGTCTTTCTGGGGTCAAGAGTAAGTCCCAGATAATTCCAAACAGGCCTCCCATTGGTCCCCTGAAAGTTAACAGGGGGATCATAAGGCAACCAATCAGAACAGCAAACAGCTGGGGCCCCTCCCCAACATTATGAAGGGGGAGGAATAAAAGTCTTAAAAGGCCTAACCGGGAGCCCCCATGCATGAAACTCATCCTGCAGCACACCCACAGTCCATGTATAGGACTGCACACTAGTTTGTTTCTTAATAAACTCCTTACTCCCTTGCTTACCCTATGGCATGTCCTTAATTCTTTTATGCAAAATAAACCAAGAACATAGAAGTCCAGAACCCAGAACCTTCCACTAACATTATTAAAGTAATTTTGTAATTTTAACACTTTGTAAACCAATATAATGAATGCAGAGTTTTTCAATTAAATTTTTTTTCTGTGTTTCTTTTTCTTTTGTTTTTAAAGATACACAGATAACACACAACATGAAAATTTGTGTTTTCTGTTCCTTGAACCTCTTCCCCAAGAAATGCATATAGCACTTGTTAATTTCATCATAATCTCTACTCAAAACATGCTTCTTTCCAAAGACTTCCCTAATCATCAGATATGAAGTAGCATACTCTCTATTTCTCTATCCCATAAGACTATTTGATCTGATGTTACCTAGTTATTGTCTGTTTCTACCGATTAAACTCCATAAAGGTAGATAATTTGTCTCAGTCACTCTGGATCCCAAGAAATTAAAACAGGGCAAATCATATAGTAGGCACTCAATAAACATCTGAATGACTGAGAAAGATTTCTTCAAGATAAGCCAATTAAAAAGAAGAGCCCTGCACACAGATTATGGACTTTTACAATAGCCTCCTGTCCAAATAAAACTAGGTAAGATAGATCCTGTGTGTTTTCCTGGCCCCAAAATTAATTCTGCCCTGAATTCCTACATCCAGCCAGTATTTCTTCAAAGACGTCTGACATACAAACTTTTTACCACTACTTAAAAAAATCCTCATAAAGAAATAGAACTTTTTTCAACTCAACAGCAGTAAATTATCCATTTAGTTTTTTCAAAAGGGTTTAATAGCATCAGAAGTGTTAATACAAAGTGCCAAAAATGATATTTTGAAGTAACAACTACAAATCACGTCTTGCTTTCCTCCAGAGAGGAAATTAAGTCTCTGCCTTGGAGGGGTGGGTGGGGGTGGGGGAATAAAATTCTTTAGTGTCCAACGTTTCCTCCCCGTCAGTGTTTTCCAAACCTTATGTAGGAGAAGTTCCTAATCCTTTTCAACTGAAAGCAAATGAAAGTCACTTCTTAATCAGGCTCCTCAAAATTTTGACTCACTTTGAAATCAATTTTTAATTACACAGAATTTTAATAAATTCTGGGTTATTTAAAAACATCCTGACAAAACTGAAAATAGGAAAACTGCCACATGATTAGAAATCATTGCAAATCTGAAATATTACAAATGGTTGTATGTATTACTTCATGCTTTGAAAAAGCACGTAATAAAACTGTTCATGTTGCATAAAACTGTTCATGTTGCAAATGTATTTAGTCACAAATAAGTTTTAATGAGGTATAATGATAATGAAAAAGATAAATGAACTGGGTTTTAAGTTGAAACAAAATTCATTTATCACTTATATATATACACATATATATGTGTATACATATATCAGATACATATACATATATCAATGTAATAAAAATTTTTAAAAAGCAATAAAACACAAAATATGGTCATTATTCGTTTTCTAATTTTTTTTTTTTTTAACTACAATATATGCACTCAGGTTGGAATAAACAGAAGATTAATGGAATAATGCACAGCAGCCAAATAATAATAATGAAGCAGGCTAGTTTAGGGTATGAGAAGACCTAGCCCAGAAACATGACTGTGAAACACATGGTCATGGGACACATATCCCCCTGCCCTGGGGAAAGATCCCCACCAACAGGAGGTGGAGAACCTCGTGAGAATCCTCCATTTGGAACGGAATTTCATCCAGGATGAAGGGAAAACCCCAGATAGTCTCAGGGGGTCTTATCTTTGGGCCCCCTCTCCTGGGGGAATAGGTGGGTGGGGTAACCAATCAAAACAGCAAACAGCTGGGACTCCTCCGCTGAACATTAACAAGGGGAGGAGTAATTAGAATGGCATAAAAAGCAAACAGAGGAGCTCTCTCTCTTTTCTGCCCACACCGGCCTGCAACTATACCTGGGACCCATAATCTGTTATTTCTATTTTCTTCTCTCAGTTCCTTAATAAACTATTGGCCTAAATGAACTGGCATGTTCTTAAGATTCTTTTATGCAGCACAGCCAAGAACCTAGAAGAAATCTGGCAACAATAACTGTAGTTACCTCTGGGAAAAACACTTTTGGTTGCTGGAAATGACTTCTGAAAGAGTTCTATAATTTCATATTAAGTATCTTTACAATGGTAGGCAGGAAGTATTAGGTTTTATGTTGGATAAATTAACATATTTGACGCACCTCTATTAAAAAGCCCTATTAAAATTCGTATCTATTACAGGGCAAAAGAGAAAACATATACTGAATGTGCAAAGATTCATATGAAATATAACCAATTATTACATATATTATTAATGTTGAGAACCATAACAACAAAATAACATAACAGCAGCTACTACTTAATGAAAACCTACCCTGTACCACTGTTTGGTGTTTTACATATATTCATCTTATGCAATCCCTGTGACTGAGGTTTAAGAATTAAACAATTATGATAACTAAATCATTATATAGATACTTTTGCGAGGAAGGTTAGGATAGGGAAAGGGAAGACTTGAGTCACAGCTGATGATCCAGCAGACAACATGGCTGACAGATGTCATGGCTGTAAGACCCCATCCAGAAACCTCCTGAGGGATCCCACAAGACCCTGGAAGAAGAATCCCATTCGGGGAAGTGGATTTGGCCCAACAGATAGGGCATCCGCCTACCATATGGGAGGTCCAAGGTTCAAACCCAGGGCCTCCTGACCTGTGTGATGAGCTGGTCCACGCGCAGTGCTGATGTTTCACAAGGAGTGCCATGCCACGCAAGGAGTGCACCTGCCCAGGATTGGCGCTGCACACAGGGTGCCATTGACAAGAATATAAGCAGACACAAAAGAACACACAGCAAATGAACACAGAGAGCAGCAACGTGGGGGGGGGGGGAATAAATCTTAAAAAAAAAAAAATCCCATTTGGGGTCAAGGGAAAGCCCCAGATATCCTCAAAAGGTCTCCACATTGGCTCCCTGAAAAATGACAGGTGGTGGGAAGCAGACTTGGCCCAATGGATAGGGTGCCCGCCTACCACATGGGAGGTCCACAGTTCAAACCTCAGGCCTCCCTGACCCATGTGGAGCTGGCCCATGTGCAGTGCTGATGCACGCAAGGAGAGCCGTGCCACGTAGGGGTGTCCCCGGCGTAGGGGAGCCCCACACGCAAGGAGTGCACCCCATAAGGAGAGCCACCCAGCACGAGAAAGTGCAGCTTGCCCAGGAATGGCGCCGCACACACGGAGAACTGACACAAGAAGATGATGCAACAAAAAGAAACACAGATTCCCGGTGCTGCTAACAAAGATAGAAGCAGTCACAGAAGAACACACAGTGAATGGACACAGAGAGCATATAACCGGGGTTGGGGGGGGGAAGAGGAGAGAAATTAAAAAAAAAAAATCTTAAAAAAAAAAAAAAGAAATGACAGGTGGGGCAACCAATCGAAACAGCAAACCTAAGATCCCACTGCTCAATTTACCCTGCAGTACATCCATGGTCCATACCTAGGACCGTGTACTTTTCTCGTTTTGTTTCTTAATAAATTCTTTATTCCCTTACCTACCCTATGGTGTGTCCTTAAATTCTTTTATGCGACATAAGTCTAGAACCTAGAAGCCCAGAATCCAGAGCCATCTGTAATATTTATATTATAAAATAGCAAAAGGTTAATCCTGAAATTACTGAAGCTAGCTAGAGTGGTCCCACCGCTGTTTATGGTTACTCTAGCTTTAACTTCACCCCAGGCTTACTATTGTGATAGTAATTGTAGACTGAACTCCCCTTTTGTATAGTAACTAATTGGGAAGATAACCACTCCACCCTCCTATTTAATATCCATATGAAAAACCTTGTAAGTGACCTTTGCTCTGTATACCCCTATCCCAAATCCTTGTGACTGACCCCCCGGTTGGCTACCCCACCCCAGTCCACTTAATGTTAGCTAGTAATGAAGGAACAAGTGTTCAGCTCTACTCATTCATTATTATTCATTAGCACCCCAACACTGTAAAATATTAGAATTTCTGCAAATGAGAGAGGCAGTTTTGGGCCAGCAGGCCACTGTGCTCCACTGCTTATGCAACCAGTAAAACTCTTACTCTCTTTGAAACCCAGGTGTCTCAGGAATTGGCTTTAAAGATGCATGGAGAGGAAGGAATCTGCTTTTGCTCAGTTATCAACCTCACAACTATAAATTAATTTGCATAAAGTGAATTATACCAAGAACCAGCATCAATCTACACAAGTCTGTCTGGCCCCAAAGTCAGCAACCCAGGGCATTTTCTCCAATCCTGTGCATAATAAAAACACTTGATAACCTAGCTGAGCTACAAACAGGTTCCATCAAGTACACAGTACAAACTGGCTTTTGGTAATAACTACCTCTCTTGGCTAAATGAGTGTTCACCTCCACTCTTTCTTTCCTCTAGGGGGAAAAAAAGCTCAGCTTAATCTGCTATAGATAATGCTTGCAAGAAAAGAGAAAGTTAAATGTGGAAGGTCTTCCATGTTCTCTCTGTGACTTAAGAAAGCACTATAAGATAAGCAGATCATAATCAAAGACTGAAATTTTAATTCTTAACTACTCAATTCCATACTGCTCAGCAGTGTTCTGTATTCTGTAAAAACTATTAATAGCTATACACTTGCATTAAACTAGTTCTACAGACTTTCTGTTTACACCATGGAGAGAAGGGGGAAAGTAAATGAAGATGCTAAAGATGCACAGAAATGATAAGAATAATTTTGCACCCCTGAAGATTTTACTTTTTCACAGACCAAATTCTAGTACTAATGCAGATAAATCAGAATAGAATTTTCTTTCCAACACATTTACCAAAGATTTCTTTAAGCTAACTTTCCTATGGATTTAAAATAGATTTATAAAAAATTTAACCGCATAAAACATTTTAGAAAATGAATTTTTTTGAACCATGTGAGGAGCACTTGGAATATGTACACTTTTTTTTTCCTGAAGTACCAGGGCCAGAGACTGAACCCAGGACCTCATATATGGGAAGCCGATGCTCAACAACTGAGCCATGTCGGCTCCCCTAAGTTTGTTTATTTGTTTTTAGGAGGCACCAGGAACCAAACCCAGGACCTCCCATGTGGGAAACAGGTGCTCAACTGCTTGAGGCACATCCGCTCCCCTAAACACTTTCTTTTTAAGAACCCACTTCTTGAATAGAGAACAATGAAAAGGGCTAGTCAATAAGTACTACTTTTCTGCTTGGCATTCATACTTCCTGCTATTATGTCCCCATCCTACATTTACTGCCTTAGTCCCACTAGTCCCTAAAACATATCCTTCAGTATACTCAAACTAGAATATCAAGTCTCCTCTGAACACTCCCCATGTACTTTTACATCTTTGTGCTTTATGTATGCTCAAGTGATCCCCACTTCATAGGATCTCTCCTCTCACAGCTACCTATCACAATCCTTTGTCATTCTTCAAGGTTCAATCAATGTCATTTCTTCATTAAATTTTTAATTTTTAAAATCAATTTTATTGATACATATTCATAAAGCATACAATCCATCCAAAGTGTACAATCAATGGTATTTGGTATAATCACACAGAGCTGTGCATTCATCACTTCAATCTATAGCATTTTCCTCATTACTCCAATAATTATAATAAACAAAAACAAAGTTACCTTTTAATAGTTACCTCTCAATCTCGCTATCCTTCCTCTGCCATACATAGCTGTTATTCTGTTTCCATCTCTCTAATTTATTTGTATTTATATTTTGCATAGGTGGAGTAAAACCATATTATTGTACCTTTTGTCTAGTTTCTTTCACTTAATATATTTCCTTTTTTTTTTTTACCCTTAATGGAAGATTGTTAATATATTACTATACACTACTGTCCATAGTTTGCTTTGGTTGTAGTTTGCCTGATATTAACATCAAATGTACATTTGTTCTATCTCAAAGAAAATCAGTCTTATATATGCTATATAACCCATTCTCACATTTCACATGAAGTTTCATTATGCTATAAAGTCCCATGTTAACCTTTTTTAGCTTTCCTTCTAGTAATATACATGACCTTAGACTTTCCCTTTCAACCTCTCTCATACCTATATGTTAGCACTGCTAGTTATAGACACTATGATGTGCTTTCACTATTTCTATGCAGTTCCACAGATTTATGAGCAACTTTTTTACCAATTCTGCACAGATTAAACCTCAACTTTCCATCCTCTAACCTCATTCCATTTTCTGGTGATCTATATTCTAGTTATTAACTCAGTGAGTTTACACAATATATTTAGTAAATTTTCCTGATCATTTCCTTTACTTAGATGAGCTCTCTCCTTCCTTAGACCTCCCACCATCTCTATTCCATCCCTGAAAGAACTACATAAATAATATGCAGCAACAGAATAAATTATATATTTTCTTCTGTTACATGTTCTGAGGGTTAAAAAAAAAAAATGTACATCTTTAAATCCCTGAAATCACTTTAGAAAATATTGTATAGACATTTGCTAAGTATATTAAAGTTTTACGTTCTTCCATGTACAGAATAGGATTTTAACTGATTTAACCAATTACCTTTTTTGGTTAAACAAATCAACTGAAAGGAATGACTTAGATTCAAAGAATTTATATTCCATTTGAGAATGAAAACATGCCCATTTCCTTATACTCTGCAAGTGATTACTTACCTGAGACCATGGTCTGTGATCTGATAACATCCAGACAGACTGAGAAACAGAAGTACACGTCCAGTCTCTTGATCAGATTTTTCACTCTCAGAGTAAATTAAGTCTTTTCCCATAGGCAATTTAGTCCTTGATGTTTTTCTACATAATGCAGAGGACTCTGGGAGTGCACACATAGTTCTTAGAGCTGTTCCTGTACAACAAAAGGAATGTCCACAATACGCAAAGGCTGGAGAAGCACAATGCTGCTGCCAACAGACACTAGTCCTTAGTCCAACAATATCCTTACTGTAACAACCAGAGGTGGAACAACTGAAATTGGATGCTGTTTCCATTACACAAAGACTTTCAACATTTCTGTGTCTCCATTCTACAGTATCTTCAATATCAGCCAAATCTTCAGCATCTAGCATCCACACATAAGGAGAACTGAAATTTTCAGAAGAAATGGGCTTAGTCCAGGGATGGTCATTACCTATTCCTTCTCCAATGCCCTTGTTAGCTAAATTGTGCAAACAAGTATCCTGTTTGGTGGGCTGAAGGGAAATGTCTTTACTCTTCCATGTACTCGAAGGAATTTTGCTTCTAGAAGTTTTCAAAAGGCCACTCTGATGAGATGTCAGAATTCCAAGAGCTCTGGAAATCTTCTCTAGAGCCCCATCTGTGATTTTCTCACATCCAGACAGATCAAGATGCCGAAGACTCTGGCAGCAACCAAGCCAAGACCAACTATAAAGAAGTAACAAAACTATTAATAATATTGTCAAACTCTTCAAAAAGCATTTAACTATATGTAGTTGGAAACCAGAAGAACAATTTTAAATCTAATACAACCACTCTAATATTTACTGAATGCCTATATTGTCAAAGCAGTATTACGTGCTGGGGACAGGAAAAGACAATAAAAGTAATTAGCAATCAACAGTGCAACTAGCTTAACAGAACGACAGGATGAGAAAAGGTTAAGGATGGGGAGGGACTTAAGTTTATTATCCTGATAAGTAACAAGTAGAAGAAAGGTTCTACGCTCATGAAAGAAAGAGGATAACTGATGATTAATAGAGGAAAACACAGAAAAAAACAAGCTCTAGGAATTAGTAGAGCTAATTACCATTCATCCAAAATTTCAGAATGGATTAGCCAGAGAAGAAAGGTGCTGATATAGAAAAGAGGGTGAGAAAGAAGGGGTAGAGTAGGAAAAAAAGGAAATTGATGGCATTCAAGGAAATATAATCTGTGACGACTGTAGCTTGAAGAAAGTGGTACAACCTTTTAGAATAATTATGAGGGAATTTAAGAGGGAGCTTATCAAATAGCACTTAGAATCTAATTGAAAATAAAAACTTCATAAAAATGTACAGTGCCAATCTACATGGTGCATAGCAAGGCTCAAAGGGCTAGAAACAGTACAGGATTTAGGAGGGCAGGATGACGTAGGCTGGAGTTTTGGATTAGCTGGGACCTACAAACAAAAAAAAAGGCAAAGAACTGGAGGGTGCTATCAAGTGACTGAGATTTGACAGTTAAGCAGAATAGGATGACAAAACTGCAATTATGTAAATGAGAAACAAAAGAACTTTACTGTTCATAGTTAGAAATCATTATTTTTAAATATTTAGAAAATAACTAACCTGTCAAATGCAGAATCTGAAATGTCAGTCTGGGTAAGATCCAGATGCTCCAGGTTAGGACAAAGCTCTAAAATCTGCCGAACCTAAGGGGGAAAAAGTCACTGTGAAGATCTGCAGACTTTTAGTAAGACAGAGATAGATAACTATTAGTATATGATATAATCCAGGGGTTCTCAAACTTTTGTCCATGTAAAAATCACCTAAAGAGTGTTCTAAAAAGATATATTCTGAGTTCACATTCCTGAGAATCTGATTTAGTAATGAGGTTGGACCCGGGAAATCTACATTTTTAAGGAATAACTAAGGAGATTCTGACATAGGAAGTCACAGGACACACTTTTATAAAATAGTAATCTTTTCTTGCTTGCCCATCTTATCATGCATTACATATTGTAAAGAATCATATAAAACTGGGCTTTATCACTTAACATCTATGAAACTGAATAAATTACATAACCTCTCCCAGTCTCAGTTTCCTTATCTACAAAGACTGCTGCGAAAACTGAAATGAAATAACATAAGAGTTAGCAGTATATGCCTACCTATGGGAAGGCACTCAATAAATAATACTTGTTATATATTTTTTTCCTTAATTAAACTCAAGAATATGCAAACCAAAGTTATATCATTGCTACTTTTTCTTAATATCCAAACTAGTGCTAATTTATACATACCATTTTGCTGGAAACTGCAGAGCTGTATGCTAATACTAAAGTTTTTACAGAAGTACCAACATATGGTAGAACATTATGAATTAAGCCATGGAGTAAACGTTTTTCCATTTGTGCAATGCTGATAGCAATCGATTCCTCTGCAGACTCTTCTGTAAAATGAATTCAAAAGTCTAAGAACTTAATATGCTAATTATAACTATGCTACTCAAGGAATCACCAAATCATTAAATATGAATTATTTTTTGCTACCACCTTAAGCTCCCTGGTGTATACAAAGCAAATTAAACGAACGAGGTTTCACTCTCTAGGACTTAACATCTGACAGTTCTGACATCAACTAAAACAAAAAGAAAACAATTAACAGGTTTACAATAAGAATGAGGGGAAGAATTTTCAATGTTGAAGATAATTATATCAAAGTTGAGGGAAAGAAAAAACTTTTTCAGGCAATGAAAAAAATGGAAAAAAATAAAAACTCTGACTACTCAAAGAATAGGGTAGAAGTTCTTCAAGAGAAAAATGATAGCAAAAGAAAAACGGCCCATAAGAAAGAGTACCATTAGTAATTTAACCTAAACACAAAGGACATGGAGTTCCAAGAAATTTGAAAATGCAACTAAATTAGCCTGGACATAATGAACCAAGCAAATGGATGTACCTCCGAATTTTTAAGGAGTTAAAAATGAGTATGGGTTTGTTTATGTACTTATTTAATACATTTCTATAAATCTTGGGTGTTTACAACAGGATATAGTACTTCTGTAACAACCACCATAACAAAAATAGTACAAACTCCTATCTGATATAAGGAAAAACACAATATACTAAAAAAGAATGAACCAATAACTTTATCGCCTTTTTTCAGGATCCTGTTGCATATCTAAAAGCCTGTTTAATGTGTCTAAACATGAAACAGATTAAATTATGTAACAAAATCAATTAAGAAAATATCATTTAAAACAAAACCAATTTTACAGCTGGCAAAAGGAACGTAAATGAAAATAATAACTATGAATTTATTATTATGGTCCCATGTTTACAGATATTACCCTAAGTTCCTCTTTAAAGAGTCATTACATTAGATTCATAGGTAGAAAGAGATAAAATTTGCTTTAATGAACTCTACTTATTCTACTATAATTTTATTCCCAAGCCATTCATTCGTTTCCATGGCCCTCCCTCTTTAAATGTATACTGTTAGTGTGAATTCTTTAAAAAAAAAAAAAAAGCATCCTATAAAGAACAATGACTTAAGACAGCTAAACTGAGAAAGCACTAAGAGAAGATGGTAGATCAAAAATTTAGTCTTATATCCACTAAACAACTGAACAAATATATTATGTTAGAAAGGCTCAATCTTTATACCATTAACCTTTCCCTTTCAATATGAAGGAAAGAAACAGCCTTTCCTTTGGCTATCTTCAAGTGTTGACAAAAACTCTAAGACTTTAAAACTCTTAATATGAGTATTATGGATTAATTTTCTGGAATGGATACATCAAGTCTTCCCTAAGATGACTTTTTTTTAAAGATTTATTTTATTTATTTCTCTCCCCTTCCACCACCCCCTTTGTCTGCTCTCTCTGTCCATTCACTGTATGTTCTTCTGCATCCGCTCACATTCTTGTCAGCAGCACCAGGAATCTGTGTCTCTTTTTGTTGCGTTATCTTGCTGCATCAGCTCTTTGTGTGTGCAGTGCCACTCCTGGGCAGGCTGCGCTTTTTTCGCACAGGGCAGCTCTCCTTGTGGGGGTGCACTCATTGCACATGGGGCTCCCCTATGCAGGGGACACTCCTGAATGGTACAGCATCCACATGGGCCAGCTCACCACATGGGTCAGGAAGCCCTGGGTTTGCACCCCAGGCCTCCCACATAGCAGGTGGATGTTCTATGCGTTGAGCCAAATCCACTTCCCCTAAAATGACTTCTGAGCAAAGACCTCACCTCCTTCAAATCTTTGCTCAAATTTTACCTTCTCCAGGAAACTTAACTGATCTACTCTACTTAAAATTACAGCTTTTCCCCTCTCTCCCTGGCACCTTTTCCATTGTTTATTTTTCCAACAGCAACTGTCACCATCTAAAATAATATATAGTTTACCTATTTATTGTCTGCCTCCCCTCTCCAAATATTAAGCTCTATAAGGAAAGAAATGTTATACACTGTGTTCACTCTTACATTCCTCATAACTGCAACAGTGCCTGGCACAGGGTAAGTTTTCAGTAATTATTTTATGAATATGATCAAGCGTTATCACCAAATCTAAATGAAATATTCTTCATCCTGATCTATCACCTTCCAAACTTCCAAAACTATATACCAAAATATAACACCTTTATTTCCTAAGTATACTCTAGCTGCTAAAATAATCTTTTTTCTTATAGTCCTTACTTTCTACAAGTTTAGTTCTTCTGACAGAGTAACTAAACTTACTTTAACATGAGCAGCTTTATTAAAACAAAAAGTATCTACAATTTCAGTTTACCAATAGCAGCATGTCTCATATGTTACGTTTTCACTACTTCATTATCTTTTAGTAATTCATATCTATAATAATATCTTAAATTGAAATACTGTTTTTCAATAGCATACTCCAAAAGAGCATCTGTCTACACCTCTACTACCATACTTCGCATTATGTACCTTGAAGTCAGAATTATGTATACTAAATTCTATCCCCACATGACTGTTGAGTCCCTAAGG
Organism: Dasypus novemcinctus; assembly: GCF_030445035.2. Classification (NCBI taxonomy): domain Eukaryota; kingdom Metazoa; phylum Chordata; class Mammalia; order Cingulata; family Dasypodidae; genus Dasypus; species Dasypus novemcinctus. The sequence continues at coordinate 193,853,735 of NC_080673.1, read as the reverse complement.
GCAGAGAAAAATCATCTTTAGCCTTGAGTTCTCCCACAGGACTTAATGAATGGCTTCACATCTCATAACCTTTTAAAATTTATAAAGGATTATTTAATTCTACAGCAACCTTGCAAGGCAAATGATATGACTGTTTACAAATGAATAAACAGAATCAACAGCTTCATGCTCTTTTCTCTGAGCCATAGTTGACTCAATAAATGCTGTTGAAATGAGCTGATCAATTAAAATGACTCTAAAAAACATTGTATACTATAAAGCACTACAATGAATGCACATTATTTCTCTAAGAAAAACAGGCATCAACTGATTTTGAGAAGTATTTTAACGTAAAAACAGATGGGAAACAACTTTACACGTTAAAAAATTACTTTAAACACAGAATAAAATTTCAATTTGCTTATTTTCCCTCAAATTTTAAAAAGTAGTAGGTTTAAAAACACCAGTATCTTTAGAAAACACAAAACAAAATGTATAACAAACATTAACACCTAAAAATTATGAGTACTTAATTATGAAGCATAATAATCATTAAACATGATATAATAATTTTAATACCAAGCATGGCTCACCAGATTCATCTATATCAGCATCTTCATCCCATTCCTGAAAAGCACGACTTTCATCTTTTCTATTTTTCACCCATTCCTCATCAGGTTCAGTATCAAGTTCATTTGCAGGACCACTATACCAATCACCTATGCAACAAACAAAAATAAGGAACAAAATTCAATTAGATTTGTTACCATTACAAAAAGCTAATCTATTTACAACAAAACTCTGCACAAAGAAAATATATGAGCCATAGGCAATGGGTCAGCAATTCTAGTAATACTTCATGATGGCTAAAAAAAATTTATACTTAAATGAGCAAAGGATTAAATTTCAGACATAATAAAATGAATATGTGAGTTCAATTAAAGATATTAATTCACCAATATTCATTTTTTTCCAAAGTAAAAAAAAGAGAGGACACAACTAAAATCAGAAATGAAAAGGGACATTATTACTGATCCCACAGAAATAAAAAGGACTATAAGATGATACTATGGGTAAGTGGATGTGGCTCAAGCAATTGGGCCCCCATCTACCATATAGGAGGGCCAGGGTTCTATGCCCAGGGCCTCCTGGTAAATACAAGCTGGCCCGCGTGGCAAGCTGGCCCACAGGGAGTGCTGGCTTGTGCAGAGTGCTGTCCCCTGCAAGAGTGCAGCCTAGCGCAGGAGTGGTGGCCCACACGGAGGGCTGGCGCAGCAAGATGACGCAACAAAGAGACACAGAAGAGAGATAATAAGAGACACAGCAGGTCAGGGAGCCAAGGTGGTGCAAGAGAATGATCGCCTCTCTTCCACTCCAGCAGGTCCCAGACGGGGTTCCCAGAGCCGCCTAATGAGAATACAAGCAGACACAGAAGAACACACAGCAAACGGACAGAGAAAACAGATAATTGGGGGGGAGTAGGGGAGAAAGAAAAAAAGAAATCTTAAAAAAAAAAGAGGATACTCTGAACATCTCTACACCAATTAATTATATAAACGAGATGAAACAGACAAATTCTTAGGAACACAGAAACTACCTACACTGACTCAAGAAAAAATAGAAGATCTCAACAAATGAATAGTTAGTAAAGAAGATGAATTAGTAATCAAAAACCTCCAAACAAAGAAAAGCCCAGGATCAGATGGCTTCACAGGGGAATTCTATCAAATATTCGCACAGACTTAACACCAATCCTACTCAATGTCTCCCAAAAACTGAAGCGGAGGGAACATTGCCTGATTCCTTTTATGAGGCCAACATAATCCTCATCACAAAGCCAGATAAACTACCACAAGAAGAGAGAATCAAAGACTAATATCTCTTATGAATATAGATGCAAAAATCATCAACAAAATACTAGCAAACCGAATCGAACAGCACATTAATAGAATTATACACCAGATGAAATGTGATTTATCCCAGGTATGCAAGGGTGATTCAACACAAGAAAACAAATTAATGTAATATGCCACATCAACATAATAAAGGAAAAATCCACATGACCATACTGATTTGGCATGTAAGGCATTTGAAAAAATCCAGCAGCACTTTTTTATTTCAAAAAAAAACACAGAACACTAGGAATAGAAGGAAACTTCCTCAACACAATAAAGGGCATACATGAAAAGCCCACAGTTAACATATCACTTAATGGTCAAAGACTGAAAACTTTCCCTCTAAGATCTGGAAAAAATAAGCATGCCCACTGTCACCGCTGTTATTCAACATTGTGCTAAAAGTTCTAACCAGAGGAATCAGGCAAGAAAAAGATATAAAAGGTATCCAAACTGGAAAGGGAAGGAGCAAAACTTTCACTATTGCAGACCACATGGTCCTAAAGAAAATCCTGAAAAATCCTCAAAAAAGTTACTAAAGCTGAAAAATGAAATGTACCCAGCAAAGGGGCTGGGTACAAGATCAACATGCAAAAATCAGGAGTATTTCCATACACAAGTGTAGCAGTTTGATATAGTTATGAATTCCAAAAATAGATATTGGATTATGTTTGTAAACTGGTCTGTACCTGGGCATGATTAAATTATATTAGGGCTTTGATTGGGCCGTGTCAGTAGGGTGTTGAGTCCCCACCCTTTGGTGCATGGGTGGGGGACTCACAGATAAAAGACATGGCAAAGGACAGAGTTGGAGATTTTGATGTTGGAGTTTTATTTGGAGTTTGATGCTAGAGTCTTGAACTGGAACCCCAGGGAGTTTGATGCTGGAGTCTTGAACTGGAGCCCTAGGAAGCAAGCACACAGAGGAAAGAGAAGCAAGCCTGGGGAAGAGAGGACCTGAGCCAGGAGAACACAGAGGAATACAGACAGCTCCTTAGACAGGGCAGAAACACCAGGGAGAGAGCTGTTCGCCTGATAGTCTACAGCTGACCTTGTGGAGAAAATAGAGGACCTGAGCCTAGAGAAGCAAGACCTGGGCAGAGAGGAACCCAGGAAGCCTGAACCCTAGGAGACATTGCCAGCCATCTTGCTCCAACATGTGGAAATAGACTTTGTTGAGGGAAATAACTTATGCTTTATGGCCTGGTATCTGTAAGCTCTAACTCCAAATAAATACCCTTTATAAAAGCCAGCAGGCTTCTGGTATTTTGCTTCAGCATCCCTTTGGCTGACTAATACAACAAGCTATGAGAAATCTGAGGAAGAAATCAAGAAAAAAAAATTCTATTTACAATAGCAACTAAAGGAATCATATATCTAGGAATAAATCTAACCAAGGATGAAAAGAACTGTACACTGAAAACTACAAACACTGCCGAGAAAAAAAATCAAAGATGACCTAAATAAATGGAAGGACATTCCATGTTCATGGACTGAAACTAAATATTGTCAGGAATTCTACCCAAACTGATTTAGAAATTCAACATACTCCCAACTAAAATTCCAACTGCGTACTTTCCAGAAATGGACAAAGCCAATTACCATATTTATTGGGAAGGGTAAAGGGTCCTGAATAGCCAAAGCCATCATGAAAAAAAGAATGATGTCAGAGAACTGCTGATCACTTGCTGATCCTAAAACTTATTATAAAGCAACACTAATCAAAACAGCATGGTATTGGTCCAAGGACAGACATATAGACCCATGTAATCAAAAGAGAGCTCAGACCTCCTCTTGACATAGAGGTGCAATGGACACAACCAATCCAATGTCCACATAGAAGAGGTGGCATTGGATTGGGAAAAGTGGACATAATGGACAAAGGGTATGGGGAAAGGCAGGAAGAGATGAGAGGTGGAGGCGTCTTCGGGACATGGAGCTGCCCTGGATGGTGCTTCAGAGGTAATCACCGGACATTGTAAATCCTCACAGGGCCCACTTGATGGAATAGAGGAGAGTATGGGCCATGATGTGAACCAATGTATATGAGGTGCAGAGGTGCCCAAAGATGTACTTACCAAATCCAATGGATGTGTCATGATGATGGGAACGAGTGTTGTTGGGGGGGGGGGAGAGGGGGGGTGGGGGGGTGGGGTTGAATGGACCTCACATATATATTTTTAATGTAATATTATTACAAAGTCAATAAAAAATAAAAAAATTAAAAAAAAAAAAAGAGCTCAGAAATCAACACTCACATTTATGATCAACTGATTTGTGGCAAGGGGGCAAAGGCCACTCAACTGGGAAACAAGAGTCTCTTCAATAAATGGTGCTGGGAAAACTGGAACTCCATTTGCAAAAAGAAAGAAGGAAAATCCCTCCCTCACACCATATGCAAAAATCAACTCAAAATGGATCAACGACCTAAATATAAGAACCAAAACTATCAAACTCCTAGAAGAAAACATAGGGAAGCACCTACAGGACCTGGTGACAGGCAATGATTTCTTAGACTCTACACCCAATGCACAAACAACAATAAAAAAAATAAAAAAATTGCACCTCATCAAAATTTAAAACTTTTGTACTTCAAAGGACTTTATTACGAAATTAAACAACCCACATAATGGGAGGAAATATTTGGCAACCCCATATCTAATAAAGGTTTAATATCCAGAATAAAGAAATCCTTCAACTTAAAAACAAAAAGACATACAACCCAATTTAAAAATGGGCAAAAGGCTTGAATAGACATTTCTCCAAGAAGATATACAAATGGCCAAAAAGCACATGAAAGATCCTCAACATCACTAGTGATTATGAAATGCAAATCAAAACCACAATTAATAAAAGAAAAAGAAAAAAAAATTGTTTAAAGAAAAAAAAACCCACAACTACCATTTCATACCCACTAGAAATGGCTACTATTAAAAAAATGGAAAATAAAAAGTGTAGGAGGGGCTGTGGAGAAACAGGAACACTCCTGTTCACTGTTGGTGGGAATGTAAAATGGCACAGCCACTGTGGAAGAGAATTTGGCAGTTCTTCAGAAAGCCAAGTTCAGAATTACCACATGACTTGGCAATCCCACTTTTAGCTATAGACCAAAATATTTGAAAACAGGGACTTGAACAGATATTTGCACACCCATATTCATATCAGCATTATTCATAATTGCCTAAAGATGGAAATAACCTAAATGTCTATTAAGAGACAAATGTATAAGCAAAATATGGCATATACACATAATGGAATATTATCCAGGCATAAAAAGAATTAAATTCTGATTCATGTAACACGGAACAACCTTGACGATATCAAGTTACATGAAATAAACCAGACTCGAAAGGAAGGACAAATATTGTATGATTTTACTGAAAAGAAATAATTAGAATAAGTAAGTTCATAGTAAGAGTCAGACACTGAAGTATAAGTTGCCAGAGGCCAAGGTGGGAGTATACAATGGGGAGTTAACATTTAACTGGTAAAGAATTTCTGTTTGGGGTGACAGAAAAGTTTTGGTCATGGATGGTCGTAATGGTAGCAAAATATTGTGAATGTAATTAACACCACTGACTTACACATTTGAATGTAGGTCAAAGGGGAAATTTTAGGTTGTATATATTTTTCTAGAACATAAATTAGAAAAGAAAACCATAGAACTATACAACAGACAATGAACACTAACTATGGACTATAGTTTATAGTACAATTATAATAATATTCTTTTATCAGTTGAAACAAAGATGCCACACTAATGCAAATGTTAATAATAGGGATAACTACATGTTGAGCAGGGATATACAACCATGTTTTATCTGCATGATTTTTCTGTAAACATACAACTTAAATTTTAAAAATTAATAAAAAATGTAGTGAATTTTTTTATACTCATTCTCACCTAGAAAGTAATGTTTTAATTCAGTGACAAAAAAATGTATGCCATTAGTTGCATTTATCCCATGACTGCATTGTATGCTCATGATAAGAAAACTTTTAAGTGTTCACACATGAAAGTAACTTACCACAAGAACTTAAAGTGAAATCTGATTTATAGAATGTTACCAGTACAAAAAATATGCTAAAGACTAATAGAATCAGTTATTTTGAACCACCACCAAAAGGGAGCCATAACGGTGCCTCATTTCAAAAATTTTATAGAATTTATTCTGATTTGGTAAATAATCTATTTAAAGCTATTCTGATAACCTACTTTTTTTTTCCCAGGAGGTACTAGAACATGGGACCTTATGCATGGGAAGCAGGCACTCAACCACTGAGTCACACCTGCTCCCTCCTATTTATTTTCTTTTTAACCTTCTGCTATGGGAAATTCCAAACACAGTCAAAGGTAGAAAGAAATAGCATAACAAAACCCCATTTTCCATCACATATCTTCAACAATTACCAACATTTTGCCAATCTTTTTGCATTACCGCCCTTAATTTTCATTATTTTCAAGAATATTACAGACATCATAATTCACTCACAAATACTTCAGTATTGCTAACTTTTAAAATAGATATATCCCAAGAGCATATCATTTAACTATGAAATCTACTTTTTGATCAACCTGGGAGTTTCCTCCCTGGACTCACTTATTATTGTCTATAGATGTATGTTCATCTAAACAGATTGAAATATATGTTAAAGCAAACTAAAAGTCCCATTAACCTACCTCTGGCCCAATGAACAGGGTAAAGATGTTTCCACAGTGATCCAGTTTTTGCCAGTTGAGACCATTTAGGGCTTACTTGACTGCATCGGCATAATTCTTGAGGATTAAGATAACTGAAAATTGACAGCATTACCTCAGGAGGAAGATGGGTTATACTTGCGGAGTGTTCTGACACTTCTGTTTCTGAAAAAAAAAGAAAACCTTCAACAATAAAAGGTATAACACCAAATGCATTAAGCAATTACAATAACATTTCTAAAATTCATTGCCTAAAGTCAACTCCTTCCTGCTTACAAGATGTAAAATGGAAATAACATGGATTAGGGGTAACATGAGGATGTTAAACTTGTTAAGAAACTGTGGGCTTAAACCATCATGGCCCAAATCATATCTCATAATGTGGAGCTACAATAATGAACACAGAATTGACTTCCTTTTACAAAGGCATCACAGAAAAAATAATATTCACTTTGTAGCTTAAGTAGCATCATTTGAAAAAGGAACCAAACCGGTTATACAGCTTTAAATCAAGTATAGAGTCTGACAGATTATGAAATTTCCCAGGCATTTTTATGACACACAAAATCTCACAGCATTTTCCATTTATACATTACAACTTCTCTCAATACCATTCCCTGTGTGTGTGCCCCTTTTATTTTCACCTTTCATATAAAAGTCTCTAAAATCTGACTTCTTTAACTTATATATGCCCTAACTTGAGCTGACACTATTATACATACTATTTATATACCAAACAAAACAATACAACGTAAATATTTTTAACACTGGTTACTATACATCAAGAATCTTCTGTCAACGGTTGTAGAAAGTAATCATTGTGTATACAGTGTCCTATAATGTATTACTTCACTAGCAATTTTCCAGAAGAGAAATACAAATTCATTGTTACAATAAAGAATATAAAACCTTCATTAAAGTAATGAAGAATGAGTACTCTGTATATCTGATTTTTCTTCACAAAGAATCTAGCTACAGATATGCTATGATGAAATTAATCTACTCCGTTTTAAATGGCAAATATTTTAAACATAATATAGCTATAATTTGCTTTGAAGAAATGGGAAAATTAAATATATAAAGTGTGATGCTTTAAAGCCCATGTTATAATTACAATTAAATCAGACACAACAGGTCTTGACTTGGTGTCTAAGGCATAACCTATATTTCAAAGTGAAGCACACAAGCTTTACAGATTTAATTATACCTTAATTTATAAGAACAATTTTGTTTCAACATGCATTTCACCTAAAATACTTGGTTAAAAGAAGGGGGAAAATAAGACCAATATTTTAAATTCTAGGCTATTTTTTTTAAAGATTTATTTCATTTATTTCTCTGCCCCCACCCTCTCATTGTTTGCATTTTTTGTCTCTTCATCTTTATTTCTTTAGGAGGCACCAGGAACTGAATCCAGGACCTCCAAAGTGGGAGGGAGGCACCTAATAATTTAAGCCACCTCTGTTCCCTGCTTTGTTGTATCTCTCCTTATGTTTTTCCTCTTCTGTCTCTTGTTGCATCATCCTGTCATGCCAGCTTGCCGTGCCTGCCCATTGCACCAGCTCACCATTCTGCTTGTCCTCTTTAGGAGGCACCAGGAACCTCTGCTCCCTGATTTGTTGTGTGTTGTTTTTTTTTTAAAAGATTTAATTTTATTTTTATTTAATTACCCCCCTCCCCCGGTTGTCTGTTCTCTGTGTCTATTTGCTGCGTCTTGTTTCTTTGTCCGCTTCTGTTGTCGTCAGCGGCACGGGAAGTGTGGGCGACACCATTCCTGGGCAGGCTGCACTTTCTTTCGCACTGGGCGGCTCTCCTTACGGAGCGCACTCCTTGCGTGTGGGGCTCCCCTATGCAGAGGACACCCCTGCGTAGCATGGCACTCCTTGCGCGCATCAGCACTGCACATGGGCCAGCTCCACACGGGTCGAGGCCGCCCAGGGTTTGAACCGCGGACCTCCCATTTGGTAGACGGACGCCCTAACCACTGGGCCAAGTCCGTTTCCCTTGTTGTTGTGTTTCTCACTATTATTTTCTTCTTGTGTCTCTTGTGGCATCATCTTGTGTCAGTGTGCCATGCCTGCCCATTGTGCTAGCTTGCTCTCCTCTTTAGGAGGCACTGAGAATCGAACCAAGGACTCACCATGCAGTAAGTGGAAGCCCAATCACTTGAGCCACAGTCGCTTCCCTATCCTAGTCTATTTTCACAGAAGTACCACTGCTATCTTCATCTAGAAAGAGGAAAGGATTTTCACTTGCCTAAGGACATCAAAATTGTTTTATTAATGATGTTTTTAAAGGCAGGCAAAGCTATGGAGGATAAATCAGAATAAAAATGAGTAAGTAATATATTAAGAAAAGTAGGCATTTTATTTGCATTTCTCGTTTATTATCTCAAAGTACTTGTACACAGAAAAACTATGTCCTCCTACTCACTTCCCTGAGTATTACTGGTTATAAACAGTGAAAATCACACATGGGGGGTAGAGATAAAATTATAAGCATAACTGATTTTGAAAAAAGATGAAAAAACCAAGGAATGAAAAATGTAGTCACTATGACTGATGGCGCTCAGAAAGTTGGATGATACTGCAAAAGTATATAGCAGTTTTAAATAATGTTGGTTGGACAAAATAATAACTATAAATTAATTCAAGAAATAGTATACTGCATGGGGGCCAAGTGTAGGAGATATCAAATGATCATAGTTGGAAATAGACAACACCAAATTCTAAAACAGAAACTACTGTTTTCAATTAAATTTATATGAAAATAAATGGCTTCAATTGGCCAAGGGGCAAGTCTTACTTAAATTACTCCTATGAATCTACGAAATATACAAAATCTACAGTTCATATTAACCAAGATGGAAATGGCCTCGGAACCAACTACAAATAATAAATTGTTCACTATCTAAGTATATGAATCTCACCTTTATCTGACTTTTCATCCACAGAATATTTAAAAAACTTCTGTCGCTCTTCAGCTTGATTCCATAGGCTAAGACCTCTAAGGAGTTCTGCAGTATCTTTGTGAGAACAGTGCTGTGCAATCACTTTCTTTTTAATGTCCTTCAGCTCTTCATAGGTAAAATATTCCATTAACATGGGCTGAAAAACCTAAATTAAACAAAATAATCATAAGGAAAGAAACTTGAAGTTTTGCTTTACTCTGTGTCCTTGAAATTATTAATGGCTCAAGTGTAGACTTACGACCATATATTTCAAAGAGATAAAAATTTTAGTTGTTACCACAGAGTTAGTTTATCCAAAAATTGTAGTAAAGATACTACTCTCTATGGCTTCTCCAGATAATAGATCAACCCCTAAGCAATTTTCAAAGCATCAGAACCAAAAGGTTTTCCTGTACAAAGCTTGTCAAACATTCTTCATCATTCTCTTATTGCTGGACGTTTAGGTGATTTAACTCTGCTCTGGTACTATAGTAACTGAACTTTACCCAAACAGAACCTCAACATCAAGTAAGAATGGTACCAATGTACTGGGAACCATAAAAGTCAAAGTTCCACTGAAATCTAACTATTCAATATTGTTTCTAGATTTTGTAGATGTTTCCTCAAATCATTATTCTAGTACAGTGATTCCTATAAAGAATAATCAATAGAGGTTTTTTTTCTGCAAAACAGATGCTTAGTCTCAACCTCAAATTTACAGAATCAGAATCTTCAGAGATGGAGTCAAGACATTATTTTTAGTTCCACAAAAAATTTTGATGAGCATCAAAAGTTAAGAAACACTGCTCTGGCAACTCTGACTTTAACCCTGGCTGTACATTACAATAACTTAAGGAGTCTTTAAAAAATACCCAAGCCAAAGTCTCCCACCTACTTTAATTCTAATTTAATTTATCTAGAGAGGACTTAATAGCAGGTTTGTTTGTTTTTTTAATACCAACTTGATTATAAGGTGAAGCCATAGTTAAGAATCCTATAATAACTGATTTACAGCTGTACATTTCCTGATAAAATACTTCCTCTATTCTCTATCCTAATATTCATCTCACTTTAGAGAAAGAAGAGAATAAGAAAAGTTCTGCCCTCCATTCAGTGATATCCTATGCATGTGTGTAATGCATAAGATCTAATAACTTTAAAATCACCATTTAATTAAAATCCAGGGGAAGCAGACTTGGCTCAGTGGATAGGGCATCCATCTACCACATGGGAGGTCCACAGTTCAAACCCCAGGCCTCCTTGACCTGTGTGGAGCTGGCCCACACGCAGTGCTGATGCATGCAAGGGGTGCCGTGCCATGCAAGGGTGTCCCCTGCGTGGGGGAGCCCCACGCGCAAAGAGTGCACCCCGTAAGGAGAGCTGCCCAGCGCAAAAGAAAGTGCAGCCTGCCCAGGAATGGTGCCGTACACACAGAGACCTGACACAACAAGATGACGCAACAAAAAGAAACACAGATTCCTGTGCCGCTGACAACAGCAACGGCAAAAAGAATACGCAGCAAATGGACACAGAGAACAGATACCTGGGGCAGGGGGGAGGGAGGGGAGAGAAAATAAAAAATTTAAAAAAATTAAAACCCACTACTGCAAAAAAGAGTAGATGTGGCTCACCGGTTGAGTACCTGCTTCCTACATGGGAGGTTCTGGGTTTGATTCTCAGTGCCTCCTTAAAATAAAACAACAAGCAAGCAAACGAAAAAAAACAACTTAGGGGAGCTAATGTGGCACAGTGGTTGAGCGCTGATTTCCCACATACAAAGTCCCCAGTTCAATCCCCAGCCCTGGAACCTCAAAAAAAAAGGTTAAAAATTCTTTAAATTTAGCATGAAAATACAGAAAATATTAAAAAGTTTAAGGATTCTGAAAAGACTTTGGGTAAAAGGGTAAAATGAAAAAATATTAACATTCAATTCAGTATCATCTACATAATAAGAATATAAACACTGAGCAAATGAATTAAATCATTCCTTTGATGAAAAGCAACAACCCCTCTGGAGAAACAAAATTAATGCTTTTTTTCCTTTAATTTTTCTTCAGCCCCCAAAATGAACTGGGTCCTTATCCCCATCAATCAAACATAACTTCCTATGCATTATTTTGAAGTACTTAAGGCAAAACAGTATTTTAAATTTTTATAAACCAAAATGATAAGGGGGGGAAATTATGCTCACCTCCTCTTCCTCTTTCATGTGAGGAAGAAAATCTCTTGTAAAAGCCTCCAATCTCTCTTTCAGCTGTTTTGCATAATTTAACTGTTCATATTCATTCTGAGAGGGGAAAAAAAAAAGATCTGAACATTTACATAACTTTAGCTTCATTATTTATATTGTGCCTGATCTCAGGAAGTCAGTTTAAAATACAACATGAAATCTCAAGAAAAAAAAGACTGACAAATAGCAAGTAGTCCCTGTACATTTCTTAGAGTAAAAGATATCCTTAAAACAATAAGCTCTCAATTCCTCTAGTAATGATCTCATATTTCTTTGTAAAGATTTCGTAAGACTAAAAAATAACAATTTGTTCAAAATATATTGAGTTCTAATTTATACACTTATAAAATGTCTATGTATCCATTTCCTAAAATAGCTCAGAGAAGTCCACAAAAGCCTATTGGACTGGATCATTACAAAATCCCTTGAAAGTTATCTAATGTATTCTCCACTAAAAATTTCGGAATATTTGTTATATTATCCTGACAGATGGCCATATAAATTTATACCAACATTTCTAAAGGCAAGGAGCTCATTCCATCTCAAAGTAAAACATTTCTTATCCTGAAAACTCTAAACTGCTAAGTTCTTCTTCATAGGAATAAGATCAAATCTTCTGTAACTTGTTCACACTAATTCTAGATCTGCCCTCTGAATTTAAAACATGGTAAACTTACAAAATAAGGGAAACAATTAAAATGTGGAATATTTCATCCCTCTGGAGACCTCTCTAGTGTTCTCTTTTCTGAACTAATCTATTCAACTGCTTCCCAATATTCCATCTAATGGCCTATTCTCTCATGATTTTACATTTTTCCTAAGCATGCCCATATGGCTTCAATTTCCACTTACATGCTAATAATTATGAAATGTGCTTTTCCAACATAAGATTACTCTTCTGACTTTGAACCCATCTATATTGGGTTACACAAGCACTTGAAACCCAACAGGTCCAAAATGGATCTTTTTATTTTTATTGCCCAAGCCTCTTCTACGTCCTTGTATTTCCTTTCTCTTTCTCTCATTCTCCCTTTATATACAAACATTACATTCCATCAGTTTTATTTCCTACCTAATTCTCAAACCTGTGCCCTTCCCTACTTACTACTAGTTGTTACTACTACTATTAGAACTAACTAGTTTAGTTCAAATCTTTACCATTTTATTAAATCAGTAATAAATAAGCATTTTATTGAATAAGCAATAAATGAGCACGGTACAAAATTTTAAAAGTACAAAGGTGTATTCACTAAAAAGTAAAGCTCCCTTCCATCACTATCCAATAATCTACCCCCATCTACTATCCCACTGCCCTCCCACGTAACTACAGCATTTCTTCCAGAGACTGTAACAATAATTTTTTTAAAATAATGGTCTTCCTGCTTTGGTATTTTCTTCCCTTCGATCCATCCTCCTCCCTCCTGCAGAATAGCCTTTCTAGAACACAAATCTCTACATGAAGGGTACTTAGAGATTTGACAGAGTTGCATCTTTAGCCTATGTTTCACCAAGCCAGAAGGGGAATAAACAGAGATCAAAACTCAAATATCCTAAAACAGGTAAACTAAACTTAAGAAGAAAATCTCTCTGCAAGAATATTCTAAACTACACTCAAAAACATTTTTTAATTTTATCCTATATAACTTAAAATTATCCTGTTTAGCCACCCCTGGTCTCTACAATAAGGAAAAAGAAAATATAGTAAACATTCTAATACCAGGCATTCAATTTTAAAATAAATAAAAGTATTTATTCATTCTAAGTAACAATTTTATCTTTAAACTGCATTTATAGCTTTAAGTATTCAGCAAATGCTTAAGATTTTGAAGAGTAACATTCAATAAAAAATTTTATTGCACAGTAATAAAGTTAACATCATTTAAAATAAAATGCTAACAAGCTTTGCAGTGACACACCAGGAGATGGAACAAATTGTCATAGTAAAATTGATATTTTTGCAACTCACCTTAACATTCTTCAGTCCCTTTTCAAAGAGGCTAAGCATTTCAGAGAGTTTATTGTCAGAATGTACATTATAAATGGTTTGGCTGCGTTGCTGAAGCAAACCAATAATGTATTCATTTTCAATCTGCTCATGCATTTTAAACTCCTTAAAAGTAGCATACAGAGACTGTAGAAGAGCACGGAAATCATTGTTGTTGGAGAAGTTGGTTTTAGAAAGCTGAATAAAAATATAAAAAGGTACAATAAATGCATGCAAATGAGCACCAACAAAAAATATTCCAATGCATCTCTATTATTTTTGAGCAAAACAAAGTAACTCCCTTATACTTGGTTAAACAAAAGTACAAATAAAGGAAATTTACAAATTAACATGGTATCATAGTTTAATGAAAAGTGCACTAGGCCAGCAAGATGTTGGTTTGCATTCTGAAGCACTTGGTGATATAGAGAAGTGATGCATACACATCATCAAATAGTTCCTTAATAAAAGGGACTAGAAAAATCGCAATACTCTATACATACACCAAATACAAACAAACACAACATAGAGAAGTATGTAAAAATTAAAAGTGTGCTAGGATAATGTGGGTTTTTTTCTTTTTTCAAAGTGCTCATTATGTTATTATATTACTTTTATAATTTCAAATATATTCCATTATAGTTTACACTTTAATATCAAGGTGAGTCAAATCTGTTCAGAAAATGATAAATATTGGCCTCTTAGAACATTATTAGATAATTATAGGGGAACTATTTTTAGAAAAAGAAAAGTAGAACTATTAACAGTTTATATAAGGAATTATGTACTTTTGGGGGCTGGAGGCATTGCAAGAGTGCAATGTAGAAATCTAGTACATATCAGTGCATAAGAAAGCAAATGTTCCCAAAGGAAAGATATAAAAATATTTAAAAATACAGTTTTCCTTTTTTAATTCTGCTTTCAACAAGACAAAATAGTGATTCTGATGTAATTTTCTGTTTTTACACTTAACAAAAAATTAAATTCTAGTATTTAATGTGCACACATTTTAAGAAACTTGATTCAAATTAAAGTTCAGTGAAGATTCTGGCAAATAAATGAAATTCAAACCTCCCATTACCTATACTAAATATACCTCCTATTTTATCAATTCCAGTTTCAAAATCCATTTAAAGTAGGAAATCTTATTAGATTAAATACAAAAGATAGGTAAAGGAAGAGGGGTGGGGAACAACTAGCACTATATTGCCTAGATTTACTTTGTAAAGTCTGATCTATTATTTCCAAATGGAGCAGAGATAAGTTGTCTTTTTGCCTGTTCTCAGCAGGAAATTGTGGTCTGATGAAAAAGCATCAGAAAAGATGATAAACAAACTCCTAAAGCAAAACTATTCCACTACACAACAGAATTAACTGTCATCTGTAAAAGCAGTTTGAATTAGGAATGAAAAGCTGTATATAGTGAACCTGCCTCAAGTTGGATTCCCTAGGATCAGATTCCAGTTCTACCACTTATTTAGATGGAGAACCATTGTTAAGTTACTTTTCTCTCTTAATATTTCAGTTTCTTCTGGGTTTTTGTTGTTGTTGTTTTTTAAGAGGTACCAGGGATTGAATTCTGGACCTCGTACACGGAAAGCAGGCACTCAACTGCTGAGCTACACCAGGCTCCCCTCTTCTGGTTTTAAATGAAAGTAATAATGCCTATACTTCAACATGGTTGCTGCAAAATTAGAATGAATTGTTCCTTAATAAATGCGAGCTATCATCATTTTGAAATGTAAGCATCCATTTTTATACATTCCATACATATTTACGAAGCAGCAGTTATGAGACCAGCACTGCTCCTGGTACTTGGGATATATCAGCCAAAAACCAAAGATCTCTCTCTGCCTTTAGGGAACTTTCATTCTAGTGAAGGGAAACAGACAACGAATGGTAACCACAATAAGTATCTAAATTATCTGAAACAGGGGTTTGCAACTTTGTCTGGAAAGGGTCAGATAGTAAATATAAGTTTTACAGGCCATATATTCTGTAGCAACTACTTAATTCTGCTGTTATAGTACAAAAGTAGTATGAGTGTGCAAGCAAGTAAGTGTGGCTCTGTTATTTATGGAAAGTAGGATGCTGAATTTCACATAATTTTTACATGTTATAAAAGCTTTTGAATTTTTCAACCATTTAAAAATGTAAAAAACATTCTGAGCTCTTGAATCATATAAAAACAGGCAGGATGGATTTGGCTAAATTTATATTCCAGATTAAAAATCATATGAGCATGAAATCACAACAAAATCCACTACTGGCTAATCTATGCAACTACTACATTGTGCCATTCTATTACAAAAAAAAAAAGGAAAAATTAAACATTAAAAATGAGTTAGACTCATTTATAATTTCCCTACACAAGACTCTTTTGCCCCTTTTATTTGAACCTATAATTAGCACTATGCCAGTTAAACATATGTACCAGAGACTTAAATCTTTAGACTGTTCATATGCCGGTTGAGCCCTGAATCTTAGCAGATTTGCAGCCAACACTCCCTCTCCAGTTCATCAGACTCACCCAGGTCTACTAAAAAATTGATGATGATGGGGAACACTCATCCCAAAAAACAGAGAGTATCTACAACTGCAAGCAAAACAGTTCCATCTGTCTGCCCCATGGATCTAACTGCCCTCAATCAGAAAGAGTAGGCATGACCATTCTAAAATCCTCAAGACTGAGGCATGAACAAACACAAGGTGGGAATGCAACTACTGACTAAAGTAGACTTATTATTCTAACAATGGAAGAATTTGTAACACTGATAAGAAGGCAGTGGCTCCCAGAGGTTCTAAGGAGAAGGAGTGAGAAGAATAGGTATAATACCGGGCATTTTGGGGACACTGGAATTGTCCTAAATGACATTGCAATGACAGATATAGACCATTATACATTTTGTTAAAACTTACAAAAAAGTGCAGTGCAAAGAGTTAACTATAATGTAAACTATTGACCATGGTTAGTAGAAATGCTTCAACATGTGTTCATCAATTTTAACAAATGTACCACACAAACCAAAGATGTTGTTAATGGGAAAGAGTGGGGGAGGGGCAGGAGATTATATGGGAATCCCCCTGTTTTTTCAATGTATCACTTACGTAATCTAAAGCTTCTTTAAAAATAAAATAAAATAAAAAGTTATGGATAGAAATCTATGCTAACAAGTGCGATCTCCCTGTACTATCATTTGAGAGCCATCAAATAACTTTTCTCAAAATAAAAATAAGTAAATAAAAGAACTCTCAATTATACATATACATAAGGTCAATCCAGCAGAGTGGTTAAACCACTGACGCTGGGGCCATATGGCTTAGGTGTGAATTTGTCTCTGCCAACAAGTCACTAAATTTCTCCATACCCCAATTTCATCTGTAAAATAGTGCTAATAACATCAAGGATTCTTGTGAAGATCAAACAAGCTAATACATGCAAAAACAGAATATATGCAACAGGTCTAGCTCTATTTGGGCTTTTTTTGTTATTTCTGTATTTAACTCAAAATAAAACTATCACCAGAAGCCCTTAAAAGTATTACCCAAGTCAGTTTTTTCTTGACTTCAAATGAGCAAATGTTTTTAACCTGGCATCTAAAGTTAGTAGATTTAGCGGGATAAGTTAAAAGAATAACCAGAGCATATACAATTTAATTTTTCAAAAATCTGTTTACATGAATAGTTTTTTAAAAAATTTGTTCACCTCCACAGTTAATCAAATACATAATCTTGATTTAGAAGAGAAAAAAAAAAACTGGACATTAATAACATCTAGCACATACTGAGGCTTATGATGTACCAGGGACTAATTACTATGTGTTTCAGATATTATTCAATTCTTACAACAATCCTAAGAAGGTATATTATGCCCACTTTATAGATGAGAAAACTGAGGCCCAGAGAAATGAAATAACTTGCTCAAAATCATGTAGTTAGTAAACAATAAAGCAGAGATCAAGTTTCTATGACTCTTAAAACCTATGTTCTTTCCACAAGCTACAATGTTAGCCCCAATCATAAAACCAACTTTTCTGATCCAAGAGTAAATTGTCAGAAATAACACTTGCTCTAAAGCAGTAATTCTCAGCAGGGGGTGATTTTGCCCTCCAGGAGACATGTGGCAAGGTCTGGTGACATTTTGATTGTCACAACTTGAGAAGAGCTACTGAAATCTCGTAGGTGAAGGCCAGGGATGCATCCTACAAAGCACAATACGTCCTCCACCCCACCCCCTAAGCATCATCAGGCCCAAAATGTCAATAGTGCTGCAGCTAAGAAAGGCTACTTTAAGGCAGTGTTTTTCAAACATTTTTAACCATGACTTTCAGCATGAAAAACTTACAATCCAGACAAATACACACACACACACTGCAAATACTTAAAAACAAATTTCAGGAAAAAATATTTCCCTTCTCCAACCCATGATGTACTCCAGTATTTACTTTTCCTTTTTTTTTTTTTTTGATAATGCTGTTTCTAACCCACAAAATTCATGCCATAACCACTAATGGGTCACAGGACACTTTTGGAAAAACACTATTCTAGAATAGGATATTAAGCTTCCTAAGTGACCAATGAATTTATATCCTCTGGTGCCTGGCAAAATCAAAAGGAACTTATATATACTGTAATAGGATATACAGAATCAACAAATAGTAACATGTTATCTTCCATATTTTAAATGAATTTATAAATGACTTTGTTTCAAATAATTTCAGGGGAGTGGATGTAGTCCAAGTGGTTGAGCACCTGCTTCCCACATATGAGGTCCCAGGTTTGAACTCCGGTAACTCCTAAAAACAAAACACAACAAATGAGAAAACCAACTCAGGGAAGCTGGTGTAGCTGAGTAGTGGTTGCCAGTTTCCCACGTGCGAGGTCCTGCGTTCAATCCCTGGCTCTGGTACCTCAAAAAAAAGACAAACATTCCATTTCAAACTAATTCCCAGAAGTTGTATCATACTCACAGACTGGTTCATCCATCATCCAATAATAAGTTCAAAAATAGATACGAAAAATAGCATAACAAAAACCCAAAGAAAACGAGTTTCTACTTTTTTGTCTACTCAGCCAGACAATGCTTTCTTTAAATCAAGGGAGAGTTAAACTCAATAAATAAACCTTAGTAAGTATCTGGTCAAACTTAGTTTACAGATGGAAAAACTATGACCCAGAGGTGTACTGTTTTGCTTCAAATTATACAGTTAGTATTAAGTAGCAGAACCAGTAAAGTAGTGCAAAAAAACATGGGAGTTCGGAAGGTTTGAAAAAAGTTCTAAGATTAAAATTTAGATTCTCCTAATTACTAGTTGAGTGAGGTGGGTAAGTTATTAAACTACTAAGTCTGTTTCCTCATCTTTAAATGAAGGGTAATACTTGTCTCACAGGGCTCTTGTGAAGACTGAAAGAAATAATGTGAGCACGTAAGTTCTTACTACATACTTATTAAATTCCCTTTTTTGGGAAGCAGATTTGGCTCAATGGATAGAGCATCTGCCTACCACATGGGAGGTCCAGGGTTCAAATCCAGGGCCTCCTGACCCGGTGAGCTGGTCCACATGCAATGCTGATGTGTGCAAGGGTGCCGTGCCATGCAGGGGTGTCCCCTGTGTAGGGGAGCCCCACACACAGGGAGTGCATCCCGTAAGAAGAGCTGCACCAGGCAAAAAAAGTGCAGCCTGCCCAGGAGTGGCACGGCACACCGGGAGAGCTGACGCAGCAAGATGACACAACAAAAAGAGAGACAGATTTCCAGTGCCGCTGATAAGAACACAAGCGGACACAGAAGAACACACAGCGAATGGACACAAAGCAGACAACTGGGGGGCGGGGGAAGGGGAGAGAAATAAATAAATAATAAATCTTTTTAAAAAATTAATTCCCTTTTTCTTCCTCTCTGAAGTCTCAATTCAATAGACATTTCACTAAACCCATCTTCCCAAATACCAGTCAGTAACAATTTTTCTGGGTATGGTAAGAAATGAGTAAAATAAGAAAAACTAAATAAATTCTTAATAAAGCTACATTCATTCAGTTTTTTGTTTTGTTTTGTTTTAAAAAAAATCTAGTCAATTATTCTGGGCTTAATTCCTTCCTAGAGTTTTAGTTTTAAAATGTCCTTTCTTTTATAAAATGATAAAGAAGATGGCACTTAAAATATCTTTGCCTGACAAAATAAGAACTTGGGCATTTTATTAGGGTTCTGTCACCTGAATTTTTTAATAACTGGTTCATGTATAAGTCTCAGAACCTCTGAACTAACCTGAGCCTTATAATCACCACCTACTTTGTCCTCAGAATTCAGTTCAAAGCCACTCTAAGACCATTCCAAACACTTTAATGCAGAGACCAAACCATACATCTCCTTTCTAGCAGATGTTATTGTGTATTAGATAGTAAACTTCTTTAGGAGTATGGACTGCATCCTCACATTGCCAACACAAGCTACTACAGGGCAGACATACAGTAGGTACTCCAAGGTTACAGATGGAATTAATGTATATAACTTTTGAGGCCTGGAAGAAAGCCTGAGATATTGGAATAAAGTGGAAAAAGGATGTCATCAATGCAAATCTGCACTAAAATTATCACAATTTGGAAGGTCACTGAATTAGCCAAAAGGGCTAATGACTGAATGTTACCAAAAAATTCTTTCAAAACTTACTATGGTTTCCTACAAAGAAAACGAAAGCAGGATTCCCAATTCTGATCTGGATCTATCACTAACTGCTTATGTAACTTTGGCATAGCTAATCTAGGCCTGCAAGTCCCCAGCTATAAAACAGAAGTAGCCCCTGCCCTTACAATCAAAGGATTGTGTGGATAAAGGTGAATATCTTTTATAAATTCAAGAGGAAATTCATGACCAATGTATTTAATTAGGTATTATACAACAAAATGGCCTAAAATAACTTCAGAATAAAGTATTCTAAGTAACTAGTCTAAACATATTTAAATTAATGATTTGATGCTTGTAAATAAATGGGTGCTTCTAAAGTATATAGTACCTGAAAAGTTCAATACTGGAAATAAAACTGACTTTTTTATAACTGCTGCACAGTCAGGGTCAAAATTCAAAATATACTGAAAAAACATACATTGTACCATTTTAGTTTGAGTTCTAGGCTCTCTGGGTTAGGTACTGTGTTATAAAACTGGATTGGAAAAACTACAAATAATACAAAAGAAAAAAGGAACGTTGGATTGGGTATTCTTGGCCTATAAAATCAATGTTGTTTGATGGTGACAGTAAAACTTGAGATGACAACTGAATAACAACAAAGGACTTTTCCCTTTATTCCTTTAAGAATATTCAGCCATTATAGAATAATTTATCCACACTACCTCCAAAGGATGTCAGAGGAAAGAGTCTCATTGGCTATTAGTATCAGGAAAAAAATTCCTATGCAGGTTTTTTTTTTTAACCACCTGATTAAAACTGATTTGAACTGATCTACAGTTCAAAAAAATTGAGCTTTTAATCTTGATGAATATCTACAACAATCTCATTAAGAATACCTATTAATTCAGAATTAGTGATAATTTTGACTTACACTATAGTAAATTGAAAACATTTTCTTAATCTAGTTATTTTAAGAGGGAACATGTAACTACTAAAAAGAATCTTATTTAGGTCAGATACTGCAATTTCAAAGTGTATTCAAATGTTTTCACTCACCAGGAAAAAAAATCACAAAAATAGTGATCAGCCTCTTCAAAATTTTAAAATGCAGCTGGATGGTCTAGTACTTACCTAAATAAAGTTACAATCATTTTAAAATCAGATTCCCTAGGAAGATGTACACATGCACAGAATCTTTCACACAATTTCAGGTGGTCCCTGGAATACCTCCTACCCACTCTAAACTGAACAGAAGCCCTTAGATTCCATTAGTCCTCACTAAATTTCCCTGACCTTTTGATATTGAAAAAGTAAAAATTTTCCCCATTAATTACTTTCTTGCAGGTAAAGGATACTGGTAGAATGAACTAAATTCAAAAACTGAGGATAAAAACACTACAGGTAAAGCTAACTGAAGAATTCAGGGTTACACACTTCTGCTTAACAACTCACCCATTCTTTAAGCTTCTCCTGGGTAAATAGTTTCAACCTTGGCTGCAACGTGGACTCTGCCTTGAGCTCTTCAAAAAACACCTGACCTCTGGGTCCCACTCTCAGAGATCCTCATTTTAGTGGTCTTGGGCAACAAGTTTTAACAGCTTCCCAGGCGATTCTAATGAGCCACCTAAGATGAGAACCACTGCTCTAGACAGTCCTGGCGTTTAGACCTACATCTTAATCAGGTATTTTTAAATTTTCAAAACGAAGGGAGAGAGAGGATGGTTGTGGGATGGAGGTGCTAAGATATGAAACTCAACCTGACCAATTTAAAACTGCTGATCTTGAATGTGGCCTAGCACTAACACTGGGCATCCTCCAACCACCTTACTGGGCTGTTTTAAGACTTTTTCCGTCCATAATGGTTCTGCTTAATGCTGTGTAATTTCTGAAAATGCATAAAAGTTTATATCTATGCTTACATAATAATTATTTAAACTTTTTATCCGGCTCATTTCTCCATGAAATAGGACTGCCCGAAGTTTCCAGGATATCCATAAATGGACAGATACACAGAATTTTAATGTTTAAAAATTATTAGCAAATGGTCCTGAACCTCTCCACAAAAGTACTCCTCCAGTTTATGCTGAACCGATTAAGAGTCCAAAAAGGTTCTCAGAGTTCAACCAACTTTTCCCGAGGCCCCTTTTATTCGAGCTAACGTGAAGAATTCCAACAGAAAAAAGCTATCTTCCAACATCCAAAGCTCGGGCAATAAAAAGTGCAAGGAAAGAGACAACTATAAATGCAGAGCGAAGGCTCTCCAGTTCTTCAGCCAAGAAACCTGGTCTTACTCCCAAATCCAACCAGGAAAAAGCCGGGAGGAAGTGAGCAGGGTGTAGTTGGGAGCAGAAGCTGCCGGATGAGCCAGGAGCGGAGGCTCTGAGGGAGGATGGATGGGTGTTTGCAAAGAGCCTCGGGGAGCCTCAGAACAGGCTGGCAGCGACGCGGGAGGCGGGCGACAACTGCAAAATCGGCCTACCCGGTGCGGATGAGCCACCACCACGCAGGTGGCGGACCCGGGGGCCCCCGAAGGTCTCGGGGGGGTTCACCAACGGACCGGGGGCGGGAAGCCCAGCGCGGTCCAGGGCAGCACGCCTCCTCCGCCCGCAAGCCCTCGGTGGGAGGACGCAGCCCCGAGGGCACGTCCGAGGCCCCCGGCCGGGCGGGGTGCGGGCTCCTCGAGGCCCCGCGGCTGGCGGGCGGGCCCGGGAAGGTGCGAGCGGGCGAGCACAGCGCTGACAGCTGCGCAGGCGGGAGTTCGCGCAGCGGCGGCGGCCCCGGGAGCTGCGGGCACCGCGCAGGCCAGGCCGCCCGAGGGACCCGGCCCGCTCCTCCTCTCGGCCCGCGCGGCCCAGCGCAAGAGGGCCCCGCACACCGTTACCTTGTCGCAATAGAGCCCCACCAGCTGTTTCATCCGCCAGTGTGGGGCGGTGAAGACGTCCACTTCTTCGGGGAAGGGCGCCATCGCCACTGCCTCAGCCTTCGCCTCAGCAGGCGCGGCCGCCGCCTCTCCATAGACACCCTCGCCGCGGGGCAGAGGCGGCGCGCCCCCCTGCGCATGCGCCCGCCCCGTCGGCGCGCGCGCCCGGGCTGCCGAGCCGGCGGGGCCGCGGGGACGCGCGGGCCGACGCCATGCGGTCCGTGCGGCCCACGTGACCGGGCGCGCGGCGGCACCTCTGGTCTTCTCCCTCCCGGGTCTTTTCTTCTAATCCCTTTTCCTACGACCGCAAGAAGAAACCGCGTCGTTTCCCTATTTGTTTAGGCAAATTAAAGCACGTTTTCGTTTTAGGGGCGTTCTCAACGCGTCTCCCAGTTGCCGCCATAACCACAGGCCTTGAGGCTGAGGCAGCCGAGCACAATGGCCGCGGTCGTGGGCCGAGAGCTCGACCTGGGCATCGCGGGCCGTCATGCTCCGATTCCCTGGGTGAATGCCCTGTGCTCGACTTCGGCCTTCCCGAGCTGCATTTTGTCCCCCAGTCTCCTCGGGGCCGAGTGATGACCTTCCTGCCCTATAGTCAAAGGCCCGGGCGTCGCTCCCGCCCCTGCGAGCTGGGCGAACCCTAACTCCGGGGGGAGGGGTGGCGCCAAGGACTTGCACTCCACGCGGAAGGCGATGATGCGTGACGGGAACGGCCACTGGCGGGCGCGGAGCGTGGCCTGAGGGGGAAGGCGATGTCATGCATCGCCTCCGGAATCTCAGGAAATTTAAAGAAAGAAAAATCTGGGAATCACGGAGGCGGGAATGCTCCTCAAGGACTGGAACGCCAAGTTAGGGATAGATCCGGATAGGCCTTGGCGGGTGGGGGCGGGGGAGAAGAATCACAGATGGTAGGAGGAAACACTGGTTGAAATCCCTCCATTTTAAGCCGAGGATCAGAGAGAAAGGAGAACAAGGTCGCTGGTAAAAGGAAGGTCAGTCTTCCTCTTCCCCAGTTACCTGGTCCTGCTTCAGCCCTCCAGGGGCACCCCGGCAAGGACCCCGCTCGTCCAGATTCAGCCCTCGACTAGCTGATTGGAGAACTAGTGGACAGATTACGAAATGGGAGAAAAAAGGAGGCACGAACCTGGGAAGAATTGTGTTATTTAATTAATGGCCACAAATTCCAGGAAGGCAAAAGCTAGATATGTTTTGCTTACCCTCTATACCTATTAATCTATCACAGTTGCATCACAGCAAAGGGGTTCAATAAACAATCAAAGAATGGTGGAGTAGAAGGGGATAAAAAGAACCTTTCAGTGATGTGCACCAGCTTATTTTCTCATTTTCTATATACCATTCATTGACAAGGAATGTGAGCAGTGGTTAGAAACACAGATTCTGGAGATAAAGTTTAATTCCTAGTTTTGCCAGTTACCTAGTTTTATGACCTCGAGTAAACAATGTGACTTCCTTGTGGCTCAGTTTCCTCATATTAAAAATGAGGGCAATAATACCTCATTGGATAGTTAGAAGGATTAAAAGAATTGCTATAGTCGAAGTGCCTAGGACACAGTAAGCACTACCTGTCAGCTGTTATTATTGAATAACCGAACTCAACAAGGTAGGTGCTATTATCCCCACTTTACCATGAGGAAACGGAGACGTTTAGTTATTGCCCAGGGTCCCACAGTTAGTAAGTGAATAATCTGGCCATATGACTCTAGACCTGATCCTCCCAGTCTCTGTGTGTGTGTTGGTTGGGATTCAGAGATGGCTTAGAGCAGTCTGTACTAAAGAAGCAGAAACAATTCTTAAATAGGAAAGATCCTTAATATCTTCTTTCCTCTCCCCCCCATCCTCCCCCCGCCATTTTTTTACTGGGCTCTTTCACTAGGGCTTGGCTCTTGTATTTTTTATACCTCACAGAAGACATTTCCTTATTTACCCTCCCTTTACCTCATTCTGATTTGGAGTGTAGAATTGCACCTGCAGGTGAACCAGCTATGTAGAGAAATAAGCTCCATGAGAGCATGTGCTTTGTTTTATACTTTATACCTACCACTTAGAAAAATGCCTGTCATGTAGTTAACACCCAAAGAGTTCATGGCATTCTGTAATTTACCTATTTTAACAGACCTTTAATATTGCATGTTTAATTTCCCAGCCACCTGTTTGTATCTGTGTTGTTCACTGTCATATCCCCAGAATCAGTATATAAGTTGGTGTTTAACTTGGAACAATTTTAAAAAGTCAATCCACACACAGGATTTCACTCTTACCCAGCTGTCGGTTGAACAGTAATAGCAGCCACAAGGGACCCTGGCTCTTTGAGGAAATTTGTTTAAGATGACAAAATGGACGAAATAAAGTGATTTAAAAAAAAGCCCTGGGAATTCTTTCTTCCTTCTAAAAGAGCTGTTATCATTAACTCCATGTGCTGAGTAATGTAACAATTAATCACCAGCTATGTCCAGAATAAAAGTGACTTAAATTGAACTTTAACCCTAGAAGAAAGACATTGATCAGTATAGTAGCCTTACTTTAGGTTCTGTAAGCACAGCACATTAGAAACTGTTATTAAGGCCAAGGTAGTCAGTTTAATGGCCTCTCTTGCATGATTCCTTCTGCTGCTATATGACAGCAGACTAATTCTAACAGCATCTAGCCATCAACCACAAGGAGACTGGATAAAGCACATGGACAGAGCAGCAACGTGTTGGGGGTTGAATAATGTCCCCCATAAAAGGCATGTTCAGGGAAATGGACTTGGCCCAGTGGTTAGGGTGTCCTTCTACCACATGGGAGGTCCGCAGTTCAAACCCTGGGCCTCCTTGACCCGTGTGCAGCTGGCCTATGTGCAGTGCTGATGCGCACAAGGAGTGCTGTGCCACGCAGGGGTGTGCCCGTGTAGGGGAGCCCCAAGCGCAAGGAGTGCGCCCCGTAAGGGGAGCCGCCCAGTGTGAAGGAAAGTGCAGCCTGCCCGGGAATGGAGCTGCACACACGGAGAGCTGACACAGCAAGATGACACAACAAAAAGAAACACAGATTCCCGGTGCCGCTAATAAGGATAGAAGTGGTCACAGAAGAACACACAGCGAATGGACACAGAGAGCAGACAACTGGGGAGGGGGGGAAGGGAGAGAAATAAATAAAATTTAATAAAAAAAATATCTTTAAGAAAAACTGTTTCTTCTAAAAAAATAAAAACAAAAGACATGTTCAGGTCCCAATTCCTGGTCCTGTGGGTGTGAACCCACTGTAAATAAGACCTTTGAAGATGTTATTAGTTAAGGTGTTGCCAAACTGAGGGAGGGTGGCCCTTAATCCAATATCACTAAAGGTTTTTTTTTTTTTAAAGATTTGTTTTTATTTATTTCTCTCCCCTTTCCCTCCCCCACCCCCACCCCCACCCCCCACCCCACCTCAGTTGTCTGTTCTCTGTGTTCATTCACTGCGTCTTCTTTGTCCACTTCTGTTGTCATCAGCATGGGAATCTGTGTCTCTTTTTGTTGCGTCATCTTGCTGTGTCACCTCTCCATGTGTGCGGCGCCATTCCTGGGCAGGCTGCACTTTCTGTCGTGCTGGGGGCTCTCCTTACGGGGTATACTCCTTGGCGTGAAGCTTCCCTACTCGGGGGACTCCCCTACATGGCGAATCCCTGCGTGGCAGGGCACTCCTTGCCCGCATCAGCACTGCGCGTGGGCCAGCTCCACACGGGTCAAGGAGGCTCAGGGTCTGAACCACGGACCTCCCATGTGGAAAGCGGACACTCTAACCACTGGGCCAAGTCCGCTTCCCCTAAAGTTCTTATAAGAAAAGGAAATTGGACACAAAGAAGAAGCCACCAAGATCAGCCAGAAGCTGAAAGTTAACAGAACCTCAAAGAGAAAGGAGAAAATGCCACCGTGTGCTTTGCCATGTGACAGACAAGCCAAGGACCAAGGATCGCAGGCAGCCAGCCCCAGCCAGCCAGCCTTCAGGAAGCCATCGCCCTGCTGGTGGCTTCATTTTGGACTTCTCCAGGCCTCAAAGCCATGAGCCAATAAATGCCCATTGTTTAAGCTAACCCATTGTATGATTATTTGTTTCAGGGGCTGGGAAACTAAAACACAACGTAGAATGCCTGACATTTAATGCTGGTGAATTGATTCTCTCTTTCCCACTCATTCTCTCTGAAAAACTGTGTGGTACAGAAGGAAAAAAAAAAAGTCAAATCATTCCCCTAAAGCTATGATGACACCAGGCCTCCTCTATAGTATTTTCCAGCCCTAGTTTTGAGGACCCTGGAAAGGGTTACTGGTCAGGGAAGGTGAATTCTAAGGCATTTACCCTGTTTATTTAAGTTTGTGACACAGCACTTCCCTCAGTGGGGGGTTAGTTATGAAAATAAACTATGAAAGAATGTTGAAATTGCAAAAACAGTTGGAATCATGGTCCTAAAGCAGAACCAGCATTGACTTTCTGCCAGTCAAAATTAGCCAGTCAACCACTGCTGCAGCAAGCTAGATTGGTTTAGTAATAAGAATAGGACAAGTCTCTTAGTGATGAGTTTTAGGTGATTCCTCCCTCCTTTATATTAATTATTCTTTCCAATTTTTAAAATAAGCACATTTTACTTTGGCCATCAGAAATGCATTAACTTCATTTTTTTAAAGATGTGGACAAGGCATTTTATTCACATGGAAAAATGCTTATGATAAAATACTAAATGTGATGACATGAAATCAATATATATTACAAACAATCTGATGACAACTATATTTTATAAATACACTTTAAAGGACCTAAAAAGAAATATATCAAAATGCTGTCTTTTTGGTGGTGGAAGGACTGTGGCTGATTTTTAGAGTATTTTCTTTTTCTCACAATGTTTAACAAAAAATTTTCCGGAAGTTTGTAGTAGAACAGCAAAATTAACTTTTTTTTCAAAGGTTTTCATTTCTTTAACATCAACCACCATTAGGTCTGCAATGCCAGAGCTACGTCCAGTCTTGCTGAGGCCCACCCTACCCCACAGAGTTAAATACTTCCTGACCTATACCTGGAGACCTCTGGCACCACCTCCTGCCACATGGTCTCATCTCTAGGGCATGGGACTCCCCCAGTTTATCTCTAGAAAGCTGTTCCAGTGGCTTCCAGCTGGATTCTGGTCCTTAGACCACCAAGACCCTGTGGCTCTTCCTCATGATGCATGCACCACACTCTTGGCCTTGGCTGGGCCTCACTAGCCAGCCTGGGTTATGGTCATCTCCTTTTTTTAATTTTTTCCCAAAGATTTATTTTTCCCCTTTCCCTCCATTGTCTGCTCTCTGTGTCCATTTGCTATGTGTTCTTCTGTGTCTGCTTGTATTCTCATTAGGTGGCTCTGCAAACCAGTCATCGTGCTGTACCAGCTCTCCATATGGGCCAGCTCACCACATGGGCCAGCTTGCCTTCACTAGGAGGCCCTGGCCCATCGAACCCTGAACCTCCTATATGGTAGACGGGAGCCCAGTTGCTTGAGCCACATCGCTTCCTGCCATCTTCTTTTAAAGTCCACAAAGTTGCTAGAAATAAGGGGGGGGGGGGGGAAGCAGGTGGAAAGTCACCCACCACACTGGGTATTTGGGGGCCCTTAACATTTGGTGCCTGTAATGTTAAGTATCCATTCCCAAAACTTCAAGTTTGCATATTTGGAGCATATACTTCCCATTCTTAATTAAAAGCATAGTTCATCAGATTGGAACACAGACACACTGTGCCCTATTTTGAAGGTGTGGGACTTTCTGCCATAGAGATGGTTCATTGATACCTAGTATATAAAAAAAGAAACATGTATATATACAAAGACACAACATAACAAAAGGGCTGAGAGGAGGAAAAGCTATAAAAGAAAAAAGAGATAGGACAGAAATTTAAAAATGAAAAGCAGAGGAAAGGAAGCGATAAAGGGGAGAAAAAAAGATAAAAATGGAATTGAAGAGAAGAAACAATAATTAAAATTAGCGAGGTCTTACCATATACCAGGCATAGAAAATGTTTTTACATGAATTATCATGTAATCCTCATGACTACTGGGTGGGGAATTTTCCCACTGTTCCACTGACTTGTCCTATTGACATGTCCAAGGTCATAGAGCTAATTTGTGGAAAATCAGATATAAACCCATTACTTTCTCACGCTAGAACATATACTTAACCTCACACTCAAAGGACCGTCCTCTGTCATTAGTTCATTTCAACAAACCAAATGCCTAAATGTACTATTAACCTCTGACCTAGAGACAAAGGTGACTTAAGATGGGACTCCTACTCTCTGTCTTTATAGAAAAGACAGACAAGTAAACAGAAATGGTTCCTATGATCATCAGAGTAGGGAGGGGGCCCCGAGATATGCAGGGTCTTAGTCTAGCTTTCAGATGGCCAGAGAGAGCATCTTGGTAGAAATGACTATTGAGCTCTCCTTTGAATATTGAGAATAAATTATTCATCTAGGGCTCCAGGAGCTTTGTTTTTCATTATTTAGCCTTAATTAAACAACTACTATGAAGCAGGAATGATGCTACAAGCTCAGGACATAAATTTGAATAAACTCAGATTACTGTTCTTGAGAATCTCAGAGTTTTGATAGACATTCAAAGTATTATAATTCCCAACCCACCCTGAAGCAGCTGCGGAATGTAGTCCCCATTCCCTCCTTGTTAATTCCATTCCCTCCTGTGGATGACTACAGCTTAAACTGTATAATGTATTTAACAATAACAACACCACAAGAAGAACAATGACTTATTAAAAGAATAATCTATTAAATAAGCAATTTATTTTCTGTCTTAGCACTTTCATTATTCTTTTTACCTGACATTATATGATTCAGTTCTTATCTGCCTATTATCCATGTCCCCAGAACAAGTAGTATGCACAAATAGTGGGCACAAAATATTTCTTGATGCATGAATAAATGAGAATTTGAAAGGTGTTTCCAAAATAAAAATTCCCATGTTATTAAAAAATGTATGTAAATGGTTTTTGGAAAAGATTGAAACCCAAACAAGCTACACTTGTAGTCCTTCTGGCTTTCAACATTTGTTTCCAGAGGGTTTTCATTGTGACTTCTTAAGCAGGAATTCATACCAAAATTGGGGACTGGGTGAGACTCAGCTGTTAACACCATAGGTTTCCACTTCTTTTCCCCTAGAAAAGTATGGGCTACTCCACAAACTAGATGTGTCCGAATACAGAGTGGTCCCATTCCTGAGATTGCCATTTGAAGATAAAGTTTAGATAATGTCAAGACCACTTCATTACAAATGTGGACTTCTAATATGTATCGTGCTCTGTAATGTTTCTTTGCAAAAATGCCAGAGAGAAAAGAGTTTTCCATTTCCAAAATAGGTCTGTGTGTTACCTATCTTGTTCTTAACAAATATTGCCAAGTCAACATCAAGTCTTTGACTTCCAATCAAAAGGTTCTATTATGGGTTGACTTACAGGAAGCAGGAATGGTACAGTATATATGGCCTGAGGGAAGGGTAGCTAGCTCACGGACAACTTGACTGAACTGTTTGCACCATGTAGTGAAGGAAAGTATCACAAGTTTCTGGAATGGAAATGAACGATAAGCTTCCTGTAAATTGTCAGGCTTACATTCTTTGTAGTGATGAAATCTAGCAGGTGGTTGCTTAATCGCTAACTAACTACAGGGAAGAAAATAAAAAGTATTTAGGGAAGTATTAGTTCTGTTTCCTTCTACCCCACCCCTGACATTAAAAAAAAAGAACAACTCATAAACCAAAACACAGTTCAAAAAAATCCTGTCATGTAAAGCAACGCAGAAAATTTTTAAATGCTGAGGGTTATGTAGGCAGAAATAACAGGGGTGTCAAATGTCTGCAAATTCCCATTCACCCAGCTAATAGCCCTTCTTTTTTGGTTAATGCATAAAACATTGACCTACATTCTAATCCCACCTCTGCCACTAACTACCTATGGGATTTCAGCAAATCACTTGCCTACTCTGGGGCCTTGGTTTCCTCATGTGTATACACCTGCTCAGGAAGTTTTTAAGAGTGATATGATGCTACATAATTAATAGAAATTGATTCATGTACAACAGTTGTAAAGAGGACTCTTTCCCAGGCAAGCTGGGCCATGTGCTTACCTCAGAATATGGCATCTTGCTTCCGCCAGGAGTAACTGATGAGTGAGAGAAAGAGAGAGAGAGGGAGGGGGAGGAAAGAATGCAGAAGTGAGAGAACAGTCAAGATGGAAGCCAGTCTTTTTAACCTAATCTCAGAAGTGCCATGCCATCCTTTCTGCCATATGCTATTGGTCACCCAGACCAACCTCAGAGTGCCATGTGAGAGAGGAGTACACAAAGGTATACATACCAGGAGGCAGGGATGGTTGGAAGCACTGTTGGAGACTGGCTACCACATTCATGTGGTAGCAGTAGATAAGCGGTCCAGGGCTGGTTTGACGTTCTACTCCATTTTGTCTTTAGGAGCACAGGCTCCTTCCAACTCATTGCTCCACCACTCTAGAGGATAGTCTTTACGCTCAAGTGCTAAGATTGGGATTTGTATTCTAGACAGAAAAATGGAGGAGAGGAAGAAGAGGATCATAGAGTACACATACACTAGCTATCTCTTAAGAAAAATATCTGGAAGACTATTCCACTTACATTTCATCAGCTAGAACTTCCATCACATAGCTAGCTTAGCTGCATAGAAGGTGGGAAATGTGGTCTGTATTGTGCATAGTCATATACTAAGGCAAAAGCCAGGAGATCCATTACTATAGAAGGGGAGGACAAATATAGGGGGGCAAACAGAGGTCTCTGTCACAGGAGAGTCATTTGAACAATAATATTGCATTGCCCTCCTTTCGGTAGTCTCCACTGCATCTTGACTATAACTCAACGTTCTTGCTTTTAATGACCTGCAACCCAGGATTTAGCTCTCTCTGCTAAGTGAAACTTATGAGTGAAGATTGTAGAAAGTTTTCTCAACTGAAAATGGAGATAATATTAATATGTATGTCAAAAGATTATTTGGAAATCAAATGAAATCATAACTGAGAAGATACATTTATTGAATATTTAATATGACAATACTCTAAATATTTAAGACGTTATTTCAGTTAATCCTCATAAAACCCTTATAAACAAGGTGCTAATTTTATCCCTCCCTTCTTATCACTAAATCAAGGTAAACAGTGAAGCTGAGATTCACAGCAAAGCTGTCTGATTCCACAGCCCACATTCTTAAACATAAAGCTATACTGCCTGCTCCACTTCACAACTGGTAGTCTATTCTATTACCAATTAATTAAAATGTTGAATGAACTTTTAAAAAATGAACTGGAGTAAGTACTTCAAATGGAGGGCTGATGATTATCTGATGAATTAGATCTGTATGTACTAGACATTCCCAATTATGTGGAATTATAGTACCCTGCCACTTTTTGTTTCATTTGATATCATCCCAACTTCAAAAAACTACTGTCTGACAAATGTTTATTTCAAGAAATGAATTTAATTCATTTTTGAGGGTTTGAAAGAATTGCAAAGTGTTGGAAGTCTGGGCTCATGATCAGACAGATCTCATCCAACAGTCCTTCTTTGCTGTGTAACCCAGGGCCAGTTCTTCAGTGATAAACAAAGAGAAGAGGTAAAGCGTACTTCATAGTGGTGTTGTCAGAATTGACTGAGTTAACAGGCTTTGCGTAATACCCAGTCTAGTAAGCATTCAATACTTTCTAAAATTTTTACTTATTTTTAATTATGGTAGAATATATATATCACAAAAATCATTTTAACCATTTTAAGCAGACAATTCCTTGATATTATTATATTTTTAAAGATTTATTTATTTCTCTCACCCTCCCCACCCGTCCCCCATTGTCTGCTTTCTGTGTCCTTTTTTTTTTTTTTTTTTAAAAGATTTATTTATTTATTTAATTTCCCCCCCTCCCCTGGTTGTCTGTTCTTGGTGTCTATTTGCTGCGTGTTGTTTCTTTGTCCACTTCTGTTGTTGTCAGCAGCGTGGGAAGTGTGGGCAGCGCCATTCCTGGGCAGGCTTCACTTTCTTTTCACGCTGGGCGGCTCTCCTCACGGGCGCACTCCTTGCGCGTGGGGCTCCCCAACGCGGGGGACACCCTTGCGTGGCACGGCACTCCTTGCGCGCATCAGCACTGTGCATCGCCAGCTCCACACGGGTCAAGGAGGCCCGGGGTTTGAACCGCGGACCTCCCATATGGTAGACGGACGCCCTAACCACTGGGCCAAAGTCCGTTTCCCTCTGTGTCCTTTTGCTGTGTGTTCTTCTGTGTCTGCTTGTATTCTCATCAGGTGGCACCGGGAATCTGTGTCTCTTTTTGTCGCGTCATCTTGCTGTGTCAGCTCTCCGTGTGTGTGGCACTGTTATAGACCAGCGATATCGACCAGACTCAGACTTTGAATAAAGTTCCAATTGAGAGCTTTATTGGCCGCGCGGTGACTGCCCCATCCTACGCAGAGGAGAGAGCAACCCCGGGTCACGGGGGAAGTTTGCTTATATAGGCCTTTAGGTTCAGGGCGGGGTGAGCAATAGCTCAGCAAGCAAGCACGTACAGAAGCAGATGTTTGCGGTTAATTAAGTGCTGGGCATTCTATCAGGGGAGACCCTTGTTATTTACAAGGGTCTGGGTCAGGTTGGTCTTTTGGCAGGGGCTGATGAGACTTTCTGCAGGAGGAGGCTTTGAGATAAGGTTTTACAGTCAAGCAAGCTTGTTACAGAAGCGAGCTATAGGCGGTTAGGGGGCTGTGGAATTTTCCTCTCGGGTGGGGGTGGTCACAGGCTCCTACTTCTCCACAGCACCACTCCTGGGCAGGCTTTGGTTTCACGCGGGGCGGCCCTCCTTGCACAGGGGCCACTCCTTGTGCAGGGGACACCCTAACGCTGGGGCATCCCTGCATGGACCAGCACTCCTTGCACACAGCAGCACTGTGCATGGGCCAGCTCACTACAAGAGCCAGGAGGCCCTGTGTATCAAACCCTAGGACCACCTGTATGGTAGACAGACGCTCTATCTGTTGAGCCACATCTGCTTCCCAATTCCTTGACATTAAGTACATTGACAATACTGTGTAACTTTTACCACTATCTATTTCCAGACTATTTTCATCAAACCAAACCAAAACTCATTCATTTAGCAATAACTCCCCCATCCCTGGTAACCACTATTTTTGCTTTCTGTCTTTATGAATTTGATTATTCTAAGTATTTCATTCACCAGAAATCATACCATATTTCTCCTTTTGTGGTTTGTGAATGATGCATGGTAGCCACAGGAAGAGGGTGAGATTCACCCGTAATTTACCCCACAGCTCTTCATCCAGTCTTGCCTGCAGGCCGCAGGATGTACAAGAGACTCCAGAGTTCCAAAATGATTGATTCAGACAATTTCTGCCAGTTCAACAGTTCTTTTAGTGGAGGGACTGTTCCCTACTCTGCCATCTCTGACAATCCTCTCCTCAATAATGGTATCTTTTAATATTTTATACAGTAAAATAATAAGAATATTCTAAGATATTATCAGAAATACCTTGATCGTTTGAAAAATGACATTTAGTAAACATTAGAAATTAAAAGTTCAATTTGGTTAATTCAAGTAAGCCTCCCATCACCATTACCAACCTCAAATGTAAAAATCATTTTCTTAATAGCAGTTTGCAGGTAATTAAAATGTATCAATCTGTTGCTTCAATTAATTGTCTTTACACAGTTTAAATATTCCTAAGTACTTGATACTGTAGGTTATAAACTTTTTTTCTTTGCAGAGGAGTTTCTGTTGCTGACAAGGAATAGCAGAATAGTCATCAGGTTTGTAGCTTAACATATTAACAAAGTACTCGTTCCCAGAAAAATAAATAAATTCACACATTTGTTTATTACCAGATCTTTAGTAAAATACCTTTGGATAGCTGAATAAGTGATCCACAAAAGAAAAATAGTAGGTAATATTGACCTCATCTGCAGGGTGAGCAGTGAATAAATAGGAAATGCTTGTGAAATATTTAGAAAATGTCTTAATTTGAGCCAGACTTCAGATAGGTCAAAATAAAAGGGTGCTAATGTTCATTAAGAACTACAAGTTTACACACATTTAATTCTGCCAGTCTCTTCCATTCCTAAGAAATGATAGCCCTAACCAAGTGGTGAACTGTATAGTATTGATGATAAGGTCCAGTAAAACTTCTACCAGAAAATTCTGATGTCAAGGGTACCTGAACTTGCTATATCCCTTAAGTGTCCCTCAAAATACAATCCTTGGATTCAGCCATATTTTCCTGATTACTGGTTTGGTTTGTTACTGTCTGGTCATCATTTTATCTTGACGGGTTTAATACAGGCCCTGAGCGTCAACAGACTCCAGCTCCTACAATCTGATTTATTGGACTCACCTCACTCAGCTAAGATGGAGTTGAAGAAGGACAACCACCACACCATGGAGCCTAGAGTGCCTCCAACTGAAAGCAGGAGGATTGTATCCAGTATCCATGTGGAATCTGAGCCTCCTCCTGACATAGAGGTGCAACAGACACAACTAATCCAAGGCCCATAGAGAAAAGGTGGCATTGGAATGGGAAAAGTGGACATGGTGGCTGATGGATATGGGGAATGGCAGGAAGAGATGAGATGTGGAGGGCAACTTGGAGTTGCCCTGGATGGTGCTTCAGGGGCAATCACTGGACATTGTAAATCTTCCCAGGGCCCACTGGATGGAATGTGGGAGAATATGAGCCATGATGTGGACCATTGACCATGAGGTGCAGAGATGCCCAGAGATGTACTTACCAAATGCAATTGATGTGTCATGATGAAGGGAGTGAGTGTTGCTGGGGGGGGAGTGGTGGGGTGGGGGTGGTGGGGTTGAATGGAACCTCATTTAATTTTTTTTTAAATGTAGTATTTTTACAAAATCAATAAAAAAAAATACAATCCTTGGAGGACTTGCATCAGAATTATATCAGGTGCTTTTAAAAATGTGATTTCTGAAACCTGGACCTTGGAGATTTGAGTCAGTAAATTTGGGACAAGGCCTTAGACTCTATATGATTCGTATGCAACTAAAGCCTGAGAGATGCTGAGCCCAGGTACTAACTATCCTTCCATAATTAACTTGTTCCTCAAACTTGAAAAGGTGGTTTCAGAGTCCATGAAAGTCATGGTATTCTTTGCAAAATACAAAGTAACATGGCTAAGTTTGGGGGAGTAATATAGAAATAATATAGACTTTGGGAGCGAACAAAACTGAACTCAAATCCCTCCTCTGCTGTTTGGTAGTTCTGCAACTCTAAGCAGATTACTTAATATTTCTGAGCCTTAGTTTCCACAGCTGTAAAATTTTGATTATAATACCTTGATGGGTTGTTGTGAAGATTGACGACAATATATATACAAAGCCTGGCACGAAATAGCCATTCAATAATTAAACATTTTTATCACTAAATATCTAACAATGGCTAAAAATAGGATACCGTATTTTAATAGAAAAGTCAACTATTCAGAGGTACCAGGGACCAGAGATTTCAGAATCTTTTTGAATCATTGCAGCAGTTCAATACACTAGCTTTGGAATCAGAATGTCTGGGTTCAGATCCCAGCTGGTCTACTTTCTCCTTTACTATCAGTTTGGTAAGTCAGAACCTCCTCTTGCCTTGATGAAATCAAATGTGAAATTGAACTGATACTACTTAGCTCACAGGATTGAGGTGAGGAGTAAATGACATTATATTGGTAAAAAGTTTATAATAGTTCCTTACACATGATCAGCATGTTTTTTTTTTTAAATTGCTCCTTTCTATTATTGTTCAACAAACCCTTATACTGTGTGACTGCCATATGCCAGAAACTCCAGAATCATTAAGTCCAAAAATGAACTTACCATTTTCTCTGCCTTGGCTTCAGACTTCTAGCCTCCAGAAACTAGACAATAAATTTCTGTTGCTTCAAGTCAACCAGTGTGTGGCACTTTGTATGGCAGGCCTAGCGAAAGAAGACACCTGACAGAGAGATTTGTGCATAACAAGAGCCTTGGTAAACGTCTTTAAATATGTGACACAAAATAGATTTTCATGCCACTTATGCAGGGCTAAAGTTTATGAGGAAAGGAACTTAGAAATCCTGAAATTTGAAAGAAACATGGGCTCTCAGTTAAGATTGATGTGGCTATTGATAGGAACCTGATGACTACAGTGTATGTACAGCTATGTTCTGGCACCCTCCAAAGAAATCTGTACCACAATTCAGTGAACTGTCCAATTCCACATGCCATACCCTTAGGCTGAAACAAGAGGAAGTTGATTCACTTTCCTTGTGGTCAGATAGAATTGCCTCAAGTTCCTACTGATATATATATATATATACTTTTTCAAATCAAAAGAACATTTGGTAATCTTGTTCATGTAATGAAAATCTTTTAGTTTGATTTGATTTTTCAGATTTTAAAAATATGAGGATTTAAAAATTTATGAAACTGTACTTTGTTTAGCAATGTAGTATTAATGGAGACAATTCATCCAGTTGCTTACCAGACTAGATTTTAAACATTGGTAGTGTTTTCAGATCACTGGTACTAAACAAGCTCCATTTACAGAGAAATTACTAGTTGGTGATTAAGTCATAGTTTAATGTGAACATGATAAACCATATCAGTATGATTACAAATTGCAGCTATTCAATAATCTTAAAAACCTTGTTCCAGTCTTAAACATTTGAATCATGGTATAGTGCAAAGGGCACTGGAATATATGTCAGAATACATGTCAGAATGCTTAGGTTCTATTCCTGGGCTCTCTTTAAACAATAACATTGTTGTGGCCAAGCTCTTTAACCTTTATGGCAATCCATGAGAAAATACACATAAAATATGCTACATTGCTTGGCATATTGTATGGGAATTCAATAATATTTGGCAAAATGGAAATTTCAGCACATGTTAAACAACTTTTTTATGACTTAAATACGAAATAGCAATATCTTCCTTTTCGACATGTAGATCTGAAATAATTCATCATTATATTCAGTTACTAATCAAAGTATCATATTGCCTCCAAACACTGAAGCAAATGGTGTACTACAATATTTTTTATTTTTTAAAGATTTATTTATTTCTCTCCCCTCTCCCCGCCCCCACCCCAGTTGTCTGTTCTCTGTGTCTATTTGCTGCGTCTTGTTTCTTTGTCCGCTTCTGTTGTTGTCAGTGGCATGGGAATCTGTGTTTCTTTTCATTGCGTCATCTTGTTGTGTCAGCTCTCCGTGTGTGCGGCACCATTCCTGGGCATGCTGCACTTCCTTTCGCGCTGGGCGGCTCTCCTTATGGGGCGCACTCCTTGCGCGTGGGGCTCCCCTACGCTGCGTGGCAGGGCACTCCATGCACACGTCAGCACTGCACATGGGCCAGCTCCACATGGGTCAA
Source organism: Dasypus novemcinctus (assembly GCF_030445035.2). Taxonomy (NCBI): domain Eukaryota; kingdom Metazoa; phylum Chordata; class Mammalia; order Cingulata; family Dasypodidae; genus Dasypus; species Dasypus novemcinctus. The sequence continues at coordinate 193,815,016 of NC_080673.1, read as the reverse complement.
GGAGGCCCGGGATTTGAACCCCGGACCTTCCACGTGGTAGACGGATGCCCTAACCACTGGGCCAAGTCCGTTTCCCATAATTACTCTAATTTCTGATCAAGTCCAGGCACTGGTGGCATTTAAGGTAAGATGGACAGGATATCTATTTTTTAAATCTTTTTATTTTTTATTTTGTCTTTGTTTTTTTAATGTTACATTTAAAAAAATGAGGTCCCCATATACCCCCCACCCACCCTCACCCCACTCCTTTTAATTTATTTTTTATTATTTTATTCCCCCCACCTCCCTCCCCCCGCCCCATGACGGCTCCTTCATCTGTCTGCTCATTGTCTCTGCTCACTGTGTCTGATTGTCTAGACAATCCATAGATATTTCCTCATCTGGTTTCCTGGTATAAGATGGTCAATTTAACTATCATCTTAATGGAAAATCTAATAATTGCACAATTAAACTTTTGGTAATATAATTCAATTACTTGTGACTTTATGTGTGAAGGAACTTCATCTGCTATCAATAGAAGTATCAAGGCTTTCAGTTACAAATGTTCAGTTCATCTAATGTAATATTTTAAAATTTTAACTGTAGTAACATTTTAATCAAACTGGTATGCATTGCCCTGAAACTAGATTTTTAAAAATAAAACAATAAAAAATGGTGAAGTGAAAATCAGATTGTTCCATTTCAGCTGCTGGATATGGGATGGAAAATAGTACAATACAGAGAAAACTGTTGCCCTTGAACAGCAAAACTTTATTCAAGTCATGTCCAAAAAAGAGAAAAAGGAAAGTACATAAAATTATAAGGAAGATAGTTGAATGTGTCAGTTTATCAAAGGTGTCAATATTCTTCTAAATAAAAACTTAAAGTCTTCCATATTAAAAGGCTATTTGGAAGGCTTATTGATAAAGAAAAAAATCACATTCAAATTCCCAACCTAATTTATGTTTTTCCATCATTATCAGTGATAAAGCTATTGTCATTAAAGCATATTGTGAGGCAAAGCAAATGGCACACATTTTCTTCCAGATATTTGCATATAGTATATACAACTTTAAATCTCAGCTAATTAATTAAAAACCATGTATAGTTTTTTTTACAATTGCAGAATATTTAGAAGTAATGTCCATTACAAGTCTGTACAGATTTCATAAGCCAAATTGATCAGAATAAACTCCATAACTTTCAGTATGTTATATGAGCTAATACAGGATATATTATGTTGCTTAAGTATAACCTAACACAAAATGAATTTGATATATTTACAGGACTATAAAATATATTGTTATATGCACAGGAGACTTGAATCTCTGGACTGTCCATGTGCCAGCTGGGCCCTGAGTCTCTGAAGAGTTGCAACACCTACTCTCCGGTTTGTTGGATGTACCCAGGTCAGCTGATGGGGAGTTTGAATGATCAACCACCACCAGAGAACCAAGAGTGTCTACAATTGCAATCAGGAAGAATCACACCCATCAGCCATGTGGGATCTAAGTCCCCTCTTGAGTTAGAGGTGGAGTAGACATCGCCATCCCAGGGTCCACAAGATGGAGGAATATAATATGGATTGGAATGGACTTGCTGGTATTCTACTATAGAATTGTTGTGACTAGTAATGGAAAAAGTTGTATCATTGATGTGGAGACGGTGGCTGTGGGAGTTGCTGAGGGTAGGGAAAGGGAGGAAGAGGTGTGATATGGGGCATTTTGGGGATTTGGAGTTGTCCTAAATGAGATTGCAGGGACCGATGAAGGACAGTGTATATCCTGCCATAACCCACTAGATGGAGTGGGGGAGAGTATGAACTGCAATGTAAACTATGGTCCATGCAGCGTAGCAGTGCTGCAGGATGTATTCACCGAATGCGATGAATGTGCCTTGCTGATGAAAGGGGATGTTGATGTGGGAGTGGGGGGGGGGGGGGTAAGGAGGTGGGGAGTGGGGTATATGGGAGCCTCTTATGTTTTTTAATGTAACATTTTGTGTGATCTATTTATCTTTTTTAAAAAGACTAAAAAAAATTCAAAAAGTGGAAGCATCCCCTGCCCATCAACTGATGAATGGATTCAGCAATAAATATCATATCAGAATAAAAAAATAAAGAGGATTACAGATCTTTAAAATATAGATTAAAAAATAAAATATACTGTTGAATAATATAAGTTTTTAAATTTTTATTTTGAAAGAATTTCAGACTTAGAGGACAGTTGCAAAATTTATACAGACCACATATAGAGACTTCCAATATACTCCTAATCAATACCAAGATCCACCAATTTAAAGATTTTGTCACCTTTGCCATATTGTTGTAACTTTTGAACATTTGCGAACAGGATGCACACATTATGCTTTTGTTTTTAAAAAGATTTATTTTTATTTAGTTCTCTCCCTCCTGCTCCCCCCCCCCCCCCCGCCTCCCGTTGTCTTTTCTCTGTGTCCATTTGCTGTATGTTTTTCTTTGCCTGCTTCTGTTGTCAGCAGCACAGGAATCTGTGTCTCTTTTTGTTGTGTCATCTTGCTGCGTAAATTCTCCATGTGTGCAGTGCCATTCTTGGGCAGGCTGCACTTTCTTTCGTGCTGAGCGGCTCTCCTTATGGGGTGCACCTCTTGTGCGTGGGGCTCCCCTATGCAGGTGACACCCCTGCGTGGCATGGCACTCCTTGTGCACATCAGCCCTGTGCATAGGCCAGCTCCACATGGGTCAAGAAGGCCCAGGGTTTGAACCATGGCTTCCTATGTGGTAGGTGGACGCCCTATCCATTGGGCCAAGTCCACTTCCCACATTATATTTCTTGAACACATAATGCTTTCATGTACATTTTCCTCAAAAAAGGATATTCACTTATGTAATCACCTTAAGTACTACAAGAGTTTGAAGCTCTTTGTGGACCTAGTAAAGATCATGTTCTTGAAGCTAATCCATTCCTGCAGGTGTGGGACTCTTTGATTGGATTGGATTCAGTTGGGAGGCTCTGATTGGATTATTTCAGTGAGGCATGACCCAGGATAGGTCTTGGTCCTCTTTCTAGAGTCATATATAAATGGGAGAAACACACAGACATGCACAGAAAAAAGTAGCAGAGACAGAGAAACGCCAAGAGGCTAAGAGAAAGATCTGGAGGCCAGAGGCTGGAATCAGTGGAGCCTGGTGGCATGGAAAGAAACCCCTGAGAGGCTGAGAGAGAAGCCTGGAGGAGAGAGAGAGATGAGTCATATGCCTGATTGCCCATAGCTGAACCCTGGGAAAAATTAAGCCTGGAGGAGGAGGCATAGAACTAGACTGGCAGAACTGCCATTCTATCTTGTCATGTGGCAGGAGCCCACGATTGTCAGCAACCAACCTTGTGAGATAGAAGCTCCGATGATGCCTTGATTTGGACACTTTTACAGCCTCAGAACTATAGGCTTTTAACTTAATAAATTCTCATTAAAAACGCTAACCCATTTCTAGTATATTCCTCTCAGCAGCTTTTAGCAAACTAAAACAAGTGCAGTTATCAAATTCAAGAAATTTAACGTAGATATTAAGCTTACATTCTATATTCCAAATTTTTATGTCCCAATAATATTCTTTTGAGCCTCTTCTCCATGTTTAGATACCACCCAGTATCACACATTCCATTTAACTACCATTATCTCTTTAAAGATAATTTATCTCCCCTTCTTTCCTTCCTCTCTCCCTCCTTCCCTCCCTCTCTTTCTTTCATTGTGTAAACATTTACCACACAAATCTTCCCATCCCTACTATGGCACCTAAGCATACCATTCAATGGGATTAATCACATTCACCATATTGCAGTACCTTCACCATCTCCCATTATTAAAACTTTCCCATCTCCCCAAAGAGAAACCATAACCCATTATGCATTAACTGCCCATTCTCCCTGCCGCCTGTCCCTGGAAACCTGTACTCTTAATTTCTGTCTGCATGAACTTGTATATACTCCAGTATTTCCTATGTAGTTATCATGGGACTTAAATTTAACATTCTAAATCTTTAACAAACACATTTGGTTCCAACTTAATGTCAGTAGTATACACAAACTATACTCTTATACCTCTTCCCTCCCCCCACCTTTATGTACTTCTTGTCTTCATGCATTACATGTTTATACATTATGAATCCCAAACCACTGATTTATCATTACATTTTATGCAGTTGTCTTTTAGATCATGCAGGAAGTAAAAAGTGGAGTTACACATTAAAAGTACAACAGTAATGGTATTTACCCATATCACTTATCTCTACCAGAGATTTTTATTTCCTCTTGTGCCTTCAGTTTAGTTGTCTGGTGTCCTTTCATTTCAACCTACACAACTCCTTTTGGCATTGCTTGTAGGGCCACTCTTGTGGTGTCAAGTCCCCTCAGTTTTTGTTTATCTGGGAATGTCTTAATCACTTCATTTTTTTTTCCATTTGTTTGTTTGTTGTTGCTGTTGTTGTTTAGGAGGCATCAGGAACTGAACCTGGGACCTCCCCTGTGGGAAGCAGGTACTCAGTGGCTTGAGCCACATCCGCTCCCACTTCCTTATTTTTGAAAGACAGTTTTGCAAAACATAGAAGTCTTTGTTGACAATGTTTTACTTTCAGCACTTTAAATGTCTCCCCACTGCTTTCTTGCCTCTACGGTTTCTGATGAAAATTGGCACGTAATCTCATTGAGGCCCCCTTGTATGTGACATATGGCTCCTTTCTTGCAGCTTTCAGGATTCTGTCTTTGGCATTCAACAATTTGATTATAACATGGCACCATTTGGGCTTATCCTGTTTGGAGTTCATTGAGCATCTTGGATGTGTACATTCATGTTTCATTAAATTTGTTTAGTTTTCATTGATTCTTCTTCGGATCTTCTCCTTCTCCTCTGGGACTCCCACAACGCATATATTAGTTTACCTGATGGTGTCCCACAGGTTCCTGAAGCTGTGTTCACTTTTGCTCATTCTTTTTCTTTCTGCTGCTGAGCCTGGATGATTTCACATGTCGTATTTTCAAGTTTACTGGTTCTTTCTTTTGCCAGATACAATCTGTTGTTAAACCCAAGAAAATTTTAACTACTGATACTGATGTCTTTAGCACTGTTTGATTCCTTTTCATAATTTCCATCTCTCTATTGATATGTGTTGTGTTCATCTATTGTTCTTCTCACTTCCTGAAGTTCTTTGTTCATGTTTTCCTTAGCTCTTTCCGCATACTTAAGACAATTTTAAAAAAGTGTTCATCTGGAATGTTCCAGGTCTGATCCACCTCATTGATGGTTTCTAATGCTTTAATCTTCCCCTTTGCCTGGGCCATCACTTCCTGTTTCTTTTTATGTCATGTTGCCTTGGTTGAAATTGGACATTTTGATATTTTTATATGATATTGCTGGAGTTTACTCTGAGGCATCTTTTCCTTAAGCTTGTATCCAGATAGTGTGTAATTAAAGGGCTTTACATGAATGCCAGGAGATAATAAATACAAAAAAATAGCAAAAAAAACCCAAAAACACATCTTTCTCAGTATTTGCAGATTTACCTGTGCTAGTCATGCTTTCCTTCAGAGCTTATCCACATAATGAGTTTACAGAATAGCTCCAAGCCAAAGCATAGGGGCCTTCTAGATTCTTTCTGTGCACATGCCTTTTCTCAAGCATGAATGTGTATGCCTAGGAATTTCCCGTTCACACAGATACTAATGACTTCTCTTCCCTAGGAAACAGTTTCCTCATGATCCCAGGCACTGCACTGTATGTCCTACAGTCAGCAATCCTTTGCCCCAGACAGCACAACTTGACTGTTCTCCCACAGCATTTCATAACAGAGTTCTGTGCCATGCTCTACATGCAGGGCCAAATTCTCAGACAGTGAATCTCTTTGGCCACCACTAGACTGGGCCACACATACATGCTCCCAGTAGGTGCACATGGGTTACTTTTCTCCTTCTGCAACTGGAATTTAGGATTTCTACTGGGAGAAAAGGCTGGCTTTATGCCAGCCGGCAAGAAGTAGGGAAGGGGCCTTGATCCAGCAATTCTCTCACGATATGAGTTACACCTGCAAATGTAGGAAATAACATAAATCCAACAAAGCATTGTTTCTAACACCCAAAGACTGGACCCAACACAAGTGTCCTTCTATATGGTCTATATACAAAATGGCATATGTGACTGCTAAACAAACAAAGCAGGAAATGTAAGTAAATACTTATAAGTAGGTTTATGTAAAAAGGGAAGTGCAGAACTATGCAGATAGTATGGAAGGAAGAATGAAGAGAAATAATGTATATTCACATTTATTTGTATTTGCATGAAAACTGAAAGTGTAAACAAGAAACTAATGAAAAACGTTACCTGTAGTGGATTAGGGGGAACTGTATGGGCTGGTGACTGGAGAAAAAGTGAGTTTTCACAACAAATTTCCTTTTATATAGACTGAATCATGTAAAATAAATATTTACTAATTAAAAATATTTTTAAAAATCCAGTGGGAAAAGAAATTTTTTTAAATCCTTGTGTAATTCCACAAGTACACAAATTAGTAGCTGGAGGAAAAGAAATGCTGACAAGGCCACATGAAGTCTGAGAGTTAAAATTAAAGTATCTGTAGCTTTTTTGTATTTCTTAAGTTATGGTAAGATGCAATAAATATATCAACCAGAAAAATATTTGGTTGGTAACAAAGATGCACTTATTTTATTAAGAAATGTTACTTGGAACATTTTGTTGAACTCTTCACAGGGCAGAAATATACAAAGTTTAGATCTACTTAATGAAATGCGGATTTCTGTTAAACCTCAATAAACTGCTAACAAGGGAGAAGGGGCTACTATCACTATTAAATACATTATGGTTTTCTAAGTAAACAAAGTAAATGATATTAAAGTTCAAACGTCCTTGTAATTCTTTTTCGAAGACTGTCAGCACTAATCGGTGTGCTGGCTGTGTCGGGGAGGGCAGGGGTCGGCGGCGGCGGGCCCGGGGAAGGTCCGGGGAGCCGGCGGCGAAGGGGCTGGGGAGAGCCCGGGCAGCTGGCGACAGAGAGGCCGCCTTTACTGTGCACCGGGTGCGGCTCGGCGCCACCACCGGCTTCGCCTCCTCATCGCCAGCAGCCTCTTGGCTCCCACGGCGCCGAGCCCCGGCCCGGCCCCGCGCTCCCGCATTCCGCCACCGTGGGCACGTGGGCCCACTGGCCCGAAGCCGAGTTCTCAGATTCTCCTCAATCCGCCCTAGTCGCCCTCAGAGGGTCTCGAAGCCACAACAGCGAAAACACCGCTAGAAGGTTCAAAATACTCCGCAGTAAGGAAGATAGAAGCAGGAGCGTGTATGGAAATACCGCGATACTGCGGCGAGAGAGCCGGCAGGCGGAAACGCATGCGCAGAGCGTCTATCCGGGGTCTTTCCCGACTTGGAAGTGGGGTTTCTGCGGAAGCAAAGGTTAGACCGGAAGTGGTGATGCGCGGTGTCAAGGATGGGCGAGGTGACAGCGTGCTCACCCGGCGACAGGTGAGGCTCGCCGCGCCGGGCCTGGCCGGGTTGTGGCGGCAGTGCTGAAGGTGAGAAGCAAGAAATGCAGCTCCTATTGGGAGTGGACCAGAATCCGCTAAAGGGAGACAATCCGGGGTTCGCTGGGAGAGGGATATTCTGGTTTGCTAAGCGCACGAATTGAAGTCTCCTGCGGCTTGGGAGCCGCAATCCAGGATCTGAGAGATGTTCTAGGGTCAGCTGAGGGCTCAGGCTGCAGTCCCTTGTAGGCCTAGTTGGGACCCCGAAGATGGAAGAGGAGTACATTCTGATCTACCTAAAGCTGTTTTCTGGAAGTTCCTATCGTTAAGGCCGAGTGTGCCAACATACGCATAGTGACGATACTGGAAACAAAGGGAGTTTAAGACATAGAAGATGAAAGATAGTAGTTATGAGACGAATTTGAAACACTTTAGACAGCCTCTCAAAAAAACGGAGTCTTCAAGACAGAAGGTAGATACAAAACTTTATTTCATGTGTATCCGCCACCCAACTGGAGAAATAAACTATTACATAAGTAGCTGAAGTTTTTTGCTCCACCCCATCCCATTCTGCTTCCTCTTATCCAAGGTAACCACTCTCCCAGGCACCTTTCTGTTTTAGTTCTCATTACATCTTGTGCATAATTTTAACATTCAGTAATGTAGTGCATGTATCCTTCTACAGCTTGCTTATCTGTTGTTTCTATGGTTTATTAATATTACCTAATTCTAGTTAATTCATTGTAACAGGGAATAGGTAATCTATTATATAAATATACCCCTTTTTATCCGTTCTCTTGCTTTGTACCTGCAGTGCAGGTACACATTGAAGGTACTTAAATGTTTAGTTGAATGGTGAATGCTATAGCATTTGAGCAAAATCATAAAGAATCAATAGGATCTCAAATGACAAAGGAGGCAAGAAGAGAATTCCAGGCCAAGACAGTACTAGTCTGAACAAAATCAGAGACATAAAAGTGCATGAGCTATTTCAAAAGTTTTCATGGTCTTAGATCTTAAAATGTAGAGTGAAGGAGAAAACAAAGTATATAATGAGGGTTAGATTTAAAGGATGTTTATCCTAGCTCACAGCCATTTGAAGGTTTTGAATTATTAGGAAATTGATCAGAGCTGTATTTTTAAAAGATCATAGTCACAGCACTATGGATATATATATCTAAAAGATTAATGGCAGGAAATTAAAGGTCTCTGCCAATCAAGCATTGTAATAATAGTGATCAATGTATTAGGCATGTAAGGCAACTGTGCAGACTGTACTCAAAATCCTAAAATATTTTCCTGGACTATTCATATTATCATTTTTCCAGACAATTAACTCTCCTCTTCAGCATTTCTTCCAATATTTTCTACTGCCTCCCACCTGGCTGATAACTTTGCACTGAATTTCAGTTAGGAAAGAACTTCCCTATGCTTTCATCACCACATATAGCAGGTCTATATTCAAATATGCTATCTCTACTATTACTATAGGTGAATTGGCAATATGTTACATTTCTGTGTATCCCTCCTTTCAAGGGCATTCCTCCTGAATTTGCTCCTCCTTTATCTGCATCATTTCTTTTCCTGCTGGAATGTTTCCATCGCTCCATAAATGCTATATAAGTTTCTATTTTAAGAAAACCTTTAATTGATCTACATTCACATCCAGGTACTGCCCCATTTTTCAACTTCTTCTGTTTACTCCTTGGAGACTTTCAACCCACTCATCACTGGAACCTAACTTACAAGTTATCACATTGTTTCTCCTACCTCCTTGACTGCTCCTGACTTCTTTACAGATTTTATCTCCTCTCCCTCACCTCTAAACATTAGAATGTCACAGGGGTCAGTAATACAGATCTTTTCTCTATCTATACTCACTTCTTAAGTGATCTCAGTCAGTCTCATGGCTTTACAATTTTAAGTTTATTTTAGTTTTTATTTTCTTCATTTTTTTTTCATGGCCTTAAATTTTATCTATATGTTAACTCCCACATTTGTATCTTTAACTTGCACCTTTCTTCAGAACTTCAGAACTCTAAGACCAGCTGCCTGCCTAACATTTCTATATGGAAGTATAGTATTTGAAATATGAAATAACTAAGGTATTTCAAACTTCAGTTGTCCAAAAATTGAGTTTATCTTCTCCTACAAAACTGTTCCTTCTGTTGTCTCAGAATCTTAGTGACAATTCCATTCTCAGTACAAAATCCTTTTGACTTATCCTTGACTATTTTCTTTCTTATGCCCTACAGTGCTCTGTCAACAAATACTTTAGGCTAGACCTTGACTTTTTTCTAGAATTCAACAGTTTTTACCATTTTCAATTCCAGTCTGGTTAAAGTCACTGTCATCTGTCACCTGAATTACTGCTTTAGTCAGTGGCATAATTGATTTTCCCCCTTCTCTTTTTAACCCAAACATTCTGTTCTCCACATGGCAACCAGTGGGGGTCATTTAAAATATAAGTCAGATGATGTCACTGCCCTGCTAATAACCCTCCAATGGCTTAACATTTCACTCAGGATAAAAACCGAATGTGTTTTGATTGTTTTGTTTATAGCTATATCCCTAGTGCCTAGAATCATGCCTGGTTCATAGCAGACACTCAATATTTGTTGAAAGAATGAATAAATGTAGTCCAAGTTCTGTCTACTCCACATTTGAGGGATCAGTTTAAAAGATTGCACAAGAGCCAATAGTGGGCAGAGACTGCAGTCAAATTGAATTCTTTGGTTGCTGAATCTTGAGGGAGAGTGATGAGTTTAAGCTGACTACAAAAACAATGTTTCTCGCCTGGAAAACCGGGAGAATGGTAGTGCCTTTGATCCTGAAATGGAGCACAAAAGGAAAAATGCTAAGTGGGAATCACAGAATTGGAGATGTCTAAATCGGTGGAAATGTGGATCTCTTTAAGTCACAAGAGTTGCTAGGGCTGTTGCTATAGATATTGGGGTAATTGAGATTGCTCAGGAATAAATCATAGAGTGAGAAAGCAAAAAGATCAATTTTGAGACATCTTTCTTCTTAATGGGTATATAGTGAAGGATATGAACCAGGAGAGTACAAGAAAGGCTAGAGCATTATGTTGCAAAGAGACAAAGCTACACTTAATCCCTGGCAAGGTTTTAATTTCAAGGAAGAAAAGTAAGACTTTTGGATAATTAAATAGAATTCATATCAATAAATGCTTCCCTGGACTATCACTTTACAAAGAAATTTCTTCTGATTTTTGTTTGACAGTTATCTTTGGAGATAATTCTTGCGACCCTCACCAGAATAAAGTTATTCTCCAGCAGTGTCCCATTCTATACAGTTCATTGTTCCCAAATCTGCTTAAGCATCAGAATACTCTGTGGCATTTATTGAAAATGCAGAACATTCTCACCTTCAAACATCCTGGAATTCTGATTTAGGAGGGAGAGTTAAGTTTTTTTAAGACTACTTTTTGAATATAACAATAACTGAAGCATAACAAATTATAAACTCCCAAGGGAAATTGGCTTGGAATACATGTTCTCTTTTTAAAGTTTTTTTAAAGTTTCTTATTTTAAGGTAGATTTAGGTGTTAAATTTTGTGTTAAGTCTAGAGTTTACATTTATGTTTTTATAGAACCACTGTTTACTGCTTCTTAAAGTTATAAGTAGTGTATTTTGAAGTAGGATTTCTTCAGTGATCATATTTTAAAGGATATGTTTTATTAGCCTTTGTCTTATATATTATCAAATTTTCCAAGAGTAGTTTGGAAACTTATTTTTCACCAATTGTGATTAAAAAGAGAATGCACTTTATACAGTTTACTACAGGTTTCATTCATTCTCATTTATTCTTTTAAATACATTTACATGCCAAGCACTGTGCTATGAACAGATTGATAAAATATTCATTAGTGGAAAATCATTAACCTTGTAACCATGTCACATGACCATGTTAATACACCTTGGTATGTAAGAAACTTGGAGCTGCATGTGTGGGCCATCTTAATTTGGAATTCTCTCCTAAAGGCTGGCTAAACTTTCTGCATAGCTGAATAAAGAACATTATTACTCTGAAATGTGGTCATATGTCTATAGCATCTTGGAAGTTCAATCAAGCCATTTCAGAAACATGTCTAATTTATCATAGCCAACCTCGGTACACACATCTTTTTAAAAAAATTTTTAAAGGAGATGCTGGGGATTGAACCTGAGACCTCATACCTGTGAAGCAGGTTTTCAACCACTGAGCTATACCTGCTCCCTAATGTACGTATCTTAAGCATCCATTTATGCACGTTCAGTCTTTTTAAATTTTTTTAAAAAAATTAAAATTTTTATTTGTCTTTTTTTTTAAAGATACACAGCTCACAGAAAATGTTACATTAAAAAACAAAGAGGTTCCCATATACCGTGCACCCCACCCCACTCCTCCCACATCAACAACCACATTTATAGGCTTTGAAGTTTTGGCTCACCATGGCCAGAGCTCATCTGGGTTGTGGAACCACAATGATACACTTGCTCATGTTCTGGTATGTATATGCTCTGATTTACCTTGAGTTCTAATCAAGAATGTCTTTGTTTAATAAATAAAAGTTCTAAAACTTATGGACAGACAAAAATAAACAAGCAAACAAAAAACCCTCAGATTTTTACTTATCCCAAAAGAAACTCCCTGGCTTCCCATTGAATGTCTTTTTGGAAACAGAGAAGAGAGAGGGAAAGCAAAAGATGTTGGAGCAATGGGAGCTAATACCTAAAGTGGCTATCACCAATTTAAAAAATCCCTAGCCTCTGCCCCTATTTGTAAGTCTTCCTGGTGACACCAACTTTTTATGTTACTATAAAAAGAAAACTACCAAGAGAGCTACCCTAGAGACAAGATGATACATATTACCCTATTGCACATTGCAACTTAACTCTAGACCCTGTAGCAACATCTTTTTTCTCAGATGGTTCTTGCTACTACCTTTCTGGTCCCCTCCTAAAGCTGTGTTACAACATCTAAAATGCACTTTAAAACTTATGTATAGGTTCAGCCCTTCTTAAACCTAAGACACATTTGTCTAATGCAAAACTGACCAGTTAAGAGTTTTCATTTGATAGCTCTCTACATACATCATTTTTTCTCACTATTATCCTAAGTCCTGTGACTCCTCTAATCATCTTTGCCTTTACCTGGTATCTTTCTCAGTTCTGATTCAGTCTTTTATCTGACAATTTATGTCAAAGAGACCAAGGCTAGGCCATCACAACTCATGGGCTCCAGAACTGCCCATTTGGCTTTATTTGAACTCTAGTCAGTATGAATGTGTTTTCTTAACAAAAACAGGAATCCTTATAGAAAAGTCAAACAGCATCAATACTTTGTCTATAAGGCATCATTTATGCCCACTGTTTCAACATGCTCCAGCCACAAACTATACATACTTCCTCTCCAGTGATCCTCATTAAAAATGTACTATACCTGACTGCCTTACTGGATGCAGTCCAATTCTTCAAGCTTATGATTTTTAAAAGTAAAGCCCATGTAGGTAAAATTAATGAAGTCTAACAGGAATATCTCCAAAGCTATGGCCTCCCCATTGGCAATACCTTATTTCAATGTCACCATACCCCTTTGCCTTTCAAAGCCATCTTTATTATTAAAGACTAGGCTTCCAACTAAATACAGTTAGTGACAGCCTTGAACATTGATAACTTTCAGCTGATTTATAGCACATTTTTGAATGCCAACTGGTACTCAAACCTATACCTTGTTTGTGCACTCTTTTCCACTCATAGGGGAAGAATGGGTGATAGCTTCAATGAAAAATACTTAGTATGTCCCAAATTTTCCTAAAGTAGCCTAGACTTATATAGCCTACTAGTTCCACAAGGTAAGGAAAACTTAATACCAATGCCTTTGGAAGCCCTTTTAAGTCTTAAGATAGATTTCATTCAACTTGCTAAAATCAACATTTTAATATTGTGTAGTAGTAGTTTTATTTTCTTTGTAGGTGGAGTCTTATGCATTTTTTAAAAATCCACTGAAATGACTAGCTCAGGAACTCCAAAAATACTCATTTTTAAACTGGGAATTCCAACCTCCCTGTCAAGTAATTGGACTCATTCACCAGGCAGATAAAGGTAATTTCAAGATATGTGTGTTTCAGCTTTAATACAACATTACTTCCAAAAAAAATCAACTCATGTTCTGCAAAAAGTTGTACTATATAATAACAGGACTTATGAGAAAATAGTATTAGGGCCTACAACTTTGTAACTAGAGCAATGCCACAAAGTAACAATCCTAATAAAAGCATAGTTAAGACATGCAGAATACCTAATAAACACTACAGTAAATGAAAGACTACAAGCAAACAAAAAAGATCGTTTGAAGGAAGCATGTGTAAGGAAGAGTGAAACTGCTGTGTTATAATGATAAAGGCCCAAATACACTAGGATCAAAAAGAGTTGTACAATAAGTACTTCCAAGATGGGCATTGCCAAACCAAGCTAAGGGGAATAGGTGGTGAATGGGCAATAGCTTGCTGTGTTCAGCTCAGTATACTTTGCTACTCCTGATGCTGACCTCTGTGTTTTACTGACATCACTTTTCTATTTACAAATCTTGTCTGAGGTGATTTGCCTTTCAGAAATAAACCTAAGCCCATATAAACTAGTAATGAGAAGAACTGTAGACGTTGCTTCAGTACCCATGATCTTGGATTATGTAAAGGCCCCGGTAGCTGTATTATTCTATATTGTGATATTTCAGTGTCATTCTGATCTTATTCCCAGGTCAAGAAGATACATTCCAAGAAAGTTCCTTAAAAAAAAATCAGCTCCAACCTGATAGTTGATCTATACATGGAAAACCTCATTGGATCCTCACTATAATAGATACTCTGAAAAACTCTTTCCATCAAAAAGTATCAGAAATGAAAATCCAAGATACATACATACTAGTTCAAGAGAGTTCCTGCACCAACTGACAGTCCAGTGGATCAGCAAATTTCTTTGATTATCAAGCAGATATACTCAAGCTACCACCAAAGTGGAGGGCACAAAATGTTTCTTTATCTGTTTTTCACACTAAGTGTATGACCCATTCAGTGGGTCACGAAATCAGTTCTGTGAGGGATGATGAATTAATAAATAAATACAATATAAAAGTGCTTTGGATGGCTCCTTTGCCAGAATTTTGCACCATGCAAGGAATACTGAGGTGAATTTCAATATGTGAGAAAAGTATTTAGTGGAGGGAATATGATGAATATAATGAATATTGGCTAGGAAATGGTTTTTCAGTCATTTGATCACTGGTGTCTTGTTTGGTTTTAATAGCAGCAAGGTTAATATTGTGCAGTTTAGTTTAGTTTCTTTTTTTTTATTATCATTACTTGTAGCTAGATGTTAAGTCCTACAGATTTTAAGTACACTTTTGGGGAAAGGATATTTTGTTTTTAGATAGTGGCAGTTACAACATTTTAATCAACCTGGAATGAATTACTCTTAAAATGGATCGTTATTTTATTAAAAGAAAGAGGAACTATGAAGTGAAATATACAGAAGCATGCTCAAGTTCAACTCTTGGAACTGTGTTCACACTTGGAAAGTATGAATAGTAACAATATTGAGAAAACTATTGATTCTTATCAGCAAACTTCAGCTTCGTTTGAGCCACATCTGAAAAAGAAAAAAGTAGGTGCAAGACGTTATAATGAGGATTATTTAAAATATGGTTTTATCAAATGTGAAAAACCCTTTGAACATGACAGACCTCAATGTATTATTATTAGTAATATTCTTGCAAATGAAAGCTTAAAACCTTCAAAATTAAAAAGACACTTAGAAACTCAGCATGCTGAACTTATTGATAAACCTCTTAAGTATTTTCAAAGAAAGAAAAAAAATGTAAAGTTAACACAATTTCTTAGTTGTTCTACCACTGTTAGTGAAAAGGCCTTATTATTATCATATTTAGTTGCATATTGTGTGGCAAAAGATAAAATGGCTCACACAGCTGCTGAAAAAATTATTCTTCCAGCATGTTTGGATATGGTGCGTACAATTTTTGATGATAACTACCTAGTGATAATACAATATCTCTTCGAATTTGTGCTATTGCAGAACATCTGGAAACAATGCTTGTTACTTGATTACAGTCTGATAGAGATTTTGCAATCCAACTTGATGAAAGTGCTGATATTAGAAGCTGCACAACACTTTTAGTTTATGTCGGATATGTGTGGCAAGATGATTTTATGGAGGACTTTTTGTGTTGTTTAAATTTAACCTCAAACTTAAGTGGATTAGATATTTTCAAAGAATTAGAAAAGTGCATTGTTGGCCAGTATAAATTAAACTGGAAAAACTGTCGAGGAATTACAAGTGATGGAACTGCAAACATAAGTGGAAAACATAGCAGAGTAATAAAAAAATTGGTTGAAGTTTCTAATGGTGCTGCGTGGAATCATTGTTTCGTACATTGTGAAGCTTTAGCATCCAGAGAAATTACACAGAACCTCATGGAAGTATTGAAAAATGCAATGAAAGTTGTTGATTTTATTAAAGGAAGCTCACTGAATAACCGACTTCTTGAAACATTTTGTTCAGAAATTGGAACTAGTCATACTCACTCACTGTATCATACCAAAGTTTGTTGGTTATCTCAAGGGAAAATACTAAGCAGTGTTTATGAATACAGGAATGAGATTCACATTTTTCTTGTGGAAAAAAAATCTCATTTGGCAAATATTTTCAAAGATGATATTTGGATAACAAAATTGGCATTTTTAACTGATATTTTTAGCATTCTTAATGAATTAAGTTTAAAACTACAGGGGAGAAACAGTGATATATTCCAATATGCTGAATATATCCAAGGATTCAAAAAGACATTATTATTATGGCAAGCAGGGCTTAAAAGTAATCGTCCCAGCTACTACATGTTTCCAAAATTTTTGCAGCATATTGAAGAGAATACTATTAATGAACACATTTTGAAAGAATTCAAATTAGAGATATTGTTGCATCTTACCTCTCTATCTCAAACTTTTAACCATTTCTTTCTAGAAGAGAAATTCAAAACGTTAAGGGAAAATTGTTGGATAAAAGATCCATTTGCTTTTCAAAACCCTGAATTAGTAATTGAGTTAAATTTGGTGCCTGAAGAAGAGAATGAATTATTGTAGCTTACTTTTCATATACGTTGAAGAATGATTATGAGACATAAAAAAGTTTATCAGCATTTTGGATTAAGGTAAAAGAAGACTGTCCATTGCTAAGTAGAAATAGTGTCTTGCTTTTGCTACCATTCACCACTACTAATTTGTGTGAACTGGGCTTTTCAGTCTTGACCCAGCTGAAAACAAAGGAAAGAAATGGACTGAATGATGAAGCAGATATGCGGGTAGCCTTGTCTTCCAGACTGAAATGAACTTATGAACAGGCAAACACATCCATCACATTGAAGAAGATCTTACCAGTTTTTGCTTTTGTATTTCTTTTTTTGTGATATTTTTCTGTGTATTTAAATGTTCATATAAAATGTATGTGGTAACTTTGTGTATAAAAACAAAAGTGTTTTTTTGTTACCTTTACATATTAATAAAATCATAATGGGATTTTATTTCATGTTCATTTAAAAAAATTTAATGAACATTTCTTATAGGCCAGGAACTATTCCAGATATTTGGAATACAAAAGTGAGGTTAGGGAGGTATTTGGGTCCAAATCATGAAAGGCTCAAGACCATTGCAGAGCCTCTGGCTTTTTGTCAGGAGATGGAGAACAGATGAACGGTTCAAGCAGAGGCAACTCCAGACCTGAATTAAGTTTTAAAAGCATACTTTGGCTACTATTTTGAGAAGAGATGGAATTAAACATTACTTCCCTAAAGAGGTCTTTCCTAACCACTTTAGCTAAGGTATGTCCTCCATTATCGTTCCTTTCATTTCCTTGTTTTCTCTAGAGTATTTGTAATTTGTAATAATGTTATATATTTGAGTACTAGTGCTGTCACTCAGCCACACTAGAATGAATGCTCCACAGGAGCAGAGCTCATGTCGGCCTTGCTTGATACATAGTAGGCACTCAGTAAACATTTGATGCATGTTGGGGGACCTGAGTTATAGCTTGTTAATTATTGCAAATCTGTTTGGAACTTCTAACACTTATGTAATTATTTTAACTGCATTTATCAAGTTCATGAAATTTAACATTGATATAAATCATACATTCTATATTTCAATTTTTTTTATTTCCCAGTAACATCCTTTTGAACCTTTTCTCCTCTGTTCTCAGATCCCATTCAGGATCTTATATTGCATTCAGTTGTCATTGTCTCTTAGTTACTCTTTCCTTTTTATTTGTGGGAACACATATATACAACATGAATTTTCCATTCTACACTGCTCATAAGCATAGCATTCAGTGGGATTAATCACATTCACAATATACATATATATTTTGATCATTAAATTTACTTTTACACATTCATAATATTGCAGTACCCTCACCACCTTCCATTACAAAAACTTTCCCATGTCTCCAAACAGATACCATATACTCATTATGCAGTAACTCCCCATTCTCCCTGCCCCACAGATCCTGGCAACCTGCACTCTAGTTTCTGTCTGTATGATCTTAAATATACTCCAGTATTTACTATGTAGTTACCATAGGGTTTAAATTTAACATTTTAAATCTATAATAATCTCATTTATTTGGTACCACCTTAACTTGAAGTATACATATACAAACTATGTTCCTATATCCTTCTGTTCTTCCACCTTTATGTACGTCTTGTTACAAATTACATATTTATGTATTATGAGTCCAAAACTTGCTCTAGCATTACATTTTGTACATTTGCCTTTTAGATTGTGTAAGAGGTAAAAAGTGGAGTTACAAATTAAAGATGCAATAGAACTGGTATTTATATTTATCTGTGTCATTATCTTTACCAGAAGCCTTTATTTCCTCATGCGGCTTCAGTTCAATTGTCTTGTGTATTTTAATTTCAACCTACACAATTCCCTTTAACATTGTTTGAAGGGTCAGGCTAGTAGTGATGAAGTCCCTCAGCTTTTGTTTTTCTGGGAATGTTTTAATCTCTCCCTCACTATTGGAACAGTTTTGCCTGACATAGAATTCCTGGTTGGCAGTTTTTTACTTTCAGCAATTTATAATGTATGTATATATTTTAGGTTTATTTCTTCTCCCACCCCCAGTTGTCTGCTCTGTGTCCATTCTCTGTGTGTTCTTCTGTGTCTGCTTCTATCCTTATCAGCGGTATCGGGAATCTGTGTTTCTTTTTGTTGCGTCATTTTGTTGTGTCAGCTCTCCGGGTGTGCAGTGCCATTCCTGGGCAGGCTGCACTTCCTTTTGCGCTGGGGGACTCTCCTCACGGGGCGCACTCCTTGCGCATGGGGTTCCCCTGTGCAGGGGACACCCCTGCATGGCAGGGCACTCGTGCGCATCAGCACTGTGCATGGGCCAGCTCCACATAGGTCGAGTCCCAGGGTTTGAACTGCAGACTTCCATGTGATAGACGGACACCCTATCCATTGGGTCAAGTCTGCTTCCCTGCTTTCAGTACTTTAAATCTGTCTTCCCTCGGCATTCTTGCCTTCATGGTTTCTGATGGGAAATTGGTGCTCTAATCTTATTGAGGGTCTCTTGTACACGACACATTGCTCCTCTTTGTGGTTTGAATTCTCTCTATCTTTGGCATTTGACAGTTTAATTATAACATGGAATGTTGTGGATATATTCGGGTTTATCCTGTTTAGAGTTACTTGAGCATATTGACATAAATTTTGTCTGCAAAGACTGAGAAAGGTGTTTCTTTTTTGTTCTTCTTTTATTTATTTTTTGGTTAACTCCTGGAATTCAATGAAAGAACTGTCATAACACTAGGTAGATACAAGGAAGGATTTACCCTGTTTAGGGTTTGTTACCCTTCTTGGACATGTATATTTATATATTTTATATATGAATATGTCTTCTGTAAGATTTGGGAAATTTTCAGCCATTAGTTCCTCAAATATTCTTTTCAGCCCTTTTCCCTTCTCTTTTCTTTCTTGGACTCTCATAATGTATATGTTGGTACACTTCATGTTGTTCCACAGGTCCCTAGGCTCTGCTAAATTTTTTTTTCATCCTTTTCTCAATCTCCTCTTCTGACTCTATGATTTTGATTGTCTTGTCTTCCAGTTCACTGATTCTTTCTTCTGCCTGTTAAAATTGGCTGTTGAAGGAAGTGGATTTGGCCCAATGGTTAGGGTATCCGCCTATCATATGGGAGGTCCAGGGTTCAAACCCAGGGCCTCCTGACCCATGTGGTGAGCTGGCCCACATGCAGTGCTGATGCACACAAGGAGTGCCCTGCCATGCAGGAGTGTCCCCCACATAGGGGAGCACCATGCATAAGGAGTGCGCCCCATGAGGAAAGCTGCCCAGCGCGAAAGAAAGTGCAGCCTGCCCAAAAATGGCGCAGCACACACAGAGAGCTGACACAGCAAGATGATGCAACAAAAAGAGACACAGATTCCTGGTGCCAATGACAAGAATCCAAGCAGACAGAGAATATCATACAGTGAATGGACACAGAGAGCAGACAATGGTGGGTGGAGTGGGAAGGGGAGAGAAATAAATAATAAATAAAATTGGCTGTTGAATACCTTTAGTGTATTTTTTTTAGATAACTTTACATTTATAGTTTAATCTGATTTTAAAGTTTAAACAAGAAAGGCAGATGACATACTAAAGCTATGCCATCCTATGCCAGTACTCAGAGTACAAAGCTTTTACCTTCACCCTAACTGAAATCCATGAGGTCAGGGACAAATCACCTTATTTCATTCATGCACATAAGGGAATTGGGAATCATCCCTTTGAAATGTCACAATCAACATGGATTTGAAGTTAACAATATATATAAATACAAGAATCTAGTATAGCCAGTTAGACAAAAATAACCAAAATAAACTGGTTTACCAGAAATCTTGTGTTTGACATGGAGCAAAGTCAAGCATAGTCCTGGGTTATATAAAGTTACTACGTAAGAAATTTAAGTAAATTCTTCCATGAGCCTCAAAGTGAATCTTGAAAGTTATGATGTCCAGCAACAGACTCTACAACTTAAAGAGGGATGGGCAGAAAATGGAGAATCTCAGAGATGATGAAAGGGCTGGAAGAATCAGAGCTAGAAATCATTTACCCTAACTTAGAGCAGGCAACCAGTTTTCTTCATAACAGTATACTTCTAGTGTACTTTTAATCTCTATTATTGCATTTTTCATCTCCATAATTTTTATGTTCCTTTTTTAACATTCTAATTATTCTTTTTTCACATATTGTCTTTCTGTCCTTTAGTTCTATAGTCATATTTAAGTTATTTCAATCCATATTTTCCTTTAGCTCCTTGAATTGACTTAGGAGATTTTACTGAACATCAATGACTGTCTATGTCTCCTCTGATGTTCTAATTTTTTCCCTTGATTGAGCCATTTTTTCCTATTTTTTTGTATGATTTGTTATCTTTTGTTGATGATTGCTTTAATGTACTAACTCTGGAGGTCAGTCTCTCCCTTTTGCCTAGGGTTTTAGTTTAGATTGGCTTTGTGTTAATGTTCTTCTTCAATATTCTGTCCCGTTTATACTGAACCTTTAGAGCAGCCCCTGTTTAAAAGTTAAGATTTTCTCATGTCTTCTGGCACCTCTCTCCTACCCTGGGCATGTGGAGTAACTTTTAAGGTTACACCTATTATGCATGACTGTTTCCCCTCCAGGAGAGGATTTCCTTTTTTTTTTTTCTTTCTCCTCTGGAAGTACTGGACTTTCTTTTTGTTTTTATTATAAATTTTCCTCTCCAGCCCCTAGGATTTGCTCAACTTTTCTCCTGTGCTGTGGCCACCTTTTCACTCCAGCATTCAGCCCTTGGTCTGTCTTGCCTTGCAGTGGTTTGGTTTACCCTTTTCATAGACTTTTCCACCTCCAGTAACTTCTGTGTTAGGGAATTCCATCCCTGGAACTGGAAGGAGTTGGTATTCAAAAACACCCAATTTTTTGTTCAGATGCACCAGCAATTGGGAACAGGACTGGGTGTGTGCAGAGCTTGCCAATTGTTCTGATGTGGGTCACTCTGGTTGCTGCGTGACTGTTCTGTGTGTGTGCTTGCTGACTGCTAAGTCCCTGTTCTGCTAAATAAGGGTTAACAATAATGGAAGCTTAATAGCTAATGAATCCTGCCGATTATGCCAAAATGTTCTGCTAACGAGGAGGCAGAAACTCTAAATGCTATGCAAAGGCAGCTTTATTCAATCAAATGAGTTTCAGGTTATATCATATTGTAACAATTGAACAGTCACAAAAGAAAGTAATCAATTAAAGACATAGGAAAGAGTAAAAGTATGTACAGCCACTCACCAAATCAGAGGAAAACTCAATATCTGATCTCTCACATGGCTGGGGAACCCCTTTACAGCCGATCAGAGTCGTGATTGGAAAACCAGTCCCAGGCAGAGCGCCCCCTCCTGAGTATGGCTCTAACCGGCAGCTTGGGGACTATCCTTTTTAAGGGGTTCCAAACCTCAGAACTCCAATGAGTCTTGCAACTCATGAGGAATGACCTCATCGAAAGTAACTGAATCCATTGGGCGGGGGCAACAGAGGGATGGGCAGACCTCCACTGGAGAGAGGAGGTGTCTCAAGGGGTCTTTGTTCTATTCTATTCATGGTAAACTGAACAGGACCATGAAGGTTTTCAGCTTTTAGTTTTACAGGGGATACAAACAGAATGTGCAAATGCCACATCTGGTAACTTGTTCCTTTGAAACATTTGTTTTTTGGTCACTAGGTGAGGGGGTTGCCTGCATAGCAGCGTTATAACATTCCAAAGGACAATGGACAAGTTAATCAATCACAATTCTAGGCTAAAACAGCAGACACTGTTGATTAGAAATCTTATGAATTCACAATTCTTAAAAATTTTCTTATAGAACATCAGTCCCCACTTAGGTCCCTGTGTCTGAATGTGCATGGGACTCAAAGTACCTGGCCATGCACAGCTGCTGTGTATCTCTTAATCTGCATGGGACTGACCACAGGGGAAGGGTCTGAAATTGACAGCTGCTCCCCTACCATATTTTGAGGGGGGGTGGGGGGGTGTTTTTACTTTTTCTTCAACTCTGCATTTATGGAGCCTTTCCCCAGCCTCTATCATCTTCCAGAGTTCCAAGTAAGTTGAATCTGCTCTTTTATTTAACTGTCTCTAAGGGGAAGTATTCCCGGGGATGACTTATATCACCACCTTGAACATTCTTGAATAAAAATGGGGAGAGCAGACATTTTTGCCTTCTTTCTAATCTTAGGTGGAAAGCATTCAATATTTTGCCATTAAGTACGAGACTAGCTGTTGGGTTTTGCAGATACCTTTTGCCAGGTTGAGGAACTTCCAATTATTCTTAGTTTGGAAATTAAAAAAAAATATCATAAGTGTGTGTTGAATTATGTCGGATGAATTTTCTGCATCTATTGACATGATTATGTGGTTTTCTCCTTTATTCCTTTAATGTAGTGAATGACATTGATATTTGAATATTAAATCAACCTTGCATTGCTGGTATAAACCCCATTTAATGTATGGGTATCAGTGTGTGTGACTGTGTGTATGTCTGTGTTTGTATCTGGCTTGATTTATTCATAGTTTGTTAATTATATTTGGGTCTATATTCACAAGGAATGTTGTGCAGTAGTTTTCTTATTTTGAAATGCCTTTAGTGTTGGTGTCAGGGTAAAGCTTACACTCATAAAATGAGTTGAGATATGTTCCCTTGTTCTACTCTTGTTTTTCTGAGAGGTTACTTAATAGTGTCTCATCCAATTCTTAAATTTTTGATTAAAATTATCAGTGAAATAATCTAAACCTAGCATTTTTTATGGAAAGGATTTTGACTAAAAATTCAAATATTTTAATAGATAAATGGCTCCTCAGATTTTCTATTTCTTGTGTTGTTTTGGTGACTTGTGACTTTCAAGAAATTTGCCCATTTCATCTAAGGTGTCCAAGGTATTTACACATAGGTGTTCATAATTATAATGGATTAAATCATGTTCCCTCCCAAAAAATGTTTAATTCCCAACACCTTGTCCTGTGAATATGAACTAATTTTTTAAAAAATTTTATTCCCCACGCCCATGGCTTCCTCATCTGCTCACTGCTTTTGCTCATTGTTTTTGCTTTTCTGCCTGTTGCTTTTTGTTCATTTGTCTGCTTGTTGTCTGTTTTTTTCTTTAGGAGGCACCAGGAACTGAACCTGGGACCTTCCATGTGGGAGATGGGAGCTTAACTGCTTTAACCACATCTGCTGCCTGCTCTTTTGCTCATTGTCTATTCATTGTTTGCTCATCTTGCTCATTGATTTTGCTTGTTGTCTGCTTGTTGTCTTTGCTCATTGTTTGCTTGTTGTTTTTGCTTGATGTCTGCTCATTGTTTGTTTGTCTTCTTTAGGAGGCACTGGGAACCAAATCCCGGACCTCCTGTGTGGAAGGCAGGCACTCAACTGTTTGAACCACATCCACTCCCTGAACTCATTTTTATATAAAATATTTGAAGATATTATCAGTTAAGAGGAGATCAAGCTCATTTGGATGGCACTTAATCCAATATGATTGGTATCCTTATAAGCAGATGAAATTTGGACACAGACAGGAGGAGACAGATAGGGGAGACACAGCCATGTAATATGGTCAGAGAGTGAGTTATGGATTGCTGAAAAGTCACCACCAGAGTGCAATAGACTTTTGAGAAAGCATGACCCCATCAACACCTTTGATTTTTGACTTCCAGCCTCCCAAATTATGAGACAATAAATTCCTGCTGTTTAAGCCAGCTGGTCTCTGTTATTTTGTTACAGCAGCCCTGACAAACTAAGACAATAAGATTTTCTTATCCTTTTAATTTCTGTAAGATCTATAGTGTCCCCTTTTTCATTTCTGATGTTGATAATTTGTTTCTTCTTTTCTTTTTCTTTTGATTGGCCTTTCTAAAGGTTTGTCATTTTATTAATTTTTTCCCTGAAGAACCAACTTTTGTTCTTGATTTTCTCTATTTTTTTTGTCCATTTAATGTTTCATTGATTTTCATTCTTACGTTTACTATTACCTACCTCCTATTTAGTTTGGATTTAATTTGCTTTTATTTTCCTAGCTTCTTAGGGTGGGAGTGTAGATAATTAGTTTAGACTTTATTTTCTAATATAAGCATTGAAAGCCATAATTTAGCTGTATCCCTTGAATTTTAATGTTGTAGTTGTTTTTTTTCCTGGCTGTACTCCTCCACTGGCTATACCCCCGGAAGAGCTCTGTTCCCCAGGGCAGTAATGTGGACTGGGGTGGGAGCCAAGGAAAAAGATGAGGAGGGATTCGGGCCCCTACTGAGGCAGAAGGAAAGGTTCAATTGCTAGGGTAACAAACAATCCAGGATCCTTAATTTGAGGTGTGAGGTCCTTATCTCTCCATCCTTAGCCCTTGACATACCTTTTCTCACCTTTAGTGCTCCAGCAATATTGGTTAAGAGTGTAAGCATCATGAGGACAGGGCCATGCTGTATCCCCCAGAACCTGATTGATGATCTGGCCCTTCAAAGACACTATCTGTCAAATGAATAAATGCCTGACCAGATGGTAATTCCTCCCTTATGTTTGCTGCTTCTCATCTGTGTCTTTATTCATATCATACTCTTTCCTATGCTTAAAATGTTCTTTCCTTTTTGTGGTTAATGCCTACCCCTCTTCCTCTGGGAAGCCCTTCCCTGAACCCTATGCTGAGCTCTATGCTGTATCAAAAACCTATTTAAAAAGCTTGTTTTTAAATCTTTGGAAATGAATAGAAGTGGTGAAAGCATATCATAGTGTTTGTAACTAGCAGTGCTATTGTATGACTGATTGAAAGGGGAAGTCTAAAGTCATGCATATTACTAGAAGGAAAGCTAAAAACTGTAACATGGTACCTTATATGACTGTAAAACCTATGTAAAACATAATATGGGTGATGTTGCATATATTAGACTGTTTTTTCAAAATATAAATAAAAATACACTAGAGAGAAGGAAAAGAATAGCAGCTATGTATGGCAGGGGAAGCACAGAGAGACTGAGAGGTGATGAGCTTTTGTTTGTTCATTTTTTTTGTTTATTATTATTATTGGATTAATGAAAGCTCTCTTAGAATGACTGAAGTGATGAATGCACACATACGTGATTACACTGAATACCACTGATTGTACACTTTGGATGGATTTATGCTTTATTAATATGTACCAATAAAATTGATTTGTTCTTTAAAAAATACAGTAATTAATTTAAAAAAATCTATGTGTATATCTGTTATTCTATATATTACCACGTGTGATTACCTGGATAGTATGTTTCCCCCCCTAGACTGTGAGAAACAGAAAATTCTGGTCTCTGTCACTTCTGGTGCTCACATTTGTGTTGCTTGAGCATGAAGGATGAGGAAAAGTATGCCAAGAGATAAGGCTGAAGAGATGGGCCAACAGCTGGATCCTCCATGTCATTGGTTGACTGTTTAGAGCAGCATTGTCCAATAGAAATTTCTGTGATGATGAAAATGTTCCATAATCAGCACTGTCCAATATGGTAGCCAGCAGCCAGCAGCTCTAGAGATCAACTTCTAGTTTCAGTGTATTCGGTGCTAGTAGGTACATCAGTGAAGAAAGAGACATCATCAAAGAAAAATTTAGTGGAAGGATATTAGGAAATTGAGGACTGAATTGGTTGGGAGAAAGACAGGGGTTGTTGGACTGCTAATACTCATGATATAGAAAAAATCTTCCAAGAATGAGGGTAAGTATCAAGAGGCCAGCAAATTCCTGATGAGGAAGGAGAAAGGGAGATGTAATTGAGTAACTCAGGCTTTAGAGAATCAGTGGTGTTTATAAGCTTACGGTCTGGAAGTAGCTTTGGGAAGTAAGGAGGCCCTTACCATACTCCAAAAGAAAAATCCCATACCCCTTATATTGTCCTATAGATGTCTCTTAGAATTGATATAATAGCTTCTTTGCCAATGCTGCGAAAATACAACATTACCCTAGATTATTCTCTAGTTTCCTTTCAATTGACATTTATGTCTGCAGACTACCCCTTAGGCCACAATCTCATTTATAAATCAACAGTGTTAGTTATACTCACTATGTGTGTTACCATCAACTCTGTTCATTTCCACAGTTACAATAAACCTTATTAAAAATTCTACATACATTAAGCATCAGCTCTTATTCTCAAACCATATTCTATTTCCTAGTAACCTATACTCTAGAGTTTATCTCCATGATGTTACTCACAGTATTTAGTTCATATTAGTGAGACCATACAATATTTATCCTTTCGTGTCTGGCTTACTTCACTCGACATAATATATCAAGGTTCATCCATGTTGTCATACACATCCTGATTTCAATTTCTTGTTAGAGCTTATTTTCCATTGTATGTATATGCCACATTTTGTTTAGACATTCTTCAGTTGTTGGACACTTGGGCTGGTTCCAGATTTTAGCTGCTATGAACATCAGTGTGCAGATATCAGTTTGCATCCCTGCTTTCAGTTCTTCTGACTATATTTCTAGTAACTGGATTGCTGGATCATATGGCAGTTCATAGGCAGCTTCTTGAGGATGATATGGAAGTGTATTAGTCAGCCAAAGGGGTGCTGATGCAAAATACCAGAAATTGTTGGTTTTTATAAAGAGTATTTATTTGGGATAGGAGTTTACAGATACTAGGCAATAAAGCATAAGTTACTTCCCCCACCAAAGTCTATTTTCACAGTTTAGAGCAAGATGGCTGCTGACGTCTGCAAGGGTTCAGGCTTCCTGGGTTCTTCCCTTCAGGGTCTTTGCTTCTCTCTGGGTTCAGGGTTCCTCTCTTCCCAGGGCTTGCTTCTCTTCCCTCTGTGAGCTTCCTTCCCGGGGCTCCAGCTTAAGGCTTCAGCGTCAAAATCCAACATCAAAAAACCCCTCAAATTCTGTCCTTTGCCGTGTCTTTTATCTGGGAGTCCCTACCCACCAAAGCCCTAATGACATGGCCCAATCTAATCATAACTTAATCACACCCAGGTACGGACCAGATTACAAATATAATCCAATATCTATTTTTGGAATTCATAACCATATCAAACTGCTACAGCAAGTTTTCTGTTGTTTTTTTTTTTTAAATAATAGTCATTCCATAAGGTGTGAAATGATACCTCAGTGTAATTTTGATCTGCATTTCCCTAATAGCTAGTGATGCTGCTTTCCATTGTCATATCTTACTGTTGTCTTTTTACCGTTTAAATTACTCTTACTAATAATCATCATTTCTACACTCCTCCAAATCTCATCCTTATTTTTTCTTTCAATCTGTTCTACTCCTTTAATTTTTAATTTTTTATTTTTTATTTCTCTCCCCTTCCCTCTCCCCCAGTTGTCTGCTCTCTGTGTCCATTTGCTGTGTGTTCTTCTGTGTCCACTTGTATTCTTGTCAGTGGCACCAGAAATCTGTGTCTCTTTTTGTTACATCATCTTGCTGCATCAGCTCTCTGTGTGTGTGGCCCCACTCCTGGGCAGGCTGGACTTTCTTCGTGCGGGGTGGCTCTCCTTATGGGGTGCACTCCTTGCGCATGGGGTTCCCCTACGCAGGGGACACCCCTGTATGGCACGGCACTCCTTGCACACATCACTAATGCACAAGGGTCAGGAGTCATGAGGCCCTGGGTTTGAACCTTGAACTTCCATGTGGCAGGCAGATGCTCTATCCATTGAGCCAAATCCGCTTCCCTGTTGCACTCCTTTTAGGAGTGGTCTTTTGGTAATATATTCTCTCAATTTTTGTTTGTTGGTGAAAATTTTAAACTTGCCCTCATTTCTGAAGGACAGTTTTTCCAGACAAAGAATTCTTGACTAGTGGTTTTTCTCTTTTTATACCATAAATACAGCATACCTATCTCTTCTTGCCTTCTTGATTTCTGATGACAGATCAGCACTTAGACTTATTAAGTTTCCCTTCTGTGTAATGTATTGCTTTTCTCTTGCTGCTTTCAGAATCCTCTCTTTATCTCTGGTGTTCATCATTCTGAATAGCAGGTGTCTTGGAGTAGGTCCATTTGGATTAATTCAATTTGGGGTATATTGTCCTTCCTGGATATTGTTGTTTATGTCTTTCATAATGGTTGGCAAGTTTCCAGTCATTATTTCCTCAAATATTCTTTCCTCTTTTCTGTTCTCTCCTTCTGGGACACCAATAGCATATATGTTTGTGCATTTCACATTGTCATTCAATTCTCTGAGACCCAGTTTCATTTTTTCCAATTCTTCTCTTTCTGTTTTCCTGTCTTTTCAAGTTTGGAAGTTCTGCCTTCAGTTTCACTAATTCTGTCCTACATCACTTCAAATCTTCTGTTATATGCCTCTAAAGTATTTTTAATCTCATTCATTGTGTCCTTCATTCCCATAAGCTCTGTAACTTCTTTGCAGCCTTCAAATTGTTCTTGGTGCTCACCCAGTGTCTTCTTCATATTCTGTATCTTTTTTGTCATATTTCCCTTCAATTCTTTGAATTGATTTAGGAGATTTGTGTGATTATCATTGATCAGTTATCTTAAATTCTGTGTCACATCAGGATTTTTGCCTACTTATTCTGATGCCATCTTCCCAGAAGTTCCCAGGACTATTTTAAAACATAACAAAAATACTATTATTGTATGTAAACATTGACATCAATTCCTCAATATTATTCATTGTCCAATATTCAGATTTCCTTGGTTGTGTCATAAGTTTTTCATAGATGATCTGTTAAAGCTCCACAAAATATACTTAGACTTATAAGTCTCTTTTAACTTACAGATTCTTCTCCCTCTTTTTCTGTCCTTTTCACTTATTTATTGAATAAAACAAATCATTTTTTCTGAAGAATTTCTAACATTTTGAATTTTGCTGATTGCAACACCTGTGTTCAATGGTATGCTGGTAAATGTTGACCAATTGTTTCTGGGCAGGAAGTGGTGGAGGAGGTGAGAAAGGAAGCTCTGCTTTGCAGAATTTGCTGATTTCTATGGGTAAACACTCCCACCTTGGGCAATTTGAAGCTGCCAACATGACATCACTGAACACAGAGTTGGAAGAGATGTGTAGCAGCACACCATTACATAATATTTCTACCTTACAGATAAAAGACAAGTTAGTAATATCAAGAGCATAGCTAATAGTAAAATGTGGTAAAATAATTAAGAAACATTGTATTTTGAGCATTTATTACCTTTGCTTTTAATATAATTTATTTAACTCTAAGTTTATGTAATTTAATTTTTAATAAAGGTTTTGTTTAACAACTGACTCACAAGATTCTTGGGATTTATCTGTCAGATATCATCAGCTGGCTCCAGTACACTACTGCTGTGATGTCATTTGACATGTCCCTCTGTCCTCTATATTTCCTGAAAATGAGTAGTTAAATCTAAAGTCAGGGATACTCTTCAGAGGCAGTGTTGTGTATTTCTTGTTGCATCACACATCAGGAGAAAGTTATCTTTTGAGAATACTTGAGGTATGGAAGATTTCTTCCCTCAAACCTACTCCCCCCAAATGACACTAAAGGAATGAAAAAAGGAATGGAGTCATGAGGAAAAAGGTAACAGAAAAGAGATGTCATCACAGAATTTTGGAAGGTAGAAAGGAAATAACAAAAGAGGTAAAGATTTTGTTGACCAGTGAAAGCTGAAATCTAAGTTGGCTAGTGAGGAAGGGGAATGTAAGCTTAGAAGGTTGTTTGATGCCATAGAACCCTCAAAAAGGAGAGTAATTGGAAGAACCATCTATTTGTAAAATGGAGGTGGGAGTGAGGGTGGAGCTGGAAATAGAAGGAATGGCTGACAGCCTAAGAATCCCTTCCACAGCCCTGGGCAGTGGCACCTGTCCTTTCACCCCATCAGATGAGTGGAATGTACTCTCTGGAGAGGATGAATCAAAGGGTCTCTGGACTGTGGAGTATGAGACATTGTTGAGGGAAAGAAGCTCTATTGAAAACCGGAGGAGACAGGGTGAGAGTGAAAATCTTCTTAATGAATAGTGAGGTACCCCAATTTCCATCCACTAAGCTTCCAGCTGCTGGCTTTCAGACTTATACCCCATCCATGCAGAAAATTGGAAAATTCCTTTCTGGGAAAACTGATTGTCTAAGAGAAAAATGACAAATAGGACAAGTCCTTGTGAAAAAGCACAGTATTTTCATCCTTCAAGGCAACCCACCTATTTGACAAACAATGACCAGGTACGTTGACGAAGTTGCTTCCAATTAGTGTCTTTTGTTCATTTTATGTACATAAAAACAATCAGTTAAGGATCATTGGCTGTTAGAGGAGACCCCCTTACAGGAACATCAGCCATCAAAATGAAAATGAATGGAAAGGTACTCAGAGGAAACAGTCCTTGTGAAAAGAAAGCTAAAAAGAAAAGAAAAAAAAAAACACCTATAAGAATAGCTTCATAAAGAATCATGAAACAGCAAGAGGAGACTATAAAAAGAAAAGAACTCTGAAAAAAATTTTAAAAGAGGGTAAACATGAAAATATCAGTAGAGGAGTTGGAAGATGAAGATAAATTCTTACCCCCAAAAAAGTATAAGGAAAAGGCAAAGAGAGGGAAAATAGGAGAGAAAATTTAATAAAAATTAGAGACTAGGAAGTCTAGTATAAAAATAAAAGGGATTCCAGGAAGAGAAAATAGAGAAATTAGAGGAGAGGAAAGTATCAGAAAAATAAATTAAGAAAATTTCTCAGGATTAAGGGCATACATTTCAGATTAAAAGGGCACATTGTTTACCCAGCACAATGAATAAAAACTATGTGGGAAGCGGACTTGGCCCAGTGGTTAGGGCATCTGTCTACCACATGGGAGGTCCATGGTTCAAACCCCGGGCCTCCTTGACCTGTATGCAGCTGGCCCACGTGCAGTGCTGATGCGCGCAAGGAGTGCCGTGCCACGCAGGGGTGTCCCCTGCGTAGGGGAGCCCCATGCACAAGGAGTGTGCCCTGTAGGGAGAGCTGCCCAGTGCAAAAGAAAGGACAGCCTGCCCAGGAATGGCGCCGCACACATGGAGAGCTGACACAACAAGAAGACGCAACAAAAAGAAACACAGATTCCTGTGCCGCTGACAACAACAGAAGTGGACAAAGAAGAAGATGCAGCAAATAGACACAGAGAACAGACAACTGGGGCAGTGGGGGGGGGGGGGAAGGGAAGAGAAATAAATAAATAAATCTTAAAAAAAAAACACTATGCACACCCCAAACTCATCTCTGAAATATCTTAGTCCTGAGGTTAAAGAGAAATCCTGAAAGCTTCCAGAGATAAAGAGCAGGTTGAATACAAGGAACAGGAAAATGATGGCTTTAAATTTCTCAACACAGAAAGCAGAAAATACTTGTAGTAGTTTGAGTTGCTTGTGGGCTCCAGAACTTTATGTTCTTATATTGATCCATTCCTGTGGGTCTTGGATTCCTTGATTGGATTCAGTTGAGGGCCATTCAATTGGATGGCTTCAGTGGGCTTAGCCCATGGTGGATCTTGGTCCTCTTGCTGGAGTCCTTTATAAATGAGGGAAAGAAGGTTGCAGACACAGAGAAGGCCCCAGGAGCCAGAAGCTGAATTCAATGGAACACAGAAGCTGAGAGGAACCACTGAAGCCAGAAGCTGAAAGCAACGAGGCCCAGAGAAGAGGGGAGAGACTAGCAGATGCTGCTCTGTGCCTAGCCCATAGCTGCAGCTCAGGGAGAAAGCATCTCCTGATGATGCCTTGATTTGGACACTTTCCTGGCCTTGGAAACATAAGCTTCCGAGTTAATGAATTCCCATTGTGAAAGCTAACCCATTTCTGGTATATTGATTTGGCAGCCTTTAGGAAATTAAAACAACACTGGGGCATTGCCTTCAAAATTCAGAGGGACATGATTTTCAACTTAAAATTCTACCCAACCAAGCTCTCAACCAAGTGCGAGGGTAGAATAAAGACACTTTCAGATAGATAAACCTTAACAGATTTTAGCCTCCATATACCTTCTCAGGAAGCTATGGAAGTATGTGCCATAAAACAGAAAGAAGAAGACATGGGATCTAGGAATCAGGGAATGCAACACCGAGAGACAGGAAGGGAGGTCCCATAATGACAGCTGTGCAGTTCAGATTAGGACAGGAAGCTGACCAGCTCTGGAAGGAGAAAAAACATACAACCTACCCAAAATATTGACTAATGTTTAATTTTTTTTTAATGCATTGGAAGATTTTCATGTCTTGCAAAAAGTTTGACCATAATGATTAGTACATAGACTATTAGGCAAACAAACAATTATTACCTCTAGGGAAAACAAGAGTTTTAAAGAAAGAAATGCAATTGTAGTGTATTGTAAGTTCAACCATGAACAACATTTTCACAATATGCCACAAAGGCTACAATAATATAAATGCTAGTTACTATTTTTTTAAACAAATAAATTTTATTGGTACATATTAATAAAGTATACAATTCATCCAAAGTGTATATTCAGTGGTATCTGGTGTAATCACAAAGTTGTGCATTGATCACTCCAATCATTAGTATTTTCATTATTTCAATAATAATAATCAACAAAAAAACAGATAAACAAGTAAACAAGAAAATTCTGTACCTCTCAATCTCTCTATGTTTCCTCTGTTGTACATAGCTACTATTTCTGGCTACTCTTGCACATTTATTTATTTATTTATTTATTCAGCTGTTTTACTGAGATATATTTACATACCATATGATCTATTCAAAGTGTATAATCAATGACTTTTAGTATAATCACAATGTTGTGCATTCATCATCACAAAAAATTTTAGAACAATTTCATTTCTTCAAAAAGAAAACATCCACACCCCTTAGCAGTTCTTCTCCAGCCCTACATAACCACTAATCTAATTTCATCTTTATAAATTGATTTATATTTACATTTCATATAAATGGAATCATACAATATGTTACAAAATATATTTGGTTCATAGTAATGCAATCATACAGTATTTGTCTTTTGTGCCTGGTTTGTTTCACTCAACATGATGTCCTCCAGGTTCATCTGTGTTGTCATATGCTTTATGACTTTAATTCTCCTTATAGCTGCATAATATTCCATCATATGAATACACACAGTTTGTTTACCCACTCATTGGTTGATGGACACCTGGGGCTGTTTCCAATTTTTGGCAATCGTGAATATTGCCACTATGAACATTGGTGTGCAGATGTCTGTTTGTGTCACTTCTCTCAGTTTTTCTGGGTATGTATGCAGTAGTGGAGTTATATTACAGCTTCACATGGTAAACCTATATCCAACTTCTTTAGGAACTACCAAACAGTCCTCCACAGTAGCTGTATCATTCTCCATTTCCACCAACAGTGAATAAGTGTTCCTATCTCTCCATATCCTCTCCAACACTTGTAGTTCACTGTCTTTTTAATAAGTGTGAAATGATATCTCATTGTAGTTTTTTTCTTTTTTAAGATTTATTTTATTTATCTCCTTCTCCCCCGTTGTCTGCTCTGTGTCCATTCTTTGTGTGTTCTTCTGAGTCGGCATGCATTATCTGGCAGCACTGGGAAACTGCGTCTCTTTTTGCTGCATCATTTTGCTGCTTCAGCTCTCTTTGTGTGTGGCACCACCCCTGGGCAGGCTGCACTTTTTCATACAGGGCGGCTCTCCTTACAGGGTGCACTCCTTGTGTGTGGGGCACCCTTATGCAGGGGTGTCCCTGCATGGCACAGCATTCCTTGTGCACGCAGCACTACGCGTGGGCCAGCCCAACACACCAGTCAGGAGGCCCTGCAAATCGAACCTTGGACTCTCCATATGGTAGACTGACACTCTTTATCAGTTGAGCTACGTCCACCTCATTGTAGTTTTGATTTGCATTTCCCTAATCATTAGTGATATTGAACATATTTTCATGTGTTTTTGTGCCATTTGTATTTCTTCTCTGGACAAATGTCTATTCAAGTCTTTTGCCCATTTTTTAATCAGGTTGTTTATCTTTTTATTTTTGAGTTGTGATATCTCTTTGTATATCATGGATATTAAACCCTTATCGGACATGTGATCTCCAAATATTTTCTCCCATTGAGTTGACTGCCTTTCATCCTTTTGACAAAGTCCTGTGAGGTGCGAAAATGTTTAATTTTGAGGAGGTACCATTTATCTATTTTTTCCTTTGTTGTGTGTGCTTTGGATGTAAGGTCCAAGAAACCATCACCTAACACAAGGTCTTTAAAATGTTTATCTACATTTTCTTCCAGTAGTTTTATGGTCCTGGCTTTTATATTTAGGTCTTTGATCCATTTTGAGTTGACTCTTGTATAAAGAGTGAGATAGAGGTCCTCTTTTATATTTTTGGTTATAGATATCCAGTTGTCCCAGCACCATTTGTTGAAGAGACTGTTCTGTCCCGTTAACATGGACGCCATAGGTTTGTCAAAAACCAGTTGACTGTAGAGGTGAGGGTTTGTTTCTGGACTCTGAATTCTATTCCACTAATTGATGTGTCTGTCTTTATGACAGTACGATGCTGTTTTGACCACTGTAGCTTTGTAATATGACTCAGCATCAGGCTGTGAAATTCCTCCCATGTTGTTCTTTTTTAGAATGATTTTGGGTATTTGAGTGTACTTTCCCTTCCAAATGAATTTGGTAATTGCCTTTTCTATTTCTGTAAAGTAGGCTGTTGAAATTTTGATCAGTATTGCACTGAATCTATAAATCAGTCTGGATAGGATTGACATCTTCTTGATATTTAATCTTCCAGTCCATGAAAATGGAATGTCTTACCCTCTGTTTAGGTCTTCATTGATTTCTTTTAGCACTGTTTTGTAATTTTCTCCACATAGGTCCTGAACTTCTTTGGTTAAACTGATTCTTTTTGTTGCTATTGTAAACAGAATTTCCCCCCTGATTTCCTTCTCAGACTGTTCAGTGCTAGTGTACAACTGTTGAAAGAACTGAAAATGCTAATTTCTGGGAGTAGACTTGACACTTTGGCAGGCTGGGGTAGGAGAAAGTGAAAATAGAAGAGAGCCTTCCCCTAGGTTTATCAAGTGATTGCCAGACAGAGTTCATAGTTGTCATTACCTTAAGGACTCTGCCCTCTACGTGGAATGCTCTTAATCTTGGAGTCTGGTTCTCTAACATTTTTTGCCTCTAGGTTTTTTCACCTACTGGGAAGGGAGACTGTGACCTCAGCCAAGGTCCCTAACTTGCCCGAGGCTCAGATTCCCTTCTGTATCATGGGGGTGATGGTGAACTAGCCCAGGGGGATGCTGTGAGAAGTAAATGAAAATTCTGCTTGAAGAATGCGGGGCACATAGTAGCAGCTCAGTAAAGATGACCTCCAGCGGTTATTTTCTGAAAACAACCACAACAACAAAATCACTCCTAATTTTCGGGTGGGGGAGAGGACTTCTGTCAAAGTTGCCTCCAATTGGAGCCAGAAAAACCCGTTTCTTCTAATGACAAACTTTCCACGCCGATTTTCCCACCTACTCCAATTTATTGCCCCAGAGCAATAAATAGACCTGCTCCCCTTGGACCGGCCAAGCTCAGTCCGGGAGGAAGAAGAACGGGTGGAGTTCGGCCGAGAGTCGTGTCCGGCGTCGGCGCCTGGAAGCGGCCCGAGTGGGCGGAGGGAAAGCGAGTCCAGGCGGCAGCGGCCGGGGTCCCCGGCAGGCCCCCCGGATGGCGGCCGCGGGGCGCGCGCCGTCGCTGCTGCTGCTGCTGCCGCTGCTGGCCGCGGGCGCGCGCTGGAGCGGGGAGGGCAGCAGCCCGCACCTGCAGAGCATCTTCCTGGGCCGCTGCCACGACTACAGCGCGCTGCCCAGCCCCGAGCTGCGGTGAGGGCGCGGGGGCGCAGGAGGGGCCGCCGGGGAGCCGATAGCGGCGGGGAGGGGGCCCGCCGGGGAGGGGGCCGCCGGGAAGCCGACAGCGGCGGGGAGGGGGCCGCCGGGGAGGGGCCGCCGGGGAGGGGCCGCCGGGGAGGGGCCGCCGGGGAGGGGCTGCCGGGGAGCCGACAGCGGCGGGGAGGGGCTGCACGTGTGTGTCGGAAGAGGCTGGGGGTGGGCACCCTGAGAGGGGGTCGTTGGCGGGGGGTGCGGAGTCCAGCGGTGAGGGTTGCTTGTGTGTGTGTGTGAGAGAGAGTGTGGGGGCTAGAGGTGAGGGGAGCTTGTAAGTGTGGAGATTTAGAGGTGGGGGGTCCCGTGTGAGGGGTGGGAGTCTAGAGGGCAAGGTTAGGTAGAGGGGAGTTGAGGGGACAGTCAGTTGCCCGCAGGCATATGGGACCCTCAGGCCCGGGAATATAGTCTCCAGCTGGAATTCCTTGAGTCCAGGTACTCTAGGGATCCAAATTTCAGGTTCTCTGATCTGGAGGACTTTTAAAAAATTTTTTTTCACTATGAAGACTTCAGCCATACTACATCCAGGCCCACCCTCCTTCAGTTCTGGCAGGACTTTAATAACATCCTCAAAGGTCCTATTTACAAATAGGTTCACACCCAAAGAACTAGAGTTTGGGACCTGGTTAACCTGTGGTCTTTTTTTTTTTTTTA
Organism: Dasypus novemcinctus; assembly: GCF_030445035.2. Lineage (NCBI taxonomy): Eukaryota > Metazoa > Chordata > Mammalia > Cingulata > Dasypodidae > Dasypus > Dasypus novemcinctus. Next base: position 193,777,912 of record NC_080673.1, on the reverse strand, counting down.
ACTTCATTTTTAAAATAGTTTTAGATTACAGAAAAGTTACATGGAAAATAGAAGGGCTTCCCATGTACTCCACCCCTCCCCCTCTCACATTTCTGCTTTGTAGTAACATCTTTCATTAACGTGGTACCTTTGTTACAACTGATGAACAGATACCACAGCATTGCTACAAACCGTGGTCCACAGTTTACAATATGATTTGTACTTTGCATTGTACATAGGTTTTGTATAGGTTTTGACCACATGTACAATGGCCTGTATCCATCACTGCAATATCATGCAGGACAATTCCAGTGTCCCCCATGTGCCCCATATTCCACCTATTCTTCCTTGTCCCGCCCTTCAGAACCTCTTGTGATCTCTGTCTTTCATCAGTGTTACAGTTTCTTGCATTACTAGAATACTAATAAGTCTACCTTGGTCCATGGTTGCATTTCCCCCTTATCTTTGGTCATTTCCAATCTTGAGGATTTGGGGATGGTGATGCCCACTCTACTTCTGACTGTAGAGGACTTTTAAATTGGGGTGCCTCTTGCTAGTGCTGCCCTTTATGTTCTTTTTTACTTTTTGCTGTTTTTCTAATCTTCCTCTATTGTACCCATTGTTTTTATTGTGACATATTGAAGCCAATAAAAAAAAGTGCAGGGACTAACATAAGGAATCACCCATGTTACCCATCACTCAACATTAGAAGTAAAAAGTTAGAGATGCCATTGGGAACTTTTTTTTTAAAGCTAGAATCAACTTCTTCGGAATCGTGGCTGGTGCCAGGAGGGCGTTCTGTCTGAAGAGGACATGAAAACACCTCTCTTGACTCTGGGTTCACTCCTGAGTTTATAGGTTTCTGCCCATCTGCCTCACCTTCCCTCATCCTGGACCCCACGGTGGCCCTGCCTGGCCCACACCCTCAGGTCTAGAAGGAGAAGCCCGAAGCTGGGAGGCCGCGTGGTTTATGGGGGTTGTCACTTTCTAGTGCGATGCCCTTCCTGCGTGTCTCTCTGTCAGTCTGTGGCAAAACCAAGCTCCTTAGCGCTGAGAAAACTGTGGAGAGCCTTCTGGCAGACCCTGCTAATGTCAGGTTTCTAAGTTGATCATCAGAATTCATTTTCCCTCTTCTGAATTTGGGTGACTGCAGGAGACAGGACAATTTGCTACCTTTTTTTTCTGTACAGCAAAATCTGCAGAGTCAATATATGACAAAAAATTGTAAACGCCTTGGAGTACTTTGAGAGATGGAAATACGCCATATCACGTTGCGAGGTGTTGTTTTGTTTTTTATTTGGTTTAACTTGTGTTTTTGCCCAGGGACAAGAACTGCACAGCCATCTGGGAAGCCTTCAAAGTGGTGCTGGACAAAGATCCCTGCTCGGTGATTCCCTCAGACTATGACCTTTTCATTAACCTCTCGAGGCACTCCATTCCCCGCGACAAGGTAACTCGACGAATGTCTAGGGTTAAAAGTCACTCTGCGTTTGCTGTCTCTGCAGCTAGATGGTGCACAGGCCAGGTGTGAGATTCACTGCCCCGCCACCGTGCAGGGTTACCTCTACCGCAAGCCACAAACGCACAGTGGCACAGTGCGTGTGCCAAGCTTTCTGGCCAGAAGGCAGCTTTGTTCACAACAGTGATCCCGGATCTCCTCCTGAAGGAAGCACCAGTACCAGCTTAGGAAAACCACACTTCCCTATTTTGTCTGCACTCCCAATTCTGATTTAAAGGGAATAAATGAGAATATTTATGTAGAGTGCTTGCTTGGAACAGAACCTTTCATTTAAAGACAGCTACCAATATATCTAACACAATCATTCTGAACCTCATTTTTCCATTGTGTAGTATTTGTAAAGACAGCTGTGAGGCTCAAAGATTTAATAGACTGAAAACACGATTTTTTAAAAGTATACGTTACATTTTGAAACTGCTTCCCTGTCTGTAAAAAGGGCTCCACAGTTTTCGTTTTCTTCTTTTATAAATGTGCTAGTTGATGAACTCAGTGAGTACTATGAGCCACTTCTATGTGCTACACATTGTGCTGAGGGTTGAGGATGCAACAGTGAAAACCTGTAGCCTCTGCCCCCAGACCTTCATATCTAGGCACAGACTGGACTAGGGGGCATCAGATGAGTTGACAAGTGAGCTATTACTATTTGTATTATTGTTATGGGGAAATACATGGGAAACTGTAAAGTCTATTATAGAAGTAATGTGTTTTTGAGGCACTTGACACCTTAAGAAATACTTGGTATGAGCTCCTATTGTCCTAACAGCAACTGTGGAAAAGAGAAAGGGCTCATGCTCCCCATTTTCCAGATGTAGAAACTGAGGCATTGGGAGATGAAATGACTTGGTCATTATCCCACATCAAGTGTTTGGCAGAACCGGGATTCAAACCCAGGTCCCTTGATCTTCTTAAATCCGGCATCCTTCCACATGTGTGCATGTCTTGTACTACTAGAAAACTATTTCGTTAACATTTGTGGGATACCCTTGGAATAAAGGGAGGAGAGATGGCCATGTTTTTCTAATGGGCAAATAAGGACAAGGAAAAAGAAAGTTCAGTCATGCAGCAAGTCGGAGCTGCTGCATGGAAAATCGGTTTCTGCACTGCTGATTTGTCTCGATGATATTGTCCCTGAAAAATCTGCTTTGATTGTATTTTGTATTTGATATTTTTCGTTCATTTTTCCTTAGTCTCTTTTCTGGGAAAACAACCACCTACTTGTTACTAGCTATTCAGAGAACACCCGTCGCTTTATGCCTCTGTGTGATGTTCTGTATGGCAGGGTCGGAGATTTTTTGACCTGGTGTCGACAGAAAAATGCCTCAGGTAAGACAATAAGAAAAACAATAGCTCCTATCTACTATGCACTTATCATTTGTGTGACATGCTTTTATATACACCCATCTCATTTGATTCCCCATAATCCTCTAAGATAGGTAGGTGGTAGTAATAGTGGTAATTAATAATAATAATAACAGGCGCTTATCTTATGATAGGTACTCTTCGAACCACTTTACATGTATTAACTCATTTAATCCCCATGGGCGAGTTCCTATTACAATCTCTACTTTTACAAATGAGGAAACTGAGGCACGGGATGGTTATGAAACTTGCCCAGGAGTAGACAGCTAGTGAGCAGCAGAGGGGACCGTCTGACTCCAGAGCCCATGCTCTCAACAAGGCACGCTTCTCCCTCACGCTCCCCATTTTCCCGAGGGGGAAACTGAGTCTCAGGAAGCCTGAATGACTAGAAAGTGGTGGAGCCGGGATTCGTCCCTGTTCTGATTCTGAAGCCCGCCCTCTTCCGTGCCACACCTGGGTGCCAGAAGATACTTTGAGGTTAAAAATCGCAAGAGCTGGCCTGGTGATGCTGAAAAACCCTTCTCAGCCCCCCAGCCCCACCCTCAGGGAGCTGTTGCGGGGGCGGCATTTACTCCAGCGATGTGTGTGCTGATGGAAGAACTGAATGCCAGGGGGTCACAGAGTGACCAGTCTAGAAACGCTGGCGGTGCACGCTGATTCTTGAAGGATGACGAGGAGGGAGTCCAGCAAGGGGGCGTGGGGGGGGGGGAATGTTCCCACTGGGACACCGGAGAGTCTTCTTCTCTGGGAAGAGTCACTCTAACAGTTAACCTGAGCTCATTTCTCTTCATTTTTCCTTCCTTCATTCCTCATTCATCGAGTGCCTACTGTGTGCCAGGCAATGAATAAAACAGAAAATCTATCCCCTGTCCTCACTTTCTAGAGGGGGTGATAAGATAATAAACAGACAATTATATTATGTAGTATGCCCTAAGATTAAAAGTGCTATGGAGAAAAATGAAACAGGGAAGAGAACAGGTAGGGGGTAGGGAAGGACGTTGCAGTTTTACACAGATGAAGAGAGAAAGCCTCCTTCCTGAGCAAAGACCTGGCGGAGGCGAGGAAGAGCATTTACTGACAGAGGAAGCAGCAAGTGCAAAGGCCCTGGGGTGTGAGGGTATCTGGCATATTTAAGGAATAGCAAGGAGAGCGGTGACCAAGGAGGAGAGTTAGAGGCTTCTCCTGGGCGGTGAGGCTGGAGAAATAGTGGAGGGCCAGGGGGGTATAGAGACTTTGTAGGGACTTGGCCTTCACTGTGAGTGAGATGGGAAGCATTGCAGGGTAGCTCAAATGGATGTGGCCCATCTTCCAATGGGCAGTGACCAGGAGGCTTCAGGCTGATTACCATGCAGGGCTGGGGGAGGGGAGGGAGGGGCTCGTGATGGCAAAAGCATGGCAGGAAGGGAGTTTCCCACTACACCACAAGGTTATTTTTTCTCCTCCCTGCTGATGGGACTTTGTATTTTTTGACCTGCAAAGATGATTGCGACATAATTTTAAGTGAAAAATTAAGTTACATAGCCCTGTGGATGGGAGGATGCTATGCAAATAAAATAAATATATATGTGATATATATCAAAACGATAAAAAGAAAAAAGTCAAGAAGGTAGCAAACTCAAACTCTTAATAGTAGTTCTCCCTGGGAATATAAGATCATATTTATATTTTTTCTTATCCAGGTATGCTTTTTTTGGAATTTGCAGATATTACTTGTGAAAATAAAATACTTTTAAAGAAGAGAATTCCACAAGTAGATAGCTGATAATGAATAATATGCACCAATAGTTTGTAGTCTAAAATCAAGACAGTATAAAATTGGCAAATACAGAAATTACTGTGAGGACAAATACCACCTTAATCTCTAGCTGTCTGAAGTGGTGGAAGGAGTACTAGGAAGCTAGCCATTTAGCTTTACTCCTCTCTGCCCTGTACCAGCAGTGGTACCTCTCTGAGGCTCGTAGATCTCTGAAAAATCAGGATATTGGCCAGCAGAGATGATTGCTTGACATATTGTCAAATCTCCAAGTAAAAGAAGTAATTCTATAGAAATCTGTTCCTCTTTTTTTTTTGTAGAGGTTTATTTTACTTATTTATGTCTCCCAACTCCCCCCCCCCCCCATTGTTGTTTGCATTTGCTGTGTTTTTTCGTTGTGTGCTCATCTTCCTTTTATTATTATTTTTAGGAAGCACTGGGAACCAAACTCAGGACCTCCTGTGTGGGAGGGAGGTGCCTAATTGCTTGAGCCACCTCCACTCCCTGCTTTTTGTGCTCTCATTAGGTTTTTCCTTCTTGTGTCTCTTGTTGCATCATCTTGTTGTATCAGCTCACTGTGCCAGCCCATCACGTTGGCTCACTGTCTTGCTTGTCTTCTTTAGAAGGTACTGGGAACCCAACCTGGAATCTCTTGTGTGGTAGGCGGGAGCTCACTTGCTTGAGCCACATCCACTTCCCCCGTTCCTCTTTTAAGTTATGCAGTTCTTTTTCCATTTGAAAGGACACTCCTTGAAAAGGTTACAGATTGCCAAATTTGTATCACCCCTGTAGCACATCATTCCCTTAAGGAAGTACAAATTTTGCCCTGGTTGGGGTAGTTGCTGGAATAATTCACCCATTACCACTTTCTCTTTTCTTTATAGAGCAAACGGTGAACACATCTCATTGTAGATATGTTTCATTATGCCCTTAATATTTTAAAATTTAATACAATTTATAGTTTTCATATTTTAATCACATAAAGATTATATTTTCTGGTAAGCATTATCACTTTCTTAGTCTGATTTTCTTCTTGTGTTTACTTCAAAGGCCAGAGCTAACAATCAGATTTTTGGAGGAGGCGCTTCTCCCAGTGAAGCAAATTTCCCTCTCTTCCCTCGAGCTCCAGTGGAGCTGCTAAGTGGTCAGCCAGGCTCAGTGCTTTGCCCACTGCTTGGTTCTCTGCCTTCCTCACGTTCATGCCCAAGCAAAATGACAAAGAACTTCTTATCATGGATGGGTGGTCACTCACCAGTTCCTTGTGGAGTGGTGAAGAGGACTGAGAATGTTAAATGTGTGCACATTGTGCAGAATGCAGGCTAATTACATTTTGTGGTGGTATATCATCTCAGAAATGAATTGTGCTTATCCATTTCCCCCTTAGGGCTCGATTACCAATCTTGTCCTACATCACAAGATTGTGAAAACAATCCCGTGGATTCTTACTGGAAAAGGGCATCCATCCAGGTAAGCTGGGGAGGGGTGGCTGCTTGGCCAGATGTGCATGTAGGAGCCATGGATATGGAACAGAGACTGTCCCCTGGGCCACCTTCTGACTTCTCTGAGCCTCAGTTTCCACATTTGCACCATTCTCTTTCATTCTTTCAACTCTGTAAGGTTGTGAGGATTTAAGGAGAGAAAGTACTTTATGCTGCACTTGGCATGGAGAAAACGTGCAGTGAATTTTACCTATAGATGAGGATTTTAAATAGCTGCTGTTAGTGTTATTTCTATTGTGTAGTGATTACAGTTACTATTTTAAGCCGAGGTGGTGTTGATTAGTATATTGAGAAGGGGTAACCCCTGCTTTATTGAAGACCCTGGGACCCCTGAGAAAACTAGATGTGGGTGTCACAAATGCCCATGAGACTGATGTCACTGGGAGAGGAGGTGATGGAGACCAATGATAAGCTGGAGACGCGGAAGTGGTCCCCCTTCAGGAAGGTCTGTTCCTCAAGAACGTTGTCACTGGAGTTGAAGGTAGCTATCAGTAGCTATGAAATGCCAGTGACTAGAATTTACATTCTCTATCACAAGCTTAGACCAGAAATAAAGAGGATACAGTCCTTAGCTCAGTGCCTGGCCAAGAGCTGTCTAGCATCACATGTTAGCTGTGTTGACCAGGAGGCAGGTGGTCTTCAGAGTCCTTCCAGCCAGCCCCAAAACCACCCCCCTTTCAGGACCATCCCTGCTCTTTTGGCCCTGTCTTCTAGTCTGGATCCCCAAGTGTCCCCTGGGTCCCTTGTTAGTCAGGGTGAGGGGTCTTCAGTCAAGTCCTCTGCTGTGCTGCAGTTGGGAAGGGGGCTAGGCAGGGAGGGCCTGCTCCTGGCAAAAGGCCCTCAGTGGGTTGCTCTGCTCTCCTGCCAGCATGGGCTGGGTCACGCAGAGTGCTCTGCTTGCTCCCACTACTAACAGGTTTCATCTTGAGGGCAGGCTCCAGTCCACTGGTGACTGCCAGAGCCCCTCATTGAGGCTTGGGAGGCTACAGAGGTCTTGTCACCTGAACGTGAAAGCATAACAGTAGCTCAGATATGATGTCCACATCATATGTAAGGGAACCGCATGTTCTGTGCCGATTTGCCTGGCCTTAAAGTGTGTGCCCCAGGCTACCACTTTTATCATGGGAATCTAATAATACTGCCTGCATTTTTCAAGCCCTTAGAATATGCTGGGTAGTCCGAGCATGAGGTGAGGTAGCATAGTCTTGTGATAAAGAGAGGGTTTGAGTCCTGGCAGGTAAGTACTCAATAAATGTTAATATTACTGTTATTAATGATTTAATCTTTACAACAATCCTATGAAACATGGACTTGTATTACCTTGTTTTACTGATGGGAAAACTGAGGCACAGAGAGGACTTCAAGTAACTTAACCAGCGTTACAGAGTACAAAAGTACAGGAGCCGGGATTTGAAACCAGCCATTGAGCTCCACTTGGCTAAGCCCAGCTCTGTGTATTCCAGTGCAGCACAGTGTTCCCTTTCATTCTGGTACAAACTTTTAATAAGGGAAATTATATTTTCCAATAGTATTCAGAGCTAGAGATTTGGGAATTCTTCTGGACCTATCTCCCTTGGGAATTTCAGGGGTTGACTTATATTCCCAGATGGCTGCCTATTTATTTATTTATTAAAATTTATTGAAATATATCATGTATACATAAACATACATAAACAATAAGTGTATAATAATTGTGAGCTTACAAAACAAACATATGTAACATCTCACCCTAGCACCAATAACTTACATTGTTTTTAAACTTTTTAAACTAATGATTAAAGAGCATTGTCAAAATATTACTACTAAACAAAGTAGTTTTCCCCTAACCAATCTGATTGTTATTATTTTTATATCATTTATATATGAACATACATAAACAATTAAGTGTATAGTAAAAGTTGTGAACTTACAAAGCAAACATGCATAACATCATACAGGGGTCCCATACATCAACCCTCCACCAACACCTTGCATTGTCACGAGACGTTTGTTATAAACTATGAAAGAACACAGTCAAAATCTTCCTACTAATCATAGTTCTTATCTTACATTTGGTGTGTTTTTCCCCCAACCCACCCTATTATTATTATTTTAAAATATTTTTTTATGGAAGAAGTTGTGAACGTACAAAACAATCATGCACATGTGCAGAATTCCCAAACAAACCCCTCCATCCACGCACCGCAATGTGGTGTGTCATTTGCTACAGATAAAATAATATCATATGATTGTTAGCATGTCCATAGCGTACATTTCACTCACATTTTCCATACTGCCCCAGTATCAACACAGTACCTCTTCTGCATAGATGCAAGAATATTATATCATTACTACTAACCACAGTCCATAGGTCACTCCAGCTGTATTTTTTCCATGCTTCTCCACATTCCCATCACCCTGCAGTAGTGATATACATTTGTTCTAGCTAACAAAGGACACTCTTACATCTGTACCATCAACTACAATTCTCACCCACATCTTGGTTTACTGTGCTATCCAGTTCCTAGATTATTCTCAAGCATTCTGTCAAGTGGCATTTATATAACTAGACTACCATTTTCAGTGACATCCCCATTTATAAACTAGCTGTTACTCACTGTGTGTTACCATCCACCCTATACATTTCCACAATTTTACAGGAAAACTAATTAAAACTTATGCACACATTAAACATCAGTAGTCCACTCAGTCCTTCTCTTATCTCCTTTAAGAATCTACCACCTACCACCAGGTCTTGATATTTTCCAATAATGTCTTCTAGAAGTTTTATGGTTCTTGCTTTTATTTTTAGTTTTTGATCCATTTTGAGTTAACTTTTGAATAAGGTGTGAGATATGGGTCCTCTTTCCTTCTTTCAGCTATGAATGTCCAATTCTTTCAGCACCATTTGTCAAATGGATTGTTCTGCCTGAGCTGTGTGAGTTTGACAAGCTAGTAAAAAATCACTTGACCATACCTGTGAGGGTCTGTTTCTGTACCATAAATTTGGTTCCATTGGTCTGGTGTGTCTGTCTTTAGGCCAGTACCATGTTGTTTTTATCACTATAGGTAGGTATTATGATTTAAAGTCTGGAGATGAGGGTTTACTTTTCCTTTTTATGATGTTTCTGGCTATTCAGGACTCCTTACCCTTCCAAATAAATTTAATGATTGTGTTTTCAAGGTTTTTTTTTTAATGCTGGTGGAATTTTTATCAGGATTGCATTAAATCTGTATATCAGTTTGAGTAGAACTGACACCTTAATGATATTTAGTCTTTCAATCCATGAGCATGGAATGTTCTTCCAGTTATTTAGGGTTTTTAAAAAATTTTTTTTATCACTGAGTTTCAGTTTTCTGAATACAAGTGCTATACATCATTGGTTAAGTTTATTCCTATTGAGTTTTATCTGTCGTATTTTATTTTCACCACTCTTTTGACACTTTTAGTAACTTTTATTGAAATAATCTTCATTTCTAGACTCTCTTCCAGGCCCCTCTCTCCTGTCTTTCTCTTCAGGCTCTAGCACACCCTTTAGTATTTCCTGAAATTCTGGTCTCTTGCTTAGAAATTCTCTCAGTTTCTGTTTATCTGTGAATATTCTAATCTCACCCTCATTTTTGAAAGACAGTCTTGCTGGATATAAGATTCTTGGCTGGATGTTTTTCTCTTGTAGTATCTTAAATATATCAGACCACTGTCTTTTTGCCGCCATGGTTTCTGGTGAGAAAACAGCACTTAATCTTATTGGCTATCCCTTATATGTTATGCATTGCTTTTCTCTTGCTGCTTTAAGAATTCTCTCTTTGTCTTTGGCCTTTGACATTCTGATGAGTATGTGTCTTGGATTTGGCTATTTGGATTTTTTCAGATGGGAGTATGTTGTGCTTCTTGGACAGGGATATCTATGTCCTTCAATAGGAAAATTTTCTACCATTATTTCTTTAAATATTCCTTCTGCCCTTTTTCCCTTCTTTTCTCCTTCTGGGACACCCATGACATGTATGTTTGCACACCTTTTGCTGTCATTTAGTTCCCTGAGACCTTGTTTAATTTTTTCCATTCTTTTCTTCATCTGTTCTTTTGTATGTTCACTTTCAGAGGCCATTTCTTCAAGCTCACCAATCCTTTCTTCTGCTTCCTCAAATCTGCTATTATATGATTCCAATGTTTTTTTAATTTCATTGATTGTACCTTATTCTATGTATGCTTTCAAATTCTTCTTTGTGCTCATCCAATGTCTTAATATCCTTAATCTCTTTAGCCATCTCACTGAATGTATTAAGGAGATTTGTTTGAACATCTATGATTAGTTGTCTCAACTCCTTTATGTCATCTGGAGGCTTATCTTGTTTCTTTAACTGGGTCATAGCTTCCTGTTTTTTGGTGTGGATTGTAATTTTTTGTTGGTGTCTTGGCATCTGGCTTACTAGAGTATTTGTTCTGGGTGCAGTTTTTCTCTTTAGTTTAGGGCTCCCTATCATTTCTCCCTTGCTGGTTGTGCAGTGGGAACCATGCATGTAGTTGGTGCTCTAAGCTGTGAAGCTGCCTTGCTCAAGCTACCATCATTGCACCAGGGACCAATGAAGCTTCTTCCAACTTTCTCCTTTGCCAGGGGTAGGGACAGTGTCACAGCTATGTGGGATAATCCACATGCAGGCCTAGACTGTAGTTGCCCAGAGAGACTAATGACCCTTCACATCCCTTTCTCCCCTACCTGGGACAGGGATGGAGCTGCAGGTATGGGCAGCAATCTATGCAGTGCAGGTCCAAGATGACTGCAGCTGCCCTGGTAGACTTCTGATTTTCAGTCTATGCCAGCCAAAGTTACCTGCAGTTACCTACATGGGCTGGTGCAGGGCTCCTCAGCCTCTTCCCCACCAGAGGTGTGGCTGAAGCCTAGGCTAGGGCTGCAGGCTGATGTACAGGAAAGAAACTGGTTCCTGCGGACACCGAGAGTTTCAGTCAGCCTGGCTTCCCCTCAGGCTGGGGGCGGGGTCAGAATGGAGGCTCCTGGGCTCTTTCTGACTTGGGCTGGTTCTCACTTCAGCTGTTCCCAGGGTTATCTCTTAGCCAGCCAAGTCTCCCAATCAGTAGCTGAAATCGGCAGCTAACCATCTGCTCCTCCCCTGTTTCTGGGAAATGGAGCTTCCAATTCCCGTCACAGAGCAGCTCCCGGGGTGGCTCCTGCCACCAGGGTAGGATAGTCAGCGACCCCGGCAGCTTGGTGGGTAATTTCCTGGAGAGGCTGGCGCAGGTCCCCGCAGCTTCCTCCCTGCTGGAGGTGCACTGGGCCTAGGCTAGAGCTGCAATATGATCTGGATGGGAAGAAGCCGGTCCCCACCAGCACTGGGATCCTCAGTCCGCCCCGCTTCCCTTAGTGCCAGGCACCGGGTTAAGATGGCGGCTCCCGGCCTCCTAGTGACGTGGACAGGCTCAAACTTTAGCTGTTCTTAGGATTATACTGTAGCCCGCTGAATTTCCTCATCATGGCTGAAATTGGTGCCCAACCGTCTCTTCCGCCCCCGTTTTGGGAAGTGGAGCTTTCAATTCCAGCCGCGGAACAGCTCCCGAGGTGGCCTGTGCCTCCAGTGGAGGATGGGTGCTGGCCTCCGGGCGTGGAGCCTCTACTTATGAGTCTCCTCTGCAGATGGGCAGTCTCCTCCTCCCACTCCTTCAAAGACATTGCAGGATGCTCTTCTGGCCTCCTGGAGGCCCCAAACAGGTGCTTCAGCTAGCTCCAGAGAGCTCTGGGTGTTTGCTAACTGCCCTGTAGCAGGAGCTGACTCTAGGAGCTCCTTACTCTGCTGCCATCTTGCTGGTCGTCCTTCTGCCCATTTATTTTTAACATAAATGCTCATTCTTTGTCCATATACTCTTGCATTTTGCTTTGGATGTAGCACTTCCAGTGCTATTACAAATCCTTTGTAGACTTTTATTAATGACTGGTTAATATTTCAGACATACATTACTATGCTTTACTTACCATTCCCTTGATGTTGAATATTTTAGATTGGTCCCAATATTTCGATTTTACAAATGATGCTGCAATACACATCTCTGTGCACAGTGCTTGTTGTGGTCCTTAATGCTGCTTACCAGATAGACACTCCTGGCTTGTCTTCTGAGCACTGGGTAGGTTTGTATTCCCCTGCCTCCTTGAAGTTAGCTGCGGCCTCGTGACTCACATTCACCAGTGAAATGTGAGCAGAGTGACCTGTATGACTTCTGGGTGGCAGCCTTAGAACTGGTATGTGATTTGCCACTTCCCCTACCATGGCTATAAGTGACTTTGTAGGTGTAAAGACTTCATCAGCCTGGGTCCCAGAGCAAGACATCTGGAGTTACGCCCCAAAGGATCTGTGACAAACATGTACTATGAGCAAGAAATCACTCTCTGTTGTTTAAAGCCACTGTGATTTGAGGTCGCTTGTTACGGCAGCAAGACCTTGCCCAAAACAATGCTGTATGTTTTGTGTTATTTTCTTAGGATAGATTCTCAAACATGAGATCTTAATTAAGGGTTTTTGGTATTGCAGAATAATCTGCTTTTCAAAAAAGTTATACCAGTTTCATCGTAACCAGCCATATGAAATAACAATTCACTCTTTCCTTCCTATAGAAAGATTCTCAATTTGAAACAATTTCTCATTTCATAGGTGAAAAATTGCATCTCTTAATTTTCTCAAAATCCTTGTTTCTCCTTGCAGTATTCCCTGGACAGTTCTGGGGTGATCCAAGTCATGCTGAATGGTTCAGATCCGATGGGGGCCTATCCCATCAAAGGGTAAGGAGAGCAGTACCAGCAAACACAAAGAGAATACCAAAATGTTTAGTTAGTTGTTTTGGGTGGTGGGTAAAGAGAATTGCTCTGATCCCCAACCCAGTGCTTGCTTTTGTAATTTTGAGAAAAGTAAAACAATCGAATGAGCTGGGGAGCAGAGCCATGTCTATACAGTTGTACCATTAACAGCTGATGAATGCATGAGTGAAATAAGAACCTGAAAATAAGGAACTAGAAAATCTAAAAACTTAAAAATAATGTGTAAACAACTTAGCAGCAGAAATGGGAAGAGTATCTTATTGCTTCAGGGCTTCAAGAAATTCTTTGTTTCTCAGTTTTTTTGCAGACTTTGAAATTCCGTACTTACAGAAGGATAAAATCACACGAATTGAGATTTGGGTTATGCATGAAATCGGGGGACCCACCGTGTAAGTTACACTGCTCTGGATGATGAGTAACTGTGCAAACATGCTTTCCGTGGGGTAATGTAGCCTTCACTGTTTCTCATGTTGTGGGTAGAGGAAGACAGGCTTGACTTTTTGGGAAGGCCGCTTAGAAAGACTGAGCCCAGAGAGAAAACCTTCATCTTTATCCAAGGTACTCCTCTCAGCCAGGGAAAAGTGTTCCTTTCTGGGTGACCTGGGCAGCTTTGGGTAGGAAAGCTCCTTAAACACTGGCGCGGGTCAGAGGCAGTGTCTCCGTCTGGTTTTCTGAAACCAAAGGCCTTCGCCAGGGCTTTCCACTCAGCACCAGCGCAGGGACTACGTGATGAAGGCATTATTCTCAGAGAGCAGCCAGCTCCACAGTTGGGTCTCACTGGCCTAGGAAACATTTAAGATCATATTTTTGGGGAAATAATTTGAGTTTATGTATTCATTTCCTAGGGCTTCCATAACGAATTACCTACCACAAACTCGGTGGCGTAAAACAGAAACTTACTGTCTTACATTTCTGGAGGCTAGACATCCAAAAGCAAGGTGTAGCAGGGATGTGCTCCCTCTGAACATTTTAGCGGAGAATCCTTCCTTGCCTCTACTAGTTTCTGGGGTTTTCTGTCAATCCTCAGCGTTCCTTTGCTCACTCCAGGCTCTGGCTCCATCTCTGTCTTCACATGGCCTTCTCACCCGTGTGTCTCACTCTCTGTGTCTTCTCTCCTCTTTTAAGAAGGACACCAGTCCTATTGGATTAAGGGCCCGCCTTACTCACCCTAACTAATTACAGCTGCAGCAATTCTATTTCCAAATAAGGCTACATTCGGAGCTGCTGAGGTTAGGACTGCAACATGCCTTTCGGTGTAGATGCAATTTAACCTTTGTATAAATGCAAGCTTGAACTTGTCCTTCTCAGCAGTGAAGGGCACTGCTGGCCCAAACTCAAGATAAAAAGCCTTAAACTCACTTGGTTAAGAAAAAAGCCAATGAGGCTCCAGAGTAGGTAAAGCTGGGGGGCTGTGTTGGACCTTTAGAGACATCCTGGGCTTTGGGCCTTCGGGACAGTGATTCTACATGGAGGAAAGTATTGCCAACCCCAATGAGTGGATGTGCTTGCTATACAAGGTGTGTTCCTGGAGGACCTTGGCCAATTCCCCTTTTCCGGTCCCAGGTCCCTCTAAGACTTACCATACAATGAGTGTTATTTTTTCCTATCTCTTGGGCGATATATTCACAACTACTTATTATGGAAGTTGTTCCAAGAGCTCCATTACTTTTCACAGAGGACAAATTATACTTACTGTAGCATGGAAAATATTGTGCATTACCTTATTTCAGTGAGAACTTGTTCTTTGTCTATAAATTATGCTCACTTGTTGTTTTAATGTCCCTATGCGAGAAAGTTTGTCTTTAAACCTACCTTGAATGAGATAAGGAAATTCCGGTGAATGTCATCAACCCAGCCCATCATTTCTGCTGCAGGAGAGGTTATAAAAGGAATCGGAACACCTTCCCTCCTGGTTGTACATTTGTGCCATGAGCAGATCCCTACCCAAGAAAGTGGAGGTACTGAACTGCTCAGACTTGAGGGGAAAGAATCTCACAGGAAGCTGAACACGACCCGGTCAGTAGCTGGTGGTCTTTAGCATGGCTTAGGCGGCTCCTATTCAGGGAAACAGCAAAATAACCCATTGACTGATCTCCTATGTTCAGGAGCCCTGAAACTACCATGCCATTGCTTACTAAAAAGATTTCTAAGGTGTAAGCTTTTAGCAAGGTTCTAAGACATGGTGCCAGGCAACACCTTGCCCTCTTCATTCCTGGAATGCTTGGGATTCCACCTCTTCTGTGAAAACTCCCTCCAATTGCCTGTGATCGCTTCCTCCCTGTACACACCCTCTCGATTATTTTGTGCAGTGGGGGGACTGTTAACCTTCCCACTGCACAGCAACTCGCCTGCTTATCAACCACATCTGCTGTTTCTACCTCTGTTTGCCTTTACAAAGTCTCCCTGCTTAATTATGACCATCATGAGGGCAAGAATCACTGTTGATAGTTGATAATCACTGTTGAAAGTCTAGGGTGGGGAGCATGGGGGCGCAATTTGGCAAGGTATATCAGGAGAGCCTTAAAATGAATTCCTTCCCTTTGTGCCAGAAATTTTACTTTCAGGAGTTTATGCTAAGGAAACAAATAATTAAGGATATGTACAGAGGTGAAGCTTCAACATGACTTGATGTATTATGAATAGCACTGAAGTGTAGAAATCAGCCCAAGTCTTCAAAATAGGGGACTAGTTACAGGAGTTAGGGTATGTTTATGTAAGAGAGACCTTGCTGAAACTAAAATAATGGTAAAGAGGTATAGATAGATAGATAGATGATATGGGAAAAAACAGAAGGCAAAATACAGTTAACTCCATTGTATGACTAAAATGTTATTTTAAAAAATCTTGTGTGAGTAAATATAGAAATAAAACTCTAGAAGGATATGTTCCAAAATGTTAGTTTTTTTCTTTTGACTATCTGCATTTTCCTATCTATCTATCTATCTATCTATCTATCTATCTATCTATCTATCTATCTATCTATCTATCTACCTATCTATCTATCTATCTTTTTTTTAGAAGGTATCAGGGTTTGAATCCAAGACCTTATACATGGGAAGCAGGCACTCAACCACTGAGCTATACCCGCTTCCCTCTAATATTTTTTGATTTGTATGTTTTTGTTGTTACTTAGGCTTAACATAAATAGGACGGGGCAGGGCTTGAGTCTGACTCGTTTACCGTATGTTAAGGAGGTTGGCGCTGAGCACCGTGCTGGCCCCCAGGGGTCCTGAGCAGAAGGCGTTCACGGAGGGGTGGCCCAGTCCCTCGTCAGCATGTGGCCCCACGACTTCAAGCCCACGTTGGGGCATCAGCGCTTTCCTGGGTGCACTGCAGGGTTACCGGAAGCAGCTCTGGCTATCCTCAGGCCACTTGATCAAAGAAAGTTAGTTAACCCGGAAACAGAAACAACTTCCTCTTCCTCCTCCTTTCCACCCCTTTGTTTATGTTTGTTTTTTTAAAGGGAATCTTGCGGAGAAGGTAGTGTGAAAATACTGGAAGAGAGACTGGAGAAAATAGGTTTTCAGTACAGCTGCGTTAACGATCACCTGTAAGTGGTATCTTACGGTCAACCTGCATGTTCAAAGGCGGGCGTTGAAAGGGCTTTGTGCTGCAGGCCTCGGGCCGGTGCCTTCCGGGTCGTCTCTGGGGGCTGGGCAGGGTGCCTTCCCGCCAGGGTTCTGCCTGGTCCCACCCGCTTCTGTGCAGGGTCAACTACAGTGACTGCCCCGGGCAGTAGCACTGTGTCATTTTGTGCCTGTTGGGTTTCTCCTCCCCTTACTGTGGGGTGAGTGGCCTGAGAACCAGAAGGGTGTTTTGGATCCCCACGCTGACTGTCGGGCCCTTGCCCATAAGAGGTGCTTTATGCTCTGGGTGGGGGGTTATTTGAGATGTTGCTTACAGGCAGGTGCAGCTTGTCCCGCCTGAAGCTACCACTTAGAGAGCATCAGTGCAGCCAGGCATGTTTTGTGCTCCTATTCAGAAGTTACTGGGGCTTCCCTGACTCTTGGGGGTTTAGATAAGCTTGGCTCAAACCCAGGGACAGTCTCATGCCCTCCCCCGAACTCTGAGAATTCCTGACCGTGCTGCCTCCAGCTTCTCTCTGCCTTAGTCCCTAAGGATTGCCGCCTGCCTGGTCCACAAATGCTGGCCAATATTTTAAAAATAAATAAGTAGTTTGTGTGTTCTTCGAGGACAGAAACTTTGTATCCCCCAAACCCTGCAGGCACCTCATAAATATTTGATGAATAAAAGTTGTTTCTATAATCCCTTAAAAAATCCAGTAATCCCTTAAATAATATTGATTTTATTTCTATAGCCCAGTGAAGCTCTTAAAGTGCGTGGACCATAGCACTCATCCAGACTGTGCCTTAAATTCGTAAGTAAATGGCTTAGGCCAAATCTCTCTTCTTTCCCAGGATAACCAGTCCTTGCATTTATGAAACACTGGTGATGTATATTATGATTTTTTACACCACACCCTAAAGTGCTGGCAGCCGAGTAAGGTTTGTACTGTGCTTCTCTCAGTCTCTCTGAGCCACTGGGTTCCTGTGAATTTGACAGACACCTGCTGGCCTGAGCTGAGTACTGCTGAACCTTCGGAGCAGAGGCTGTCCTGAGGCCATCCACTCCTCCAGCTGTATTGCTGCAGCAGAAATTTGCGGTGTGGGACAGCAGGAGGACCTTTTAAGATTAAATTAAAATTAATTTTATTTTTTAATATTTACTTAACAATTTACAGAATTTACCAATTCTGTATACCCAACAAGCAAAAACCCCTCATCCTCATTCCCCCATTCCCTGCTAACCTCCGATCTACTTTTTGTGTCTCTGAATTTCCTATTTCTAGATAGTTCATAAAGGTGAAATTATACAGTGTTTATCCTTATGTGCCTTGCTTATTCCACTCAGCACAATGTTTCCAAGGTTCATCCATGTTGCAGCATGTTTCAGAACTTCATCCCTTCTTGGAGCCAGATAATATTCCATTGTGTCTATGTACCAGGTTTTGTTTATCCACTCATCTGTTGATGGGCACTTGGGATGTTTCCCCCTTTGGCTGTTATGAATAATGCTGCCGTGAACATTGGTGTACAAGTATCTATTTGAGTCCCTGCTTTCCTGTTCTTTGGGTATATTCCTGGGAGTGGAATTGCTGGGTCATAATGTAATTCCATAGTTAACATTTTGAGAAACTCCCATACACCCAGCTTCTGGTTGCTCTCTGTGGCTTCTTTTTTTTTTTAAAGATTTATTTATTTATTTATTTCTCTGTGTCCCCCTCCACCCCGCCAGTTGTCTGCTCTCTGTGTCCATTCGCTGTGTGTTCTTCTGTGACCGCTTCTATCCTTATCAGCGGCACCAGGAATCTGTGTCTCTTTTTGTTGCATCATCTTGTTGTGTCAGCTCTCCGTGTGTGTGGCGCCATTCTTGGTCAGGCTGCACTTTCTTTCGCGCTGAGCAGCTCTCCTTATGGGGCACACTCCTTGCGCGTGGGGTTCCCCTACATGGGGGACACTCCTGCGTGGCAGGGCACTCCTGCGTGCATCAGCACTGCGCATGGGCCAGCTCCACACGGGTCAAGAAGGCCCGGGGTTTGAACCGCGGACCTCCCATGTGGTAGGCGGGTGCCCTATCCATTGGGCCAAGTCTGCTTCCCTCTCTATGGCTTCTTGTTCTGCGTCCAGCTTTGTTTGCTTTAAGGACTGCAGCTGAATTGGCATAAGGTCCACCACATTCAGTTTGGGCATACCTCAACTCATGACGTGTCTAAGGGTCCTGTTTACAAATTGGTCACACACATAGGATTGGAGGCTAGGACCTGAACATGCCCTTTGTGGAGCTATGATTCAACCCCCAGTAGGTGCAGTTGTGGTTGTTTGGTTATTATAAACAATGTTGAAATATAATCCTTGCTTATATATCTTGAGCTCTTGTGCAAGCATTTGTGTAGGATAGATAAACAGAAATGGCGTTGCTGGGTCAAAGGGTGTATGTATTTTAAAGTTGATAGGTTCTGCCAAATTTTGATATGTTTCAAAAAGTCGGTACCAGTGTCCCCTCCCACTGGCAGTATCCATGTGTGTTTCAGTATCTGTATCTGGACCTGGACCTGTATCTATAGCTAATCTTAGTTTTATGGGTAGTCCATGGTGCTTTATTTTTGTTTTGATTTTTGATGGCAGAAAGATTTCTGATGCTGCCACTTGAAATCTCTTACATTCCTTTCCTTCCCGCTATAATCATATTCTTCTTGAGGACCCAGCCCTACTTGTCCCTTCCTCTGTAAAGCTTTCCTGATCCCCCAGGTAGATTTAAGAACTCCTCTGTGCTCCCAAGATCTTCATACATAACTGATTACAGCACTTAGCTCATTCATTCTGCACCGTCTGCCTCACTCGATTTGGAGAGTGCATCCACTTCTTCTTTGTGTTTCTCATAGCAGTTGCATGTAGTAGGTGCTCCATTCATGCCTGTATCCTCAATTCTTCCATCTCCAGGGGGAAGAACTACTCTGTCTGGGCCTCAGCAGTCATGTATCACATCTGGATCTTTATTCTTAAACCTCTTCCTATGATGTAGAGAGAGAGAGACTGCTCATCATTTCTGCTTAGCTCTCCTTCCTTTCTTCATTTGGTAACAGGATCCTGAGTTGTAGCGGGCTCAGGACTGCCAAGAATGAAGCCTGCACTTCTAGCCTCCCTGGCCGTTGTGGCCAAGTGATGCTGGCAACTTCTGGGTCAGGCTCTTAAAGGAAGGGCATTCCCTTTCTGCTGTCCCACCGGCTGGTGTCTGTGCCTGGAAGATGTGTTGGTCAGCGTATTTTACTGGGCCCGGCAGAGCAAATGACCGAGGGAGGCCCGGAGCCACCGGCACAGCCCCGGACAGTTACTGAGAGGACAGACACCCTGTCTTGTCTGCACCACTGTGATTTAGGGTTATTTTTTTTTTACAGCAGCCAAACTTGTATCTGACCAAGACACATAGGTTCCATTAGCCTCATTTTGGAGATGAAGACACTCCAGGAAGTTCATGAATGCCTGGCCCAAGACCACCCAGCCAGGGAGGGCAGAACCAGGATGTGACATGATTCTGAGAGGCTTTCAGGACTTGGCTGGCACCTCTGTGCTCTTCTGACCATTGCCAGCGTGTATACTTGGAGCAAACCTCCCAGGTGGGGGTGGGTGGAAGTGCTCTCCCACCCTGTCCCCGAAATCTGCATTCGTGTTCTAGGACCACAGAACAAACAGCCACACACGGCAAGGCTCAGGAAAAGCAGAAATCCAGCCTCTCCCCGCCCAGGAGGCCGGAAGCCTGAAATGCAGGTGTCGGCAGGGCCCGCTCACTGGGAGGGCTCTAGGGAAGGCTCCCTCCTTCCCCTCGCAGCGCCTGGCCGCCTGGCGGTCGCTGGCCATCCTTGGCTTGCAGCGGCCCCACTCTGCGCTCTGTCTTCACATGGCCCATGCTCATTTCCTGCTGCACTTGGCAGCACATCTGGACACCTCTCACAGGAGACAGGGAACTTTCAATGGATCTGGATCTTAACTTTTTCCCCCTGTAAATCCAGTCCCCCGTGCACTCCTGCTACTCAGATGCCTTCCACGGTCCCCATGACTGAGTCCAGGCTTCGAGCCTGGTGCTCCGGGTCCTCCGTTCGCTGTCCGAACGTGTCGGCAACACCTCACCGTGAGCTTTCATTTCAGGCCTGGGACGAGCCTCGTCCCTAAAGGCTTCCGGTGCTTTCCCGCCCCTGGCGGCACGGCTGAGAGCACTGCGGTCGGAGTCATCTGATGGAGATGTGGCAGTTCTCTCGTCCCCCAAACTGAGGATAATGGTAAACACCTCACAGGCTTGTTGTGAGGGTTAAATCAAAGAAAGTGGGTGGAAGGGCCCATCCTCCCTTTGAGCCTGAGTGAGACCCCCCCAGGGGCTGGGTGCAGAGTTCAGGTTCCCAAAGTCCAAAGGAGAAGTGCATCACAGTTCTTTACTGCAGGGCGGCGGACTTGGCCCAGTGGTTAGGGTGTCTGTCTACCGCATGGGAGGTCTGTGGTTCAAACCCCGGGCCTCCTTGACCCATGTGGAGCCGGCCCATGCACAGTGCTGATGCGTCCAAGGAGTGCCCTGCCACACAAGGGTGTCCCCCGCGTAGGGGAGCCCCATGCGCAAGGAGTGTGCCCTGTAAGGAGAGCCGCCCAGCGCTAAAGAAAGTGCAGCCAGCCCAGGAATGGTACCACACACACGGAGAGCTGACACAGCAAGATGATGCAACAAAAAGAAACACAGATTCCCGTGCCGCTGACAACAACAGAAGTGGACAAAGAAGATGCAGCAAATAGACACAGAGAACAGACAACCGGGGTGGGGGAGGAAGGGGAGAGAAATAAATAAATAAATCTTTAAAAAAAAAAATTCCTTTACTGCAAGCATCAGACACCAGCTCCTGGTAGTTCAGAAGAAAGAGGATGTATTAAAGGATTCTAGGGTGCTCATCGAGTCTTCCTGGGAGAGCCAGAGAAGCTGCACTGAAGGCTATGCCAAAGTCCCACCCAGAACTGCTCCAGCGGAGATGCCACCACAGCCTCTCTGGGTACAGCACCTTCGAGAGCACCTGTGAAGCAGGCAGCTGTGGAGCTTGCACCTGCAGGCTTGCACATGTGAGGCTGCATGCACCTATAATGCGTGCCCTGGTGATGCTTGTGTCTGAATGCTTGCACTTACAATACTCGCACCTGTGGTGCTTGCTCTGCTGATGCTAGAACCTCTGCTACTGCTACCTCTCGAAGTTGATGTCACAGGTGCCAACATGGCTAGAATGGATCCCAGGTGGCACCTACTGCTTTGTGCCACTTTGCTCACAATTCAGAGTCTGGCTTGGCACATCTGATTGGTTGAGCTGTGTCCAGGTGTTTGTTTGAGGCTGGAAAAGTGGAGCATCTACTTTAATATGGTCTCGTGGCTTTAACTATCGCTATGCTCTAAAATTAATCTCTCTAATCCAGGCCCTCTTCTGAATGCCACCCTTGAATACTCTACACTCTACAGTCTTCTTCTTGTTTTCATTTGGATGATTAATAGATGTCCAAAACTGAACTCCTGAACTTACCCCCTAAATTTGGCCTATCATAGTCTTCTCCATCTCAGCACCCACCTTTCCTGTGTGGGAGCTGAAAATCATTGAGTGATCCTTGACTCTGCCCTTTTTTTCTCACCCCTACTCAGAAAGACTTGTTGGCTTGACTTACAAAAGAGGAACTACAAACAGCAAATAGGAGAAATTATTCAATCACCCTAGTAATAATGAAATACAACTTAAACAAATTGTCATTTTCCTTTGGTAGACCTTAACAAAAATTGCAGGAAAGTATTTTAAAGGTGATATCCACTGCTATCAAGGGTGCAGTGACACTGATCCTCTTAAAAGCCAATGATGCCATTGGAAATTGGTAGAATGCTTTGGGGAAATAGTTTGACAATATGTACTGAGTATGAAAATATTAATAATCTTTGAATAATAAAGACATTCATAATATTTGACCTAATGATCCTACTCCTGGTACCCTATTCTAAGGAAATGATCCAAAATGTGGGCACAGACTATCTACTCAAAGATGTTCACCAAAGCATTCTTTATGGTACTGAAACCTTGGGAGCTAGGATTAAATATCCAAAGACAAGTAAATGGTTACAACAAAGGTGGTATGCATAATGGGATGGAAGAGAATGTAGCTACTTAAAATGATGGTAGGATAATCATATGGGATCCTCATGATAATCATATAGGATCCTCATGAAAAACTTAAATGAAAATATATGTCATAATATTGCCCCAAAATTCAACAGTCTGATAATCTTCAGTACTGGTGAGGATATGAGAGAACAGGTATTCCTGTTAATTATTAAAATAAAGGTTCCGTATATGAGTTTGGGTCAAAGAGAATTATCTGATCTCTCATTTGCCCAGAAGTCTGTGGCAAAATGCCTCCCAGGCCAAGGAGACAGGAATGCCAGCCTCTACTTGTGTATAGAAAGTGGGGTGAAGAGCTTATTATACTCTGCAAAGGTTAGGAATGGAATAAACAGGTGTTGACATGAATTCAGCCCACATTAATAGTTTTGCACTAAGTTTAGGAACAATCCGAATGTTTGGATATTTAACTTATTTGTAACATTTTGAAGAAATTAGCATGTAAGAATAGCTGTTGCATTAGCCCTGTGATTCCAATATATATGTAACTACAGAGTAATGACTTTAGAGTTTTTAGTTGAAAGTTATAAGAAAATTTTACTGTTTGTAACCAGCATGGGGATTTTGAAGAAAATCAAGATTAAATTTTATAAATTTAATAGAGTTAAGCATTAGGAGAGGATTCACTTATTTATAAGAATTTTAAGTATTTAAAAAGAAAATTAATATTTTAAACTTAAGTTTAACATAACCTAAACTAACTTAAATTTACAACATTCAAGGGAATTTGAATTGCAAACCCCCTTAAAAGTTATTGTCAGAGTACACTATGTTTTTAAGTAGAAGAATACAAATCATAATTGAATAGAAAATTGAAAGGCAAAATTTTAAAGTATTTAAATTAAATAGGTAAATTCATTTTTAAATATAAAGTAACTGCAAAAAGTGGTTTGCTTCTGTACGTAAAAGCTGCCCTCAAGCACAAACTCACATTGACATGAAAAGCTTGTAAGGCTAACATGTAAGTGGCAAACCAGTGCATAGAATGTGAACTCAGATGCGTAAAGCAAAGGAAAGCAAAACTGTGTTTACTCTTGTGCATAATTAGGGATGGAAATGGTAGAAATGGGTCCAGACTGCCAGCTGTAGTTACTTCTAAATGTGAACTGGAGGGAAACCGAAGGGAGACTCTATTACTGTGTTTAGTTGTTTTATTTGAAAATTTAAAGGTAAACATGAATGCATTCTTGTATCAATTACTTAAAAGCAAAAGAAAAATTCTGTCAATTTTGAGCAAGACAAGTGGGGGACGGTACCTGAATCAGAAGTGCAGTTGTAAAAAATGTCCAGCAGGAGGAGCCCTAGTATAAGTTTGTGGGCTGAGGAAGCTTCTAGCAAAAAGGAGGTCTCCTGGGAAGTCTATTCCAAAGGAGTCAGGAACCTTTAAGGACTAGTCTAGCCCCAGGGGATGAGTTTCCAAGCCAACATTACATTGTTTCACAATTTTTAACCTTTTAGTCAGTTTAAGACAATCCAGTCATTTCTATATCAAAAAACCCTGTGGTCAGACCCTGTTTGCTGTCGCATGCCTTCTCTCCGTGCCTTTATGCCAGGACAGGAATTTCTTCACAGGTTAAACCCTGCTGATGCAATGCACATCAGCAGCGAACTGGCTAAGTTAAGGGCACAACCATTCAATAAGAATACTCAGCAGCAGAGAGGAAGAATGAACCTGCTCCACACAGTATGGACATACGTCCCAGATAGGGTGTTAGGTGTGAGGGAATAAGCAAGTTGCACATTCCATTTGTGCTTAAATAATAGGATAGTTGGATGTGTGTATCACATTCCTGGAGGGATCCCTCAAGCCATCAGTGGTGATCCTCTATGGAACGTGGGAATGGGGAGGCTAAGAGACGGGTCCTTTGCACTTAATAACATTCAGTGCTCTCCAAGGTTTCCTCCAGTGTGCATATGTAGTTTTGAAAGGAGGCACCACGCACTGACACTGACAATTTCTCTCTTTCCCTTTTAATTTGCAGGGCGGCAGCGTCTTTTCAAAGGGAAGTCCAGTCCCTTTATGAAGAACCAGAAGCCGGCCTTCTAATTCCTCTTTTGGTGGCTTTGGCTTCAGGCGCTCAAATGTAGCTGAAATCCATCCAGCCGTGCTGCCCTAGGGGCTTCCAGCCCTGCAAAGTTGTCCTCTGGCTCTGTGTGTACCAAGTGATTTGCTGGCTAAAGAAGCTTGTTGCTGGGGAAAAAATACCCTGCAACTTTAAAAAATATGACACACATGCTCAATTTCAGAAACAAGAGGTTAATCTAATCCATAAGACTTAAAGCAAGTAATTATTTTTTCTTATTTTTATAGTGGTACGGAGCAGTGAAACACAGACTCTGTTATATGATCAAATATTTTTAGAAAATTCTAATTTATATTTTTTCATACTCCCCAGCAATGGCACACTGCATACTTACTGATAGCTTAAGACTTATACGCACTGTATAAATTTATGTTTTTTTGTTGGATCATATTGCCACACATACAGGATATCTGTGTGTTTCTCTTTTTCTGGTTATAAAAGTAATGAATGTTCATTGGAGAAAATCTGAAAAATATAAAAAAGTAAAAAATCAAAAATAGAAGTCATTAAGACCACCATCCAATGCTAATTCCTTTGTCTTTAGGTTTATTTTCTTTCCTTTTGCTCATTTATAATATGTGTTTATTATGCAAAGAATACATTCATATTATAAGTTGTTAAATGATCTAAAAAGATAATTGAATTATACAATAAACATTTTTATCCTATTTCTCACATTTACTGCTGACATCTTCCTAAGTTCTTTGAAAACATGACTTATTTTAAGTTCATATACAGTGAAATTTACTGATTTTGGTGTACAGTCCCATGTGTTTTGACAAATACATAGATTCATGAAATTGCAACCACAGTCACGATGCAGGACAATTCCATCATCGTCCCGAATTCCTGCTGCCCCTTTGTAGACAACCCCTCCCCCAGCCCTAACTCCTGACAATCACCCATTCTGTTTTCTATTCCTATAGCTTTGTATTTTCCAGAATGCCGTATAGATAGAATAGTGCAGCCTTTTGAGCCTGGCTTCTTTCACTCAGCAGAGTGCGTTTGAACTGCATCCATGTTGTTGTGCGGATCCATAGCTGGTTCCTTTTTATTGTTGAGTAGTGTTGCACTGGATAGATGTGCCACAGTTTGTTTATCCATTTTCAAGTTGAAGGACATTTGGGTTGGTACAGAAGATCTTTAGTAGTCAAATGATATTCCTTCCTGTTGATGCACTAAACAATATGTGAATAGCTCCCTATTGCTGAACATTTCCCCCCGTTATAAGTAACCCTTAAACAAATGAACGCTCACCACCGACACCTTTCTGTTGTTGCTCCTTGGCCAAGCTGAAGCGTGTGCCTGTCATCCTGGATGGGCACTGGCTGGTTCTCAAACCTGGGTGGCTGACAGGTGGGCCACGGGCGCTCTTTCCAGAGAAAAATTCTTTTTCTCAGGAGAGAAAGAGAATTGTCCAGGTGTGGCGCTCAAACCTGCAGCTCTGAGAATAGAGCTCTTTTTTCCTCCTTGCCGGCCCTCTCTCTTCTCTAGGTGAGGCACTGTGGACTCACTGTAACACTGGGAAACTGTAAGTGCGATGATCATTGTGTACAACATAATTTTTCAGTTCCACCTCCTGAATATCTCGAGATCATTTCAGATATTGCCTGGGGCTGGCCTTGGTCTCTCTCACCAAGAACGATGCAACAGCTCCCTCTGTCTTCCCCCTCTTTCTACTCTGATCCCATCTTATCTCCCACCATTACCCTTTTCTTTTGGGGTCTGCATGCCAGTTGCCCTGCCCCATGTTCATTCCAGGGGTTGTCTCCACTCTGGCAGGAGAGGCCAGGCTCCTTGACTATCGTCATCAGCCACCCTCATCACCACCACCACGATGGCCACAGCTAGCATTTATTGAGTTCTTACCATGAACTAGGCACAGTTATAAATGTTTAAATGAATGATTTGATCCTTGCACTAATAATCTGATGAGTCAGTTATTGCCATCCTTATTTTGCAGACAAAGAAACTGAGGCTTGATGAGGTTAAGTAACTTGTCAAGGTCATAAAGCTAGTAAATGGAGGTGGGACTGTGAAACCAGATGAATTGTCTCCAGAGTTGGGATGCTTTACCATCTACTGAACTAAGTAAGGGTGCTAAGGACCCACCTGGGATTCTGGTACAGCACCATCTGCTCCCACTCACTCATTCCTCTTTACGTTTTCTCAGTCTGCTTAGATTTCCAACACTGCTACCCATGTTCCATTTATGTTTTGCTGCTCCCTTGCATTTTGACACATGTATCAGCCTCACTTGTCCCCAAACCAGGCTTCCCGCTCATCTCTACTTGGATCTCCCCTTCCTTGCCTCAGCACATTTATGAGCATCCACCAGGTTGACATGCTTCCACTCCTCCTCTAACCACCTCGGCACTTAGATGGGAACTAGAATTTTGCAGGTCCATGAACAACTAGAATCCTTCCAGGTGTTCCTAGGAGCATGGGGTTTTGCCTGTTTCAAGATCTTTCTTTTAGAAAGCTGAGCTTCCATGGGATTTCAGAGAAACCTGGGTCTGTGGATGAATCATGGGGTGTTTTATTGGCATCACAAAGCCCTCTGACATGCAAGTCATGCTGTAGTTGTCTTACCTTAGCTCTAAAGTATTCATTTGACCAAGGTTTATATAAAAAGAAAAAAAATGCTTCTGCTTTGTGAAATTTCACCGCCAGTTCATTCCCTCTACCATTTACTCACCTTGACAACCCATACTCCATGAGAAGCAGTGGGCACTATAAAGAGAAGCAAGGTAAGTGAGCTTGCCAAAGCATTTATTCCCAATTCAACCTTGGGAATTTCATCATTTTTTCTTCCTGTATGCTCTTGCATTATCCTTCCATGAGCTCTGATAGGTTTCCAGAAGAATCCAGACTTTACTAGATACCTTGTGATTAAAGATACCACTTGACTCCTGACCTCTTCTGACCGTGTTTAGCAACAGTAAATTAGACAAGTGTCCAAACAACAGCATAAATCCTCCCAGTAAACTGGAGCCCGCCCTCAGAAGGGTCACATGCTTGGTCCAATGCTCTGCTGTAGCCTTCTTTAAATTCTTAATACTTTTGGAACAAGGGGTCTGTCATTTTATTATGTACTGGACCTACAAATGATGTTGCCAGTCTTTTCTTTTTTTCTTTTTTCTCCTTATTTTGCTGATTTGAGTCAAAGTAAAACTTTCCAAGGAAAAGGAATTTTATTTTGGCTTAAGTGACTTTCTTTCTTCAGCAGTTTTACTGAGGTATAATTGATATAACAAACTGCATATATTTAAAATAGTTTGGCATGTGAAATCACCAGCACAATCAAGATCATGATTACCATTATCTTCTCCAAGGTATCTGTTACCTCCAGAAATTTCCTCCACTTCTATCACCATAGAATAGTTTGCATTTTCTAGAATTTGATACAAGTGGAATTATATGGTATACTCTTTTGCAGGTGCTTCTTTCAGCAGCATTTTGAGGTTCATCCATGTTTTCACATACCAATAGTTCACTTGATGACAGTCTCCCAGTGCTTTATTGGGAGCCAATAAAGACGTCCTGTGGTGGAAATTGGTTGGCACCTCTTAAGAGCACCATTTCAGATGCCTGGGGAATGTCTTATCTTCTCAATCCCACTTCCCTAAGAAAGAAAGTAGCCAAGTGATTTCCCAGTCTCTCTTGCAGCCAGGTGCATAAACTTCCTCAATGAGATGCACATGCCCGAGATTCTTCTTCAGAGGAGGGAGACGTGAAGATGGAGACTGGCCTGGGTTTAGCCTGGAGAGAGGGCAAAAGGCAGTGGAGAGGCTGTTGGTGCAGGCTGGGGTGATGGTGCCCAGGGATGGGCTCGGGACTTCTGCTAGGCAGTTTGGCACTGTCATTTGGACAGAGTGCCTCGTTGTGCAGTCTCAACGCTCCATTCCCTGGCTCTCCTGGAGACAACAGGTACTTTCTGCTTTACCTGGCTGGAGTGGGCTCTGTTCTTGGCAGTGAGAGCCATGACTGACAACTTCTGCTTTCCATTCTGCTTGAAGCCCTTCCCAGCCAAGGCAAACTCAGCCATGTCTCCACATTTTGGCAATTTATGGGCTTTTCATTGGGAAAGGAGGACATCCCCATGTGAAACGATGACTTCTGCCAGTGAGCTGTGTGAACAGGCCGTCTGTGGGCTTGTCTGCTTCCCAAGGCAGTGGCGACCCCCTTGCTGTGCCCACTGGTCCTTCCCTGTAGCTGTATCCAGCAGCTCTGGGTGTGAATCACTTTGCACTTCAGCTGCTAATGGCTTGAACCACCGTCTCTTACAGGAATCCCAGAGGCCATTCTCAAAAGGGCACGGGTAGAGTGGATTATGTATCTCAATTTAAGCATGTTCTTTTTTTTCCCCATCATTAAATGCTGTACAATTTATTGGTGTTATTGTTGTAGTGTAACGGTATGATTTTTTTCCTCCTTTTTTTATAGCAAATTTTTATTGTCTTTTTAAAAAAGATACATAGATCACACAAAATGTTACGTTAAAAAATATAAGAGGTTCCCATATACCCCACACCCCACCCTCCCACTCCTCCCACATCGGCAACCTCTTTCATCGTTGTGGCACATTCATTGCATTTGGTGAGTATGTTTTGGAGCACTGCACTGCCGCACCGCATGGAGTATAGTTTACATTGTAGTTTACACTCTCCCCCAGTTCATTCAATGGGTTATGGCAGGATATATAATATCACTGCATCCAGTCTTTTAATCTGCAGTCCTGTGAGTGTGAACCCATTGTAAATAGGAGCTCTTGAAGATGTTATCTGAGTTAAGGTGCCGCCCAATGGAAGGAGTGTGGGCCTTAAACCAGATTGTTGGAGTTCTTTATAAACAAAAGAAATTCATGCATAGAGAAAGCCAAGGGGAGGAACTGGAAGCTGGAAATCAACAGAACCCAGGAGAGAAAGGAGAGGACATCTCCATGTGATGCAAGGCAGGGATCCAAGCCATGGAAAGCCCAAGATCACCAGCAGCCAGTGCCAGAACGCCACCATCTTTGGGGAGAAAGCAGGCCTTGCCCATATCCAGGTTTTGCACTTCTTCTCACTTCAAAACTGTGAGTCAATAAAGTCCTGTTGTTTAAGCCAACCCATTGCGTGGTTCTTGCCATAGCTGCCTGGCAAGCTGCAACCCATTGCGTGGTTCTTGCCATAGCTGCCTGGCAAGCTGCAACCCATTGCGTGGTTCTTGCCATAGCTGCCTGGCAAGCTGCAACCCATTGTGTGGTTCTTGCCATAGCTGCCTGGCAAGCTGCAACCCATTGCATGGTTCTTGCCATAGCTGCCTGGCAAGCTGCAACAGGCCCTGATGCCCAGCCAGCTCTGAATGCTTCACAGCTCACCCATTCTCCACTTAACCGCCCTATATCTTAGAGGATTTGACCACACTTACCTACAAAATTATCTGGGCTCAGAATGCTCTATCTTCTGCCAACCCCTCCCCGCATGTGTCCCACACACCTTTGCTGGTTACTTTCTCTTCCTCATTTGGATCTCAGCTCAAGGGTCATCTCCTCCCTGAAGCTTTTCCTGATCACCATCCACAGTCTAGGTCAGTTTAGAACTCTTTTCTCTATTTCAATCTGAAATTATACATTTGTTAATGGTCTGTATTCACCCACTAAAAACAAGGTCAGAGATCAGAGGTGCCTTTAACAATATTTACTCATCATTATGGCAAGGCCTGGACCAATCGAACAGACACCCGCCTGCCTAATCAGGAAAGACACTAGCTTTAAACCACTGGTAAGCCATGCTGGTGGGTATCAGTGGCAGTTCCAGCAGAGACTGGTCTGAATTTGCTCGTTATTGTATCTTCAGCACCTGGTCCGAGACTTGGCACATAATAGATGCTCAATAAATATCTGGTGAATGAAAGATTGTTCTCTGTTGTTGGTCTATACCCTCAGATCTTAAATTTGTTCCACAGCTTCCTTGGGCCTCATGCATTGGACCTTCTGACACTTCCCAGCAAGTCCTTCCCAGGATATGGACAGCAGTCAGTTGCCCTTGAGAGGCAGGGTGTTGTAGGCCCCTGTAGTAGGGCATAGGAAGTTGGTTGGAAATGAGGTCAAGCTCAGAAGGGTTAGGGAATGGACGGTATGAAGCACTAAGAAGACCTGGCATGCAGCACGATGTGCATTTGGTGTAGCCACTGTGTGTATCGTAGGAGTGGTGTTGGCTTTTTAGAGCAGCTGGGGCCAGCAGGGCACCATCTAACCAGAGTTGCTTTGTACCCAGGCGTGCCCTACTTTCTCTCTCCATGGGCTCTTTGGAGATATTCGTCCCTCACATTGATTTCCCTGCCTGCTCTGCCCTCCGTTTGGTAGACTAGAAGCCTTGCCTAAAGCACTACCTCCTCACTGAACCCTCTGTCACCTCCCCCTTCGGGCCCCTAGTTGTCCTTTCCTTTGCTCTCCCAGGTCCCTGTGAATCCCCTAACACAGCCCAAGTCCACTGTGTTGTCATTGTCTGGGGTCCTTCCTGACTTTTCCATGGGACTTGGCTTTTTAAAGACTCCCCCTTCTTTGGTCTCCCAGCCTAGCCATGCCTGGATAAAGAGGATATTCCATGCATTGTTTTCATGAGAGGGGTAAATGAATGAACGGGCCTCCAGAGAGGAGAACAGAGGGTAGGTGACTGTGGTGGTTTGAGGCTTTTGTGGACCCTAGAAAATCATGTCTTTTGAGCTTATCCGTTCCTGTGGGAGTAAACCTATTGCAGGTGGGATCTTTTGATTAGATTACTTCAGTAGGGTGTGACCAAGGGTGGATCTTAATCCTCTTACTGGAGGATTTATAAATAGGATGACTGTGGAGAGAAGCACAGAGAGAAACCTACGGAAGCACAAAGAAAAAAGTCACGGAAGCAGAGAGAAAAGCCACAGTAGGAGAGGAAGCCAGAAGCTTAAGGCAACAAAACCCAGGAGAGAAGGGAGAAACCAACAGGTGCCGCCCCATGCCTTGCCATGTAAGAGAGGAGTCCAGAATCACCAGCAGCCAGTTTTTAGGGAGGGTGCCTTGATTTGGACATTTTCATGGCCTCAGAATGGTAAGCTTTAAGCCAATTAATTCCCATTGTAAAAACCAACCCATTTCTGGTATACTGCATTTTGGCAGCCTAGCTAACTAAAACAGTGACTCACTTTCTTTTAATGTAAGACTGGTTGGAAGAGGTCAGAAAAGCGACTAGAGAAGACCAAAAACATGCCACATACTTTTCTGTATTTGTGTTGTACTGCAATAACACATTCAAAGTGTGTGCTATAGTACCTCTAGGAGGTACTGTGTGTATGCGGCGAGTGGGAAGGGAGGAAAAATGGCTTAAGATCTTGGAATACTGTTGTGGATTGAATTGTGTCCCCCAAAAAGATAAGTTCAAATCTTAAGCCACAGTACCTGTGAATGTGACCTTATTTGGAAGTAGGAACTTTGCAGAGGCAATCTAGTAAAGATGAGGTCATACCAGATTAAGTCCACCCTAATCCAGTATGACTGGTGTTCTCATAAGAGGGAAATTTGGACACTGACACAGAAAGGAAAAGCCTGAGTGAAAATGGATGCAGAGACTAGAATGCGTGATTGACATACAAGCCAAGGAATGCCAAGACGACCTGCAGCCAGCAGAAGCTGGGAGAGAGGCATGGAGCAGCTTCCTCCCTAGCCCTTCTGAGGGCACATGGCCTTGCTGACTCCTCGATTTCAGACCTCTAGGTTCTAGACCTGTGAGAGAAGAAATTGCTGTCGTTTTAAGGCATCCAATTTGTGGTAATTAATTATGGCCGTCCTAAGAAACTAAGACAGATTTTTGCAAGGAAGAGAAAGAGCCCAACCAACTTTGGTTTCACAACCTGACTCCTCAAACGAATCCCACAGCAGCCCTAGCCAAGGGGCGGCTGAGCCAGGCTTGGAGAACACGGTGTCCACCCCTTGGGTTGCCCGGGTTTCGAGTCAGCTTGCACAATCACTCCAGCACACTGGCCTGTGACTTAATTAGACTCTGTCTTTGAGTTCCATGGAAGAGAAAAGACGTTTTTTTGGTTTTTTTTAAAACAAAAATTACTTTTTTTCTGAATATGAGAGTAATTATAACTACTCACCTGAAAAAGTTAAATAATACAGAAGAATTATGAAGAGGCAATATATACCATCTGTCACCCTACATCCATAGAAGCAGACTCTTTTTTTTTTTTTTAAAGATTTATTTATTTATTTAATTCCCCCCCCTCCCCTGGTTGTCTGTTCTTGGTGTCTATTTGCTGCGTCTTGTTTCTTTGTCCGCTTCTGTTGTCGTCAGCGGCAGGGGAAGTGTGGGCGGCGCCATTCCTGGGCAGGCTGCACTTTCTTTCGCGCTGGGCGGCTCTCCTCACGGGCGCACTCCTTGCGCGTGGGGCTCCCCTACGCGGGGGACACCCCTACGTGGCAGGCACTCCTTGCGCGCATCAGCACTGCGCATGGCCAGCTCCACACGGGTCAAGGAGGCCCGGGGTTTGAACCGCGGACCTCCCATGTGGTAGACGGACGCCCTAACCACTGGGCCAAAGTCCGTTTCCCCAGACTCTTTTCTATGTGTATTCATATACATTCACCTTTTTTTTTTATTTCTTCCCCCCTCCTCCCCACCAGTTGTCTGCTTTCTGTGTCCATTCACTGTGTGTTCTTCTGTGTCTGCTTGTATTCTTGTCACTGGCACCCGGAATCTGTGTCTTGTTTTGTTTATTTGTTGCGTCATCTTGTTGTGTCAGCTCTCCATGTGTGCAGCGCCACTCCTGGGCGGGCTGCACTTTTTCCTCTCTGGGCGGCTCTCCTTATGGGGTGCACTCCTTGTGCGCGGGGCTCCCCTGTGCGGGGACACCCCTGCGTGGCACGGCACTCCTTGCACGCATCAGCACTGCGCGTGGGCCAGCTCACCACATGGGTCAGGAGGCCCTGGGTTTGAGCCCCGGACCTCCCATGTGGTAGGCGGACGCCCTATCCGTTGGGCCAAATCTGCTTCCCCACATTTCTTTTTGACATCAGGAATGCAACCCAGAGCAGAATCATTACACTGCAGGTTCTAGCTTTTTACATTTACAAATGCTCATTTCAAACATATAATTGACTCCTAACTGGTCTCGTTGCTTCCGATTGATTTTCCCCCCTTCCACCTAACTTGTACAGTGCTGCCAGAGCAATCTTCCTAAACTAGGGTCCTGGTTGTATCACCCCCTCACTCAGAATCGTCCATGGCTCCCCACTGGCAGCCAAAGAGGGTCCATATGTCTTCATCTGGCCTCCAAGTTCTTTCTGTTTGCCCCGTTCTACCTTCTTCGTCCCACATTCCAGGAAGCCCCTCCGTGCACTCCGCACACCTTCTCTAAGTTCTCAACCCTCGGGTCCTGTGCTCCTGCTGCCTGCATCCCACCTTGCCCTTCCCGCCTCCTCTGTCTGACCACACCAAGTGTCACCTCCACCCTGAAGCGCACTTTGTTCCAGCTTTGACTGCAATTTGTTTTCGTGTCCACCTGGAGGACAGTGAGTTTGTCTGTTTTTGTGTCTGTCCAGGGCTTCACCCTGAGCAGCCGTGAATGGTGAGCCTGGATAAGTGAAGGAATCACCATTCAATTTGCCTCTAATTCTGAGCAAGATTATCAGGTTTGGGGGACCAAGAAAAGGGCTCTGGGGAGGCAGCCCAGCACGGGGGCTAAGGGCACGGTGTCTGGGACCTCCCACTCTGGGTCTGAGTCCTGCCTTGCACGCTCGCTAGCTGTGTGGACAAATTGCTGACTGTCTGAGTCATGGTTTGTAGGTAGGGATAGTAAGTGCTCAGAAAGAAATGTGGAAATATGCATAAGGAACCCAGGATAGTGTTGGCACTTAGTAGGTGAGCAGTAGGTGCTGTGTGTTCACTGCAAGTATTATTATCACTGCTAGAGTTGTTTGATAATGATCTAAACTCTGTCAGCCTAAGAGTACTTTCTAACATCACTTAGGAGCTTACTCCTACCAGGCACCATGCTAAGTACTTTCATACTTGCCCTGTCTTAGTTTGTCAGCGCTGCTGTAACAGTCTAACACAGACCAGTTGGCTTGAACAATGGGAATTTATTGTCTCAGTTTTGGAGGGTAGAAGACAAAATCAGGGTGTTGGTGGACTCGTGCTTTCTCTGCTGCCTGCAGCGTTCTGGCGGTGGCTCAGTCTCTCCTGCCAGCACGTGGCCATCTGTCCCTTCTGTCTCCTTGTCTGTCTTCTCCTAGCTGCCTGAACCTGAATCTTCTCTGCTTCTAAGGACTCCAGGCCTGTTGGGTTAAGGCCCATCCTGGTTCCACTTGGTCTCATCTTAAGAGGGTCTTTGTAGAATTCACACCCATAGGAACTGAGGGGTAGGACACGACTCAGTCCACCACAGCCCTTCTGATCCTCCCCCAACTCCACAAAGTCGGTTCTATTATTATCCTTTGTTACAGATAAGAAACCGTGAGCTTGCCTTGCTTGGCCAAGGTCCCACAGTGTGGGCGTCTCTGAGAGCCCTCTGGGCCATGGGGGTGGGGCAGCCTTAGCAGGAGTGGCTGCAGACGGGCCCTGTTTCTTTATTCATGGGTGTCGCCCAGTGCCAGCACCGTGTCTGGCACACAGCGGGCACTTGGCGCATATCTGCTGAGTGAGTGAATAAATAACATTGAACCACAAGAGAATGGTTCATGGAAGGCCTCAGAGCATGACAAGAGAACTGGGCAGGTGCGGGGAGGGGGGGGAGACCTGCACTGGGCACCATGCCTCTGCCACAGCCCCTCTAAAAGTTGGCCAACTTGGTAAGAAGGGGCTTTCAGAACCTGAAGGGCAATGGTGGAAAGCATGGTTATGGTGAAAAAAGCCCATATGGTCCAGAGATGCAGATGCTACTGACTCACATGGAGAGGAAGCAAAATCTTCTGAAATCCAGAGCTTTGCACTTCCCAGGAGACTTCTGGAACCAAGGAAAGACTGTGCTGGCGAGGAGGCTGGAAGCTGCCCTTTTAAGCCCTGGGAAGTGTTTGGAATACCCACTTTTAGGAAGCGATGAAGCAGGTTGTATGATCTGAACAATGCTAATTTTAACACCATATTTTTTACTTATAGTCTTGTGTTTTTCTGGTACAGTTTTTCTTAACAGATGTCCCAATAATATGAAAAGCGTATGTATTAAGTCACTTTACTGAGTGTTTTTGAAATATGTATATATGCGTGTATATGTATTTCAAAGTATATAGAATGAAGCAGGTTCTCTAAAACATATATTATTTGTTGTTATGAAATTTGGTCCTTTCAAAGTCCCTTTGCTATGTAGCTATCAGAAGGTAGCTGTGAAAATTACCCAAATGCTTCCCTGAAATTATTTATTGGAGAAAAATGGGAGCCAGGTTCCATAACCACATCCCTATCTTGAACCCCAGGCTTCAGAACACAGCTGTTCTTGAGCTGCTCGATGAGCACCTCCTTTCTTGCTGCTGTGAACGGCACCCTCCGGCAGCCAGCTGCCTGTGCTGTTATGTAATACATCCTTTCCAGCGTGCCCATCTTTCTGAGCCGTCTGATCCCTTCCTCGTTACCCTGCCAGTAGAGGACTAAATTAATGATCTCACCTCTTTTGGCCAGCTTCTTTGAGATTTCTGTGAGCCATTCTAGTGGTGCTATTAGTACAGATGCTAGGAGTCCTTGCCAGGTTGTTACATTTCCAGGCGTGGGATGGTTCCAGCCACCACCTGCAGTGCAGCACCCTCCAGATCCTTTCTCCTGGATGAGCTCCCAGTTCCTGAATCCGTCTTAGGCTAATCCTACAATTCTATTGCTTAATAGTCCCTTCTCTCCTAAAGGAAGGACAGTAATATCCCCGTACATGCTGCCGATTCTTGCGTGAAGTTATTGGTCTAGGAGCGATTTTTTTCCTGGGCAACACTTTATTGGGAAAGATTTAAACACTGACCCTGCCTGAGGTCATCGGGTGGCAAGGGGATGACGGGACTTGGGGCCCTGAGGTGGCTCAGACAGAAGCTGCGAGGAAATCGGCTGTCCCAAGACCTGGCCATTGGATCCTGTTTTCCTTCCTGCCCCGGGAAGGATCCGCTCCCTTAGAGTTCTGGAATACTGATTTGATGAGTAACGGCAGGGCGAGAGAGGCCTGAAAGAGCCCCCACCCCACACTGTGGCTCCAAAGAAAATTTGCCCAAGAAAACACTTCACCCAGCAGCCCCTGAGGCCTGGGGAAAGGGGGCTCTCTTTGAATACCTGGAAACTGGCTGGAGCAGGTGGAAATGGAGAGTTCTCTTTGGGCAATAGCTTGATTTTCAGGAAGTATAAAATCCACCTGTAGAGCACCAGATGAGGCCTTTACATGGACCCCAGGCAAAAGGAGCTTCTATCTCTTAGCAAAGGGGGAAATCCCTGTCCACTAACTCAGGGGTTCTTGAGAATCTGGGGGATAAAATTGTCAATCACACCTACACAGATGTTGCATTCCAGCTGTCAGGGTCCCACTGCTTCCCAGCCAGAGCCCTAGCTTTAGAGAAGGATACTGTAGCAGTTTGATATTATTGATGAATTCCAAAAAGAAATATTGGATTATGTTTATAAACTGGTCTTTTCCTCTGGGCATATGAGATTATATTGGATTCAGAAGTTTACTGGATTACTTGTGTCAGTAGGGCATTAAGTACCCTCCCCTTGGTGGGTGGGGATTTGCAGATAAAAGGCATGGGAAGGAACAGAGTTGAGGGTTTTTGATGTTGGAGTTTGATGCCAAAGCTTTAAGCTGGAGCCCCAGGAAGTAAACACACAGAGGAAAGAGAAGCCAGCCCCAGGAAGGGAGGGACCCAGGCAGACATCAGCAGCCATCTTGCTTCAACATGTGAAAACAGACTCTGGTGAGGGAAGTAACTTATGCTTTATGGCCTGGTATCTGTAAGCTCCTACTCCGAATAAATACCCTTTATAAAAACCAAGGGAAGCGGACTTGGCCCAGTGGATAGGGCGTCCGTCTACCACATGGGAGGTCTGCAGTTCAAACCCGGGCCCTCCTTGACCTGTGTGGAGCTGGCCCATGCGCAGTGCTGATGTGCGCAAGGAGTGCCGTGCCACGCAGGGGTGTCTCCCGCATAGGGGAGCCCCACGCGCAGGGAGCGCACTCCGAAAGGAGAGTCGCCCAGCACGAAAGAAAGTACAGCCTGCCCAAGAATGGCGCCACGCACAGGGAGAGTTTACACAGCAAGATGACACACCACCACCAACAACAAAAAAGAAACACAGATTCCCGTGCCACTGACAACAACAGAAGCGAACAAAAGGACATGCAGCAAATGGACACAGAGAACAGACAACTGGGGCGGGGCAGGGGGAAGGGGAGAGAAAAACAAAACAAAACAAAAGAAAACCAACCAATTTCTGGTGTTTTGCATCAGCACCCCTTTGGCTGACTAATACAGGTACCTACCAGGGCTACGAGTTCAGACTTCTTTTTAACTCTCAATGCTCATTGTGAGCAATGCTCACAATAAAATCCAGGGCATGATTTTCAGCCCAGTATGCCCTCTGGCCATGAGAGGTGAGGATCTCCTTGAAGGACTTCTGGCTTCACACCCTGCCCTGAGTTGATAGTTGGCTAACCTGACCCTGTCGTTTTCTTCCTTTGGCATTTTGATGGCAGCAGAAAGCAACGACCCACTCCACATTCCTTTACATGCATTCCTCAGGTGCTAGAGATAGCGCATAAGTCAATGCATCCCTTTCTGTCATAGCCCGTGACAGCTTACCACGTGAGTCTTAGTAACTGTAATACTAGAGCAGACCAGGGGAGGGGGAAGTTGAGACAAGGAAGCCAAGAAACCTGTAAAGGTTGCAAGGTACCACTGAGGGCAACTGGAGCTTAATCCTGTTGGGAAATTTGGCTGATGGGTATAGAATCTCTCTTCAGGTCATTGCCTCTGAGGACAAGGATCTGAGGTATTGATTCTCCATTCCCATCAGTCCTTAGTAGAGAGCTGGAAGGGCATTAAGTGTGTGGGCAGAACAGGTGTTATCTCTCAGAGAAGGCCCTCAGGAGAGTTGCAGGTGCTTCCCGTTGGAAGCTGGGCATGTGTACACAGAAACAGTAAGTGCCTGGAGGATATGCATCAAGCACCAGCAATGCCTGCTAGAGCTGCATGTTCTGTCCCTTGATACAAATGCTCCTCTTCTGAGGGTCTGGGTTCTATTCATTTTCTACTTTATCTAAGGACTAACTTCCCACTCTGTCACTCTCCTGCTCACTTTGTTATTACTTTTCAAAGTAAAGAATACCTTTAGAAATAATTTCTTTCAGTAGAACTGAAGAACTTCCCCATTTAATAGTTGAACAGATCTGAAAATGGCACTAGCAAATGGCACTGAGGAATATCGAACAATTCATTCCCACCCTTCAGGTGGAAGGTTTTTTTTTTCAATTGATTTTTTTTTTTAAGATTTATTTCATTTATTTCTCTCCTCCACCCCCCATTGTCTGCTCTCTGTGTCCATTCGCTGTGTGTTCTTCTGTGTCTGTTTGTATGCTCATTAGATGGCTCCAGGAAACGATCCTGGGAACTTCCAGAGTGGGAGAGAGGCAATTACTCTCTTGTGCCACCTCAGCTCCCCTGTTCTGCTACGTCTTCTTATTTTCTCTCTTCTGTGTCTCTTGTTGCATCATCTTGCTGCGCCAACTCTCCACGTTGGCTGGCTCTCCTGCATGGGACCACCGCTCTGTGGGGGGCAGCTTGCCATGTAGGCAGCTTGTCCTTACCAGGAGGCCCTGGGCATCAAACCCTGGACCTCCTGTATGGTAGATGGGAGCCCAATTGGTTGAGCCACATCTATTTCCCTGGAAGACTTATAATATGTGTCTCACTTCAGACCTAGACCTGGAATGATGCTCATTAATTATTTATAAAAAAGCAGGATGAATAAGATGCAGAGCTTGCCCTCTAGGAGCTACTCTCTGGAGCTGTGCTGTCTGATATGTTAACCTCTATCTCCTGTGGCTACTGAGCCTATGACATGTGTCTAGTCACAATTGAGCTATGCTGTTAAATGTAAAATATGCACTGAATTTTGAAGACTTAGCATAAAAATAAAAAAGAATGTAAAATATCACATGAGTAATTTTTAATATTGATCGCCTGTTGATATTATAATGTTAGGAATATTTTGTGTTAAATAAAATAGGTTATTAAAAGTTAGCTTTACCTGTTTCTTTTTGCTTTTTAAACATACAGCCTCTAGAAAATTTGAAATTATATACATGACCCACACTGTATTTCTATGAGACAGTACTGAGCTAAAAATAATTACCATGTAGTCCACCATGAGTCAAACTATTTTTTAATTCTTTGAGAGTGAGTAATTTTTTTTTATTTAATTTTTTTATTTTTTATTGACTTTGTAATAATATTACATTAAAAATATATATGTGAGGTCCCATTCAACCCCACCCCCCCACCCCCCCCTCTCCCCCCCCCCCAACAACACTCGTTCCCATCATCATGACACATCCATTGGATTTGGTAAGTACATCTTTGGGCACCTCTGCACCTCATATACATTGGTTCACATCATGGCCCATACTCTCCTCTATTCCATCAAGTGGGCCCTGTGAGGATTTACAATGTCCGGTGATTACCTCTGAAGCACCATCCAGGGCAGCTCCATGTCCCGAAGACGCCTCCACCTCTCATCTCTTCCTGCCTTTCCCCATACCCTTTGTCCATTATGTCCACTTTTCCCAATCCAATGCCACCTCTTCTATGTGGACATTGGATTGGTTGTGTCCATTCAACCTCTATGTCAAGAGGAGGCTCAGATTCCACCTGGATGCTGGATGCAATCCTCCCATTTTCAGTTGTAATCACTCTAGGCTCCATGGTGTGGTGGTTGTCCTTCTTCAACTCCATCTTAGCTGAGTGTGGTAAGTCCAATAAATCAGATTGTAGGTGCTGGAGTCTGTTGAGGCTCAGGATCTGGCTATCACATTGTCAGTCCAGAGATTCAAATCCCCTAAATATATCTTAAACCCCAACATTAACTGCACCTCCAGCACATTAGCATGAAAGTCTTATGAAGGGAGATCCCATCTGAGTCCAGATTCATCACACATAAACACCATTTCCAAAGAGGGGCCATCTGCCCTGGTAGTTAACCCCATCGGCCATGACCATAACTCCCATGGGTCTCTTTAGCCCTCAAAGGAACCAATATCTGGGGGTTGTATCTGCTTTATCTGTCTCTCTGACTCTGCTCAGTTGTGCATGAGGGCAAACCTTCTGCCAGCCTCCAGACTCTTTTTTAGAAACTCGTAGCCATATAAACTCATTTCTCCTTTCCATTTCCCCCTTACTTTAGGTCAAACAGCATTTTAAAGTCATGGTATTTTATGTAGACATGGATATTCTGCTGATCCGCATTGAACCTTCCGTATAAGGTCATTTTCCAGTTGCATCATCAGTTGGTAGTTGATAGTGGTCCCTCGTTGCCAGGGAGGCTCATCCCCGGGTGTCATGTCCCGCGCTGGGGGGAAGGCATTGCATTTACATGCTGAGTTTGGCTTCGAGACTGGCCACATTTGAGTAACATGAAGGCTGACAGAAGGAAATTCCCAGGCACAAAGTTGCTCTAGGCCTTGTTCTTATTTTGGGTTTATCAGCTCACAAGCATAGTCATTAGCATCTGGGGCTCACTATTGAACCCTCACTCCCTCCCGGTCCCCACCACTGTACCTGGGAGACTGTCGCTGTTCCCCTAGGGACCACGACAGAGCACCACTGGCCAGGAACCCAGTACCCCCCCTACTGTGATTTTTAATTGTTGCCACTATGAGTATATCCAAACATTACCATGCACCCTGGACATATGTTCTGTACAGCTCCCTGTCAGTCATATATCACCTGTCATTGGTATCCCATACCAGTATCCCTCCATTGCCATTGTTGAAACACTCTGTGATCCAGAACTCCCCGAAATTTGAAGCCCAATATAATGTCATGGTCCCTTAC
The DNA here is from genome assembly GCF_030445035.2 of Dasypus novemcinctus. Classification (NCBI taxonomy): domain Eukaryota; kingdom Metazoa; phylum Chordata; class Mammalia; order Cingulata; family Dasypodidae; genus Dasypus; species Dasypus novemcinctus. The sequence continues at coordinate 193,736,139 of NC_080673.1, read as the reverse complement.
TAGGGAATGGCATATAGCGATGAGTTTAAAGGATAGATAAAGAACTTGGATAAAGTTAGATAAAGAACTTAGATAAAGAATGTTGACTTGAAAAAATTCCACATCCTATTTTTTTCTTCCCCCCCCCCCCTAATTATTCAGCTTTTCTTCACAGGAGTCCTAGACCACAGCAATGTATATATATAATATACAGCACTCCCACACATCCACCAGAAAACCTTTTCCCTTCCACAGTGATACTCTTACGCCCTATTCATATCATATTTACTTAAAGTGATGTACAGAGTCTGAGACATTAGCTTTCTAACAAGGTGACATCTGTGCTTACATTATGGTGCATACTTTAGGATACACAGTTCTTTACATTTTTAGTTATCCTATGTTTTACATTATGGTTTACATTATCAGTCTGTCATCTCCTATATGTTATGGTGTAATATTACATGTTTTATATCCATCTTTGTATAGAGAGTGAGTAATTTTTGAAAAGTCATGGTGCACTTCTCACCAATATACCTGCTATAGCAAATTAAATTTCATTCACCAGTTAGGAGAAGTCATGTGATCTTAGTTTGCCAAAGGCTCCTTAGGCAAAATACCAAAAATGGGCTGGCTTTTATAAGGGGGATTTATTTGGGTAAGGCTTAAAGTTCCAAGGTTGTGAAAATGTCCAAATCGAGGCATCATCAGAGATGCTTTCTTACCAAAGGTCTGCTGCTAGCACATCCTGGAGTCCTGCCACATGGTGAGTCAAGATGGCAGGTCTGCTATCTCTGCTCTCTCCTGGGATTTCTTACCCAACTCTTTTGGACACTTGGGGCTGTGTAAGTAATACAAAATTTGCTGAAAGTCTTTGTGTGCCTGAGCCTGGGTTTCCATGACACACCATAGAGCAACTCGTTCCACAGAACTCTCTGCTATCTTCTCAAGTTTTCTATAAATTTACTATTCTAAAAAATAAAATTTATGAAAAGATGTATACCAAGCAAACAATCCCAACCCTATGTACTGCTCAAGTTCTCGCAAATGTGCTAAAAGACTGTAGATGACCCAACACTATTAGCTCACAATAATGGGGTATTTGCTATGTGTAGGAGCAGACCTGTTTTCTATACATTAACTCATTTGAGCCTCACAATGAAACGTACGAAGTAAATAATACCCCATTCCCATTTTCAGATGAGAAAACTCAGGCACAGGAAGGAAAATAACTTGTGAAGGTCCTATGTCTAGGAAATACTAGAGCCAGGACTAAAAACCAGAGAGTGACTGTTCTAACTCAGCTTCTGAAGGGCATGGGTCAGTGTGGCTGCAAGACCAAAGAATGTACCTGGCACTGACTCAGACATAGCTTTACTGGGATTTACTAACAGGAGAGAGTCTCCAAAGGTGGGGGTTCGAAGAATCAAAGTGCTCCACAAAGAAGTGGGAAAATGGGGGGCAGAACAAAGGTATTTCATAACAGAGTGTCTGCTAGGGTCACATGAAGCACACAGATGGGATCTGGTGATGTTATTGTAGGAAGGAAGCATGCAGCCTGGAGAAAATTAGTCTACGATACCATCTGTACATTCTTTTTCCTTTGGGGAGGGTCGTTAATTTTTAACTTATGAGTATGGTTGGATCACGCAGGTGGCTACATGCTGTGGGCTTTGTTTCATTTAAGGAGGGGGAGCCTGGGCTCTAGGCTCCCACGGTGACTCTAGGACTTATACTCCTCACCCCCAGGCTGCCCGCCCACGTTGTTGCTATTTGCCAAAGTCATCGTCAATGTCATTGTCGTCTCCTCCTCCTCCTCATCATTATCTTCATCATTATCATCTTCTTCATCACTATAAGCCAGGCCAAATTAATAATTTATCTTTCATTACAAAAATATAAAATATGTATTGAGTAAGTGAAAGTACTTTGCTCAAATCCCATTCCCCAGTGCTAACTCATCATAATTTAGTGTACCCTTTCTGAGACTTCTTTCTGTTCTCACGTAACTTACATCTGAGCACTTACTAGATACCAAGCACAGTGCTAAGGCCTTTTCATGTCTTAACTCATTTAATCCTCACAACATATACCACATGTGTTGATCTCAGGGCTGATTATCAGAAACTCTCTGATAGCCAAGCAATCAGCATCAGTACTAGCTAGAAGCATCCAGACACCTGTACCTGGCTTAACTGGCTGCCCAGCAGCCCTGTTGACTCCCTCTCTTTGTGGGCTCACCTGGGTGGGACTGTCCCTCCAGGCTGGGGTTGGGGCAGAGATAATAGCTCAAGGCACCCACCCAGCCTGACTTCCCTGTGACCCCACACAGAGCACCAGAAGCCCAAGCAGGGCTGGGTTCCCAGTTGCAGGTGCCTGATCGCAGCTGTTTCTTTCCACACAGGACCGCTGGCTTCAATGAAGCAAACAACTTGAGACCACATGGCTTATTTCCTCACGCTGATCCTTTGGGAGAAGCATCTGGCCAGCAGCATCTGGAAGTACTCTCTGGCCTTCTCCCCAAGGTCTGTCTGGCTGATCTCTGTTTCTCCCAAATTTACCAATTTAACTCCTTTTATTTCTGTGATGCTTCCTCTCATTCATTCAGCAGATATTTCTCCTCCCCAATAAAGAGAGATCTCTTCTCAATTCATGCAAGGGCACATCGTACACACATGCATACACACATACATTACATGTAAACATATACAAATACATATACATCCATTGATATACACGTATGTATAATAGATACATATATTTACACACAAATATACACAAGTGTGTATATGCAAGCATATGCATAAATAAAGAAAATGGACTTAAAAAAAAAAGATTTATTTATTTATTTATTTCTCTCCCCTTCTCACCCCCCACCCCGGTTGTCTGTTCTCTGTGTCTATTTGCTGCGTCTTCTTTGTCTGCTTCTATTGTTGTCAGTGGCACGGGAATCTGTGTTTCTTTTTGTTGCGTCATCTTGTTGTGTCAGCTCTCCGTGTGTGTGGCTCCATTCCTGGGCAGGCTGCACTTTCTTTCGCGCTGGGCGGCTCTCCCTATGGGTGCACTCCTTGCGTGTGGGGCTCCCCCCACGCGGGGGACACCCCTGCGTGGCACGGCACTCCTTGAGCACATCAGCACTGCGCATGGGCCAGCTCCACACGGGTCAAGGAGGCCCAGGGTTTGAACCGCGGACCTCCCATGTGGTAGATGGACGCCCTAACCTTTGGGCCAACTCCACCACCAAAATGGAATTTTATAGCTAGAATTCTCTACATGGATGGAACTCAGAGAGGTCAAGCAATTTAAATATAAATCATACCACAAGCCATAACTCAGACCTGGTCTCATTTGCTTCCCACCTGAGCCACCCTTGCTCATCCTGTCGTAATCATCATGGTGCTTGTCTGCCGGAAGCAGAGACGTGGTTAAAATTCACATTCATTCGATCAGCCTCCCAGCTCACTGATCTGAAGTGAGCACAGGCTGGGCTGCTGCAGAGAAAGACCCTGGGGGAAATAATGGGCTAGACAGAGCTGGGCTCCATTTTGTTCAGTTGCCTGGGCACTGCTAACATTCAAGTGAACAGTATTTCCTCAAAATTCAATTTCTAATGAATAAGATATTTTATTAGTTTATCTTAAAACAAAAACAAAAACAAAAACAAAGCCCGTGTTCCGACTGGTATTCTTGAGTGTTCTATTCCTGCAACCTGTTTTATCATTTCTGCAGGGAGTTTCAGTATCACTTCCCTGGAAAACACAAATGTATATTGACAGAGAAAATATGAAAAAATTTAGGGCAAAGCCTGGGTTCTTCTATGTTTTTTCAATTTATTATTCACTAATTCATTCATTCATTCATTCATGAGTCAATAAATATCTGCTGGGTACTCCTGTGTACTGGTTGTCGTAGTCAGTTCTGGGAATAAAAAGATGTATCTGAATGATTTTATATCCTCACATAGCTGCCATTCTAGCAACTGGGGAAGACAGACAGACAGTCTGTAGCCAAGAGGCTTGAATCAGGTGCCATGGAGGCCAAGAGATGGGTAGAGGGTGGGTAGGTGGGTGGGTGAGCAGGTTAGGGGAGGCTCTAAAAGAGGAGGAGCATAGGACTTGAAGCTTGTTGTCAAAGTGGAAATTTGCAAGGTAGAAGATGGTGTAGAGTGGAGGGGGGGTGGTAATTGTTGTGCTTTGACATAGCTTGATTTCCTAATCCCTTTCAGTTAGAAAATAATCTTAAGGAACATTCTGATTGGCAGGGCTGAGTCACATGCCCATCCCTGGGCCAATGGCTGTGGCTAGTGGGACTGACGCTTACAACGGGCTCAGCTGTGATCGGGGAGGTGGTATCATGAAAGAAGAGAGGACTTTCCATTCAGAAGAGGGAGAGAAGGAATTCCACAAAATAAAGGTACTGCTGGCTTAGGGAGGGAGGGATGCTGGGCAGGTTAAATCTTACACATACACTGTACCTATTACATCCATCATCATATTATGCTAATGTCCTTATTTCTCTTTTCTCATCACAATGCATAAATCCCAGCACTTCTTACCTTTCACACATGATACCAGTGGCTTTCTGATTTCTCTATTCCTCTCTTGCTTCTCTCTTCCTCATGGCTAGTGGAGAAATGGTTTGTTCACTTGTTCACTTGATCAGTGGAGAAATGACTTGTTCATTTGGTTGCTTGATCAGAAAGTGAATTGCTATCAGTATATAAGCAGGCCAAGGAACTGTAGTTTTGTCCTTAAAGCAACGAGGAACTGTTACAATTGAAAACTTTTAATGAGGGAGATATCTGATCAGATTTGTGCTTCAATCATTGTCATTCAACAAATATTATTGACCTGTGTTGCCCCTGGTTTCAGGCACTGTTCTAAGTACTAGGAGGACTGCCGTGAATACACAAAAACCCATCCATGCCTCAGTGGAGCTTACATTCTAGTGGGTGGGGAAATAGACAATAGACAGCTTGTATAAATAAGCAAAGGTATTTTAGAAAATGATGCATGCTACAGAGAAACATATAGCAGGGAAGAGACATAGAAAGTGCTGGGCTGGGGCTCTGATTTATTTATTTATTTATTTATTTAGATTTTTAATTTTTTAATTTATTTCTGGGGCTCTACATGAGCTGTAAACAACGGGAAGGCAGAGCACAAGGCAGCCTTTCGATGGCATCCGTGGTGGTTTGGAGCTATATACCCCAGACTCAATCCGTTCCTGTGGGTGTGAGTAGGACCTTTGGATGAGGTGACCTCAGTTAAGGTGTGGCTCACCTCAACCAGGATGGGTCTTAATCCTATTCCTGAAGTCCTTTATAAGCAGAATGAGATTCAGGCACAGAGAGGGAGAAAGCACGGGAGGCAGGAAGTTGAAGGTCAATGGCAGCCTGAAGAGAATGGAGAGGCCAGGAGAGGCCGCCATGTGACAGGAGCCCAGGAGCAAGCATCACCAGCAGCCCCCAGAACACCAGTCTTTGGGAAGAAAGCACTGCCTTGAAATGCCTTGATGTGGACTTTTCCTAGCCTCAAAAGCTGGAGGTAATGAATTCCCAGTTTTCAAGCCCAACCCATTGCATGGTGTTTGCCTGAGCAGCCAGAAAACTAAAACCAGTCCATACAAGAGAGCTGGATGGGGAGAAGTAGAGAGAATATGGGGGAAAAAATGGGAAATGTGGAGCCAGAGCCGGTCCAGCATTGGGCACCACGGAGGATTGGAGCGGGAAAGGAAAACCCTGCAGAAACCCCGTGACGAGCACAGATAAAATATTTACCAGGCGACTTCCAGGAATAATGACAGGGAGAGTGTATTTGAAGGGGGCCGATGTCTTTCAAAACAAGCGGAAGCTTCAAGAGCCAACAGAAATAGAGGCTGTTGGGGTTACCGTGACCTCCTTCTGACCTCTGGCCTAGGGACCCAGGGAAATAGGGATATGTTTGGACTGGAAACATTACAGCACTTCCAGATGTTTTCCTCTTAGATACCCACTATCTACTATTTATACCACCTCTCTCTGTCAGGGCTGTGTATCAAATGTCTGTACTTCCTGCCCCTGTTTTTTTTCCCCAGTGCCCTTGAGAGGCCACAGAAGAACGAATAATGAGAGGAAGGATGTAATCAGCTCTGTGTGGTTTTGAGATAAATGAAGCAGCATATACACATTCTTTTGCTGATTTCTCTGCTGCTGGGTGAATTGAAAAGCATCCTGGTCTGTGAAAAAGGGCTATGGCACAAGGGGCATGTCTGTAATACACTAAAATTATATACTTTGTAATATTTTATGCTTGATTTTTAAGTATTATCCGAAAAAGTAATACACATGCATGGGTTCCAAAATAGAAACAACATAAAAAGTATCCCAGGTAAAGCTTCACTTCCATCCCTGCTACTGCTCCAGCTCTGATAACTACTTTTTAAAAGATTTATGTGGCTCTGTCCAGAGTTTCTTTGTGAAAATACAACCATGCTTGAATTTATTACTTCCTACATTTTCTTACAAAAAATGAGAGCATTCATACACAACACTTTACACTTTGCTTTGTTCACTTAATAATACAGCTTAGCGATTACGTGGCATTATAACACACAGAGCTTCCTCACCTTTTAACAGCTGCATAATATTCCACGGGACAGAGGTCTATAATCTATTTAACCTGTATCTTGTTGGGAATGTCATTTGGCTTGTTTATAATCTTTTACCTTTTTTATTGTGGCAATGGAGATATGACACAAAATTCCCCATTTTAACCATTTCAAAGTCTACACTTCAGTGATAGTAATTACATTCACTACGTTGGGCTACCATCACCACCATCCATTACCAAGACTTTTTCATGACCCCAAACAGAAACTCTGTACCTATCGAGACCCTGTATCTGGCCTCTGGTAACTGCTAATCTACTTTCTGTCTCTGTGAATTTACTTATTCTAGTTATTTCATATAAGTGGAATTGCACTAAATTTGTCTATTTGTGTTTGGCCTATTTCACTCAACATAATGCATTCAAGGTTCATCCATGTTGTAGCATGTATCAGCACTTCTTTCCATTTTATGGCTAAATATTATATTATTTCATATATTCCATACTATTTATCACATTATTTTACGTATTTGGGTTATTTCTACCTGTTGGCTCTTGTGAATAATGCTGCTATGAATACTGCTGTACGAGTGTCTGTTTGAGTTCCCACCTTCAGTTTTTTTGGGTGTATACCTAGAAAAGGAGTTGGTGGGTCATGTAGTAATTCTATCTTTAACTTTTAAAGGAACTGCCAAACTGTTTTCCAAGGTGACTGTATCTTTTTACAATCCCACCAATAATGTAGGAGGGTTCCAATTTTTCCACATCCTTGTCAGGAGAATAATAACACTTGTTATGAAATGCCAAACTAGCCAAAGGCTTTTCTTTATTACCTCCAATGGTTTGGTTTTGGCCATTTTGGTTTGTGGCTAAAGGTTGGTATCACCACGGGAGGGCTGGGTGTGGAATGCATTTGAGAAACCTTATTGAAATTGGTATTTTGTAGGATAAGCCACACCCAGGAAATGCCCCTCAACCAAAATTTCTTGAAGTGAAAGAAATTTTCTTCATTTTCTTACTGTATCAGTGAAGATGTAGTAAGAAAATGTTGGGTGGTTTAATAAAAGTTGAGAAACATTTTGACTTAGAATGCATTACGTACTACCTGGCCTTTTGAAGCTGGTGCGCTGCAGCTGAATGGCATGTCAATATTTTTGGATGGATCAGGGCCACTACTGTGAAGATGGGTCATTGCAGTATCCTGCTAGTTCCTTTGTCTGTGCAGAACTCTCACTGTAGCTGGTGGCTGTGGAGGGTGAAGCTTAAGAACTATTTTTATAGCTCTGCAGTGCGCAGGCCTGGGAGGTGGCCGGCCAGGTGTCTTTCTATGGTATGCCGTTTTCAGTGTTTCTTCCTGGGCCAAGAGTCAAATACCAGCTTCCCCATGCCTTCATCTCATTGGTCAAGATGGCGATCCTTCTTGTCTGTGAAAAGAGACCAAAGCACACCCTTCCATGACTGTCTTTCTGTTAAAGAAAACAATTTCTACTCACCTGCCCTTTTCTTTATACTCTATGTTAATATTGGAGAGAAAAAATTACAATTGGCTAGAGAGCAGGTGTTTAATTAAAAAAAAACTAATGACTTAGTAGTTTGATGACTAATATTTCATACCAATTAATGAAGGTTTACTATGTAGAAAGCATCCAGTGTCAATATCAGGATATCAGCATATTCTCATAAAATGACACAGAAGGAAGAATTTCCCAGCTGGGCCATGTGCAGGGTGGTCCTCTCTTCCGTGTTGGTGGCATTTTGGAGCCGTAGCCTACACAGCTCAATGTCTTTTGCAGGGTATAGGGGATAAGAGTCAACACCTGGAATTAGGTGGATGGGGAGCAAGTCCCATTGCCACCACCTACTGCCTGGATGCCTTCAGTTAAGTCAGCTGACCTTGCTCTGTCACCATGTGTCCATCTGGTTTCTTAGTTATGTCCAACAGACCCATCACCCAGTAGTTTTTTTTAAGGATATTAGGGTGCTCCAGAATCTCTGGGAGGGTGCAGGAGTTAGGCAAAGGGGCAGCAGTGACATTCACATTGTAGCATTGGTCCAGTTGTGAGACTGCTGCCCAGAATCCTGGGGAAAGGCCTGAAGCCTGCACTGTGGACATGCTCCCCAAGACCTACAGCCAGAGCCCAGCAACGGCAGCCCTGGAAAGGTCACGTCCACCACACTCAGTCGCCAGATCTGTCAAATGGGCACGGTAATAGCATGCCCCTCATGGGTTATTCTGAGGATCTAATAACACAATGGATATTCAGTTTCGAGTCCAGTGTGGTGTTTGGCACATACTAAATGATCAGTTAATGCTTCCTCTTCCTTCCCTCCTCTTGTTTCTTGCCCGCTCTTCCAAAGAGTGAAAATGAGCATCATATAAACAGTTCAGCTAATGGAAATAATTGTCCCTCTTTCTAGGGCCAGAAGGAGTTGTAACGTACAGTGCCTAAGTGTCACCATTGTCAAGTAAAATCAAGTGGCTGCCTCTTTGCTGGGAACAGCCTCTTTTCGGAGAAGTTACTTTCTAAAGAGTTTAAAAAAAATGGGGGCCTTCCAAAAATAGCCAACCTATGATCATTTCCTGCTTCGTAAGACCATCCTTTATAAGGAACTTAAATATCAACCAATTATGGTAACTTCCCCTTTGAAAATCCCCAATTGCCTTTGTAAACCAATGTAACTTGCTAAGTATTTTGAGACTCTTACCTCTGTTTGAACTCTCCTTGCTCCAGTAGTTTCTCTTTCAGTATTGCTCATCATTGGCCATTCATTTTCTTTTACTTTTTTTTTTTTTTTAATCTTCCCCACCTCCCTTGTGCTTGCTGTCTGCTCTCGGTGTCCACTTGCTGCGTGCTCTTCTGTGTCTTCTTGCCTCCCTTTGTTTTGTCATCTTGCTGCACCAGCTTTCCATGGCGCAGGCCAGCTTTCCTTCACCAGGAGGCCCCAGGAATCAAACCTGTATGGAAAATGGGAGCCCAATTCTTGAGCCACATCTGCTTCCCTCATTTTCTTTTTTTTTAAAGATTTATTTATTTTGTATTTATTTCTCTCCCTTCCCCACCCCGCCCCCACCAGTTGTCTGCTCTGTGTGTTCATTCGCTGTGTGTTCTTTTGTGTCTGCTTTTATTCTTGTCAGCGGCATGGGAATCTGTGTCTCTTTTTGTTGCATCATCTTGCTGCGTCAGCTGTGTGTGCGGTGCCATTCCTGGGCAGGCTGCACTTTCTTTCGTGCTGGGCGGCTCTCCTTATGGGGTGCGCTTCTTGCACGTGGGGCTCCCCTACGCAGGGGACACCCCTGCATGGCACGGCACTCCTAGTGCGCATCAGCACTGCACATGGGCCAGCTCCACACGGGTCAAGGAGGGCCTGGGTTTGAACCACGGACCTCCCATGTGGTAGGTGAATGCTCTGTCCATTGAGCCAAGTCCACTTCCCCTCATTTTCTTTTGATACCACTTAGTTGGAAAGTGCCATGAACTTCTTTCCCCCTTTTCTGTTGTTTTCTTCCAATGTTTCCCCATTGGCATCAAATGTGAAATGAGTTGTTTCATGTCAGATCCAGGAGAAATGGGAGAGAGTTGCACTAGAGAGTGAGTGGGATTAAAAAAAAATTAACATCTTTATTGAGATGCCATAAAGTTCACCCTGATAAAGTAAACAATTCAACGGCTTTCAGTATACTTAAAAAGTTGTATAACCATCCCACAATCTAGTTTTAGAACATTTTCTTTATGACTAAAAGAAACCCATACTTGGGAAGCAGACTTGGCCCAGTGGATAGGGTGTCCGTCTGCCACATGGGAGGTCCGCGGTTCAAACCCCGAGCCTCCTTGACCCGTGTGGAGCTGGCCTATGCGCAGTGCTGATGCATGCAAGGAGTGCTGTGCCACACAGGGGTGTCCCCCATGTAGGGGAGCCTCGCATGCAAGGAGTGCACCCCATAAGGAGAGCCGCCCAGCGTGAAAGAAAGTGCAGCCTGCCCAGGAGTGGCCTCGCATATGCGGAGAGCTGATGCAGCAAGATGACACAACAAAAAGAAACACAGATTCCCGTGCCGCTGACAACAAAAAAAGCAGACAAAAGAAGTACACGTAGCAAATGGACACAGAGAACAGACAACTGGGGGTGGCGGGGAAGGGGAGAGAAAAAAGGAAAAAGAAACCTTTGAAAAAAAAAGAAACCCATACTTATTAACTGTTTGGATGAGACTTTTATCTTTGTTGAAGGCAATCTCAAGTTGATTGTAAAAATCATCAGCCACAGATGCCATCAACTTACCAATGATTGCTTAAAATCCATGAATTATCCTTACAGTAACAATCAGGCCGCTTGGCCTCTGCCAGCCCAGGATCCAATCATCCCCACTGGATTTAAGAATTCTATTTCAGTGTCAGCAGTTCCCACAGAGTATCTGGCCTACAGAGAAGAGTGACCACAGGGCTCTTCAGAGAAGATGGAGTTAGTCTCACAAATTTATTCCTCACAGTCCTGGTGAAGAGTGTGTCCTCTGGACATTCCTGGGGTGGGTGAGCAGTTCTTTCATGAAAAATCCATTCTAACATTCCAATCTCTCTGTGCCGTGAGCCTTCCTCCCTTTGTGCCACATGATGGGCGCCAGTTGCTGAGATCAGCTCAGTGATAGGTTGGCTCGAAGGCAAGGCAACACAGAACTTTACAAAATAAAAGGACAGAGAGAAAGACACAAGAGAGGAGATAAAGATGGGACCAGAGGACTCATAGTTTCTGGAACTGAGAGCCTCGACCCTAGTTTCCACATCGTATTTATTGGAAACTCCTGAGCAGCTGTTTCCTATCAGAACTGCAACATCATCTACAATAATAGGGAACAACTGCAATATCTACAATGAGGAACAGGTCATACAAAGTTCAAATACAATCTACACTGGGAAGCAGATGTCACTCAACTGATAGAGTGTCTATCATATGGAGGGGCCAGGTTCAGTCCCCAGGGCCTCCTGAGCCATCTGGTGAGCTGGCCCATGCACAGTGCTGCTGCTGCACACAAGGAGTGCCCTGCCATGCAGGGGCATCCCCGTGTAGGGGTCCCTCACGAGCAAGGAGTGCGCCCTGCAAAGGAGAGCCGCCCTGCCTGAAAAAAGCGCAGCCCGCCCAGGAGTTGCGCCGCACACACGGAGAGCTGATGCAGCAAGATGATGCAACAAAAAAGAGACACAGTTCCCCAATGCTGCAGGATAATGTAAGCAGATGCAGAAGAACACATAGCAAGTGGACACAGAGAGCAGACAATGGGGAGCGGGGGAAGGGGCAAGGAATAAATAAAATCAATCTTTTTAAAAAATATACAATCTAAACACTTTTTTCCCACATCTCTGAGCCTTTGGGTCCCCTCATCTAAAGTATACCACGGGGAAGAGGATGTGGCTCAACCAGTTGGGTGCTGCCTACCACACGGGAGGTCCCAGGTTTGGGTTCCGGTGCCTCCAAAAGAAGATGAGCAGATGCCACACCTGCCGCAAGGAGCCTGATGCTGCACCCGCTGCAATGAGCAGATGCCTAAACGAGCAGATGCCACGAGCCAGCAGACACCACAGCCCATGGAGAGCGGACGTGGCTCAGGCTGTTGGGCACTCGCCTCTCATGTGGGAGAACCTGGGTTCAATTCCTGGTATCTCAAAACTATACCATGGCAGTTCTGGCATTTGGACCTCAGGTAACGTTGACCATCTTTTGTTTATGCTTCAGCCAGTCACCTGAAAAACTTTCCAGCCCTTCCTAACCCCTCGAGCTATAACAACAAATCCAGAATCTCTGCTTTGTGGGCCCATGTCAATAAACTCAACGTGACTCAACTTTATCTTCCTTCCACCATTAATCCGCACCTTAATCTTTCCCACGCACATTCCCCTGATTTCTGTCTATATAAATTGGAAAAACCACGCTGTTCCTTTGGAGTGTAGTCGCCTCCACATGGTTCACACTTTGTACCTTTCCTTTTTGGGCCTGTTGGGACTTCAGTCTAGTTATAGGTCTGGAAGAAAAGGAGGTGGTAGGAGTGGGTCTTGCAATCCAGTTACCTCAGGGCATTCTATTGCAGTTTCATCGGTAAAGCGGGATTAATCTCTTCAGACAGAGGTCTGAGGGCTGTTTCCTCAGCAGAGGTGTTTGCAGGTTTATCGGGTATGGCATGGTTGATCTCGTCAGGTGGAGGTTGGATGGCTGAGTCCTCGACCAGGTTAGAGACGGTGTGGATGAGTCCTCAGGGCAGGCCCTTACAGGTTTATTTGGCAAAGACTCAGCGGAATCACAGCAACAAGCAGACCAGGGCTTGACCAGACAATTAGACACCACAACCTGGCCTCCTTGAAACAAGAGCGTTTGTTGAGCAAGAAACACAACGTGTTTCGAGAAGGAAAAAAACCACGGTGATAAATGCAATTTTTAACAGGAAAAAAAGAATAGCTATTCCAGATTCTTGAAGATGTTCTTGTTAATTAATGTAACTCGGAAAGCTGGACTAGATTTTTTTCCTGCAGGAGTTTTAATCCTTTAGAATATGTTTTAATTTTCAGTTCCTTTTGATTTTTGTCCTTTTAAAGAAAATTTGTTCATTCAAATTCCAGAAGTGTGTCATAAGAAAATTGTAAGGGATGTGCCCAGGGAATTATTTTTAGAATGTAGTCACAGCACGGGAAACAATTGGACATATTTGAAAATGTATAATGGTGAAATAAATTATGATATGGCTATACCATAGAGGATTATGCCCTATTAAAATGCTATTTATGAAAAATGTTTAAAGATGAGGTGGAATATCTATCAAATAATTCTAAGTTAAAACCCTAGGATGTCAATTCTGAGAAAATTATATACAAACATATATATAAACACCAAAATAATTCGTAATTATTACACTATTTCAGAATGATGGGGTTATGGATAATTTCTACTTTCTTCTTTGTACTTTTTTTTATTTTTGAGGTAGCCAGGGATTGAACCCAGGACTTCATATGTGGGAAGCTGGTGCTCAACCACTGAGCCACATCGGCTTCCCGGAGTTGGTGTTCCCATTTGTTTTGCTTGTTGTTCACTTTTGTTTTTTCAGGAGCACTGGGAACCAAACCCGAGACCTCCCATGTGGGAGGCAGGAGCTCAACCGCTTGACCACACCCGCTCCTTGTACTCGTCTCAATTTTTAAAATTATATGTGAGCACAAACTTGCGATTATAACCTGAAAAAATTATTTGAAGTCATTGCTACTGTTTCAGAACAGATAACTTTCTGAATTATGAATCTGAACTTTGACGACTACTTAACAATAAAAGCAGAACTTTGCAATTTACTAGACTGTAAACAAATTGATCTCAAGTAACAAGAAAACAAAACCATAGAATCAGTGAATGGTATTCGGTATCATCACTTTCAGTAAATCCTGTTCCTGTGCTTCTCAGGCGCTGCCTGTTCCGTTTGCTCTGTTTTCAGCTCGCTCTAAGGAGGCTGGGTTGAGAAAGCAGAGCATAGCTGCCTTCTAGACGTTCAAGAATGCGTCCTCCTCCCAGCTGAGATATTTGACCTTTAGCCTCTTTGTATTGGGAAGTGAGAATGGAAAGTGCAAGTGTCCAGGAGTTCAAGTAAGCATCATGTAAGAAAATCTGTTGAGAAAATTCTGGCATGAATTTTGGGGTGTTTTGGGGTGGTTTGAAATGCGTACGTGGAACGGCTACTATATAAACCTTGCCCGTGTTGCTATGAGGGGCTGAGTTCCACCTCAGCGGGTGTGCTTTTCTGTTGTTTTTGCTATGTGCCATCTATTAGTCACCCTTCTTCTGCTGAGGGTACCCTGATTTTCTTCTGAGGATACCCCCCTTGCCCGCTTTCTGTCCCCATGAGCTCCACCCCCAGCCCAGGCTGCGGCACGTTAACGGGACTTTATCTAATGAGCGCACAGCAATCCTGTGACCTCAGTGACTGGCTAAGATGGGCTCAGTCAGAACAATGGCAAGGATTTTGCTCAGGTGACTTGTTTTTGCTCAGCCAAGAGACAGCATAGAGTAGAAACCTACTGCTTGGATCCCAGGTCCACCAACGACCAGCTAGGTGACCTTGGGCAAGTCACTGACCCTCTCCGTGTCTCAGTCTCCCATAGAATGGGGCCCAGTAGAGTACCTACATCATGGTGGAGTTTTGGGAATTTAAAGTGTTACAGTTTTAAAACCTGGCATGGTCTTTGTTTCCTCCACATTTCCACTTGGTTACATAATGGGCAACTCAAACTTGACATGCCCCAGATTGAATCTCCTTTCATAGACTTTTTCAGTTAAGTAAATGACCACTCCATCCTTCCTGATGCTCACCAAAAAAACTGCACGTTGTCTTCAACCTTCCTCTTTACTCCGTCAGCAGATCCTCTCAGCTCTATCTTCAAAATATGCCTGGAATTTCAGCCACATCTGTCATGTCTTGGATGGATTGTGGCCCGATACCCTCTCAAATGATCCTGCTTCATCTGGCCTTGCCCCACTCCAGTTGACTCTCAACAAGCAGCCAGAGCGAGCCTGATAATTACCTAGGTCAGATCATTTCACTCTTCTGCACTTGGTATCTCCCCACCCCACCCCAGGCAGTTATAGCTCTGTCCTCATCACTGCTACTTTCTTCCTTGTTCTTTTGGTACCAGGCACCCGGTAGTTGGCCTTTGCTGTTCTTTGAACACTTTAGGGCTCTTGTACTTGCTGTTTTCTTCCTTCTCCCTGGAACCATTTCCCCAGATGTCCATGTGGCTCCCTCACCCCCTTCAGATCCTTACTCAAATGTCACCATCTCAAGAGACCTTCCCTGGTCCTCTGTCCAAAGATGCAGCCCCCCTACCCACTCCTTATCCCATTCCCTACTTATTTTGTTTCTTAGCACTACTTGCCATCTCACACATACTTATTTATCTTGTCTGTTATCTATCTGCCCTGCCCCCATTAGAATATGAGCTCTATAAGGACAGAATTGTTTTTACCTGCTATGTCCTCAGAACCTACAATTCATGGCCCGTAGTAGGTGCTCAGTAAATATTTACTGCATGGATGGATGAATGGATGAATGAAAGAACAAGAGTGTAACTCATCAATAAATAGTTTTGAAGGGCCTATTAGGTATCAGGTACTTGCTAGTCACTGGGGATACACATAAGAAAAGACTGTTTTCAGGTCCATCTATAGTGTACTTGGGGGCAGAGGGTTGGGGAGGAGGGTCCTGGAAAAAGTAATATCAGTTAGGAGGTGCACAGACAGATGGGAACCCATGACGGGAGCTTGCAACCCAAGTGTGGGACCTCAAAAAAAGTGTCCCAGAGGTAAGGGGTCTCAGTTTCCTGGGGCTTCCCAAACAAAGCATCACACACTAGATGGTTTAAAACAATACCCAATTTTTGCCTTACAAGTGTGAAGTCTAGAAGTCCAAACTCAAGGAGTTGGCAGTGACAGGTTTCCTCTGAAGTCTGCTGGGTTCTGGCAGTGGCTTGCCAGCCATTCCTGGCATACCTCCATCTCTTCCTCGGTTGCATGGCTGTCTTCTGTCTGTCTGTCAGTGTGCATCCAGTTCTTTCCTCCTTCTAAGGACACCTGTTGGTTTGGGTTAGGGCCCACTCTCATCCAGTTTGGCCTCATCTTCACTAATCACCTCTTTAAAGATCCTATTTCCAATTTGGGAAATAGGAGCCAGGGGTGAGGACTTGAGCATAGCTTTTGGGGAGAGATGATCCAATCCATAACAGAAGGTGGGAAAGCTGCCACCTGAAAGTATAGGAGGAGTAACTCGGTGAAGGAGGTGGGGGGCGTGGGGAGGGCCGAGCAGCCCCAGTTCTGTTCAGCTGAGGTTAGCACTCACTGAGGAAGTGGCTGAGAAGTTGACATCTTACTCATGCATATCTCTACCCAGATTAAATAAGCAAGGAAGATAGTACACCACAAGGAAGAGAGAGTGGTCTAAGTGAATTAAAAGCATTTGGGACCATTGATTATACACTTCTGATGAACTGTATGCTTTATTAATATGCATCAATACAGTTTGTTTTAAAAAAAAGTATTTGGGGGCATCCTGCCCAGCCCTGTTTTTTGTTTATTTGTTTCACGAAAAATAAAGAATAAACAGCGAATACAATCTTCGACACTGCTCAGTTTCAGGATGTGGGAGGAGAAATCAGGCATCTTCCTTTTTCACAGACTGTTAGGAAAAAACACGGATCACGGGCATCGATCCTTCCTAGGTCAACTCAGAGCTTCCCAAAGATGCTCAGAGCCTCGGAGTTGCCACAGGGCCGTGCCTAAGAATATGCTTCCAGAATTTCCCGCCCTGGATGGTAAATCCTTTGGAAATACGGGCTGAGTCTCTCATCTCTGGGCTGGCACCGAGTGGGTGCCTGTATCAGGAAGGGTTCTCCAGAGAAACAGAACCAAGAACCAGCAGGATGCTCACACACATTAAAGAGAGACAGATGAGAAGGAATTGGCTCACGTGATTGGGGGTGGGGGCTGCCAAGTCTGCATTCTGAGGGCAGGCCACAGGCTGGGAGACTGCGGCCAAGGTGGTGTGAAAGTCTTGAGGCAGAAGTTCCTCTGATTTCTGGAAGCCCCTCAGCTCTTGCTGGCCAGGCCTCCAACGAATTGGATGAGGCCCGCCCACATTATTGGGGTAGAGGGTGTAATCTCCTTTACTTATGGTCAACTGATTGTTAGGGGCTAATTCCATCCATAAAATACCTCCACAGTAATGACCAGACTAGTGTTTCACCAAACAAGTGGCACCATAACCGAGCCAACTTCACAGATAAAATTAACCATCACAGTACCTGTTAATTATTTGTTGCCTAATGGCATAGAGGTAGGGTTAATTAGACAGGCCCAAAGTAGATTATCTGGGTTCAAAACCCTTTTTTTTCTTTTAGATTTATTTTACTTATTTATTTCTCCCCATCCCCCCCATTGTTTGTGCTCACTGTGTCTGTTCCGTTGTGTGCTCATCTTCCTTTTTAGTTTTTAGGAGGCACTGGGAACCAAACCTGGGACCTTTCATGTGGGAGGGAGGCGCCTAATTGCTTGAGCCACTTATGTTTCCTGCTTTGTTGCGTCTCTCATTATGTTTTCCTCCTTGTGTCTCTTGTTGTGTCTTCCTGCTGCATCAACTTGCTGTCTTTGCTCACCTTCTTTAGGAGGCACAAGGAACCGAACCCAGGACCTTCCATGTAGGAGGCAGGAGCTCAATTGCTTGAGACACATCTGCTTCCCATCAAAACCTTTCTTGATCTTCCTAAGCCTTTGATTCCCCTGTAATAGGTGAATAATTAAATGCTAACATGGCAGTTTTGGGGGCTAAGCTAAGATATTGTACGTGAAGTTCAATGCTCAAAGATACTACCAATTATTGTTGAAAGAGGAAAACACATTGTGCCATTCATTTGTGGCATCTCCCGTCTTTTCCCTTCAACACTGCTTTTACTACTTAACAGACAAGCAATGATGCTCGATGGAGGATGGGTTTTGCCTGTTGATTCTGAGTAGGAGCCCACTGGCGGATGCTGCTGGAAATGGCTGAGCTCAGGCTGTAGGAGAGGGCATTACTTGAGGGCCTCCCACAGACCAGGCATTGTTCTCGTGCTGGGGACACAGTGGTGAGCAAAGGTGAGCCAGGCCGCTGTTCTTACGAAGCTGACCTTGCGGGAGGAGTGAAGAGAGGAGGAGTTTTCATTTCCTTTTTTTTAAAAAAAGAGTTATTTTATTTATTTCTCTCCCCTTCCCCCCAACCCCGTAGTCTGCTCTCTGTGTGTTCTTCTGTATCGGCTTGCATTCTTGTCAGTGGCACTGGCAATCTGTGTCTCTTTTTTTTTTTTTCTGCATCATCTTGCTGCATCAGCTTTCCGTGTGTGCAGTGCCACTCCTGGGCAGGCTGCACTTTTTTCGCATGGGGCAGCTTTCCTTGAGGGGTGCACTCCTTGTGCACAGGGCTCCCCTCCGCGGAGGACACCCCTGCATGGCATGGCACTCCTTGTGTGCATCAGCGCTGAGTGTGGGTCAGCTCATCACGTGGGTCAGGAGGCCCTGGGTTTGAACCCTGGACCTCCTATGTGGTACGTGGATGCTCTATCCATTGAGCCAAATCTGCTTCTCGAGCTTCCATTTCTGGAGGCTTTATCCAGGAAGTTGGTTGCCCTTTGTTTTATTCATCTGCTCACTTGTCCTTCCAGCAAGCCTGAGACACCCAGAGCTTAGATGAGATGCCCAGGCTCAAAGAGCTACCAAAGGGTGGAGAGCTGGGATTTAAGCCTCTGTTCTGGTCATCTGGAAGAAAGATCACAGCCTGGCAGGGTCCATGTCTGCACAGCAAGTCGGAGCTCAAAACTATATGCACACACACAGATAGGTCGATGTCATTGTTTGGGGCTGTTTCATTCTATAACTGAACCACTCAGCAACACCGATTTAGCAAATCCTGAGCCACTGCAGCTCACCTAGGTACAGGGTTTGGTTCCTGCCACCCTCTGGTCACAACGTTCCTTCAACCAGTCAATATATAAACTTACTTTTTGTGTGTTTCTATTTGAAGACAGTTTACATCTTTTGCTTCCTCCTTAAATTTGAATACAATGAAGTTTTTGTTTCACTGGCCTTTAAGAGATTGCCCCCATTTAACCCCATTTAGAAACAGTATCGTGACCTTCAGAACATTTTAGAGCAACTTTGAAAGAAAGACTGGACATAAATTTAAGCCAGTTTCATCACAAATCGCATTGGGGGGCAGGTAACCGCAACTTGTTAAATCGGTTACTGATTCATTGTCACTGGACTCATGGCCAATAGCACTGTAACTCATACCTGAAAGAAACTTATCTCACACAAGTATTTTCTCTGTAAAGCACATGACCGCTTTTTTGGGCTTAGGGACAAAAGCATGTTTGGGTCCCAACTCCTAGTCCTGTGGGTGGGAATCCACTTGTAAACAGGACCTTTGAAGAAGTTATCTGTTAAGGTGTGCCCAGACTGAATGACAACGCGCCTTAATCCCACATGGCTGCAGTCCTTGTAAGGGAGGGAACTTACCCATGGAGAAGTCACTGGGAGCAGCCAGAAGCTGGAAGTCAATGGAACTGGAAGAGAAAGGAGGAGACACTGCCGGGTGCACTGCCAGATGCTTTCGTTTCCTAGGCTGCTCAAAGCAGACACCAGCAAATGGGTTGGTTTAAACAATGGGTATTTATCATCTTACAAGCGACAGTTTTGAGGCTGTGAAAACGTCCAAATCAAGGTATCATCCTGGAGATGCTTTCTTTCCCAAGTCCAGCTGCCAGCGATCTTGGACTTCTCTGAGGCAAGGCTCATGACAGGTCTCCCTTTTCTTCTGGGTTTTGTTGCTTTCAGCTTCTTGCTTCAGAGGCTTTCTCTCTGTGTGTGTATTCATTCCATTTATAAAGGACTCCAGGAACAGGATTAAGACCTGAATGAGGTGCATCACACCTTAACTGAAGAATCCTCATGGAAAGGTCTTACTTACACTCCTGGGTATGGATTAGACTTAGGAACATGTCTTCCTGGGGTACATACACTTCAAACCACCACACCATGTGATGGAAAAGCCAAGGACCAAGGAATGTTGGCAGCCAGCCCCAGAATGCTACATTCTTTGGGGAGAAAGTGTTGCCTTGCTGATGCCTTGATTTTTACTTTTCCTAGCCTCAAAAACCATGAGGCAGTAAATTCCCATTGTTTCAGTCAACCCACTGCATGATAATTGTTTTGGCGGCTGTGAAGCTGAAACAGGACTGGTAGACAGCACTTCAGCACTACGCTTGGAAGCCATTTTAAACAGTGAAATCACCAAAAGCTAAAATTTAAAAATGTAGATAACTTGCCCCAAATAATACTATAGCAATATGGTGTGCTGCAGAGAGGGTGTGCAAATTGTTTCCCCTAGAGCAAACCAAATGGTTGCCTTTTGTAGCTGAAGACCCTCATAAGAAACGAAGATTAGTTTAGTTTTCACAAAAAGGAAGAAAATATTGATTAATGGTACCTGGCAGCCTACTGCCTCAATCTCCCACTCCCGGGTTAACCAGGAACAAAGGAAACCAGCTTAAGCCAGTCCTATAGGCAGTCAAAAAGATGCCCAAGAAAGAGCTAAGTCAATACCAATTCAGCACTAAATTCCATTCCTTATTTGGCAAAGGGGAGCAGGTAAAAACTAAAATGGTTGGAATGTGATGGGGGAAGCGGTTAATCACAAACTTTTGCGCGGAAAAGTTAAACCTTCTCGGATAGGCTGTAACTTCTGAAGTATCCAATCTATGGAGAAACAGAGGAAGGGCTTGTGTGCTAGGCTTTGGGGTATAAATTGTGTCATTTTTTTTTGTTTGGGGCGCCAGTCACATTTTCTAGTTGTGCGCCCCTTCTTGCAAGATTGAGAATAAATTCTTTTCTTCTCCACAATCAGGTGAGCCTTATTTTCTTCCAGAAGAAGATTTCTTTCTAACAGCTTTGGGGGCTCACCCGGGATGCTGAGGCTTTGGAGAGTGGACCCCCGGGGTGGACGACAGGGAGGCGCACCCCGCTGTTTAAGCGGTCTTGGACTCCACTAGTGGGAACCTCGCCTCCGGCAGCCAGGAGGCCCGAGAACCGACACTTAGATCTGCTGATCGTCGACGAGAAAAAGGGAAGGGAAAATCTGCCTCTTGTTGACCAGGTGACTCCATGCATGGACTAAGGTAAGAACAAAGGCTATTAAGTATTACCTTGGTGGTGGGGATTCTGATGAGTCTGAGGTTCACTGTGTGGGCATGAGATGCGTGACATACAGCGTGAAGTGAGTGCGGAGTCCCAATTCACATTTCCCCTCTCCCATGAGGGAAAGGGCCGGAGACAGACAAAGCAAAAGATTCAAAAGAAAGAGACCCAGGGAAACGGACTTGGCCCAGTGGTTAGGGCGTCCGTCTACCATATGGGAGGTCCTTGGTTCAAATCCCGGGCCTCCTTGACCTGTGTGGAGCTGGCCCATGCGCAGCGCTGATGCGTGCAAGGAGTGCTGCGCCCCGCAAGGGTGTCCCCCGCGTAGGGGAGCCCCACGTGCAAGGAGTGCACCCCATAAGGAGAGCCGCCTAGCGCAAAAGAAAGTGCAGCCTGCCCAGGAATGGCGCTGCCCACACTTCCCCTGCCGCTGACAACAACAGAAACGGACAAAGAAACAAGACGCAGCAAACAGACACAGAGAACAGACAACCCGGGGAGGGGGGGAGTTAAATAAATAAATAAATCTTGAAAAAAAACCCAAAAAACAGAAAGAGACCCAGACAAGATTCAGAATGGGAAATAGAGGCAGTCAGTCGACTGGGAAAAAGGGGAAGGGGGTATCTGTAGGATCCCCCAGAGACATTCCTCCAGATAGTCCACTAGGGAGGATGTTAAGGCATTGGACTGATAGTGATTGGACCAAGGGAAAAGACAAGAAGAAAATGATTAAATACTGCCGTGGTGTCTGGACCAAGGAAAGTATTTTACTGCCTGACATAATCTGGCCAAAATGCGGGGCAGATGAGGTTTGGCTTTGTGCTGACCTTGTACTGTATGTTAATGGACAAACACCCTTCTCCAAAGAAGAGTCTGACTATGCCATGTGCTGGTTAAAGGGAAGGGGGCCACTTTCTATCCTATGAAAGCTGAAAATGCAGGTCCCAAGACTAGACTTGCAGAAACTAAGGCTGCAGAAACAAAAGCTGTAGAAACTAAACCCTGGGACCCCCTGTCTAATCTCCCTCCTGCTTATGCTCCCCCTCCCCTCCCAAGAGAAGGGCCATTAGACTTGGAGGGCCCAATAGAACCCATTGTAGGCCCTGGGGAACCGGAGAATCAAGTGGGGCCAACAGCCCCACCAGTTACAACCCACCAACAGCTGAGGAAAGAATTGGAACAGTGTAAGAAAGATATACAAAATTTTCCATTCCCTGGAGCATCTGAGGGAAAGAGAGTGAAAGAGCAAAACTCCACTGAGCCTTTGCATCCACTGAGAGAAGTGGATACCAATGGGGCCAGGGGAGATTGGCTATGTAAATGCCCCACCTGACCTGAACTTATGTCCATACTGAATATCCTTTTTACGGGAGAAGAAAGAGGAATGGTGCGGAGGGCAGCTATGAAGGAGTGGGAAAGGCAGCATTCACCCGGATGGGGGGTAATGGCAGCAGAACAGAAGTTCCCAAACACAGACCCTAATTGGGAAAATAATGACCTGGGGGACAGAGCACAAATGAAAGATCTTAGAGACCTCATTATACAGGGGAGCAAATTGGCTGTACCCAAATCTCAAACCTTGAATAAGGCCTTTGAAGTAGCCCAGGAGAAGGATGAAACTCCCTCTGCTTACCTGCAACGATTGAGGGACCAAGTGAGGAATATTCAGGGATGGACCCTGATGATCCTGTGGCTCAGGGAATGTTAAAAGTCAGCTATGTGAAGGGGTCTTGGCCTGACATTCAGAAGAAGATTCAGAAAATAGAAGGATGGATGGATAAGTCATTGAAAGCGTTATTGAGAGAGTGTTTGTAAGGAAAGAGGAGGAAAAGCAGAAACAGAAAGCAAAGGTTATGATTAGTACAGTTGATGAAATGGTTAGGAAAAGACTAAAGATGAGTCAGGGAGGGAACAGGCAGAGGTGAGATAAAGATGCAAAATGGGCTTATTTAGAAAAGGGGACATGAGAATGTAAGGCTCTGCCGGGTGCTATCACTGTGCGAGGCCTAGTCATTTCCAAAGGGAATGCCCCAAGTTTAAAGAAAGAGAGTTGGGTAATTCCTCTCATGAATTTTAAGGATTAGGGAGGTCTGAGGCTCCTCATTTCTAAAGCCCACCGGGAGCCTTTAGTAAATCTAAGAGTGGGCCCATATCAGGAAGAAATTACATTTCTAGTGGACACTGGCACAGCCCCATCCTCTGTGACTCATCTCCCCAGAGGAACCAAATTCTCTGGAAGTTTCCTTACAGTCTCCGGGGTTAAAGGAGAAAGATTTGAGGTCCCCATTCTTTCTCCCACTACTATTTGTTGGGCAGACAATCAAATTGTAAGCCCTTTGTTGTACATCCCAGAAGCCGGGAGTAATTTGTTGGGAAGGGACTTAATAGTATCCATGGGTCTGGATTTGGAAGTAAGGGATGGGCAGATAGAAGTAGTCTTAGCCATGCTCACTGAAGAAGATGAAAAAGATATCAGAGAGGAAGTGTGGGTGAGAGAAGGGAATAGAGGGGGTTTGCAATTACCCCCTATTAAAATCAAATTGAAAAAGGAAGGGGAAATTATTTGTCAAAGACAATATCCCATTCCCCTTAAGAGGAGGCAGGGACTTCAACCCATCATCGAAGGCCTCCTTCGGGATGGACTCTTGGAGCCCTGCATGTCTCCCTTCAATTCTCCTATCTTGCCTGTTCAGAAATCAGACGGTAGTTGGAGGCTGGTACAGGATCTAAGGGCCATTAATCCAATCATTCAGGTTCAACACCCAGTAGTCCCAAATCCATACACTCTTCTTAGTAAGATCCCCTGCCTTCATAAATGGTTTAGTGTAATAGATCTAAAGGACGCCTTTTGGGCCTGTCCCCTTGACCCAGAGCAGAGACTTGTTTGCCTTTGAGTGGGAGGATCCCTCTACAGGAAGAAAACAGCAATATAGGTGGAGAGTTTTACCCCAAGGCTTCACAGAATCCCCCAACCTCTTTGGGCAGGAACTGGAAAAAATATTGGAAAAATTTGCAGTCCCACCTGAAATTTCCCTTTTACAATATGTAGATGATATGCTACTATCAGGTGAGGAAAGGCAGATAGTCATCCGAACTACAAAGAGCTTATTGAATGTCCTGGGGAATCAAGGGCTAAGAGTGTCAAAAAGTAAGCTACAATTTGTAGAAAGGAAGTCAAATACCTGGGTCATCTCATTAGTGAGGGAAGGAGGAAGATAAAGCCAGAAAGAATTCAGGCCATTACTGAATTAACTCTTCCCCAGACAAAAAGAGAACTAAGAAGATTTTTGGGATTGGTGGGATATTGTAGATTATGGATAGATTCTTATGCATTCCAAACCAAAGGGTTATACCAAAAACTGTTGGAGGAGGAGCCTGACAAATTAGAATGGAAGGAAGGGGAAGTAAAGGCCTTAGAGGGGCTCAAACATGCATCGGTGCAAGCCCTGTTCTAGCCCTTCCCTCCCTTGAGAAACCTTTCCATTTGTTTGTGACAGTAGATTAGGGGACAGCCTTGGGAGTCCTAACCCAGATCTGGGGAGGCCAAAGAAAGCCCATGGCCTTCCTTTCCAGAATCCTGGACCCTGTCTCCAGGGGATGGCCAGGCTGTGTTCAGGCCATGGCAGCAACTGCTCTCTTAGTAAAAGAAAGCAGGAAACTGACCTTTGGAGGAAACTTAGTTGTTTGCACCCCTCATCAGGTCAGGACTATTTTGTCTCAAAAAGCAGGAAGATGGTTAATGGATTCCCGAATTCTGAAATATGAGGCAATTGTAATGGAAAAAGACGATTTAATATTGACAATTGATCATTGTTTGAACCCAGCTTCTTTCCTTTGGAAAGGTCCCAACCAGGTAGAAACTCCTAAACATGATTGTTTAGACTTAATTGAATACCAAACCCGAGTCTGGCCTGACCTAGGGGATCTTCCCTTACATTTGGGGGAAAAATTGTTTATAGATGGGTCTTCTAGGGTCCTGGAAGGAAAAAGGCATAATGGCTATGCTGTTGTTGATGGGCTAACTTGTGAGGTGAAGGAAGCTGGCCAACTGCCCAATGATTGGTCAGCTCAAACTTGTGAGCTGTATGCATTAAATCAAGCCTTTAAATTGTTAGAGGAAAAAGATGGTACAGTCTACACAGATTCTAAATATGCCTTTGGCGTGGTCCACGTCTTTGGAAAAATTTGGGAAGAAAGATTGATCAATAGCAGAGGGAAGGATTTAGTCCATATGGAACTGGTAAAACAAGTGTTAGCCAGTCTGCTCTTACCAAGGGAAATATCCGTGGTACATATAAATGGGCATCAGAAGTGTCACACTTTTGAAGCAAAAGACAACAGATTGATGGATGAAAGGGCCAAAGAGGCTTCCCTCTGTTCCCCTCTGGAACTAATGGTCCTGATACCCTCCATCCCTAAAGAAATTGGAATCTCTGTATTCACTGAAAAGGAAGTAAAAGAACTAGAACGACTGGGGGCAACCTTAGATAGCTAAGGGAAGTGGCTCCTCCCAGATGGCTGGCAGATGTTGAATAAGCAAATAATGAGGGAAATACTAGCGGTTTTGCACCAAGGGAGTCACTGGGGTCCTCAAGCATTTTGGGGGTATGGGCCTTTATACTTTAGCCAAACAAATAAGTGAATGGTGCATAATCTGTCAGAAAGTTAATAAGAAAGTTTTAAGAAAGCAAGTGCCAGGGGGGAGGGAGCCCGGCCTCAGACCATTCCAGAGCATTCAGGTTGATTATACTGAAATGCCTCCTGTAGGTCTATTAAAGTAAGTCCTGGTTATTGTGGATCACCTGACAGGGTGGGTAGAAGCATACCTTCTGGCTTCAGCTACAGCATCAGGGACTTCAAAAATTATCCTTGAACGAGTCATTCCTCGATACGGGTTAATAGAAAACATAGATTCAGACAACGGTATTCACTTTACATCCAGAGTGTTGCAAACTATTATGCAAGGTCTCGGTATCACATGGAACTTCCATACACCCTGGCACCCACCATCCTCAGGGAAAGTGGAAAAAATAAACCAAACCTTAAAAAAAACATTTCTCTAAGTTGGTCTTAGAAACCAAATTACCATGGGTTAAATGTTTACCTATAGCTCTCTTAAGAATCTGAACTGCCCCTAGAATGGAAATGAGAATTTCCCCTTATGAAATGCTTTTGGGTCTGCCCTTCCTGGGAAGTCTGGAGAACTCTCCTCCTTTAAGTTGAAAGATCTCTTTTTTCAAAATTATATACTAGCCCTGTCTTCTACTTTATCATCCCTCAGACATTGGAGTTTGCTGGCTCAGACTCCGCCTCTTGAATTTGCAGTCCACCAGCACCAACCTGGCAGCTGGGTCCTAATCAAGTTGTGGAAAGAGTCCGAACTCCAACCAACCTGGGAAAGACCTTATCTAGCCTTGCTGACAACTGAAACAGCAGTCTGAATGGCAGAAAAAGGCTGGACTCATTACATTCGAGTAAAGGAACCAGTTCCTGAACCGGAAGATAAGTACCCAACAACTTTGTCTGAGTCTTAGAAAATAATTTCAGCCCCAGATCCCTTAAAGATTACACTGAAAAAAAAAAATAACTGGGGGGGAGGGGGTTGAGCTGTGTATTGTCCTAATCAGCAATGGCCCTAGTCCTATCAAAATACCAAAAGAGAAATTCAGACCTTAAGTTATGGGTGAAAATAATCTTACTAGCCATGATGTTTCAAACCTGAGAAACAACTAGCCCCATCAAATTAGTTATAAATGTGACTGACGGTCTGGAGTCCCAGACAGTGCAGTTTGATGCCTGCCAAGTAATAGACTGTGGGAATTTAGAGCACCAGCGATGGCTGAGTGGGGAAAATAAATACCTATGCCCAGAGCCAGTGGGGAATGGTTACAGTTGAGCCCCTCCTTGCCTCTCCTGGGATGATGTACGGTGGACTACCCAGTATAAGGGATGGAATGTGAATATGGGAGGGGTCTCACCAAGTTCAAGGCCATTAAAGGGTAAGAGAACCTTTTATAAAGGAAATACCCCACCAGACTGCAAAAGTCTCAGTGCAATCCAGTAGTAATAACTATTAAAAAAGCAGACAACGTAAAAACTAGGAGCAGCGGCAGGGACCAAGTGGTGCATAGAGTCTATGGAATGGGAGCAGATGTTACAGGTAAAGATCCTCTGGAGAGGTTCCGTATCCGAGTCCTTCCTCCCCCTGTAAATATGACATCAACAACGCCCTCTCCAACTAACCCTGCAGAAATACCACAGGAAAACCCACCAAAGGCCAATTCAAAATAATCCCAAAGAAGTTAGGATACTTAAGGCAGAAGATTTAAAGCAAACCATAAAAATAGAGACAGGATATGGGGACACAAATGCCTGGGTAGAATGGATCAAATATACAGTCCAGAGTCTAAACAAAAGCAACTTGTACAACAGGCCGCCCCACAGCTCATATTGTAAACTTTTCGCTTGGTATGGAAAAGCACGAAAAGGAGTTTAAGTGCATATACTCCTCTATCAAAATGCTACTCCTGGTAAAAACTGTAGTACGTTGTCCTCTCTCTTCCCACCGGTCAAAAACGGAAACATCAAGGCCATACCCGCCTCCTGTCTGGGCCCAGGGAATCACTCTACTTGTCTCTCTAGACAGGGGAAAGGATTCCAGGATCTTGGAACTATGCCCTCGTGTACACAAGTGTGGAATGTAAGCAGTGATCGTACTGACAATTTCTCCAGTTTGGTCAGACCTCGAGCAGACCTGTGGCGGTACTGTGGAAAGAGTATTCTCCGACCAATACTGCCTGAGAGGTGGAGTGGAACCTGTGCTCTGGTCCACTTGGCTATCCCATTTGCCTTGGCATTCGAAAAAGAAGCAAGAATTTCATCCCAGGGAGGGAGAGAGAAAGGAAGATTACTTGCTTCTTTTGATGAGCAGATCTATTTAGACAATATAGGAGTTCCTCGAGGAGTCCCAGATGAGTTTAAGGCTAGAAATCAGGTAGCATCTGGGTTTGAGTCATTCTTGTTCTGGTGCATCACCATTAATAAAAATGTAGACTGGATTAATTATATCTATTATAATCAACAGAGATTTATTAATTACACCAGGAATGCAGTTAAGGGAATTGCAGAACAATTAGATGCTACTAGCAGAATGGCATGGGAAAATAGAATGGCCTTAGATAGGATGCCAGCTGAGAAAAGGGAAGCCTGTGTTATGATTGGAGGTAGTTGCTGTACATTCATCCCCAATAACACTGCCCCTGACGGAACTATCACTAAGGCTTTACAAGGCCTAATACCCCTATCTGAGGAATTAGCAGAGAATTCTGGCTTTAGTAATTCACTCACAGGATGACTTGAAAATTGGTTTGGAAAATGGAAAGGGGTTGCACTGTCCATCTTTTTTTTTTTTAAGATTTATTTATTTATTTCTCTCCCCTTCCCTCCCACCCCCATCCCCACCCCAGTTGTCTGTTCTCTGTGTCTATTTGCTGCGTCTTCTTTGTCCACTTCTGTTGTTGTCAGTGGCACAGGAATCTGTGTTTCTTTTTGTTGTGTCATCTTGTTGTGTCAGCTCTTCATGTGTGTGACACCATTCCTGGGCAGGCTGCACTTTCTTTGGCGCTGGGTGGCTCTCTTTACGGGGCACACTCCTTGTGCGTGGGGCTCCCCTGCGTGGCACGGCACTCCTTGCACGCATCAGCACTGCGCATGGACCAGCTCCACACGGGTCAAGGAGGCCCAGGGTTTGACTTCCCATGTGGTAGACGGATGCCCTAACCACTGGGCCAAGTCCACTTCCCTGCACTGTCCATCTTAACTTCCCTCTTTATCTCAGCTGGGGTGCTTACCACAGTTGGATGCTCTGTCATTCCATGTGCCTGAAGGCTAGTTCAAAGACTCATTGAAACTGCCCTAACCAAACACATGCTCATACAGTGTAGGCAAAACAATCTGTACCCCCTTAAAGAAGGAGATTCTTATGATGAAGAGTGTGAGATAGCGCTTAAAAAATTTGAAGAACAGAAATGTAAAACTAAAAAGAATTTAAAAGAAAGAGGGGCAATTGTAAGAAATGAAGATTAGTTTAGTTTTCACATAAAGGAAGAAAATATTGATTAATGGTACCTGGCAGCCTACTGCCTCAGCCTCCCACTCCCGGGTTAAGCAGGAACAAATTTGGGAAACCAGCTTAAGCCAGTCCTATAGGCAGTCAAAAAGATGCCCAAGAAAGAGCTAAGGCAATACCTATTCAGCACGAAATTCCATTCCTTATTTGGCAAAGGGGAGCAGGTAAAAACTAAAATGGTTGGAATGTGATGGGGGAAGCGGTTAATCACAAACTTTTGCGCGGGAAAGTTAAATCTTCTCGAATAGGCTGTAACTTCTGAAGTATCCAATCTATGGAGAAACAGAGGAAGGGCTTGTGTGCTAGGCTTTGGGGTATAAATTGTGTCATTTTTCTTTGTTTGGGGCGCCAGCCACACTTTCTGGTTGTGCACCCCTTCTTGCAAAATTGAGAATAAATTCTTCTCCTCTCCACAATCGGGTGAGCCTTATTTTCTTCCAGAAGAAGATTTCTTTCTAACACCCTACTTGCAGAAAGACAAAATATGAAGTGAGAATTTTCCAAACCCAATGACTTAGTGGGAGTAAAGGATGACAGGGTCCTCTTAGGTTTTATATTTTCATGTGTTTATTACATTTAACAGAAGGAGAAACCAAAAGCTGAAGCAACCCAAGTGGCTGCTGAAGTAATAATCAGAAGTCAGGACAAAGCAAATCAGTCATCGCGATTGTACAGGTGTTGGGAAACCCTCACTCTTAGGTGCTGTAAGTGTGCCATGTTGTGCAACCCTCTTTGGTAGGCAGTATCTTCCAAAACTGTAATGGAAATGCCCTTTGACCCAGGAAATCCACTTTTAGGAATGCATGCACTTGGACATGTGAACAAATGTGTTGACACAAGAATATTTATTGCAGAATTAAAATGGTAACAAAGGAGTGGAAAACTTAAGTACTCATTGACGCTAGCCTGGTTGCATAAATTATGGTATATCTATACAGGGGAATACTAGGGAATTGTTTTAAAGATCAGTTAGAGCAATATGCTGATATGTCACTATGTGAAGAAAACCAGGGGCGCAGTAGGGCACGTGATATGCTACAACTTTTATGAAACCACAAAGGCTGGTCACTCTGTATCTTTATATGTGTATACATTGCCTGTTTATTGATGCAATAAGAGCAGAGTCCAGGGTGAAGAAAGAATGATTTTCTCTGTATATCATTTTGTTCTGTTTGACTTTTATTCCATATTCATTTATTATCGAAAACACAAAAAATGTTTAAAGTGGTTGTTTTTATGGCAGGTCTTAAACTTTTCATTTTACTGGCCAGAAAGCTAGAATTCCAGACAAATCAGTTCAATAAGGAACAAGGGACAAGGCTTGTGATAACTGACTTTGAAAGTAGGGGCTCAGCATTGGGATGGAGGTGGTAGAAAGAAGGCAGAGAAGAGTAAGTTCAGAGATTAGGGAAACGAACCAGGGGAAACGAACCTATTTCCAGATTCTTCTTTGTTTAGATCTGAGATTGCTTGACCAACCCTATGAGTCCGGTTCTCCATTTTTTCAGAAAAGGTGGAGTATTGGTGCCAGAAATAAAACTCTGGTCAACATTCACTTATAAAGCATTTATGGAAGTCAAAATGAGTCCCAGGATACTAAAAGAATAAACTTATATTCTGCCGTCCTTTTCCTGAGGAAACTCCTGGCCTGGTGAAGAGGAGATACCTGAAAGATATTCTCGGAGCCTCTAATGTCTACGTCCCAGGAGATCGATTGGCCTCTATATTATGTAGCTAGGAAGTGTACGATTTGGAAACCTAACTCAGTTTGAGGTTGAAATGGCTTCATGGTGAAGTCACATTGAAGCTGAGACCTGAAGACATCTGTGAAGGCCCCGAGAGGCAGGAAGAGCTGGGCTTACTTGGAGACAGAGAGAAGGTAAGCAGGACTCCAGCGGCATGGTGGTTGGGGAGAGATGTACTGTGGAGATGTGCCTGCCAGCTAGATCTGGAGGAAATGCAAACTAAGGGGGTGGTGACCAAATCAGAGATCACCCTGGCTATGTGAAAAAAAGTGAGGTCAGGGAGAGTGGGTTTGGGGACGCTGGTTGTGATACTCTCCCAAGGAGAGAAAGAGGGAAGTTGGACTAGGGTGGTGATAGAAAATAGATAATGTATGGTTTACAGGTGGAAATAAACAACTTCTCTGTGGATCTGGGGGATGAGGGAAGGGGAAGTATCAAATACAACTTGGAAGTTTCTAGCTTGAGCAACTGGGGGGTTTCTGGAAACTTTGACAGAAATGCAGTTGACCAGAAAAGGAACTGGTTTGAAGGAGAAAAGTGAGCAGTTTGGCTTTAGAAAGAGTGAGTTTGCAAAGCCTTTGAAACCACTCAAGTGGAGACATTCCCCCTCCTCTTAACAACTCTTCAGCCTTAGGACCTTCTGGTCCAGAGGTTCTCTCAACCTCTCACTGCCTCTCACCCTCCTTTTGCCCTCCTCTTCTATAGTTTTAGATTCCATGGTCCATTAGTAATATCCCATCCTTGCTCACATTTTCAACTTCTCTGTCTTTCTTTCACTCCATTGTACTCACCTGGCAAACCCCAACCCCATCCAGTCCAACTCTCTGCCTTCTTCACTCTTGCATCACAGCAGGGGGGAGGGGCCAGATAAAAGCACCCAACCTCACTGACCTGCCTCTTTTAAATTCCTGACACCCTGGGAATCCTGCCCGCAATTTCCCCCATTCACTGGCTCCTCCAGTGTCCTTCCAGCTCCACCCGCCCTGTCCCAATCTCAGTGCATGGCTTCTTATTTTACTGAGAAGCAACCAGAAGAGAACATCCACATCTCACTAAATCAGCTAACCTTCAACACCTCAAGCCATCTTCTTCATCTTCTTAGTTTCTTACAATTGCCATAATAAAGCCTCAGAAAGCAAGTGCCTTACAACAAGAGAAATTTATTGTTTCACACTTGTGGAGGCTAAAAGTCCAAAATCCAATGTTGCAGGGCCATACTCCCTCTAAAGTCTGTAGGAAAGGATGAGTTCCATGCCTGTCTCCTGACTTCTGGTGGTGGCCATCAATCCTTGGGCTTCAGTCTCTGTCCCAGTTGGCACAGGGTGGTCTTCCTTCTCTTGTCCCCGTGTCTCTTCTCAACTTCTTACAAGGACACCAGTCGTATTGGCTTAAGGGCCGTCCCTACTCCAGTAAGACCTTATTTGATTAGAATTGCCATTCCATCTGTATTGGCCCTATTTCTAAATAAGGCCACATTCTGAGGTTCTCAGGATTAGGACTTCAACGTATCTTTTGGGGGATAAAATCCAACCCATCACACCTTCCTTCTGTGAAGTGGTGGAGGTCCTACCCATTCACTGTGTTTCACGATCCTTTCACCTATATATGAGTGTTTTGCTCCAGCAATTTCCCCCTCTCCTGCATAATCACTTGTTGCCTGTCTACTGGATCATCCCATCATCCTATAAACATACTGTCATGGGTACCATCTTGGAACAAAATGTTCTCTCTTGACTGGATCTCTTTGCACAGGTTCCTGCACACACTCTCTACCTGATCCTTGGAGACTACCCACCCCCCATATTTGTGTCTCCGGCACTGACCTCTCACCTGAATTCCAGATATTCATACTCAATTGGCTACTTGATGTCTCCTCTTGGGGGTCCGCTAGTCATCTCAAACTAATGCATCCAAAACCAAATTCTTGATTCATGCCTTTTCCCTCAGCCCAAATCTACTTCATGCCCAGTTTTCTCATCACTGTAAATGACAATGCTGGTTTTCCAGTTACTCAGGCCCCAAGTCATAGAGCCATCTTTTTTTTTTAAGGCAGATTTCTTAGAACATATTTTTGTTCACCTGAAAAATAAAACTTAAAAAAAATATACCGGACTTTGAGCACAGGTATCTCTGAAATGGCTGAATTATAAATAATGTCTCTGAAGAAGGCTGCTGCCTGGCATCACCCTGATGGGCATCAACCAATTGGGTGACCAGAGTTTACAGAACAAGCAAACAGCTTTGGTGCCCCGAGCAGCCCCACACAGTCAGTGGCTTCGAAAGCCACAATCCTTTCGAAGACAGGAAGCATCATCATGGGAAGGACCCTGAGGCCAAAAATGTGAGCAGCTACCAGAAGACCCAGAGCTACCCCACTATCAGATAATGACTCTAACAGCCCCTTCTCCTCCATGAATGATAACGGGCTCAAGTCCACTTGAGAAGGACACCACCTGGGGAATAGAAGTGCAGGTCTGGGCTTTTTACAACCACAAAGAGCAGGACCATGACGAGCTGAGCTCCAAGGTGGGGAAGGAACTGACCAAGATGGAGGATGAGGACGAGCAGGGCTGGTGCAAGGGGCTCTTGGACAATGCACAAACTGGCCTGCACCCAGCAAAATATGTCGAGGCCGTCCAGGGACTGGGGCCCATGGGCAGGCTGGCAGAGGTGTGGCAGCGGCTGTCCCCAGAGCTCCGTTAGCTGTCAGCCCTGGTCAGCAGCACCCCTGGTGCCTCTAGCTGGCCATGTGGGGTATTCACTCCCTTTCCTGCGAAAGAGCATTGGTCTGTTGCTCTTGGCTTCGTGGTGTCCCTTGAAATCAGACGAGCTGATCATTTCACTGGGAACTTACCACCCTTTCCATTTGCACATGGAGAGATTTGAGCACGGGCAGGCTCGGAACAACAGAGAAATAGGTGGGCCGCTCCCTGCTGCCCCGGCCCGCTGACGCTTATCATGGATTTGTACATTCTTTTTTCTTCTAAAGATTCATTTATTTATTTATTTCTCTCCCCTTCCCCTGCCCTGGTTGTCTGTTCTGTGTCTATTTGCTGCATTGTCTTCTTTGTCCGCTTCTGTTGTTGTCAGCGGCGCAGGAATCTGTGTTTCTTTTTGTTGCGTCTTCTTGCTGTGTCAGCTCTCCGTGTGGGTAACGCCATTCTTAGGCAGGCTGCACTTTCTGTCGTGCTGGGTGGCTGTCCTTATGGCACGCACTCCTTGCGCATGGGGCTCCCCTATGCGGGCGACATCCCTGCATGGCACGGCACTCCTTGCGCACATCAGCACTGTGCATGGGCCAGCTCCACAAGGGTCAAGGAGGCCTGGGATTTGAACTGCAGACCTCCCATGTGGTAGACAGACGTCCTAACCACTGGGCCAAGTCCACTTCCCTGGATTTGTACATTCTTTTTTTTTTTTTTTAAAGATTATTTATTTATTTAATTTCCCCCCCTCCCCTGGTTGTCTGTTCTTGGTGTCTATTTGCTGCGTCTTGTTTCTTTGTCCGCTTCTGTTGTCGTCAGCGGCACGGAAAGTGTGGGCGGCGCCATTCCTGGGCAGGCTGCTCTTTCTTTTCATGCTGGGCGGCTTTTCCTCACGGGCGCACTCCTTGCGCGTGGGGCTCCCCCACGCGGGGGACACCCTTGCGTGGCACGGCACTCCTTGCGCACATCAGCGCTGCGCATGGCCAGCTCCACAAGGGTCAAGGAGGCCCGGGGTTTGAACCGCGGACCTCCCATATGGTAGACGGACGCCCTAACCACTGGGCCAAAGTCCGTTTCCCGGATTTGTACATTCTTGACCTTGTCCCTTCTCGCCTCCAAGCAATGGTGGGTTAGACTGATTTTTGTTCTGTTTGATCACTTTCTCTGAGAATCCCCTCACCTGCAACTGAAATAAACAAACTTACAAGCCATTTTCTGGGCATTTTTTCAAATTGAAAGACTGTGTATAGTTATACATTTTAAAATATTTGTTTTTCCATTCATTTATACTTAAAGTATGGCTTGGGTTGATGTGCACCAGTCTTGATGAGATAATATCTCGATTTCCATGCTGTACTGTCAGTTACCCGTGCCCCTGCATGGGTTAAGCTGTGAGAAAAGTAGCTTAATGAGCTCAATGCTATATTGACCTCAGTAGAAAGATGGGAACCCATTATGTTTGGATTTCTATTGTGAACGCTCTTTATGAGTTTGGGGCATCTGAATGTGAGTTTCAGAAATAATCTTAGTAGTACTTGTAAAGATGGCCATATTTAAAAATTATTTTCACTCTATTCTTGCTTAAAACTTGATTCTTTCACAAATTAACAATTTCGTCAGTGATTTGAAAGATTTTAAAAAGACTAACTTTCAGGCAAATGCGCCTGTAAAATAGATTAAGATGCTTTATATTAGACTGTCATGTCTTGGTGTTTATCTGTATATATTTGATGTTCAGAGACTTGAAAGAGCTTGTCTCCTGTTTTAATGAGATTTCAAGGCTTTTGACGGTGGGCTTAATTTGATAACTCCTTGAAACCCGTCACACGCCTCCACGAGTCTGGCTGGTCAGCTGGGCCTCTCTCAAGTGGAGGCTGCTGAGATGGCATCCTTGCTGGCCTGATCTGGGTCCAGCCTTTAAGTAGCCTTAGTCCTTTCTGCAGCAGAACATTGTAAGATTCCCAGGTCTTTCCTGTAGTTGCAAATTTCACAGTCCTACATATTTGTGAGCAAACAAAGCTGGGTCTCTTCATAATACAAG